>NW_028321907.1:2500000-3125000 GCF_036245765.1 Copidosoma floridanum | reverse complement strand
GCCCTGTGAGAGCGATCCTCCTATATATACCACATACGTTCCTCCGGTACCATATACATATGCTCGTCTGCGTGTATTTCCTTCCCTTCTCGGGTATCACGCATTGGGTACCTTAATCCACCCACGCACACGTAATGAGTGCACGGCTCGGCTCTCCCGCTCCACTTTAATGTCATTCCGGAATTTCTGCCCCAACGCGATATTTCGTTACGTGAGCTGGGCTGGACACCCCATACATATATGGCACAGGGAGAGCTTGAATAGGTGTGCGGTTGGTACCGATGGACACGTCCGCGGCGCTTGTACCGTTTGATGTTGACCTAATTAAGTATATCGAGGTGGTGATGGTTGCGATGCCGAGGACTAATCTCCCTTTTGGCGTAGGGGAGGTGACGATCATCGTAATTGCGACTATAGGTGCATTCGGTGTCCTAATGTCAGATTTGCTCGTCCCACGATTCCCACGAATGAAACACATCATTAGCATTGAGTTCATTATGGCCAATTTGTTGGAACTATTGCCATTGTCGAAGAAATTCTTTGGCCGAGTGAACAAATACTGATACTTGATATGTTACATGCATAAGTACTGTTGTTCTGATATGAACTGAAAGTTTAAAAAACTCAATCCTTGTTTTTCTGCAATACTCGAGCTATTTGACTTCTTCAGCTGTTTTACTAATTAAACAATATTAGAAATTATCTGCATCGAGTCAGAGACTACACATTTAAAATCTTCGTAAATATGATTTTTTCATTCATCTCAAGATATATCAAACAAAATGGGAGTAGTTTTGAATGCGTAAATATAAATTCATTTGTTCATGTTAAAGTTGTATATGTTGGATAATTTTTGTAGAATTGTCCATAACATGTATTTGCGTGGTTGGCAACTATCCCAACTCCACAACCGATCCCTCATTAACGTAAAATCATCATCTCGAGTAAAGTCAACACTACTCGGATCCGCATAAGGAGCGGCTTGTAGAAATGCACACGCCCTTGAAAGTAAACTCATCCGTGGGATCTTCAAAGTTGGCGAGCCTACGGCTAATGGCGACGTCGATCGTGTAAATTCATGGATTTGTTGGATTTGCTTTAGAGGATTTGAAACCAAATGTCAGAAAAATATTGACCCTTAGTTGCTGGCGAGGGGACAGCCATATGAGGGTCCTAACGTCACCATGTCAGGAGTAAAGCACCTCTGATGGAAATAGTTGGGCACCAAAACGCGATTATCTCATTAGTGATTTTCTCTCGCACGTAAGGGTTCATTATATGATGGGAAGCGAGGCTTGTATGGCTCAGCCCATGCGTTTATACAATATCCTGAGGCGAGTATATCGCGACGATGACGCGTTGAGAGGATATTACATGGGTACGCTCGTCGCTCACGAGATTATTATTTTGTGCCTCGTCACGGCCATTATCGACTTTTATCTCCGGCCACCTCCCCTCCCTTCCTTTGGGGTGGACTATAATAAGTAGAACGATGACTTGGGCACTGAGTTTACTGTTGGAGTTGTGGCCATTACCAGTGGGATTTATGAGTTTTGTTTCAGCTAGAAGAAGTGTGAATCATCCATGATGAAATTTAATGTAGATTCTTATGATTCCAGCTTATTATTCGATACCCCAAAACTTCAAAAGTACTAATATTTTTTTTGTATTTGACAAGGAATCATTAAAAAAATTTTATTGCAAAAACTATTCTGTTTAGAAGTTTAGCCAGATCAGTAAATCAATAGTTTATAAAATCCTCAATGTTTTTTCTTTAACGTTAAATCATCTGTAATAAAAGCTTTAAACTTCTCCCAACGAGCACCTCAACTCAGTCAATAAGGAAAACCCGTATGAATGTGTTTATATTGTTTGACTTTAGTATGGCTAAAAAATGTCTGACTTGGTACCAAAACAATTTTTTTAGCTCATAAAATATATTGGCAACCTGATCAACACAGACTTAGTAACGAGTCAAAAAATTTCTCTGATTGAAAACCTGAATTTGAACCGAAAGAGACGTCCTTCACTGAATGAACCTCAGTAAAACTTGAGGGTGCGGTTTCGAACAGCAGAGAAGGATGAATGGACTAACGTTACCAGAACACGATTAAAACCAAGTCCGAGACGCTGCTCCGGGATAGGTGCAGGGGAGCGAGTACGCGCGGAATGAAAATTGATTGGGGTCTCGGTGCGAGGACCCGCTTAAGTAAGCCGTCGAGTTTACGAGGCAGGGAAGTCCTCGGAGCAATAAACGCCAGCGGCCGATCTCCAGCGGCTCGTGCAGATCGAGATTTACGAACGCACCCACCAAGCCAAGGTATACATATTATATGGTGTGGTGGGTGTATCTGTGAAGCTGCTCTTTTTTTCCCTACTTTTCCCTTCCGAAATCGCACGGTATGCCTACCTTTGCGGATTAGCTCAATTAGTTTTTTGTAGATCCGTACAAGCCAAGGCCGTTCCGTGGATAAAACGATATATCACCTTGTGTTACTACGGAACATGAAAAACGACACAAGTGTGATTAAACAGTACAGATACATATGCCTATAATGTCACTGGCTCCTGTATGTTCCATATTCCTACATGTATTTCATTTCTTGTATATTCCATAGGGTACGTACTAGTTCGCGACGTCACCAGTAGTATGGGGATATTTATCTACAGAATGAAAATTCTCTTTACATCCCACCAGCTCTGCACTTTCGTGTGATAGTGAAAATGGACAATTAATTATTTATCCTTAAGACAAATTTTTCTTCTATTGATGCAGGAGACTTAAATATCATCAAGATGATCGATCTCGGTAGAGACGTGAGAAACTGATCTCCAATAGCTACAGAGCGCGTATCGGGAAAAGGGATCGACTCCAAACAAAAGTGAGCGGAATCAGCTCCTCCGGTAAAATTTTAATTTAGTTTTTCCGATTGACTAGACTCGGTCGAGCTTTTTCCTGGTATTTCACCCGCAGATCTGCCGCTCGGGGAGACAAAGAGCCCCTTCCACCTTGTCCCCCCACCTCGAAGGAGTTGGCATCGCCGGGTGAGCTCCATTTCCAATGGACTTTTGAATAAGAGGAAGAGCACCAGGTACTATGGAAGAAACCTTTGTTTGGTGGCGTGTGAAGAGGAAAAAAAGGAGGAGCGGATGGTGTACCCCTAAGCGCGGGTACCTGCAGTTGGGAGCCGATTCTCTGGTGCTGTAAATATCGGAATAAATTACCTCGACGGCGGAGAAGAGCAAACGAGCGAGTGATAAGTAGTATATCGGGGCGAGGCGAAGGAAGCCGCGGGAAAAGGCCCTTATCGCGTGTCCGCTCCACTGCTCCTCCGAGTGAAGACGAGCACCGCAACTGCAGCGACGGGGCTGGTTGGTAACAGCCCAAGACCCCCTCCTAGGCCATTTCTTCCTCGCCCCTGTCGCTGAATCATCGCCTTTCTACCTTCGCTTTCATCGATTACAGTGTGGATGACAACTTGGGGGCAGTATACCTGTGATGGTATTACGTACGCTTGCCACTCTCTTGGCTAGAATGCAGTCTGTACTGCAGCTACTCGAATCGACTTAATTTTATTTATTTTTGTTGCCGTGTGATTAGAAAATCGCCAACCTGCACCACCACCAATTGGCTCTCTTACATCTCATGATTCTCAAGATCCATTTAATTTGAATAATTTATAAGACCATCCCCGCTTCTTCGAAAATCGATTAAATTAGAGAGTCAATCAGAGGTGATTAAGTTTTCAGCCGTGACTGCCGCAGACACAGCGAATGAAACGATTTTTATAATTGAAATGACAAAAGTTGGCGTCTCAACTGGTTGGAAAATTTTCTTGTCGAATTAGCTGGAAACTTATGATTCGCGAGCGAAAAATCAATTTGGTGAGAAAATTCTTGCCAAGTGCCCATGTCACGAGAGAAATCGTTCGTTCTCCATGTCATTCACTCAAAAATTTTTATTTTGTTTTTTACATGATACCATAAATAAAGGTATTTATCTTGAAACTTCCTTTATAAGTATCACAAAACCTTCGGAGGTATATTTATGTAGACATACAATGCTCTCAATTTGTGCGACAAACCCGAAAATTAGTGTCGCGTTCATAGGGAAAGCATCATAGTGTCGGCTGGTCTTCCTCAGGTATACGCGTGTCTTTTAAATTCGATTTGGCTCCTTCATCCCTCGCGCTTATCCCATAAATCCGGTCTCCGGTTTTCCTCGGAGCCCCACACTCGCGTTTGCAGTGCAAAAAGAGGAAAGCCATAAATATAGAGATTTTAGGAGCCTCGGCGCAGAAAAGGAGGGCCAACGGAACCGGAAGACCCTCGACGTATTTGGGGATCCGGTTTTGGATACATTGTGTGCCATACCGTGTATATAAGAGTGCATAGGTGTACGACTACCATACCTATACACCCGTGAGAAATCGAGTGTAAAGATACGAGCGAATACGTAATATCCGACGGTGCCCCTCACCCCCTGAACTGGCAAACTTCTCGCTCGCGTAACACTTTCTCTCGTCGTTTCGTCGAAGGGCACGCGTGAGCGGTTCCATTAAATGTAATCTTTCCCGAGCCTCTGGAGAAAATCGAAATACAATTTTTCAGCGCCATCGGGACTTATCTCATTTTTTTGGGGATTGCAACTCTTTATGTTTTATTTAACAATGTTTGGTCGAGGCTCTGCATATTTTGTCCGCCAAAATTATTTTTCGGGTTCGAGCCATGCGTGTATTACGACCACTTCATATTTTGTTGATTTTTATCATCTTGCAACATCATCAACAATATCGACTGTGTGTATGTGTAGTAAATGAGTAGCAGCAAGAAAATGTCTTTTTTTTTTAAAGCCAAAACACATGTATGTATAACAATGCATTTAAAGCCAACACCGTCATATATCTCCAAACATACAAGATACATTCTGGCAATATCATATAACTAGAGATACTATACACATACGTCTCAAATTTTAGATAAGCAGCAGTGAAAAATTACTTTTATCAAAATTCTCAAGACCTACTAATTTTGGGGGTAAAAAGCTCGTGGGGCGAATTAACTTATGTTTCATACGAATGTGCGACGACCAAACCAATGTGGCACCGCAACCCAGATCCTCTTCTCCAGATTTCCTTTTCAGCTTGTAACATAAACGCGTTGAATATATATATAAGTACATTATGCAGAGGCAAATGTCTGCTTGGAGACGCGTACGGAGGGAAGTTCATTTACTCGCCTCGCTTTTCCAACCAAGTGTCCAGCGGAGTATGATAAGCCAGCAAATCCCGAACTTGATACTTGTATACACCATCCATTCATTCATTCCTCAACGTGTACTGCAGCTGAATAGAAAACCTATAAAAGACCCGAGCGAGAAATCGTACTTTGAAGTACATGTAGAGAGTGTGACCAAGTGCATTAGGATGACGGATGAGGGGCTATATACTGAACTAAACTACCGGCAATGGCCTGCAGGGGGGCAGTAACAATTAAGCTAGTTCACGTCCAACGTACCCCAGCCGATGGTCCCACTCGCCTGTAATTTTCGCTTTAATTCATATTGCCATGAGGTACGAGTGCCATTTTTCTCTTTCCCACCCTTTATTTCACTCGCGAAAAACCGATGCACGCGCTGAGCTCCATTTGGGATTGCATTTTTCCCCCTCGACGCTTCTTCCCTCGTTCTCTTCTTCATTCCTCGCATCGTGGTATCGTAGTAGTCGCATTTTGCTTTTCCACATAAACATGTGCCACTGCTCCGGTTGCGATAACACGCGGCTGATGGTTCATCTGAATTCATTTTTTTGGCAAAACAAAGCATACGCTGTTCTCGCGTGTGAACGCTGGTGCCTTTTGTTGTTACTCGGGGCAGAAGCAGCGGCAAAAAAAAAAAAAAAAAAAGCACGAAGCATACGTATACGAAGTCTGTGAAATGGATGAACAGGAATGGTGTGGGGCAGTCCCGTGGAATGGGTGTGCATACACGGAGAAGCGTGACTGCGTGAGCTGTTTTTAAAATAAAAGGGAAAATCCATCTCGCGTTGAGAGTTTTCTTCCATCCAGATGTACTTTCATATCCGCGATACAATCAGCTGGAAAATATTTTTCGGCACTTCCATCGACACGAGCGAGACTACAATTTTTTTTTTGTTTTTTTTTTTTTGCTAAAAATCCAAATTGTAGAGCAGATTTTATTAAATTAAAAAAAAAAGGTACTTTACACTCGCAAATCAAATTGAGCAAAGGCAGCAATAATTTCGTCAGCTGTATTTTTTTATCCGCCAACTCAAAGGCGAAACTTCATTCGCACGAGGCATTCGTTAATTACCCGAGAACCTCGAAACCAACGTGGTCCATTCATTAACTTTTGTCCTCTGTCAGCCTGTCCCGTGCACTGCACAAGGCTCCGACGGTCACCTCTACCTTATTTTAATACCATACGAACAAAGAGCAAGTACACCCAGCTGTGGGCAAAAGCCACCTCTTTTTCGCTTACATATATACCTACATGTCTCACCTTTCGCAGTTGGCCCTGTCGCATACGTGTGCGCATTTTATTTACGCGCTCAACTCGATTTTCCACTCGTGTCCCATCCCCCTTTTACCCCTTGAGGATTATTTTTCACGCTAGTAGATGCGTTTGGCTCTTTTGGTGTTTTGAGTTTCCTCTGCCTCCTGTAAAAGTCCCAACGTGTCCTGAATCCAACAGCTAACCTGTAAGTACATATTACAGTCATTTGTGGATATACGCAGAAACATCTCGCCAAATTATCATTGGGACGTCGCAAAAACCAGCTACAACTTTTGCTATCAATAAAATATGAATAAGGACTTTTATCCTTTCGGCTAAAAGTGTGTACTTTATGTCTCTTTATGTATGCGCTCTCCCTCTTGTGAAAAAGAGTAACAGATATATCAGGCATGGAGGCTGTCCCCGTATAGGTCTTATGGGTCTTTCCTACATGATTTTGTGTATGTTATCAAATATTTTTGGCAAAGTACCTCATGCCCTTAAGGTTGCTTTCCCAAGTATAAGCTCTTCAGATCGATTTAGCGAATAAAAAGAATCTGGTACTCTCCGTTTATTTATTTATTTATTTACTTTATTTTTTTTTTTTTTTTTTTTTTTTTTAATTACGGAAGGGGTAGGTACCATCTCATTCATTCGCTTGAAAGATGATCCCCGTGTTGAACAACTTGCGACATATCCCATGTTTTTTCAGATTATCTCGTGATTTTGAACGTAAGAAAATTGAGGAAAGGTGAAGTGTGTCCTATCTTCGCTCGTCCAAACGAACGACTTGCGCCTGATGGAAAGTCGATTTTGGTACCAGCTTGTCGATGCAGCAGCGACATTTTTCAGGAAAATATATTCAGGATTCATCTTTTTATTGCTTCTTCGATGTTTTTTTATTTATTCATACTGGTATGATATCATGGCGGATATTTTCATTTTACAGGAATGGAAAATTCTAACTCTGAAGTTTTACGTAAGTCATGTTTTGATTTGCGATGAGAACGATCGTTCAATTTATTATTACAAAATGCAAAATATCAACTATATGAATCCGCACAAGGTGAAGACTAGCAGTTAAGGGCAAATATTATTTATAAAAATCAAGGGTCCTGTAATTCCCAATAGGGTTACTGTAAAGATCAGCCCATCATTTTTAATTAATGGTTTTTTCGCCGTAAATTATTGTAAATGACGTGTTTCACTTCAGCCGATTCCAATGAATACGTTGAGCCATCGTATTTTGATCTTGAATTAAATTTTTTCTACGAAATTTAATTTTAACTTTTATTGAATAATGTTTTATGAACTAGATCGTTAAAAAAAAAAAGGAGGGTAATATTTAGGTAAAAACACCTGATAAAAATTGTCGTGAAATTTCTAATATCCGACTGATAGCACATTTATCATAAAGATAAAACAGTGCCGGAAATAGCTTTATGCGCTTCATGTATCATAACATCATTACGTGTGGAATATGATAAAGCGGAAAAAATTGTACAAATTGAATTGGCCGTGTACCAGGTTTACCTCCCTGTTATCTGTTTCATTTAATTTTAATCTCAAATGCACATCGCAGATGAATTTCTCATTTTGAAAAAAAACCAATCCCACCGAGGCTCAACACTAAAGCTGGATTTGCGGATTACCGAGAAAAAGAAAATATGGAAAGGTATGTATGCAATATGGTTTGCACATGTGATTAGAATTTTCGTGAGCCAATGCTTGGAAGCTGCCGTTACTCTAATATTATTATTATGATTTATACGTCCACATTATACACATTATGTGTATTAATGATTTTATAAAATGCCATTTTGTGCTGGGAGTCAAACAATTTGTCGACGTTTACCAAAAGTTGAAGAGAATGTATGGTAAAAAATTACTTCAATGCGAGTGTGAGCGTATAATATGGGGGTAAGAGTCATAAAGATGGAAAAAGGGTACTTTATATGAGAGAAAAAAGAGAGAAGGATCTGAAAGAATGAAACCCCTTGAGGCTCAGTCTCAGCGCACAAAAGTCTGGGCGCATTTTTGAGAACACCAAGTCATTCTCCTCCGCAGCAGCAGTCGAAATTGCCGTGCAACGAAATGCTGATGCCACGAAAAAAATTTTTATTTTTTGATGACCAATAAAACGCCTTTCAAAAGTCCCTATTTTTTCTCTGTGTCTTCATTCATAAAATGTAATTTTTTCATCACTGTCTCGTTATAAACTACACCTTCTATCTCTCCTTTTATTGCGTGACCGCTGCCTTCCTCTTATTTTATATTTCCTATCATTGATCATCTCAACCGGGGAGGCAAAATCTTTCTCCTCGGTGCACTCCACAGTTTCTCGCAATGCTTACAACTTTATCACATGCGTCGAGCACATTTTAACTCCAGAAGAAAAGTTTGGCAATTTTAGATTTACGTGTTGGCTTTTTATGCATATAATGTATACCTACCCATAAATTTATAATTATATTGTGAATGTTGAGATGCCTCCTCCATAAAACAATTTAACTGATTGTACAAGTACTTACGTTACACATGCTTTAGTTGGCACAAAGATAATTGAGAAAGAGCATAGGTACGACGGCACAGCGAAATTAGGAAGGAAAAAGAGTTATGCCCAACTGTATCATGGATTATCCTGGACCCAAGGTTTCGTGACTGAAAGCAAAAAGATTACTGCTCTCTCGGTATTGCCCTCGTCTCTCCTCTCCTCTGGCTCAACTTCAGAAATAACAGCGAGAATCTCAGCGTTTGGCCCAACTCCTCCTGACACTTTCTCCCTTCGATCTGGCGATGTTCGGCTGTAGGAGGAGAATGGCGCTTTTTTCATTTCACCTGAGCTCGCGATAACGGATTACCGGCTCTATGCTTCGGGATGGCCAATCTATTTTACAAAAACCAACACGTCATCGCGGTGCTGCATCACGTGTGTGAGATTGAACCTTCGATCCCTATGGTGTATTTGTGGGAAAGAAAAAGGTATTTTTCAAGGTGTACCTACTCATAGGGGATGATGCGATTCTCTATTTAGCTCATTTTTAGTTTAAACATCTGAATAGTAATGGCCCGACGGGGGAACCTGAGACTCCACAGGCCATTTCTGCGCAGAAAAAACGTGATAAAACGAAAATATCTTTTGAGTGAAGTATCCTCCCTTAAAAAATACACTTTCTTAGCTTCGATCGGTCTTTCACGGTGGGGTAAGTAGGGCACATAGAAACAGGAGAAAGGACTGAGTGGAGGTGCAAGTGGAAGCTCAGTATATATAAGAGAGAGAGAGAGAGAGAATATTCGTGGCTGCTAGTGGTTGGCTGGGCTAGTAGTTTATCACGAACAGTGTAATTCCCAAGGAATAATGGAGTTTACCAGAGGTTCGTTCAAAAATACCATAAATTCACGGCAGTGGAGTACCAGCCAACCAGCCATTCTTGACCTCAACTGTGCGTCAGTAGTAAAGAGATGAAGTCACTTTTAGAAAATAATGAAAAAAAAAAAAATCTTGAGGAGTCTAAGATAAACAGTTGAGAGATTTAAGGATTTTACTGATTCTTAAAAATCCATGTAGGTTTGATATTGCTAATGTCAAATCTAGCCAATTAGAAAAAAAAATTTTGTATATAATAGTACAAGTGCAAAGGATTCGTGGATGAGCAGAGGTATACTTAGCTGAGCCCCAGTACCTCCACCAGCAGCAGCAGCTCCCGAAAAGCGGATTATACAGTGAGCAGCCAACTCGATTTTCCCTATTCGAAAGGCTATCGCCCGAGACCTACGAGAAATAATGTGAAAATACAGGGAAAAGCGCGTGGATCGGAAAGGAAGAGACGAAGGTGGTCCATCTTGGTTATTACCCCCTTGATATGAATGTACCCGCAGTCCTCGGTGGGGGTGAAAAAAAAACAATCGATATCTCCTCCTCTCGATTATCCAGTGGGAGAGTCTTTTTTTTCCCAAACACCCCCCAAGTCACCGGCTAGTGCATTTGAGTCGCTGGAAACTGCAGAGATCCTCCGCCGAATATATCGATATCCCATTAGGGGGTGAAGGAAAGGGGGGATGTGTGGGTTCCCGAGACCCGAAAGCCCGTGTTTGAAGAGCCGAAAGGGGGTGAGGGAGAAAAGGGCGATTCCTGCCTCTAATCGTGGGCCATTAATGCCGGGGCAGGATTCCGTGCACCACCACCACCTCAAATTTCCATCGTCCCCTGAAATTTATGCGTTGACATACGTGACTACGCCTCGCAATGTTTACACAGTGAATGTTGGGCTATTTTTTTCTTTAGAGTATGGTTAACTACGTTAAAATTACTTTTTCCGTTTGTGATACATGTATACGAGCTGAGGCACAAAGGGACCATTTGCCGGATCACAATAAATTCCTTGATGTGTCGTATGAGTCTATGTCATCAAAATATATACTATGACACAGATTTTAGAAATGCTCATTTTGTTGTCTTATTTTTCGTTGCTTTTTCCTTTCTAATAAAAATAGAACCAGTCGAGCTTTGACATCTTTGTTGAGACAGCTCTAACGAAAAAAAGGGGGAAAGAATTTAATAAAAGTTTGTTGTAAATCATCTGATACTATTGGCTAGTTTTTTTTACTTTTTAATACAAGTTTTTGACAAAATTTACACAATAGAGCCAACAACATAAACATCGGAATCAACCTATATTATTTCCATTCAAAATGAAACCTCCGTAACTCCGTTAAACAAAATTTTTCTTCGTTTTCGAGAATTCCACGTCAGATTTAATTTTCTTGTGTTAAAAAACATAACCAGTACACTCGTACACGTGTCCGAGGTAAAAGTGCTCAAAACATCGAATCAATAAAACCTTGAAATCCAAGATTGATCGTCCACGGGGCCACACTACTTCTAATTTCAATTTTGCCCTCGAAAGCCCCTCGGGAGCCTAAAATACTCCATGAGAAATTTCAACCCGAGTCAAAAAAAAAAAAAGCCAACAGGATCGCATGAATACATAAAAGCTTCCCGTTACCAGCCGATACAACGGGAGGAAAGCAACAAGGGCCCCCGCACACACGGCAGGTGCAGACTGCACTAATTAGCCCTCCAGAAAAGCCCAAGCGAAAATTGAGAATCAAAAGGCAGCCAAAGGGGATTCCATTCAGCCCAACGTGTACCAAACGTATATATACCCCATACCTGCGCCAACCCACTATACGTACAAACAACGCGAACACCAGCGCAAGCTCATAATGGAGACTACAGATGGACCATACAGCGCAGTAAACGCAGACGCGGTGCAGAGCCCCGTTGTTGCTTTTGGCCGCGTGTATACACACGCTTATATTACACTTGGGGCTTAGTCCCTATACACATATATATATATACACCCGTACACACAATAGAAACACAGAGGGCGACCGAGAGCCGCGGGCTATAGTTGCGTTTAATGCTCGACCGGGCTTCCGTATACACATCCTCTACATATACATATACATCGCGGCGTCCCTAGCGCCCACCACCCAACACCATACATATGTATACCACCCCCACTATACTCCCTTTCTCTCTCTCTGTCTTGCCGTTTCCCCGGTGCGTTCGAGTGAATTGTTGGCTCTTCCACCACCTACCACTACTCCCTTGCCTTTGCTTTTTCTATGGTTCCTCTGTACGACAAAGCATAAAAGAGAGCCAGAGCGGCCATTCTTGCTTTACCGTTTTTTCTCTTGAGAAATTTTCTGGGTTTTTTTTCTATTTTTGTTTTTGTTTTTTGCCCGCGACTATTTTATCATACGCACACGACTCCCTTCACTTTGCATTTGGTTTTCCTTGCCAGTTTCTTTTTCACCTCTGGATTCTAACTGTAATATAGTGTACGTACTTTGTCCACCTGAAGGAATGTCAATGGTAAAATTATTGCAGAAGTATACATCATGTTTTGTAAAGGTAAAATTTTTTTATCTACAGGGTACTACAATATATTGCGTAAGGGGGATACACTTTTTGGGATCCGTGAGATTCCCTATGTATAGGTGTGAAGCTTAAGTTTCCACTTGGGTTGTAAGCTTGGGGCTATAAATAACGTATCACCTGATGAGGGTTTTCGTTTAATTACAGGCACTGTTGGTGTATACAAACGCAGGGGGTGTACGGGTACATATTTGTTCACCCCCGAAAGCTGATCGAAACTCCATTAACGGACCGCAAAGTGCACCGATTTTACCAGTTATAGCTTTAAAGTTTACTTTTGTCCGAATCGGTGGAAATTTTTCGCCCGTCAGAGTATACACTTTTTTCCCTTGAAAGTTGATGACACGTAAGTCATTTCACCGTCCCTTGGGCAACTAAGCTCTTGTCCTCGCAAACCCTCACAAATCAGTCGAGCACCACTTAATTGGAGCTGCTCGTGATACCATTTTTACAACGGGCCTTGGGGCCAAGAGGGCCGTTTACCCGATGGCGCGTCGTGTCATTAGAGCCCTCGTAAAATCCTTTTTTTTTTTTTTTTTTCCTTCCACCGGCGTTGTCGTCTTGGTCCCAAGCTCTTCCTCCTCCTCCTCCGCGTGACTTCATCGGAAGGGAGCACACTTTTATGTCCCCCTGTGGCTGACTACCGGACGCCGTGTAGAGGCAAACTTTTTGAAACTGCACTGCCGCCCCTTACCCCCACGCTATACGTATATATGCCTCGTGCACTGCACTTTGCTTGGAGGGGAATAATACGTCGAGGATCCTTGCGAGCCCGAGAATGGCCAGGACTCGATTACCGGAGGGAGAACCCACGAGCGGGAAAGTCCCTTAAAAGGAGTTTGTGGACCGATTTTTGCCCGGTCCCCTTATCTTTGTGGGGTACAAGCTAGCTGAACCCACACCTATACGGTTGGAGTAACAAGGTTAGCCCATGTTACGGGCCAGTGCTAACACTCCAGTGAAATTACTTCGTAAGAGTCCAAACTTTTCCTACACGCCTCCTTGCGGTTTTCGATCCTGATGCTGATCACGAGAAGAACAAAAAGTATAAAAATGAGCGAGCCGGGGTTTTATGCGAAATTGTTGTAGTGCAAAAGTGCGCGGAGAAAAAGTGTATACTTGTGCCTTTCCCACTGGTGGTCAACAAAATCGAATTCGCGTGTGACATCTACGCACTTCACAAGCTATTTTGTACAAATGATTGAGCACATTTGTATAAAAGAGCTTGATGAAACACGGATAGACAGAGTGTCGTCCCTGTCACGTCGCGCAAGACGAAAAGAAATACTTTGGGAAATAGAGCTCAGTGAAACGAGGGTAAGTATGATATAAACCGCTTGATTTATTTATTTTTTTTTTTTTTTTTTTTCGGGAAAGGGAGGGAGCTCATAAACGTCTCTTATGACAGAAGGGAGTTACTTTTTTTTTTTTACGCAACAAAAGATAGTTGATACACTAGAACCTTGTGGAGCTTTAGACGTATCTACAGTATAACTACGATTACGCAAAAGAAGAATATAACGCGCGAGAAACAAATTTTCCAATGCGACATTTTAATTTACAGAGTGACGAATAATTAAACGACCCAATGAAATTCTGGGATATTTGCGTGCAACGAATTTTAAGATACACTTTAAGGTGTTTTGTTCTACAAGGAAAATCAAAACGGGGTTTAATGAAACGCCACTTGTATACCGTCGAGTGTCTTATATCAGAAAGAGTTTTACGTGTAAACGAACAATGTGTAAGTAACAGAAAGAATGGCTGTATGTGTAAGAAAAGACACTTTAACAGCTGTAGGGTTCGTCGTAATACGTGGCTCCCCGCATGTATGTGAGTCCTTTGTGGAGGAGAGGTGAAATTGGTCCGCGCGCGTATGTCAAGCGCACTTTTACGAGCAGAGAAAGAGACCGAAGGATAAGGGAATAACTGCCGTGGCAAGTGCAACGGAAGAAAAAGCGATGATGCCGGTAAAAGAAAGAGATAGAGTGAAAGAGAAAAGGTGAGCTAAACATTTTTTCAACGTCTTGATAGGAACATCGAGCATAATCTGAAAGAAGAAAGTAACCCTTACACTCTTCCTTTTCCAGACTGGCAAGACTATATAATATACTCTTAGCTCTGACCCACAAATGTGCCGAAAAATGATCCAATTGGACGGTGGTAGGTACACCAATGAATCTCGTGCACGGAAAGACTTTGAGCACATGTTTAGACACCTGCGCGTCGATGTGCGGCGTATTAGCTCCTCTCCACGAAAGTACACAGTTGAGACTACGGAGTAAGTATAGGGTGAGGAAGGAGGGTGGTTGCAAAGCTCTGAAGGCATGACTGGCAATGCTGTCGCTCGGAGCGAGCACTGCCGACTTATGTGCACGGGGGTTGGGAAGCGTTAAGGGGAAATTCGCCGTTGCGATGCAAGGACGCACAAATGCCTCGGGATGTCTCCCTCATGGTTCTCGGCTTGTGGCAAATATTATATAGTTGATGTGTGTATGTGTTTGCGTATAGGCATGACGCGTACACATGCCCTCGCATCGCGTGGCTGACTTTGGGTTTGTACATACGTACAACGATGTAGCATGTATGCGCGAGTGAAGGCAGGATCTGACTGCTCGGCTCTTGTGTTCACCGATAAGCAGATTTGAGGACGCTATAATATACACTTTCAGGAATTCCCTTATGAGTTTACGAATTTGCCGCCACTTGGGGGAAAGTCACCCCCTTTTGTGCTGTGTATCTTGGGCCGAAACTTGACTTTTGCGATCAGTTAAGTCAGTGCAAGAGATATTTGTCTTTTTCTTTTTCTTTTTTTTTTTTTCGACATTAGTGGTTCTCTTTATTTTGCAACTCTTTACGAAAAGTAGTAAATGAAACTCAAATATACCCCTCAAAGTTACACAAAAGCATACCCTTTGATTAGCATTATAAAGACAAAAATATTTTACACGACGGAACTAAACGCGTTGCTCTTGTACACGCGGGGTACCATCGGGGACGATTATAGCACCAAAAATCTTGTAAATACAAGGCGTGCGACAAAAACGCCAGCAGCTAGAGTGTATATACCTATTGTAGTATATGGTACATATAGTCATCAACGTGTTAGAGACGCATTAGAGACGCCCTAGTTCTGTGTCTTTATGTTCAATACTCGCTGGTATCTGTGTGGACACTGGATTCCGTGCAAAGTCACCCCTCCTGCGACTGTTTCCAAACCTCTTCTATCTCTTTTTATCTCGTAGTAGGCACGTGTAGGTAAATAAATCCCTCGGGATTCCCCCTTGTATCGCCTTGAAATTTAAAAAAAAAAAAAATTTCATCGCGTGGAGAGTTTAGGGGCAATCCCGTTCTGGCCCGAAATGTCCCCGCTATCCAAAATGAAATTTCACACGGGCTGAGATTTACCGCTCTTCTAAGTGAAATACTTTGTGAAATTGGATTTTAAATGAATCTTGATTACGAATTTTTATTGCCTGTCGAGTTTCTTTATTTAAACTCAATCTAAGTTTTCAAGGAGGGTATTACAAATTTTAATACGATTTTATATTGATTGATCTATTATATACAATTTCTACTCATCAACGTGTGGAATTGCAGCTCAAGCATCGATTTCTCGGAAATATAAAAACCTCGGGAGTGACCCGCAGTACTCGCGAAAGAACAATAATACCACAAGCAATATACGTAGGATGGAAAACGCGAACATCTATTTTTAATCTAAAATGTTAATATTAATGATTGTTTACGGATGTAGAATCAAATCTCAATTAGCAAATGTATAGAATCGCCGATGCGCTCGCACGGATAGATAATTCATTCAATCGCGATTGCACGGCTTTTGAAGTATTAAATTATCATTTGTGTGCGTGTTTTTTTTTTTTTTTTACGTAAAGCAAGTAGTTTATTGTTATATTAAAATTTACATAAACTACACATCGTATAGAGGTTTTCTTTTTAATTTTGATTGAGTTGATCGGGAGTAATCATAGGAAACTTTTCATAAAAACATTTACTTACACAAACGGGGTACTTAGCAAGCGTTTAATTATCCGATGGTAAACTATTCGACAATGGATTAGAGAACGCGCTGAGTAAAGGGGAAATTAAATTCAATGGCCTTTTAATCATCGACGTACGTATGAAACGCGTGAACGCAACACTGAATGGAGAGGATTAGGGGAATAGTCCTGAAGTGCTAATGTTCAATTAAGCTGACAAAAAAAATGAAACCAAAAAGGGCGACTACTAAGCCGTTTCGTTTACACGCGTAGCTATTTGATTCAAAAATATCGGTCGCGTCGGCTGAATGTGGGATTAATAATCTTTATATATTATAAATTATAGAACGATTGAATCGAATCGATTTTTTCCGCTGCATTTTGATGCACCTTGGTCCGTAGCCAGATAAAAATAAACGTCACTAAAATACCCAAATCAATCGATAGTTCATAATTTGTGTGGACTCGACTGGATACTGAATTTTTTAATTTTTTTTTTTTTTCAGCTCATTGAAGGAAAATACATATACACGTATATATCCTCAGTCTGCAGATAATTGTCATATCCTTAGGGCGATCGACATGAAATTATTTGCCGATACTTTGATCGTGGACAATACAACTGTCGTGACCAACAAATTGATCGCTCGAAAATCGTCACCATTACTATGTACTTGCAAGTTCGAACAGACTATACGGGGGATCAGGTATATACATGTATAAGGCTATATCTAGGCGTGGAAGAAGAGTCGCAATCAATGAAATTTGGTGCAACCGAGTGGATCTCCCAATGGCGAAATTTAATTAAACTTTTGCGTCTCCATCTTCGTTTTCTGGGCATTGAATTTCCGATTTCTATGGACCACATCGTCCCTATCCCCCATTGATGCTATCGCATAGTCCCTCGGTTTCCAGTTTATCGCGAGCGGTCCGTCAAGGTATACACACCTACAGAGAGTACCCGCACCGAAAGTTACAATGAATAAATCGCGAGAGAAAAGCTTTTCTCACTTTTATTCTGAATATATGTATTTTGTACCATCATGAATGGAGGCTTAAATGGACCAATCCTTGACAGAAGCAATGGCCTGTGGTGGTATAAAAAAAATCACCTTTCATAGCTCTTTTTCTTCAAACACATAAATAAGTAAACGGAGATACGAGTATTAACTTCTCGTAATTTCAAGGTGTTTTATTTAAATATTACGTACGATTGACTAATTATAGTCAATAAGGGAACTTTAAAACAGACTCACACTTTTATACTTGGTTAACCAAACAGATTTATTTATTTATTTCAAACATCTATATCCTCTTGAAAAAAGTTCCAAAATTACTTGACTAGCTAATTCGAGCAGGTAATCTATGAACATTTTTTTCGAACGGAAAATCGAAGGAAAATCGTGGATTTCCGGGCTAATGTGACCATATCTGGTAGAGTCGCATTAAAATTCACGAGTGGCGGGCAACCGCACGTATGATATACGGCCTAGAGCCGATATGCCCTGCGACAATCACTTGCCTGTCGAATTTATCTCGCGCCGCGTTGCGTGACACCCCCTACTGTACACACACACACACACGCAGTCACACGTGCTCGGCTGGTCTACTCCACTCGCGTCGCTTCGGGTGTAACTCTACAGCGACAGCCGTACCATCAGCCACCGGCAGTGCGTTGCCTTCTCGTTACGCCTTTACTATATATGTGCGGCTGCTCGAACGCGTTAGCTCTTTCAAGACTATCGTTAATATTTTTATCATATTTTAATGTTATACCACGTAATTTCATCCAGTTTATGTATGTTGATCTTTTTTATGAAATTAAATTTCTTCACTCGTTGATATCTGTCATTGATAAAAGATTTAATTTCAGTCAAATGCTGCATTAGCGATCCTGGACCCACATTTCTTGCCTCATCAAATAAATTTCTTCAACTCGTCTCTAGTACTATATCTCTCCTGATTTCTTATACAAGTGTCCCATGACAAGACAAAGTGTCCCATTACACAGAAACATATTGTTCATAAAATCGCATGTTTATCGTTTATAGACGATACTGCGAGTTGAATGAAAGTCTTATTACGTACTTTGATGCGAAACACCTTGATTCCACGAACTGGGGATACCTATATTCCTACAAAACAAAGTGTTACGTAAAAATAATGTTTCGAAACGTGGTTTTTTGTCTCAGTTCTAAGAGCATCAGATATTTAAAACTCAAGATCAATATTTGCTATTACAGCAACAAATAGTGTTACTCACTTGTCACTAAATTCGGGTAGGTATGTCAGCAGAAAAATAATTGTGCAAATTTCATATGGACATCATCTATAAAAGAGCCCAATTGAATCATCGCCGTCCAGCTGTAAGAAGCAATAGACGGAAAAATCCCTTTTCCGCGTAGCGGCAGCAAAAGCACTTGGCGCGTGTAACACGTACAGATAACGTTGCCCATGAAAGTATACATACATTCGAGCGGAAAATCGAAAATTTAGGGGAAAAAAATTGAGCGCCCGTGTGCACGTGACCAGACAAAGTGAATGAAAAATTGGGGATGAAAATGAAAAAAAAAAAAAAAAAAAAAAAATGTAGGACAGAGATAGAGGATACATGGCAAAACTTGGCTCGTCGCTATCGGTATCTCTAGCATGAAATTCTCGGCCGAGGGGTCGTTCGCAATATTACACGGTTCAATTAAATTTCGGACATACGCGTCCACCTCTGCATATACATATATATCTCTATGCAGTTTTGATCTATAGATAGGCAAAGTTATTCTCGACTTCCACAGGACAAGGGGAAGGGACGATCAAACTGCTGTGGTTTCCTTTAGTGGAAGGTGAACTATATACTATTCGCGTTAAGCCGCAGTGATTATATTATTATTATGCACCAGAACGGGAGAAGGATCGCGTACATTCCGATCGACGATCTATATATATATGTGTATGTGCTATCATCTTGCTCAAATATCGAGTATCATCGTCACGTCCAACTGGATAGCGATGCATTGAGCTATTTTGATTTTCGTCACTCTTACACGCGATATGTAGACATGAATATAATCTATTTCCTACATGAATAGCGAGTAGTTACGTATTACAGGAGACATTCAATCATTTGCTGTACGTGTATGTATATACTATTTGTGTAGATAGCTCTTGGGGGTTCATTTCCGCGAGCTGCTATCGAGGTGCATGAGGGGGATGAAGGGGTAAGCGGATACGACGATGGATGTGCTCCAAAAGTTGCAAATGCCATTCGTTACTTTTGCCGTGTGTGACTGCGGCAGAGGGAGAGAGACAAGGAAAGAGATGAGAGGAGATATGTACACGCGATCTGTCAACAGTAGAGAGAGATGAGTACCTATCCTTTTTATTCCACGGCAACGCATTACCTGCATGTATGCTGAGCACGGAACCAAAAGTTACATACGGTAGTTTAGTTTTTATACATATGACATGTTACTTTTCGAATTTGCTTTTTTCAATCAAGTGCACCCTCTCAATGTCTCAGTAGTCAAGAATATGAATCGCTCTCGTAAGTAAATGTGTATGTACATTACAATCATACGTTTTAAAATCTTAGCACGTGAAAATATACAAAAATAGCATCAACAAATGGTATTGGGTGTGGAAATTGAGAGTGTCCATCTTGAAAATACATATAATTCTCTGAAGTGTCTAACTGTCATTGTTGTTGCTGTTGTTTCATCATTGAGAGATCACATTTTGTATTGACCCACCCAAGGAAAAAGAAGATGACTTGCAAGTATTTGAATGAAGGAGCTCTTGTGTCAGCAACAATTTTATCAGATCCGTGTAACACAAACCACGAGTACCTGCAATGGTAGGCAGCTCGAATGAATAGAAAGTGGGTTGTCTTGGAGGGTGTTGTGAAGCGTAAGGGGATCAGATCGAAACTAGCTGCGCCCGTCTGTTTGTCTCCTCCCCCGCGACCGCCGCATCCACACAATACACGAGCCTCGGCTTTTGAAATTCCAAGTCGTCGGCATTCAATTACCACGTCGTCGTCGCGCCTCAATGTGTTGTTCACGTACACCCACCCAAGAACCGACTCCCACGCATATATACACGTGGAAGAATCTGGCGTATGCGTCTCCGTCACTGTCCACTGACGCCCGGCGCTCGCGTTCCTCTACTCCTACGTATTGATTTCGTATCAGTTTCGCCTATAGATAGCAAAGCAAAACTTGTGTGTATCGCTATTAAATACCATCGGAGTCACTGTCCCACGAGATAGGCGTGCACACCACACTGGACTGGTGCGGTGAAAGAAAAAAAAAAAGACGAGTCTCGGGGGACCCGCCGGCCGTTGAAGCGCATCGACAGACAGATATACGTTGGGACGTAATTAAAGAACGTCAGGGAGAGTTTGCGTTTGGTATATCTGCTCCTCCGGTTACTGGCCGCGTGAGATGAGGCATCTTTTTCTTTGACCCGCAGGAGATGAGCTCGTGGGAGGAGTTATGGGAAACGTCGGCTTGTCTCGTGGGGCTTATATTTATTACTGTAATTAAGATTAAGCGAAGAGTAGGAGATGGTTTTTGGGGGAAAAAAATGATTGTCACCGAAATTGTTTGGTCGTCAACGTGCGATTAAATGAACGTAAGGAAGAGAAATTATATGGAAGAGGATCTTGGCAAGTGAGGAAAATGAAAGACCAATAAAAGTAGACATTGTTTAATATTGACCATCAATTTTAATATTAATTTCAGCACGTGTATTTTTTAAAACTCTTTTAAAACTTATACAACTTTTCATATTTATTTTTTACATCTATAGCTGATTTTTGGCTTTCCGTTTGGGAATAGTTACATACGCACTCTCAGAAGTGCAGTGACTCTGTATAATAACTATGTGTGGTGGTCGGTCGATATCGTACGTTGACATAGTGACTATTTATGCAGGGGTTTGCCAAACGACTTGTTTGGCGCTAACATTATTTTATACAATGTCCATAATTAACATCCATTTTTCTACATCGAATACAATTTACAAATGATATGTACATTACAAGCGGTACGCGTACCACTGTCCCATTCTTTATAAATAACTTTTTGGCTATTTATGGATTATTTGTAAGTGTAGTGGCAAAAAAGCTTTATTTTTACATTTCCTTTCCACATTGCATAAAATATAAAATGGATAAAATAGCAAAAATATTTTTGAAGGTTAATAAAAATTTGGCATAACATTTCGGATACGAGGATTATGTTGATGATACCATAATATGTCTATAATTACGTTTAAAAAGGTGTCTCTATAAAAATATTTTAAATAATGCATCATTAAGTCTTTTTTTATATGGGCTTTGAAGTTTCGACTAATATGGTACAAGTAATGATAGTAATTTAAATTTAATATTGCAGACATTCGTGGCAGAGTGTTTAGCAGGCATATCCGTAACGTAACATTTATCAAGTTTGAATAAACTATTCTTAAAAAGTCGAATGATACAAAACTTTAAAAAAGTTTATTAAAGCTCACATTTTTACGAGGATGTATTTAACTCACTATCACAATGTTTAAACCGATTTCTCATTCAAACACAAAAACAGTGCAATATATCCCGGGCTAGTGGACGACGATGACGTAACATACCATTACCAGGAAGAGCAAACTCGTCCCGATTTTCGTACCAGCCGCAGTCGAGTGCTTGGCTGCTCTCTGGTTGCTGGTGCTCAGAGTTGCCGATTTCTCGGTGGTGTAGTCGCTGCGGGACTCGCCTACGACAGGAACGCCAGGAAGAGTCGCTCGACAAGTGAGGGTCAGGGTACCGGCGTTGAAGTGGTGACGCTCGAGCCGCAGGGACACCGAGAGTCGGGAGGAAGTCGCCGCTTCGCCGATCGAGTGGAGGGTCCGTTCGCTGCGCGTCGATTTTTCGCTTATCTGGAAAAAAATACCGGATAAGTGTTGTTTTAAATGATGCAAACAGTATCGAGACAAAGTGTTGTGTAATGGGTCTATTGAAAATGTTTTCGCTGTACATTCGATGAGTATCATTTTATGAATAAGAAAATTAAAATTAACGGCTCAACGAGAGGCTTATTGAAATTTTGCTCCACAGCTGCCTATTTTCGTTCCCCCAAAACCCTTACCAAATCGGAGCTGGTACATTTTATCCGTGAAATGACCGACATGTGGAAGAAAAAGGCATCAGCGGCAGAATCTCGCATTTCAAAATTATCCTCAGCTGCTGATCGGCAAGTGCAGCTCTGCGCTACTGCGAAATTATTGCCGCGACTCACGCACTCACTTACGCGTCCGCGTCGGCTTTGCGGCCAAAATTACAACGAAAACGACTCTACGTGTATATATTGCTACTCTGTGGGTATAGCCGATCCTTTGGGTGCGGTGTGATGTCGGAAGCGATTGGGGTTTGCGGTAAAAAGTTGGGGTGGATTAAAGGGGTCGATGAAAAAGTGCGGGGGTGCGTGTCCTGGTGTAGTTGGGACATAACGTCGAGTTCGCTGAAAGATATTGGATACTGGAGGTAGTGTGTTTTACTTGATTATAGTGATCATCTGCAAACTCTCATCCTCAACTTTTTTCTCTTTAATACATGACATGTAACTTTGGTCGACATTTATTGCACGCGATGAGAAGTGATTTTACTTAGGATAGGGTTTAGTAATCACTCGGTCCTTTTTCAACCAGACATTGAGCAAATCGTTTGTGCTTCGTCATTACATTGTACATCGTGTACCTGTACTCATGAGGTGTATGTGTTACCTTGCGCCCGTTGATGTAGAAGACGAGATCCGCCGGAGGCAGACTCGGGGCCGCGAGGCAGGAAGCGTCGAGCTGCTCCCCCACGTTGTAGTTGGGGGCGAGGCCGTCGATGACGGGGCTGCTCTTCGGCAAAATGGCCGTGGTGACGTTCGCGACCGCGTAGTCCGAGAAAAAGGGCTCCTCCGTGGCCACCTCGCACAGGTACGTGCCCTCGTAGGCTCGTTTGTCTGCCAACAGAAAAACACACGTGTGCTTACCGCTATCAGCGAGTCAAAAAAATGGCCCAGCAAATGGAGGAAAAAAAAGGCACGTACTTTTGCGAAAGTCCCCGTTGCCGAGGAGCACGAGCTGCCGGCTGTTGCTCATCTCGGGACTGACCCTGACGTCGGGCTCGTCGGGCTGCTCGAAAAACTGGCCCCTCAAGTGGTCGAGGCTGGGCGAGTACTTGAACAACGCGTTGTCGTTCCTGTACCAGCTTATCGAGTACAGCTGCTGCCCGTGAAGGTCGTACTCGCAGCTCAGCGTGACCTTTTCCGCCCTTGGGTCCACTATGGCCGGCGCAACAAGTCTCCGCACTAGCCGCTTGCCCCCGGTGATGCTGCCGTGGCCTGCAAGCACAGGAAACATTTTTTCCTCATTTGAAACCATCTCAAAATTAAATTCAGTCGAATTAGAAATGAAATTATTACAAATGTCAAAAATCATCAAGACCCATTATATTTATAACAGACTTTCTATTCGTATACTATGGATTGATATTCTATCGGTTACGCAGCCATTAGAAGCAATTGAAGTAAACAATACCTGTACCGATATATAGTCACTTAGTGACACAAATTCGCGTTTGTGTGGCTGCTGCGACAGTTGGAATTATTTATTTATTGCACCACGAGGGTGGCAGTTGTTGATTGTTTAGCCCCAGCTATTGATTGGAAATACTCAATTAACTAACAGCAGTGCCTACGCATAATGTAATGGCAACAGAAATGCACCTGTTTTATTTAATAATCATCAGGTGGAAACGTAAACTCCAGAATCTCCCAATACAAATACATAAACGAGGAGTATTTATTGGATGTCCCCCTCCTCCTCTGCACCAATAAGTACCAGGACTGTGTTTCAATACATGCACCACTTGACTATTGCTTCGACAAATAAATGCAGAGGCTTCCTCGTATTTACGTGTAGTTACTTTGTTATTTATGTTAGTGGCGTGGGATGGGGTTGGAAGGGCAAATTGCAGTAATGGCCGTGACTTTACATGACTCGTCCGATCCTCGAATTTTGCATCGTAATTGTCTGTTGTGTGTTTGTATCATACATGTACATCCAATACGTTCATTCGCGGCAAATGGGGCTTAGGGTTAATTTTTTTTTTTTTTTTCTAAAGCAACGCATATTCCCATAATCCTTTAATACGACATAAACCGCTAACGAGTAAAGTCACGTACAACGCGTTGCGGCGACGGAGACTCGCGTAACTTGTCACGAGCTCACCATTCTATTCGCGTTATTTTTCTCTTCTTGATCCTAATTTGGCGGGATGAGAAAAAGAAGTACAAAACAGTCACGACATGGATGGAGGGAAAAAAAGAGTCGAACGAAAAGAAGCCGCTCCATAGACGAAGAAATGAGATTTGACGGAGATGCGTGTACGCGCCTCCGAAGCCTCATAGGACCCAATTGGAGCCAATTATCCCACATTTGCTTGTTAGCTAACACCACATAAATGTACATCGAATGAAATGCGTAGAAATGAGTGGCTTTGTATATTTACAGCTTATGTAAGCGTTTCGGAGTGGAGCTGCAATGGCCACAATTTCTTTCTCCCTCCGTCTTTGCGAGGAATCCCAAAGGACCGTCTGATTGCTATCACCATCAGCGCCATTTTCACGCAAATTGTACTAATCTGAAGAAGAAAAAGCATACAGTGGCGTCGACAAGAGAGATATTCTTGATTCGACGTCTTGACTCCACAGCTGCTTCGTTTGACCAATTCACATTAATTTAGCAAAGCTGTAGACACCAGATATTGCTCGCGTGCAGAAATTGCGTAACTCCGAGAAAATAGTACATGAATTTAGTGAATAGTACATGAAAATAGTACACGTTAATTAGCTAGTTAATTAGCGGAAAAACAACTCAATGTACATTCGATAAGCAGCGAGTTTTGCAATGTGTTTGCCACGAGGTAATTGACAGTGTGAAATTTTTCGACTCGGCCAGTGAGGAGCCGAATAAACAAGTTATTTGCATGCGTACACGAGGCGATGAAACAATCGCTTCCGTCGCTTTCATCGATTATATAAACATGCATTGTTCGATCGCTCATAATGTTTCGCCCGGTGTTTTGTTGCTGTTGCGGTGTATATTGTTTTACTTTTTCTCTTTTCTCGTTTGAGTGTAAATACATGGAATCATGGTATGTACACATGTCATGCTCTGATGTTTGCGAAAGTGACGATTTCCAAATTTCAAGTGAGGGGAACGTCCGTTTGTACACTTCATTTTGTTTATTCGGCGCATGATGTTAAAAACAGCTCACATGTAATTTCAGTCATAAGTAAGTGGACCTGCAAAAAAATCTCTACAATAGTACCGATGCTTGAGACTCTACCTCTTTAATGCATACTCCGAATCATAAAATTTTGCCATCAGCCACAGCAGTGCGACCATGTGACAAATGTTTTAATAAAGAGAGCGGATAATATAAACTGGTTCGATTAAGCTTGCCAGTGGGAAGTAATTATTTTTGTCATTAATTGCCTTTCATGCGAATCCGATGCTGCGGTACTTTTTCTCTTTTCTCGTTTGAGTGTAAATACATGGAATCATGGTATGTACACATGTCATGCTCTGATGTTTGCGAAAGTGACGATTTCCAAATTTCAAGTGAGGGGAACGTCCGTTTGTACACTTCATTTTGTTTATTCGGCGCATGATGTTAAAAACAGCTCACATGTAATTTCAGTCATAAGTAAGTGGACCTGCAAAAAAATCTCTACAATAGTACCGATGCTTGAGACTCTACCTCTTTAATGCATACTCCGAATCATAAAATTTTGCCATCAGCCACAGCAGTGCGACCATGTGACAAATGTTTTAATAAAGAGAGCGGATAATATAAACTGGTTCGATTAAGCTTGCCAGTGGGAAGTAATTATTTTTGTCATTAATTGCCTTTCATGCGAATCCGATGCTGCGGACAGAGTAAACTTCCCTCCGAAAAACCATTTAATTAAACCGATTAAATGTCCTCACTGGCCATTCAATTGACATCGACTTCATGAGAGAAAGAGAAAGCGCTTTTCTCAAAAATTTCTCAATGTGCGTAGGTATGTACGAGTTGTTAGAGCTACAGAATCTGCTGATTATTAAAGTAATTGCCAGCCTAATTGGCCCCGGCTTTTTCTTCCTTTCCCTTCCTGTACGCGCTTTTTACGAACCTCAAGAGACAGTTTAAGGAGAGACAAAGGCAAGGGGTTGATGGTCCCTCTGTTACCCCACTCGCGTCTGCTTTCCTCCATCTATGCGTACCATCGGGGCAAAGGGACGAGCCGAGGGTGGAGAGGAGGATGTGAAAGCAAGAGTCACAAGGTGGACCACCGCTTAATTTATTGATGTGCCGGTCGGGGCGAAAGAGGAAGTGGAAAAAAAGGATGTGTGGCAGGGGCATTGTGGTGCAGCGAACAACTGCTGCTTAAACGGGAGACAAAGGCTGTTCCGCGGCTATTTGATGCCTGAAAGTCGGGGATTATTTAAAAGTGGGAGGGGAAAGGGACTGGGGATGTAAAGTATATATTATTGTGAGGCGCTGCTGAAGAGTCACGTGTGCGCGGGATGGATCCCATTGTTTCTCGCTCTTGTCCATGACACGTCAAACAATAAAATAAATATAGCAAATACCACTTGTGAGTTTTATATTTTTTTATCAACACGTCGGCGTCCGTCACTCTCTGTCTAGATAGGTCGATTATCAGAATTTTCCAGACCTGTTTGAATTTCACACGCAAAGGTTCTGTCTGTCACTTATCCATTCATCATAAGAATAATAAGAGTGTGACGGAGAGACAAATCTCCAATTAGCCAGAAACCATAAATTTTTCACGTATAAAAGTAAAAAAGAGCGAATCATATTACAGAGTAAAAATAATGTGAAACAAAATTTTTAAAAATATTGCAATGTGACGGAAAAAAAATATAAGAAAAATATATGTTCAAAATATAAGTTAGGAGTCAAAAAAAGTCGAGAAAAGAGGCAAATGTACCTTCTAAAATGTGTGAAAACTTTGAATTAAAAAAAAAAATTTTTAAATATCACTTTATTAATTTATACATGAACCATAGTTAGAAGGAAAAATCCAACCTCGTGTTGAAGAGCAAAACGTTAAGAGATTTCGTTTATTTTCCAATACTTAATTGTTTCTTTCCCATCGGCCGTTTTGGCGGTAGACGGAAGCGCTTACGAGGAAGGGAAAAGAAAGTTGGGTAGCAGAGGCCCAGCGGCAATTAAATGAATATAGATATTCCCATGATTTATTCAGTAGCCACGACTGCGAAGTAGGTACATAAGGGAGGACGAAGAGAAGCAGAGCCAGAGTAATCGATCGATCCAATATTGTGTTTTGCTTGCCTTGCGTGTATAATGTCATAGAGCTTGATTTTTGGAGACATCATTCATGTGTTCCATCCCAAGTTTATACAGTTTTGTTTGAATTTTTTTATTCTCGTCGGATAAACACTACCCATAGTGTTGTATTTTATCTTTGCCATTAAAAAAAATGTTGTGTCACAGTATTTGTATCGCAAATATTTTCCTAACCCGTAAAATCAAAAATTACAAACTTCCCAGTATACAGTGACTCCCACCAACACTATGGACACGTAACAGCGGTGCATTGCTACCATCGAAATCCTCCCTCCATTTCCCTCCAAAAAGTGTGACGTTATACTGAATAATGACAAGGAAAATCGTTATCGATATCTCGCGTGGTAGTGCAAAAATGTGTGCGAAAATTTACGAAAGCGTTTTGTCCAGCGCTCGATTTTCCCTCGCGATAATCATTGTTGCGCACAAATAGCTACGCCCATTGAACGTATGAGGAGGAAGAGGGAAAAACTAATGGGTAATGTTGGATTCAATAAAATCGGATCGCAAATCGATGTACGGACGGCAGAGGTAGTTAAATCGGAAAGGCATAACTTGGACACTGTAGCCGTGCCGTGAAATTGAATTACCTTCATTTCTCTATTTTTTTCCCATTACATCACGAGAGCGACTACACGCGTGTCCTTGGATTATAGATAATCGTTAGCTGTACTGTGCAGAGTACTCCTGAGATTTCTTTTGCTCTTTTTCAATCAACGTAGGGTCAAGAGAGTCCAGCCAGAGAGTGCGATAATTAAGCTGATGTACAAACTCAAACCTCGAATGATTTACCATGATAAAAAAGTAACAAGTGTCAATAGGTAACAGTCATAAATTAATTCAAAACATATTAAGTAGAAACTCATTGTGCACTTGGGAAAGTATTAAGAGGACCATTCGAGGAATTCTTCTGTCTTTCTTCAAATACGCGACGTCAAATTAATTAATAGAAATCGGCCATTGGCTCAACGAAACATTTGAATTAAGATGGCCAATAAAATTATAATTTGACTGCAATCATCGTAATGGGGAGGGGCAGACCTTAAGTATGTTTAATGCTAAATGTCGTGCTGGGCCTCGCCTCAATGTGTCAATGGCGTACAATAAAGTCTGAGGGGTGATGGGAACCCCTTCGGAGGAAGTGCTGTTCAAACAGAGCTGCTTTCATCTTTCAAACTTACTTTTGTTTGCAATATACTTTTTCGTCTGGTTATTTTTATTGGCGCGAGTACCTGTACATCCAATAGCCAATTTTTCGATTCGATGTACTGAACTCGCATCGATTGCTCTGTTTAATTGGCAGTTTGGCCTCTTTTGTTTGCTACGCGCGTGAGTTTATTTTTTTTAACTTCCTATAAACACGAACGAACCGCATGAAAAGGGAGTTGGATCGAGTTTTCTTGACTTTTGCTGCTGTGTAAGCAACGACGTAATTACACTATTTTTTTTTGTAAACCTGCAAGGTTTTTTCATTGATTTTATAGCATCAAATTTAGAAGGAAAACTTTCAATTTTTAACGAGAGTTCGCTGTTGATTACTTTGTTTCACAGGCTTTATTTTTTATTTTTTTTTTTTTTTTGTTACGTGCAAAATGGAGGCACATAAATAAAACTTCCTTTTTTACTCCCCGTACCTACGTTTTATCAGAAAAAATTCATACAGAGGCTTTTCCATTTCGTATAAAAAAAAAAGATTTCCTCACAAAAATATGCTTAACGCCCTTTTATTTGAAAAAACATGTAGGCTTTTGGCGTTTGCATATACTAGCAACTAAAATTGTTGCAATGAAAAAGAAAAACTTCAGTTGTTTCCTTTCAAACTACAGCTGATTCAAAATCTGATGGTTCTAGATCTAATTTTTCTATAAATCTTTTAAAAGTAAAACAATACCCGAGTCTGCACTTAAATACAAAAATCTTCACAAGCTTACAGCATTTATTTTTTAACTTGG
This sequence comes from Copidosoma floridanum, assembly GCF_036245765.1. Lineage (NCBI taxonomy): Eukaryota > Metazoa > Arthropoda > Insecta > Hymenoptera > Encyrtidae > Copidosoma > Copidosoma floridanum. The sequence continues at coordinate 3,095,185 of NW_028321907.1, read as the reverse complement.
ATCTTCGTTAGCGAATCCAATTTTGAAATAGATTTTTTTCACTCCCACACCTCAGATAGAGTCCGAGGCAAGAAGCCAGTTTTTGCTCGGCTACTGACGGTAATTAGGATTAACGGACCGGCTCTGACTGAAAAATACCTCGGCCCCGAGCTCGATTTTTTTTCGAAGGGATGGGAGTACTAATGATGCGAGATGAACTGTAAAAAACATTGGTTACCACCTTTTATTTTTCTCTTGCGATCCACCCATACAAAAATTAACTCTAATTTATTGAAAAACAATTTGATTATTAAGAGAAACGTTGATCAGAGCAATAGATTTCACGTTTAAACATTTTTTTTTCTCTCGTTAAGTACAAGCTCCATACATGCCATTTACAAAAATCTCATTGCAGCAGCAGTTTTCTACACCATAATCATATCCATCAGCATTTTTGAGAGCTATCAATATCGGTATATTCCTCGATTACAGCAGTACGTAACAATGACTCCTTGATTAATTGACAATTCAATATCCATTTTTTTAATTGCTTGATTTCAACTCATCGAAATTTTCATCAAAAAAGATTTCCCTGGCAAATATAAATACTTTATATGTATCTCATTACCACCATCTGTTTTTAAGATTACATAATCTTCTCGATAAAGCATACCACGCATCCGACAACAACTTGCTTACAAATATATGTACTCGTTACACTCAACGATGTACGCGATAGTATTACATTCATCATAATGGGTATAAAAATATGCGTAGAATATGATTGCGAGTATAGGTGTACAAGTGCATTAGAAATGACGCTCAATCAGTAATATTTTACACGTGGGTACGATACCAGTGCGAGACTGTATACGAAAAAGCTTACATATAGTGGCGCCGGCTGCCAGTGCCACTGAATTTCATCGGCGTTAATTAAAACGCTGGGGCTCCCCGACTTTTTTCCTCTTGCTCCGTACCAATACTACTACCCCCATATTGTTTCCTCTGGCTCGTCCAGCCCAAGGGTACTAATTGGATTGGCTACGGTGACTAGAGAAATAGAAAAAAGACCAGAAAGGGGATCTGTATTATTTTTGAACTTCATTTGTATATCACATAAGTAGCACAACTGCCGGTTGTTTGGTTCTCGTGAAAAAATGTGCACACGCGTATTGTACGTACAAATACATGAATGTAATACAAAAAATGTGACTCGACACGCGCAGGAAATCTCTTTTTGAGTTAACGAATATTTGTACAAAATTAAGTTTCAGTCTTGAATCTTTGCTAACGAATCAGTCACTATTAATCATTTGATTGGCACATAGGTCACTTGCTTCGTTAATATTGTTCTGCGACATTCAGTGGACGAGAATTAAGTTTATAAAGTATATTTAAACCATCTTTGTGTATTACGTGAAGGGGAAGGGGAGAAAAAAACGAGAACTCGAAGGGACTGTAACGTACGCATGCCATGTGTGTTTTGTATTGTGCTTTAGTGAAGGAGGGGATTTATGTACCTATAGGTATGCTCTCATTGGCCATTAGCCCGCTCGTGTGGTCTCGACCGATTATTATATATGTCGTTTGCTCTGTCGTTTTGACATACTCAAGTGGGAGGGGAAACAATTGCTCTCGAGTACCTCGGCATTTTAGATTAGGATCGGAAATCCTTACTTTCAAGAGCTTATTGTGAGATTTTCCTTTGATGTGTAATGTGATCTATGCTTCTAATTACGCTTAAAATTCATACTGATACATGGGAATTTTTTTTTATTTTTTAATTAACAAGGTATTATCGACCTCAAAAAATAGATAAACAAGCGGTACAAAATCTACTGGTTCGTACTGTAGCGGTTGTTTTGAATATTTTCTGTTTTAGCTTACAAAATACACGACGTGATGAGTCAAGAGTAAAATATTGAAATAGCACGAACCAACTTGACTTGTAATAACAATGACTTTATCACAAGGGGTCATCCATAAAAAAAGTCATGGCATAAAAAATTTACACGCGTTTCCAAAACACATTAAAAAAGAAAAAAAAAAAAAAAAAAAAAAAGATGAACAAGACCATATTGTGACGTATATTATATATGGGAACGGGTTATTGTATGCATGATAAGGAAGCGCTTGCCAAATGATTATTTCCTGCTGAGCTCAGGACGGATTGTGCCATTTGGAATGATAGATGTCGAAGCAGACGAAAATCTAGCGGAGGAAATAATTCGAGAAGATAAGAGAGAGAAAGAGAAAAAAAAGGAATAAATTTATATCGCCCTCCTTCACTCGAAAGAAATAGTTGCTGTGATCAACCAAAGGGACGATGAAAGAGGGTAGATGGAGGATAATATCAAGAGGAAAATGGCAAAATTAAAAAGAATATGGGAGGGAAGTAAGTACGAGCACGAGAAGTTGGAGAAAATAAAAATTATATGTGTGCCAATTAGTACCGAGAGCAGAGATGAAAAAGTTCATGGGAGGTGGGAGGGAAGTTGTTGATTATTTGTTTATTTGCACAATCGGTTTATACACCATAAAAAGCTTCAATTAAAGGAATAAGAGTGCGAGAGGAAGGAAATCGTGACCTTTGGTTAACGATCGCGTACAGCCCATTGTGCTCACGGTCCAAATAATAGGAGGGTTATTACTTTTTCCCTTTTCCTCTTTCCCTTTTCCACCAGGATTTTACCATTGGCTTATTTCACTCGAACTTTTTTCTTCCTTCCCTTTTCCCCTTCGGTGAAGCAATGCACCAAGTGGAGGCTGCGTCGCTTCTGTTATTTACTTTGCTTGTTATTTTTTATTTTTTTTATTTTCATAATCTACTTATGCGCGATGTACGCCGTGCACTCGAAAAACTCCTCTCTGATCTCCTCATCCTCTTTCGTCCCTTCGTTGGTTTTTTTCGCTCAAGTACGCACTTTTCATTATTATTTTTCAAACTTTCGTTTTCACCTGTTCTGGACCTCACATGAGTGAGTACAAGTCTGAGGAAGTAATCCGCGTATTTTTTTTATTTTTTTACTTTTTTTAAGTTTACCTTCTGGTTGCAAGTACAATGTAGCGGGGATACCATAGAAAGTGAGGACAAGGAAGCAAATGTTTCGGGTTAATAATTGCCGATTTGAGAGCATAAATTTATAAACTGAAGTGAAGCGGATTAAATTTGCAAAGCTTACGATGGATACTCTCATCGTATCGCTGCGTGGCTGGACATTGTGAATAATCGTCCTAGACTCCGCAGCAGAAAGGGCAAGTTATTTGCATAATTTTCGGCTACAGCTACCTCGCGAGTCTCTCCTTCTCTTGCTGTACCTCCAATCAAATATCCCAGCCGCGTGATTTCTCGTTAAGGCGACGATTAATGGAGCCACTCCTCTCTCTCTGTCCTACCATAAATAAGGTAATGCTTCAAGCTCTTTTTTTTATCGTTTAGCCTTGCGTAATCGGATTAAAGTCTTGTCTAACGCCCCCTATCCCCGCTCCGTACTCACTCCCACTGTTCCTATCGGAGAGTGCACTATACAGTGTAGGTGTGTCTCTGGTATCGGAATAGTTTTTTTCTCTTTTTTTTTTTTATGCAGTAGCATAGTCAGTTTATACACAAACCTGTGGTTACGTTGAGGCTAAATATACACCCGCGTAAGTATTGGAACTGTTAATTTTTTTGGCGACACTATAACGAATCCAACTACAATCAAATATTTGATAGAGAATATTGAAGTGATTTTTAATCGGCTCACACTAAAAGGTACATGCATAGTTGGAATAGTGGTGGCTTGGTTAATACTAGAATAATTATACATAATGAATTAAAGTGATGAAAAAAAAAGAGAAATTATAGAGAAAAAGAAACCAAGTAGACCAACTTGTGAAAAGAATTACAATTGCCTTTACGACGTAACTGATACAATTAGACAGTTTATTACGTACAAATATATATCCCAGTCAAAAAAAAATTGATAAAAGCCAAAATTTAAGTACAAATCTTCTTTTATTTGAAGATCATGTAGAATGCAGAATTGAGAAAAAATCACACTGTTATGGAGGATCCTTTACAGTAGACTTTATTTTCGCCTCTAGGAGTAAATCAAGTTCTATCAACTAATTGTCTTGTTATACGTTTTATACACGTGTAGCTTCCAGCAGATCCCCAAATTTCATTACTTTAATTGTATGAGAAATGGAAATCCAAACGCCCAACGGATGGAGGCACTCAAATCCATTTTTTACTTTACAAAGAGAAAAGTCCTTTTGTGAATTGACAAAGAGAAACGATGGTACTTGACCGCGTTTGGTTTACTACTTGATTAAACTAAAATTAGAGTATGAAAAAAAAAAAATTGACTTTTATTCATGTTTACGAGAAACGGTAGAAAAAAAAAAAAAAAAGTAATTTCATTAAAAACTTTATTAACGAATCATCAGTTTGATTAATACTTACTTGCTATTTAAACACGCATGAAAAAACTACAACCAATCACGCAGTTATAAATTTCTAGAGCGTATGCCCTTCAAACTACAGGGACGAGTGATAGGGTAAACAAAAGCAGTGGAACTAAAAATAAAATTGATACCAGGGCCACGGCGACAATACAACTCCCATCGTCCTAAATCGCTGTGAAAGCCACGTTTTGTTCCCAAAGAGGGAGAACGAGATGGCGAGTAAACCGAGCATGAAACGCGCGAATTGAGGAAACAGAAAAAAAAAAAGAAGCGCGCCAAGTCGTAGAGAATCCCTGAGAACGTAGCCGCAAAAACTTTATCGTTCCTTAGCTGAGACATTCCCTTTGGAAAGAGCGAGAGAAAGTCAACATTCTTTTAAGAGGACAAGAAAAAAAAGGAACCAAAAAGAGGGAAAGGTCGGGGTTAATGAGCACTTGAATGCGAGTAGAGCCGCATACATAATGTGCGGACGCAAAATTGAAAGATTGGCGACACATTACCATGAATATATAAAAATTCTTACATCTTTATGTAATAACGTGAATATGTAAAGATTTGTATACCACTGAGATTCTTCACATGTACCCTAGATTAAAATCCTTACCATGGCTATGATTATTTATTTAAAACTTTTTAAAATGTTTCAGTAATTAATGTACGATGTATTGCAAATAATCTAAGGTAATAAGCCTGTAAAAATCTATAAACTTTTAAGCCACACTCACGCAATATCAATTCGAAAGAGAGCTTGATTGACATGGTTCAAAAATGTTTCATCTCATTTTTTTTTCCAATAATACATTGACCATTTTTGTAGAAATAGTGCCATTTTCCATTTAAATTAGATGTAAAAGTTTTTGGATCTGACTTTTTTTTATGTCACGAAACGATATAGGTATGGAGAAAATTTTTCATTAAAATGTACTTTAAGTCATAACACAGAGCCAATAGATGCTTATGCTCATGCACATAGAGAATATAATAGGAAATCAATTCACGCCAGCGCCCACATACGAGCCATTAACTCCTCCTCCGCGGCGGCATCCAAACGAAGCAATAGCCACTGGAGCCACTGCTTGTATACAGAGAAGATATCATTCGCGTCACATGTGGGACAGACGCGGTTAATAATACAAAGGCGCACGTGCTCTCTGCCTCACTGCGGCCGCATATTGCACCAATGGCCTGCATCTGGTAAAAGGAGGAGAAAAAAAGCAGCAGGAGATGGGAATAAAAGTGCTCGAGGTGCAAAGGTGGTGACATGAAAAAACAAAAAAAAGAAAAGAAAAGAAAAAGAGAATGGAATAAGCGTAGGGAATCACCTGTCGTTAGCGCGGCGAGTACGAGTGAGGCCAGTAGTACGAGTCGCGCTTTGGTCGGACGGAGGTGCCCACACCTGCAGCCCATCAGGCACGTACCGCCGTCCTCCTCCTCCATCGTCCCACTCGTCACTCTTACACTACTTTTCCACTCCCGCACTTCCTCATGGCCTCCCCAATTATCAACAATACAATTATTTTCTTCTCCGCGCGTAAGTCGCTTAAACTTGTAAAATCACTCGCTCGTTGTCCTTTACTTTCATGTTGATTTTTTTGTTGATCAACCGATTGCCAATCGGCAATGACAAGTACTTTTCAACTCTTGTCACATGTTCCACAGACGACACAATCACCTTTGCCAATGTATTGTTGGTCACACGGTCGCGCGCCGAACAGCAGCAGAGCCGGTACTTGGAGACGAGCGCGGCAGCCGGACCAGCGCTCGAGTGTTCGGTACGGGCTCGGCCGCGGATCTAAGCGCGCCAGCTTTGCCGACACGCCACTCCCATCCACGCATGCGCTCCCACCTTCAGCAGCTGCTCTTTCATATTATTCTCTTGTTCTTTCCTTCTCTCGACATATACTTAGCCCGACATGCCCCTCGTGTTGGTATCTCTCACGTATTGTTACAATTGGAGACACTGACCTCTGCTGGTGTGTTCTGCATATCTGTACGAGCCTACACATGCATCAGCCGAGCTGACATACCCATGTACTCATGCGAACCTGTAAATGAGAATGAATTGTCTGTGAGATTTTGGATGACGGGTAACTCGGATGTGCCAACCTTCGCGGCTTATATATTTAAACTGTGCCCCAAGAATGATTGAAAAATGTAGTGCTACGCTTCTATGTTTCTAAAACTAGACTATTTATACTCATCGTCACGCTCATAGGATTCAAAGTAAAGTGGCTCTCAATTTTAATTATGGCAATTTTTCAACGCCAGCACTGACACGCGGCGTCAGGGTGATGTACGGTGCGATGAAAATTGCCCAAAGTGAGTATCACGCAGGGGCAGTGACGACAAATGTCTTCATTAGAATCCTCATTTTTTTTCCCCCGTAAGCAAACCCATAAATCTCGTGAAAGGTGCTCCCCTGCCCATTTGCCCCCTAATCCCTGGCCACGGACGCAGCGCGAGCGCGTGCCGGTTTTCTATTTTTCCAAACTATTAATTTCCTTCTCGCCAGCAGCAGTGCGTTCATCACGTTATTAAATACATCCGTCTTTCTCACGCTTTTGCACCTTGAATTTTTCTACTTTGGACACCCCAGCCGTCCTTGGGGCATCTTCATCTGCACCCCGCCATCACGCCTCTACCTTATTATTTACTTTCTTTAGTTGATAAAAATATATTTTACCCCATAAGTAATTCCACGCTGCTTTGGATACGTTTCACCATCATAGTGGTTGTCAGCTCTACTTACCATCGACTATGTAGGACAGCTGTACAGCATGAGAGAAAAAAAATTGTAATTTTCATGTGCCGTTTTAATTTAAAATAAAAACTTGTTTTAAAAATTTATGGTAACCAATGTTTGTTATGATTAAAGAGTTGTGAATGCTTTTCTTTTCAAACATAAAATAAAATAAAGAGTCGTGATTTTGTGAAACATCCCAAGTTCTAGTTCCCGCAGTACGTAAACTCGAATTTTTCCCTTCACTGCTCCTGTATCCGTGGATTAAAAATGTAACATTGCAAACTGTAGTGCGCCAGTCAAAGTTTACGATGGTAAAATCGACGCGTTGATTAGTTACCTGTAGCCGCTCGTGATGGGAAACAAAGTTTCGGAAAAATGTATAATTTCGTAATGAGTCTACGCGGCTGGCTTGAAGCTTCCGTTGGATTATGGTGAATTTTGATGGCTTGAAGAAGTTTTACTTGTAAAGGGAAACGGAGCAAGTTACAAGTAACGGAAGCGTATGGAAGCAAAAGAGTTCATTATCTCTGTCTGGTGCGCCAAACTGTTTATAATTTTCTTCCTGGAATTTGAAATTCGTGGGAAGTAATTAAACTATGCGTGAGGGAAACTTTACTTTTTGGATTACTACCACGGACAAGATAAACAAGCTTTTTAAAAGTAAAGGGAGTTATTTGAACATGAGAGTACTCTTTATTTATTCAACGCCCTTGTGAAAAAAAAAAAAAAAAAAGTTTTCGAAGGTTGAGTAAATTTTCAATTAAAATTTTTGCTGAAAAAATGTGGGATTAAAATTAAAATGATGATGCTACTGAAGTTCAAGTGCGCGCTATAGTTTGCGAGCTAATTAAAATAAAAGTTACGGTGGCAAGACAGATGGTCGTAAAAGGGCAGAAGTTGCATGACCGAAGGCATCGTACCAAATCGGATCGAGAAAAGACGGTACATAGCAGTCGGTGAGCCGAAAAAAGTGAGCTCGTATAAAATATGGATACCAATAGCAAATAAAAAGTTGAGCGAAGCACCTTCACTTGATGTATTCACAACTCGGGGGGCGTCCCCTCGCACACCTCGTCACACCATACCTTTATCTCCGCGCTATACGATCCGCGTTTACTTTATCTCTTTTAGCCTCTATCGATAATGTACATCACCGTCGCCATCACGTCCTTCCACTTGTCCCTTCCATCCCTACACCTACAGGCGACTACCACTACTGTCACTCTTACCTATCCAATTTTTTCCTTCACATGCGATGTACTTCTGTGGCTCGCGTCGTTTTGTGTACACTATAGTTTTTCACGTGCCCACAGATACGGGCGAGTGACGGAGATATGCGTAGGTGGAGCGTCTCCCTACGCCTCCCTCGTTTTCCCGACTCGATGGTGGTACGCGTAAACTGAAAAGTCCTGTACAGCGGCACGAATCCACTAATGGACTGCGGCCTCGCCCGAGATCGCATTTCTCGTTACCCTCTTTTTCTATTATCTTGTACTTCTCTCTCTCTCTCTCTTTTTGCGTTGTACAGGTGCGCTGCTTCAATATTTTCTCCTGATGTCCTCTTTGCATCCGCATTATACACCTGCACGGATCAGTAATTTATTAAAATACGGATATTCGTCTCTTGTCTCTGTCGCGCCTGTGTTGTGTTTTTCTTCTCTACTGACTGATCGTCACGTTATCGCGAGACTCTAGATATTTATGGACATGAATATTTATTTATCATTTTAATTGCAATGAATATCACCACGCAAATAAGTCTGGTCTTTCATGTCATGGCTTAGTGACGTTGATAAAAAATAAAACAAAGTAAATGCATGGTGAAATAATGAAAATAAAATCAAACAACTCTAGCATTCAAGAATCCAATGGGAGTTTCCAAAGACTTAAAGCTCGAAAACACTGTTTCATCTCGTAGCTGGACGATATAATAAAAATGGTATAAAAAAAGCCTTGGATGATATTTTGCCACTTGAGCTTCTCAAGCTCTCTCACCCGTTTTTACTTATAGTCAAACATCGATTCCATATTATGTCCTACAGCCGTAACCTTACGCGCTAAGAGGACAGGTGAACGGAGGTACGGAGAGGCAAGAGGGAAGAAAAACAGAGACACTTGATTCGCTGACGAATTTATAAAGTCTAGAATAGAGAGAGGGAGGGGTGATATCGACCAGTTTATTGTATCATTGATCAGGCCAGATGCACGTATAGAGCGTGAATAAAGGCTCCAGTTTGCCAAGCTCAACTCCACACCTCTTCATCCTTCGCGAGCTTATGTATACTCGTTATACGTAACTAACTGCACCAGTACAGTGTCGGCACACAGGGTGGTGATGCAAGCACCATATATATATATAAACGGAGGACGGACCCTATATCGAAGCGCATTAGTAGCACGTCTGGTCTATGGCCAACTCACCCATCGGAAATGGCTCACCTTTGCCTCCCTTTCTCCGTTTACGTGTACGCGAGCTTGCGAAGGTCGGCAAATACCGTAGGAGAATCTCGCACACGGGTCCAATCGCACCCACCTCCCGTTTATCCCTCGCTCTCATCATCCTCCTCTTCCACCTTCTTCTTCTCTCTCCTTCGGCTCAGCTGGGAACTTGCTCCTCCGACGTATAAATTATAATCCGCTGAAATCCCGGGTTCCATCTCCGCTGGGTTAATAACGCGAACAATCGCCTGGGTCCCATTGTTCAGCTGGAATATCGTATCTAATGGGATCCATCTTTATCACGTATAATCGCCCGAAAATTGTTATCGCTACGAGTGCCGAGTTATCATTGCTGCAGCTTTGTGCTCGTCCGTCCAACCAGAGGTTCCATTAATGACGTTACTTGCTCGGTTTCTACCAGCTACACGGCTCCACCTATCCATCGCGAGTTCGTATTTGTTGCAAAGGACTCCTGATTTTTTTTTTTTTTTTTTTTCCACAGGAGCGTACAAAAGCTTTTTATACATTTACTTACAGAGATTTTAAAGTAATCGTTTCATTGCGTTAGAAAATAGGGGAGGAGGATATTCATTAACCAGTCGATGGATCACAATTACAGTCACATGCAGCAGCTCCAACTCATCACTTCAAATTCATGCGTGGAGTGGTATAATAGAATTTTGGTCGTCGTTGTCACAGTCATTATCGACATGAGCGGAATTTTATATGATCTTCCTCCGATCGGCTTACACGTACCTAACCATGTGATAGATAGTTGTGTGGTACGAGGCGCGTGTGCGAACGAGGATTCAAAATTCACGTATCGGGTATCCTCGAAAATTTGAATGATAATTGGTTGAAATGAAAATAAAGTTTTCAAGATTTTTTTAAATGTCAGTCCCGTACGCCGCAATCTTAACCAATGGTACACATCCCGCTAATGTTGTCTGACACGGGCTCCAAATGCACGAGCACTTTACTAGTGCTGATGTATTCCTCACAAAAAAATTACTCCATTCCTCGTGGCAACCACTTTTTTCGGGGTCCGTTGTACTTCCAGCGTGCATATAGTTTCCCAGGGGAAATTTTAGAGTCCTTGCGGTCCTTTACGTCTTGTCCTCTGTCTTTCTCTTGCTATCTTATACCCGTGTCTCCTTCTTTCCTCTACTGGGATGCCTATACATGGTTTTTGCTTCTCGTACTTCTTGGTCCGGCTGACGTTCATTTTCACGGCAGTGCGTTATTGCATTGAAAAAAAAGAAGGGGTATAACGAAGAGGAGACATAAAGTCAGAAAAAAAGGACACTGTCAAAATATGTATAAATTCAGTAATTTTGCAGTCTGTGACTTGTGAACTTTGTCTCACAGAGCAAGTGATTAAGATGGTGTACGCTGATTTTAAGTTAAAAACCATATATATTCGAAAATTTCAAGCCATCTTGGTATTCATCTCTGTTTCATGGTGCAGTATCTTTCCCAGTGATGTTCCCGACTCTTCGATGTCTTGAGCTTTCATCCTCTCGTTGCACGCAGATATACCTTACCCCACATATACGTGCACCAGCCGCTTTCTTACCCAAGAAACTCTTACTCTTTTTATCCCCTCTCCCCATCCCACTTTTCCCTCAGCCCCTGAATATTTAATTCCGCTCAAGTAGAGACGGGGGAAGGTATACAGGAGCAGAGGAGGACGAAGATGGCAAAGAGTCGAACGAGCGTTTTATGAATGATTGAACTCGAGGTAACGGGTCTGCTTTTTCCGCGCCACTTTGCGAAATATCTCCCTTAAAGTCGCGCATATAGCCACGCGTCCCTACTACCAACGACAAGTGTCCTCCCATTTGCCCTTTTACATACGCATGTCCATGGACGAATGTACTTAAAGTGATGCTCTCTGTGGAGCTCCAATTTTGAGGACATCCAACTACTTTGGAAAAAAAAAAAAAAACTCCCGGAGGTGTTAATTCGTGGAGAGGTGATGTGTATGCACGTGCATAGAGAGCGAAAGTTGATAGCGAGGGTCTCCCCCATCCGAGTCTGGTGGTGACTCTCCAACCACTGCCAGCATCGTCTTTCATCCCCTCGCCATTTCGCCCATTAGAATTGCCGAGTCAGCCTCTGCCAATCACGCGGAAGCTTCTTCACCCGCATACAAATTTCCTTTCTCGGGAAATATTCCCACTGGTAACAGCTTCACGGATTTGTTCAGTCGTATCACCACCTCCTCAAACGATCGTTCACCATTCCTTCGAACATGGTCAATCCTCCCCTCGCCTATATCCCAAGGTACAGCTTCAAGCGCAAAGAAGGAAGATCAGTCCTCGAGACTCCTAAGTATCCGGCTGGTATACGTCTGCCAGTTATATCCACACATGTGAGTTGGAGTAAAAGAATCTGGGATCAGTCTTTTTTTTTTTTTTTTTCTTATTCTTTACCTCTAATTGCTGGCTCGTTTTTCGCTGAATCTGCTCCACCTTTTCTCTTTCATGTTCGGAATAGTTGCACCTTAGCTGGAAACTCAATGGATGTTAAGGCTTGGCTCCCTTTCTCTTATTCGTATCTCTTGTTCTCTACGTTACTTAAGTAAATAATTGTCATCATGTCACTTTAGTGTTGAATAGTCCATATAGCTCGACTACTTAATGGTCATTGTGTATAGCAGCTATAGTAAAATAAAAGGTAATGGTAAACACTAGGAGAACACGCTTGCTGCATAGCACTAAAGTATGTAGGGGTTCTGAAGACGGTACACTTGATATCTGCGACATTTTTTACTTTGAATGCCCAAGTATGTAGTGTACCATTGAACTTACTTTCTTTTCTTTCATTCTAACAGAATTAAAGTATTCCCAAAAGTAATAAAAAAAATCCTTTGAGTATCGACGATGTAAGGATTAATAAGGATTTTTACGAGGGTGATGCAAGGTATACATCAGGCGAGAAATGTAATTAGCCTCGTACATAATAGCCGAGCCTTCGTGGCTGCATACGGTGAGCATAAAGTTGTCGTGGCCTTGTTATGCGCGTGTTTATATTTTACGCTCTTGAAAGCAGCCTCTTATCTTTAAGGTACGGCTCATAATAAAGTGTGTGAGTTTCAAAAAAAAAAAAAAGATTAAGGCGACATAGTGCACAGAATTTGTTGTCAGACACATGCAACCGGTAACAATTGTCCATTGATTTTACGTTCTTCTACGTAATGGAATTACTCAGAAGTGACGGGCTTTGTAAAACATTTTATCGCAAATGAAACAAAAAATGGGACACTTGTGTATTACCGTGGTAATAGAACGGCAGCCATAAAATAAAAGGGTTACTCGTTACTTGAATCCCATTTGCGGCAACGTCTCGGTGGACACGGAGTTGTAGCCATTACCAGCCGTCCGGTCAATTTCCACGAAAGACAGTGCACTCTTTGATAGGCTCGTGAAAAATAAAAATAAAAAAAAACAACAACAACAAAGCACCATTTCGCAGATTAAAGCGTCTTCCCTTGCACGAGTCTCGTAGACCACTTCTTCCCCACCGGGTCATTTTTCTTTCTTTTTCAGTCATCCAGTGGCCGTATATACAAAGAGTATACCGGGAGGGGGTGGGAGGCTAATGGCTTTGCTTAGTTGTTTTTGTTAAGTGGTTGCGCGAAAAAGTGGTGGCCAATAGCCCGAGTCCGCGTGCACCATAACGATCTCTCAAAGTGTAACGCCACATAGACTCGAAAGCTGTGTGTGTGTGTGTACGTGCTCGCACTGCGCCTCCCCCCTGATGGCGGAAAAAGCTCGTAAACATTTAGCAGACACGCGACTCTCTTACTCTCCCTTTGCGAACCTTTCTGCTCCCTTCCGGCCCATCCCATCGAAACAATACCTTACACCGCCACAACCATGGCGGTAATGTTGCTGCTGCAACGGACGTGCGATATAGGATATACTGGGTGGCAAATTCATTTTTTACGAGTATTAATTATCGCCCATACCTATACGTTAACCCGATAATCGTGAGGCTAATTTTCTTCCGTCAATCAACTTAATTAGCTTACAAGGTTAATCAAAGAGTAAAAAAATATTCCGAAAGAGTAGCGAGCGCGTCCGGATTTCGCGACATCAAACACAGTCGGCGTTGACTTTTCAAAGTCACGTGCTTACATATTTCATTACTTTTTCATTATCGAGTGCTCTTTAATTCCTATACATACCTGCCGTTCGTATACGGGAAACATCGAGTCACTCAATTGCGCACAAAAGAACATTTATTAGAGGTATAATGCGACGCGAAAGACGTAAAACAACGGATACATTCGTTTAATTGTGCAACGAGCCTTCCCTTTTTTGGGAGGGGAGGGGGGCTTTTTATGAAATTATATGCTTTTGAATACAGAGCGATTTTTGTTTTTATGAACTCAATTAAAATTTAACAGATAGCGGCTTTAATGCGTACGAAGATTCAATATGTATCAAATACAAGTAAATTATTTGGTGTAAAATCATAAATAGCACAAAAAAAAGTGAAAAGAGCTGACTCAGGACATGCTACATCAGTAATCACTCCATCGTAGAAGCATTTTCATTCTCATTATTGACAAATAACTCAATTAAACACGCCTATAATAGAATAATCGAAATCTCCGTTAGGACAAAATCTCCAGCATAAAAGTAAGATAAACCAGCTGCTACTCCACGTTGGAGGCACTATTTTATATACGCATTCTATTTCCCGTTTCTTGTTCTTATCGTCTAATGTCTGTACATGTGTATACACATTCATCTCCGGTGGGTCGAGTAAAAAAAAAGGTACCAAAGTGAGCTCTCCCTGTGTGGCTCAGCTGGCCACTGCCGATGGGCTGCTTCTCCGATTGAAGCGTGTAACTGATAATCCCCTCAAGTGACACCTCCTCAGGGAATCAGTGCGTAATTTTCCCTCCTTCGCTGCCTCTTGTGAGTCGAGTGTCTACTATCCTTTTTTTTTTTTTCAGATCATCACATCAGGGGACTGTAAAAGAGTATTGTACCAAGATAAAGTTACATTCGTTGCACGATTACTCATTTGCTGTAAGCCATTGGAAATTAATTGCACAGAATAATGAGTTAGCCTGAGAATGTAAGCTTGTATTTTTTTATCGATGTCATGTGTACATACTTTGGAGAAATGATTCAGGTAAAAGATAAAAAATATGAATGTACATCCTTGTGAGTGCAGTTTCCAAATTTTCATTTTCTCGTTTATATGATTATATGCATTAGAACTAAATTTTTTTCACTTGAAAATTTATTAAGTTCAACAATAGGTTTTATATGATCTTACAATACCAGACTGGGAGTTCCGTTGTGCATGCGAGAGAGTGCGGACGTGTCGAGAGAGCGCTCCGTAGGAAATAGTAATTAAAAAGTAATGAAAGTGAAAATTAAAAGAAATAAAAGTACGAGGAAGTGTAAAAAGTGAAGAAGCAGCAGAGAAAAAAGTGTAAAGTGAATAATTATGAAAGTTTGAAAGGATGAAGTGAGATTAGTGTGGTAGTGTCTGGGTAAAGAGAACACGTGTAAGGCAAGTAAGGAGTGGGTAGTAAGAATAGGGGATAATAAAGAAAGGTATTAGTGAGCGGAAAAACGAGAGACAAGAGGACAGGAAAACAGGTGAAAGTGGTGATAGTAAAAGAAAAAGTGCAGTGAAGTTCGAAAGAAAGTGAGGTTAGAAAAGATATTACAGGAAGAAAGAAGCGGCAATTGGAGAAAGAGGTCGATAAAAGGGGTAATCTGAGAGGTGGATAAGGAAGGTCCCTGAAAAAAACAACAAAAAAAACAATTGTGAGGTCGGTAAGGAAGATCACTACTTTGTTGAGTAAGGCCGGTAAATAGAATTTTTGACAGATAGAAGTAGGTTGTCGGTAAAGAAGAAAACTGCACTATCGGCAAAATTTTAAAAATGACAGGAAAGCCGCCTGCAGCAAGTATGAATACAAGAAATAATACAAGTACAAAATTAAAGGAACAGACTCTATTGAATTTTACAAAAGAAAATCAGGAGAATAAAGAATTAGACGAGAAGATGAGCAGGTTGGAAAGGAAGTTGGACAGCATGATTAGTAGTCTAGAAAGAAGAGAAGAAGATTGGAAAGAGGAAAAACAGATGTGGATAAAAGAAAGGCAACAGTGGAAAGAAGAAAAGAAGGCGTTAGAAGAAAGAATAAGCAAGTTGGAATGGGAAACAGAAAAAGCTGAGAGAGAGAAAAGGAGACCGAACATTGTTATAAAAGGAGCAAATATTGAAGGAGAGAATCTGGAGAAGAAGGTCGAAGAGTATATTGAACAAAAGATAAAAATAAAAGTCAAGATAGAAAAGGCCAAAGTGATAAGTGTAAACGCTGGGCAAAATGTGAGGAAGTTGGTGGTAGTAAGACTGGCAAGTAAAGAAATGAAAGAAGAAGTAATGAGAAATAAAAAACATCTGGAGAGAGGAGTTTACATAGAAAACGATTTAACAGAGAGAGAAAGAGAGATCCAAAGATTTATTTTAAACAAGTCAAAAGAGCAGAGGAACAAAGGAAAAAATACAAAAGTTGGATATATGAAGATTTTGATCGATGGTAAATGGCTTAGATTTGATGAAAGGAAAGGAGATTTTACAGAGGAAAGAAGAAGGAGCCAAGAATGAAGAGAACAAGAAGATGTAGAGGAGGAGGGAGTGAGAAGAAGAAATGTTAGTGTTTGTGCGTGGAACATTGCGGGAGTGCTAAATAAGGACAGTGAAGTGTGGAAGTATTTAAGTGAGTTTGATGTGATAATGTTAGTAGAGACATGGTTGGAAAAGGACAAGTGGACTAATGTAGAAAGTGAGTTGCCAAAAAGCTATGAGTGGAAGTGTATAGCAGCGACTAGAGAGCATAAAAAAGGTAGAGCGAAAGGAGGAGTAATATTAGGAATAAGCAAAAAATTGGAGAGTATAAATCATGAAGTATGGAGCGATAATATAGTAATGCAGGAGATTAAACACGGAAATCAGAACTGGAAAATCATAGGAGTATATAGTCAAAATGTAGCAGAGACGATGGGAATTATAAAAGAAAAAGTAAAAACGAAGGAAAGTGGATGCGTACTTATACTAGGAGACTGGAATGCAAGAACTGGGAGAGAAGGAGGTTGGATTAATGAAAGTGATAGTGAGAGTGATAGTGACGACAAGGACGTAAGGTTAAGAAAGTCGAAAGACGAAAAGATCAATGAGGAAGGTAGAAGACTAATAAAAGAAATAACAGAAGAAGGATGGTGTATAGTAAATGGGCAAAAAGGAGAAGAAGGAGAATTCACATACGTTGGTAGCAGAGGAGAGTCGGTAATAGATTACGCAATAGGATGTCAAGAAGCGTTAGATCAGATTAAGGAAATGAAGATAGGACAAAGAACGGAATCAGATCATATGCCGCTAGAAGTATACCTAGAAAAGGAAGTAGAGGTAGGAATTGTAGAGAAAGAAGAGAGAACAAAGGCAAGGAGGGATTGGACTCAAGAATTGATTGATCAGTATGGAGAACGGTGTAAAGACTGGGAGAGAAAGGGAAAAGAGATTGAAGAAAGATGGAGTGAATTGAAAGAAAAAATAGATAGTGCAGTACCTAAGGGGGAAAAACAGTGTAGAGTGTGGAAGATGGGGGATAAAAAATGGCACGATAAAGAATGGAAGGAGAAGAAGAAGGATTTAAGAAGAATAATGAAAAGGTGGAGGAAAAAGAAAATAGAAAGAAGTTATTACATAGATAAAAAAAGAGAGTATAGGAACTGGTGTGAGGCAAAAAGGAAAAGGTTTGAAAGATTAGAAGAAGAAGAGATAAAAAAGGCAACATCGGAAGGCGAAGTGTGGAAATATATAAACAAGTACAGGAAAAAACGAAGGAGAGAAATATCCAAAAAGTTCACAGTAGAAGAGTGGAGAAGGTATTTTATGGAAAAGTTAGATGGGAAGAATGAAGAAGGAAGTGTGAGGGAAGAGACAAGAAAGGATGAGGCAAGAACAAATGCAGAGGATCAGGAAGAAATGAGCAAGGAAGAGTTCGAGAGGCAGATAGCCAGATTAAAAGTAGGAAAAGCACCAGGAGAAGATAAGCTGGAAAATGAAGTATGGAAGTACATGCCAGGAGAAGTGGATGCAGCTCTGTGGGAATTGATGAAAAAAGTATGGGAAAAAGGAGAATTACCGGATCAGTGGAGACAAGGTACGATTTGTTTGATTCACAAAAAAGGTGATAAAGATAGGTTAGAAAATTATAGAGGAGTTACATTGACATGTACAGCTTATAAGATTTATGCGAGTATGTTAAATGAGATGTTAAAAAAGGAAATCGAAGGTAAATTATCAGAAAGTCAGTTTGGTTTTAGAGAAAAGAGAGGAGTAATAGAAGCTATATATACATTGAAACACATTGTTGAGGAAAAATTAAGCAAAAAAAGAGGAAAATTATTTACATGTTTTATTGATTTAAAGGAAGCATTTGATCGAGTGGATAGGAAAGTTTTAAAAGAAAGATTAATAGAAATGGAAGTGAGTGAAAAGCTAAGAAATAGGATTATGGATATTTATAAAGAAACGAGAAATGTAGTTAAAGTTGGAGAAGAAGAATCCAAGGAATTTTGGACAGAGAAAGGTGTGAGGCAAGGCTGCCCACTGAGCCCGACGCTGTTTAACGTGTACTTAGCGGATCTGGAGCAGGAATTAAAGAAAGGGCAGGTGGGAGGATGCAGAGTTGGTAATGAAAAAGTATGGAGTCTATCTTACGCGGATGACATAGTATTAATAGCAGATAGAGAAGAAGAATTGAAAGAGATGTTAAAAAGATTCAAAAAGTACACAAATAAAAAGAAGATGATTTTAAGTGAGGAAAAAACGAAAATTTTAGTGTTCGAAAAAAGAAAGAGGAATGATAGAAGATGGAAGTGGGGGAGTAAGGAATTAGAAGAAGTAAATGAAATAAGATATTTAGGATATATACTACAGAAGAATGGGAGAAACGATAGGCATATAGAAGAAAGGAAAAGAAAAGCAGTGATAGCTATGAAAAATGCATGGAGCATAGGAGAAAGAATATTTAAGAATAGCTACAAAAGAAGAAGAAAATTATTTACAGCCCTAGTAGAAAGTATAGCGCTATTTGGTGCGGAAGTGTGGGGCTGGGAAGAAGAAGAAAGACTAGAAAGTATACAGAGAAGATATATGAAATGGATATTAGGATTAGACAGCAATACACCAAATTATATAGTGGAAGAGGAGTGCAGATTAGAAAGGATGAGTATAAAAGCGTTAAGGAGAGCGTTAAAGTTTGAAGAGAAAATTAGGGAGTCAGACATAAAATTAGTAAAAGAATGCATAAGAGAAAAGGACAAGGACAAGGAAAGAGAGAGAATAGGAAAGGATTCAAAAAAGAGAGCTGAATTACTACGGGAAGAGAAAGTAAAAGAAACAAGATTTATGAAAGGAGTAGAATTTAGGGAGGAAGTAAGAGAAAAAATATTAATGAACAAGGAAAGAAAAGAAAAAGAGAAGAGAATGGAAAAGATAGAGAATTCACGGTACAACAGAACATATAAAGGTATAAGAACAGAAGAGGAACCAGAATACTTGAAAAAGGATATGCCATTAAAGGATAGAAAGTTAGTAGCAAGGTTTAGATGCGGAAATGAATGCAGAAGTAGAGAATACTGGAAAGGAGAGGAGGATAAAAAGTGTAGATTATGCAAGGAGGAGGAAGAAGATCTTAGACACATACTAAATATTTGCGGAGATACGAGAAATGAAGAAGAAATGGAAAAAATACTAAGCCACGATGCAAAAGAGATAGAAGTGCTAAGAAAAGTAATCAGAAAAAGGAAGGAGTCAGAAAAGATTTAAAAGATAAAAGAAAGTATGCAGAAAGTTAAGGTAGTAAAGAGAGAAGAAGGATTAGTAGGACAAGAAAGAAGAGAGAAAATGAAATGCAAGGAAGAATGAAGAATACAAAAATATATGGACAATTTAAAGAAAAGAGTTGTTAATTTTTGAAATTTTTGATAGTTAAGTAGTATTAGAAAATTTGTTTACTGAATTAAATATAGGAAATTTTGATAATTTTTGATAATGTAAGTCGTAAATTGTTGAATTTTTGATAGGCATGTGTTTAATTTTGAAGTTTGAGAATTGAGTTTTGTAGAATTGGAATTGTAGTGATATTAAATTTGTTTTATTTCAATTTTATTATAAAAAAGACAAAGTAGATATTAAGAACAGTTAAAGTAAAAGTGAATGCAGTATATAGCGTAGATTAAGTATATAATAAATGTACAAAATGTTACGGAACCCCTCCAAACCCGTAAGGGACGGAGTATGAAATAAATAAAAATAAAATAAAACAATACCAGACTGCCTGATGTCTGCCGTTGAAAAATGTCCTTTACTCCTCTTGATAAGTAGATCAGCGGTATCATACAAATTTTATCATTTTTTGATCGATAGAATTACACATTTTGTGCCAGTTCTGCAATATTGCTAATAATTATATGCAAAAAATTTTTTAAAATAAATAAATAAAAACAACCGAATGACGATAAACGATTTTCATCCGGTCGAACGAGTATCAGTCTCGTCATAAAAACTCAGCGTGAAATTCCATGCTCCTCTACTCTCTCACACCTCATTTTACAAATTCCGAAACTCTGAGTCTGGAAAATTCCGCAAAAAAAAAAAAACAATGCACACAGGAGCCCTTTCCGCTCAAAGTGACTCTCGTTTTCCGCATCCCATGTATAGCTGGAGCTTCTTATCGACACGCGAGTGTGTGCTGTTGGACAGCCGAGCGTCTCCCCTCGTATTCTTCGAGTCCTCCCATGTCACGTTACCAAGTCTGATCAGCAAAGTTGGCCAAAGTGCACACGCGCGGGGAGGTACATGTATATGGTGTAAGGTGGAAGTTACAGTCCAGCGGCTATAGCCACCCCTTAGCCACTGGCCAACTTTGCCCCACTGCCTCTTTCTCTCTCTCTCATGTTTTCTTCTTCCCGCCGCTCCTCCGAAGATGGGCCAACTTTGATAAGATACTGCTTGACTCTTGTCGCGATTGATTATCTTCCTTCGAGAGGAGGAGCCTCCCTCGTCCACCCATAAGTACATATATACATGTCCTTCTTTGTTATCTCTCGCTTCTCGTCTTACTTATTACCCTATTTTCATCCTTACCTATATGGATTCCGAATACCTTGACAATGTCCCGGAATGTCAAGTGGAGGATGAGACGTCTGTAGTATCAGTATGCCTACATCACGTGATATTTAAAGTGTTTCTGTTCTTTTTCCCCCCCTTCCTGATCAATAAATGCGTGCGAGTGTACCAAGATTTACCCGACAGAACAAAATTAAACATACTTTGTAAGTAAAGAAAGAAGTGATGATTGAAAAATTGATTGGCACTAAAAGTATTTTTAACTGCCCGGCGTGCCCAAAGAGTATATTATTAAGGACTACACCTTTGGCAGTGTAAACCAAACAAACTTTTCACGTGTCATGCAGAAGTGTTAACGTAATAGGATCGAGAGAGAACTTTTGAAGCGAAGCTTGATTGACAATTAGCAGATTATACACTCACGGGCGCACTGGTGCTTGGCAGCCGTGAGGCACATATACGTGTATACACACCTACAAACACGTGTGTATAATGTATAATTTATACGCAGCTAATGGCGGAAGAGAAGCCGAGGAGTCACGAGCAGCGGGGGAGGAAAGGGTCGGGGCATCAGAAAGCCGCGAGGCTTGGCGGTGAGTTTGCGATTAAACGCGATTATAATCACTAATGATGGAGTTTCCGTTTCGGGGAGGTGAAAGAGGGTCGGAAGGGGAGGAGTTGGCTGCGCCGGAGCACATCTGCTCGTTCAGCTTGACGGAGACAACGGCATTGCTTGTGTATGTAAGTATGTGTGTGGTTCCTCTTCGGTACACGTCTACCATATACCCTGGCTCAGATTCTCTCGAGGAGGTGACCGAATTTGCCCGCAAGTCCCTTTGATCCATCCAAGAAGGGAGTACGTATTTAGAGGATAATCCGTCGTAGTGGTTGGTCACACTGAGACGACCTGTGATGAGATGCTTGTTTATGGTTTGAAGCTTGCAGAGGAAAAGCCAAAGAAAATGAGGAGAAGGATCATTGTAGGGCGCCTTTGTATCCTCTTTTTCTCTTTCTTATGCATCTTGTGAGCCTAACACGATCATCCTACTGACTGGACCCTCTGAACAACGTTTTGCGTCAGTTATCGTAGCCTAGCTTCTGGCAAAGAATTTACTTGTGCAATGTGGTCCTTCAATATTAATGTTATGTCGATATCTACTTAACTAGTAATACTGCCGCACGATCCATCACAAGAAAAATTCTCTTTTGTATTTTTTATCATCATTTTATTATCATAATCACGTGAAAAACTACTCGTACGGTGCGATCCAACTTATGTCTAGAAATTTTGTACAGTAATTGCAGTATTTTTGGGCTTGAAACAAAAAATTTCACTGAAGGAAGACGGGCCAAAAAAAGTAAAATAACGACCGCACAATGTACAAGTAGTAACGCTCGAGTTTGGTCAGACGTGAAGATTCAAAAATTGGACATATATACCAACGGATTAAATTAAATCGACTAAATAATTTCCCTGTGTACGAGAGGCGCAATCATTGGAAAATAAAGATTGCGAAAATTAGGATTTCTCTCCAAAAGACAATAAATATCGTGGATACCCAAAAAGTCATAGTAATTGAAAGTGCAACATCGGCGAACCTGCAAGGGTTTCGACTATTTTTTTTTTCTTTCATCTTCTTCTCCACCTTACTTAAAGTACACATGCCTGCATACGCCGGGCACAAAGGAGTCAAAGAGAGAAAAAAAAAAAAAAAAAAAGAAAAAAAAATGAAAAACTGCACTGAACTCTTGACCTGCTGGAAACAAACTCCTTCAAAATCGGGATTATAGCTTCGTCACACCCCCTTTGCTCCTCACTTTTTTCTATTTCTATCCATCCCCGTCTTTCTATTATTCGAAAGAAGCCTTGCATGAGAAAAAGACTTGTACTTTTAATGAGGATGTCCTACTCTTGACACGATTGCTATCACCAACGCCAGTAAAACAACTTGCTTTGAAAATGCAGCCTATGTGTGTGTACACCATCACGCAATGTCCTACTTGTGCCCGACACCCCTTCATAAGCATCTGTACTGGCAATGATCACAACACCATGCCAAGTTATCAACAGTGAAATAAAAAAAAATCCCCTCCCCCCCCACTTATCTACTATTAACTGTCCATTAATTGACCATCTTCATCGTTTCTCTTACTAACAAACTGTACTCTTTTATCAAATATGTCTTTTTACTCCTTTTTTTACATGACGCCCTACGTTCTTCTTTTTCTCTCTCCCCCTCTATCTTCCTTTGTCGTTAGAGCAGCCAGAGAAGGGAAGAATTTACCAGCTAGTATCCGGCTTCATTAGGGCCTAGCTTCATGAGTGGTATTTTTCTATCAGCGTGTCGTGCTGCGATTAAAACAGATACAATACCGTTACGACTCTATATTTTCTTTTCTTTACACTTATACTTTAATATTTTGTTTTTTTTTTATTGACGTACTTTTTACGTGTTTTTTGTGTATATAATTATTATTACTTTGATCTTACCTTAACAGTTGCTACAGTATTATTTATTAATACTGTACAAGCCCACTGCTCTCGTTGTAAATTATATCCTCTTGTAAGCTGTTTATACGGTTTTATAGTACCTTTTGTTGAGAATAAGTATAATAAAATTCTACTCTTTCCCTCTCTCTGATTTTCCCTTTTTTTCCGCTCGTTTCGTGAGTAATATGGGGTAATAAAAGTAAAGTAGCAACAGAGACAAAACCGTCAGCTATGCTAAGTATGTAACGAGATAATGGAAGTTTTTAACAAAACTGCAATTACGTGATTCGCATTTGGTTACGCTTTTACGCGGTGAATATTTGCCGTATATACCGTACCACGTGCGATGCGCTGTTTGCAACTGCTCTCGATTCAACCCCGCCTTTCCCTAACTTTCGCTTAGTGTCTCTAAGCTCTATTTTATGCACAAGCGCGAGAGGGTAAAGTGCAGTTTCCTGTCGTTCCTCTTCCATCGCACTTTACAGAGATTTAAATTTACAATTTCTCCTACTGAGAAAATTTTTTCCTTTTGCGGGTGTGCGCTTCGAAATACACGATGGTATGCGTATTGTTAAAGTTTACGGTGCATTTTATGGAATATCCATCATTATGTATTGATAAATATTTTCAAAAGTATTTTTTTAATTATTATTCTTCGTATATCCTAAGAGGGAGTTTATACCACCCACCAATGAACAATTGAGTCGATGACTATTTTTGCGATGGCTAATAGAGCCTCTCGATGCACGGGAGCAATGCTACTGAAACATTAAAGTAGAGTTGATGATAGTGAATCTGTGCTACTGATGAAAAAATATGATGAAGAATAAATCCAGTGCTGGAAAATGGTTATCGATCATCGACAAGACTGCCATGTGTGTCTGTCTGTCTTACGAGACTTTGAAAATCTAGGTGTAGTCAAATTACAAGGTCCACAGCGCTTATCCAAACACACACGACATCTGAATGAAGTGAGTCAAGTGTCCAAGGCAAGAAAGTTGAGAGATAAAAGAAAAAGAAAAAAAGAAAAATTTCAGACAGCTTAGCCGCGCGAAACGCATCACTTCTTGCGCTTTACCGTCACTGACGTGATCCGATTTGAAAATCGCCTTGAGTCATATACCCTTGCGCACATACATAAGTTATACATATATATCCACCTGCGTGCATAACTCTCTGTTACCTCCGTCTTCGCGTTCTCTTGTGCCGCGTAAGTACCTCATTAAAAAAGGATGATGCTTCGGGGTGGCAGAGCGTATACTCAGGAGTATCATGTGCAAGTACACGATACGAGAGGACTCGCTAATGTTAACTTTCAGTGGTTAGGTATCTTGCGACGCGGAGGATCTTTTTTTTTCGCGCAAGTGCCGCTACTATACGTATTTTATGTCTACACGTACAGTTGTATATTTAAGGGTCTACCGCGTAACAGAGCGAATAAATATGCGGAGCTACTTTACTCAGATGTGCCTTTTATTTGCTAAATTATTCCACGGTTCTTCGGTGACTACGTGCGCCCTCGATAAGCTGGAGACCAACGCTCGAAAGACGGAGAAACAGATGTGCACGCACTATGGGTCTATTGTCAAATTCGTAACATTGTAGTACAAATTTCTGCTTCTTATCGATGGTTTTCCTTGTTAACGATACTTGATTTCTTAGCTGTACTTTATTCAGATTTTTTTTCTTACCTTTTCAGCCTAAGTTGATTATTCCTATCTTGATAAGATTTTGTTTTTACGACTCATGCTATCAAGGACATCTGATATTGCGTACTTTTTTTAAACTATTAGAAAAAATATGATTCATTGTCTCATAATTTACATATTCTGTTAAAGAAGTTTGTGAAACTTTGAACGCTTGTACTTCCGAAAATAATAATAACCGTATTCACTGATCTTGAAATTTGATCTTCATTTTTCATGAAGCTTGAAAAACAATTGCAAGGTGAAACCATTGATTTTCCAAAACATTTATCTTGTAACACCTCAATCGCAGCTGCAAACAAAAATTATTTATCGTTGTAATGAATCAACGAATTGTCGAAAAAAAAATCGGAAAATGATGATGCAAAAAGAAAATCCAGTCGAATCGACTCATCAATTATCTACGGAACTACTCGCAGCAGCGCCGTCTGAGGTTCTTATAATCTATTATCGCATTATCCATTCCGACTGGGTTTTTCCGGCCAATTCCTCACATTACACCTTTGCCCCTTTATCGTCTAATTGTCGTGGGATGGGTGAGAAAGAGAGAGGCTTTGCAAAGAGAAAAAATGGTCCCTTCGATCTTCGAGTGCACACAGTAGGTAAAAATCGTAAAAAGCTCTCCTCCCCGTGTTTATTCTACCCATGGCCCATTTAACTTTCAAATGCACCGGTGATTTTTCCTTTCTCTCCTCCTACGATTCGTCCGTTTCCCTCACCCTGAGCTGAGCGTCGACACGGAATTCTATTTTCCATTCTAACAATCTCTTGGATGGATTTCCGGATTTGGGGGAAGGGGGCATTTCTCCTTCACCTCCCGGCCCTTCTCGATTCTCCGCTACAAATGCGCCCTCATGGATTTACAGTCAGTAAAAATCAGTCGACCGAAAGCCCCCGGCATTAGTCACACGCCACCATATATATATACAAGGGACCTTTTCTTCCCCACACTACCTACTCAATGTAATGGCCAGAAAAGTGCAGTTGTGGCTAAAAAGGAATACCAAGGCCGAGTCTTATTAGGATCGAGTCTCCTCTTCCTATCTCCCTTTTTCCTTCCCCCAATGTGTCGTGTATAGGGGTACACGTATGCAACACCATGCCCTCGTTTTTTCTCTTTTTTTTTCAACCTATTTACCCTAGCCATCGAAAAATGAACGTCATAAAATGGACTTTGCTTGCCTATGACTCTGTGCAGCCTATAGCCAGTTGGATGACTGCTTTTTGCATGGCAAACGATTTTACGCTGGGTTTGACGCAACTTCCCCCCCCCTTTTTTCTAGCCATTCATCCATCTATTTTTTTCCTCTTTCTCTTTGACCACCATTTTGTTTTAACGATATGATTTTTAAATTATTTTTTAAGGCATAAAATTACATTTTTTTATTTAACTAAATGAAAATTTTGATACTTCCGTTATGTGAGAGTATGCATAAGCATTGCTCTAGATCCCCAAAGGAGAAAATTGTTCGAAGCACGAATAAAAAGCATAAGTTGAAAACCAGACTGTTCTACTTACTAACTCAAACTTCTTTTATAGCTTTTATAGTAGCATGTGGTTACAAATTAATGTCAATTTTATTGAATATATATTGAATTTCTTCACGGAGCAAACAATCCATTGATCAAAAATTGAAACGCAACATGTCTATTTGTAAGCTTAATCATCGTTACTGGATCTAAAATTTGATGCACGAAAATCGGATGAAAAAAATAAAAGAGAAAAAGCCTCTCCATCGACGCCTCGGACAGGTGGCCCTGATTAGCCCCATCCCCTGGAAAAAAAAAAAAAAGTTTGAAAAAAGTCGCGTGCCATCGTCAGAGAGCAGATGTAAAATGGCCCGGGAGTCGAGGGTCGGAGGCAAAGGCAAAGCACCACTGGATCCAAAGATATATAGATACACGTGCTTCGTTAGTCCTCCACTGCTGGGCTACATTTTCTCTCTCTACTCCGGAATTAGATTCGCCAATAGGTGGAGGGTAAATGAGCCTTTCGCCCTCGAGATCCATAGTACCGAGAATGTCCCAACTTTTCGGATTTGAGGGAAAAATAAATGGTGCTATTGGCCCCCCAACTACCCGATGTAATTTGACAGTTTCCACCCACACGGTGTACGTAGTTCACCTCGTGTAGACACAGTCGGGCAACTCTTGTTTAGTTTCTTGTTGTAGTCATGAGCATCGGGGGCTTGTGGGGCTGCAAACACGCGCACCTTCGGAGGCAACTCGTGATTCCAAGCTCAGGGGGAGGGTGGAACAGGTAGTTTGTAGTTATCGCGTGTATGTGCAAAGCAAATCCCTGGACGTGAAAAACGAAGCCCTGCCCTGATTGCGTGCCTTTTCTTGCTGTCCGTATGCCCACTAATTTTGCGCTAAAATTACGCTCGTTTTCAATGGTTTATCAAAGAGAATCTGGTAGGCCAGTGTAGAAGCGTACGAGTTTACGGGTCAGTAGTCAGTATACATTGAGAAGGAGTATGTTTTTTAATTTTTATTTGATGCGTGTAAGGATTAGTACGTCCGTTCTGTGGCACAACCAACTTGTGGGAGGGAATTATATTTTGCCTGAGTAAAAACAAGAAAAAAGATATTTCGTGAAAACTTTCCTGAAAAGACACACATTTTATGTACAATCCCGTATGATATCAAAGTTGTAAATCTCAATCGAATACTGTGTAATGTTTTAGTATTATACAGATTGTTGTAGAAGATGGTATGTATTGCAAGGAAGGTTCAAACAATAGAGGGAAACAATTTTTTTTGTTTTTACTCATAGAAGTTTGATGTATACATTTCGTTTTTCCAACTTTTATAACAATCTGATATAATTTTTTTATGAATGAGACCAAACATGTGTTGCACATTTTATTTGAATGAGATGTTTTATATTTTCAGGTGTCATATTATACATTGAAAAACGTATAACGAACAGTATGATGTTACGTAAGTGCTGTCCCATACGATGTTGTACAAAATGATGGCAAGCCCAAGAAAAACTTCAGCAACATCATTATTTTTCTGGGTGTCATCGAAAGGGTAAGTAGTTACATCTTTATTGAAGTATAGAATATAATTTTTTTTGTATACTTACAAGAAAAAAAAAAAAAGAAAAAAAAAAACTTCAAAGGTAGAGACTGAGCTCTATTTTTAAAGCAAAAAGCAAAGATCAGATCCAGACGCTGCAACAACTCTCTGAATCCACAATTTTTCCAAGGCCACATAATATCCAATTTATACAAAGGTAGCGTCATTTGTGTAACCCCGCAAGCTTTTTCGCTTAAGACGTCTACTTTGTCCACACATGTACACTGTGGGTATCTTTTCCTTTCCTCTTAGCTTTCCTGGAGTAAGCTTAACTTGAGCTCAGTTGTACAAAGAGGCCCAGCCCCACCCTTACGGTGCATCCTATCTCTTGGAGCACATTTGCCCAGCCTTATTAATTTACAAAGGTGCTCAGCACTTGATTCCGTAACATTCCATATTTTCTTAAACCAAATAGGGGATAAGCTGCATCTGAGACTCGAAATCTTGTGATAAAAAAGAAACACAAAAGTATTCGAATAGCGAAGGTTGCCCGCCACTAACACCATTTCAATAAATAATTTACCAGAGTAATAAGAGTTCCATTCGCACAGCGTAATCGAGAGCTGTGCACACGCGGACAACATTAAAATGAATAAACGAGAGCAAGTTGTTGTCCATTTACATTACACAATGGCACGCCAACTTCTCAAAATGGCAGTGGCTCAATTTGTGCAGCTGAGTTTTTAATTTAATAGAATAATACGGTACAATATCCTGATTATTTTTTTCTCTTGCTTCCACTCGTTAGAAAGAGTAAGGGAGAAGAGAAAAAAAAAAAAAAAAGTAGGAAAAGTAGAAAACGAAAAGAGTGCATGGACTTGGAACGAAAGTTGCTAACGAGACCGATGAGTTAGTGGTGTACCTACAGTTTGGACGACGCATTTGCCACTTTGCAGTGTATGTATATATATGTATAGTGGTAGCCCCTCGAGCGATGCCTCCGTTGCCCTCCTAATTCTATTAAAAGTAGCTGAACTACCGATGAGGGGAGTCAACAACGAGAGGACAAGCCTCGCGGGCCCCATTGGTTCAGTGGCATCGAAACTCTCGGTTAAAATGCTAAATCGAGCGATTCTTCTGTTACGAGGGCCGTGCGCGCAAAAACAAAGTTTTAATCAATGCACATCGAATTGTCGGTGGGCAAGTGGCAAGAGAACCGCAGACGAGTCTTTGGGGCTTCTTCGTTTGAAGACATTTTGCAAACGCGGTTTTTTACTTTTTTCTACGTTACCCTTGTTACAAAATTCATGGGATTACTCTTAAGGCTTCCCCTGAATTCCAACCATGAAAAATCCATACCATTATCAAACATCTATGCTATTTTTTTTTATACTTCACAAGTGTAACAGCTGCAATTCGTTTTTTTTCCGCTTTTGATTCGCAAGCTTCGCTTCGCTCAACAACAGCCGTACCTTTTTATTCCTCTTCTCCTCGCCCAATCCATCAATATGTATAGATACCCAACAATAGGTTTCACGTGCACTGAAAAATAATGACGTTCTTCCGTGCCACAATGAAACACCATCGAGAGGATCGTCGGAGGACAGGTACAGGAGGAGGGGAAATAAAAATCCCCAAGTTCTGATTTATGCAGCCAAACCGTCCTGATATAATTGGCTCGGCTGTACGTCCATCCCTTTCCGCTTTCCCTTGCCCATCTCCCATTATACCTGCTTCGTGCGGTTGTACAGCAAAGTGTCGCCCTCCACTTTTTTTTTTTTTTTTCCGACTCGCGGCAATTTATTCCTGCACTGATTTTTCTTCATTTACCTCGACCCAACGACAGCTTTTTCTCGGACGAGTTTTACAATATCACCGAGATTTCATTCAATGCTGTATTGTTTTTTCAAAATATATCATCAAATAGAAACTACCGTACAAAACACATGATATCGATTGAACAAGTATAACCTGCTTATCATGGGGTGGATAAAATCTCATTATTATTGAATGTCGTTCTCGTGGAATTTGTGGTAAAATTTTCTGCGAAAATCAAATCAAAGCATAATCGTGTTTGTTTTAATTTTAGAGCTTTTTATATGTAATAATAGACCCCCCTCGAAAATAAAATCACGCTTCGACGCAGGAACGCATTTATTCTTAATTTCTGATTGACCAAATCGTCTACGCCTATGAACTTGGTGTCCGTAAACAGTAAAATGGCTCATCTAGATAGAAAAACCAGCTCCCTCGCACTGTATAAATAACGAATGATACGTATCCTCTTGATTTAATAAAAAAATGAAATAGTTTCCTCCCATTAATTCACCCCGACTTCCGGGGCAAAACTACTTGGTGGACGTCCTACTCCATCCAACACAACCACCCTATTCCTCTATTCCTCGATTCCGATTGCATTGCCATTATGCGTGCAGGGTATATACACTAACGAATATATCACCCAATCAGCTAATCAAAATAGTAAATTCATTGAGGGCATACTACGACTCTTCGATGGACTTTTATATTTCATTCCCTCTCTTGGTCAACTCTCCGATGTCGATCACGCGGGACTCGCATCGACAGGTGTGTTTTCATAGCCAGTGACGGCCACAGTTGGCTGTATACAATGCGTCAAGCCGGGGCTTTTTGCTCGAAAGACACGTGTCAATAGCGAACGACTGAAGGGAAATTCCATCGGCTCTCTCGGGCGCGATCGCTCGCCTATTTCCATCACCACTGCCACTCCTTGTTCACGCGCGGCTCTGCATTGGTCACGGCTGTCGTGTTTGTTGTCGGGAAAAATTAAAATCGCTAAACGAATTTGCTCGAGCCAAGGGAGTATGAAAATCAAGTGGAGATGTACTCTAATGAACACCCTTACCCCCGTGTAACGTCTGTAATACGCGGAACTTATCATTACTGCTGACACTATACTGGAAACATAAACACCGCCGTCGAAGCCGTAGTTGGAGAAACTAAGCGTGGGTACAACCGTCGTAGCGACGAGCGGTTTCCACCTCTGGCGCATAATCTTGGGAAAACTATACGTACAGCGCGCGTTACGTGCTTGCAACAACCTACCCCTCTGTACCTTCATATTTCCATGGGGTTTGCGCATACGCTAAACCTTCGGTATACGTCTGTGTGTGTCTCTTATCAACATCGGTTAATTGGGAGACTCCCTGCGTGGAAGACTTTCCGCGTTTGCCTAAAGTGAATTTACTTGGATGATTTTGGTGACGAGTTTTGCTTGTTTTCGCATGCAAATTTCAACCAGTGTTTTCGGATGAAGTAACCATAGTTTGGCTCGCAACTTGAAACAATCACTAATTCAATCTATGTTTCATTTGTGTTTGTTTTTGTTTTTTTTTTTTTTGTTTTTTTTTTTATTTTTTGCCTTTGTCACTCTACAATGGTAACTTTTAGTCAAATAAACATTTTCATGGGGTTTGTTTTTCTTTGACTCGTAACGAGTGTAACAATGCAGCACCGCGTAATAATCGTCCGAGATCGAAAGGTAACTTTTCTCATTAAAATATTGTATTTAAGAGCACGAAACGAGTGCACAAATAAAATCAGTGGGTTCAACTTTTAGATTAAACTATATGTATGTACGTCAGTGTACTATGTACAAGGTGGAATCGCGGGCAAAAACTACTATGAATCATCGTCGGCAACGCCCCGATGCAAGCTTTGCAACCTCGAGGTTATCAACTTTAATACATCAGGGTTGGAAGTGATCAAGCAGTGGTGAACGAAGAAGGAAAAAAAAGTTCCCTAAGATTTAACGTCGTCTCTCACGCACGCCGTAAACGAGTCTCAAGGGGCACCGCACCATATATATACACGGTATTCGGACCGAGTCTCGCCCCAATAAAAGTCATCGTCATCCTCCGAGAGTACCTGGCCCTCGCGAGATATCGCGCAACGCGTGCGGCATCCGTGCGTGCACCGGTATCATCTGTACACACCCTTGCGCGCCCCAAGACGGCTTTATCGCTGTTATTTACGATTATTATTATTACTAGAGAGAGAGTGGAATTCGGGCTTTGTTATGATATTCGTGTGGGTCGCGTCCTCTTGTGCCCTTGTTTGCGGCAGGAAAGTCTAAAGAGTTCCCGAGCGAGGATGATATTAACGAGGGAGGATGAGCGGCGGAGGCGTTAAATCTTGAGTTCGTTGAGGGGAGTACACAGAAATTTCATTGGCTCGAATCTGTGGGCCCCGTGGAGCAATCTTTGTAAGTGTATATTATATCGCGTTACTATAAAGCTGAGCTTTTTTTTTTTTTTTTTTTCCGTCGATTCTCTTGCAGGCAGTTTTACTTAGTCATTGCTATTAGTTGTTGCGAACTTGTCGTCGTTGGGGAAAGTGAGTATCTATTTTCGGTCTCCTCGGCTCTTTTTATTCTCTTTCGAGAATCGTTCATCGTTTGGACCATACGGATGAAGAGAAAATGATTTATTAAACAATCAATTTTTACCTTTTTTTCAACTAAAGTCACTATTTTAAGTAACGTGTACCTCTTTGTAGTGTGACTTGATTTTTACAACGATGTCCTGCATGCGGATGTTGTTAGTAACTATGATTTCAGGAAAAAGGTGTACGTACGAAAAAAAGGGTGCTTTTCGTTTCACTGATTTTAAAAAGGGTTTAGTTCACTTCAAAAGTAAGTGTTAGTTTTTTAGTAGACGCTGACTCTGCTCTAAGCACAATATCTCTCGGCACATCACAGATCGAGATGAATCGGATTGTACCTCAAAGTGGCGAAGAAAAATAGTTGAATGTATAAGCGTAGGTTTATTCATTAGGAATTTTCGGTATACCGATTTTAATAAAATGAGTCACCTTCATTAAAAAAAAAGTCACACTACATACAGGCGATCGAACACAGTGGCGTAGTTTACTTGTTTCCCAATCTCATAGTGAAGTGAGGTAAGAGGGAGAAAAAAAAAAGAGAAGGAAATAATTTCTCTCCCTCAGCCACAGCTTTCCTCTCACAGCACTATCTTCCGAATATACTCTGTGTATACAAACCCACGCAGAAACTCACACAAGCGCGCAAATACACGCGTTCAATCACCATAATGGCGCTGAATAATTACATTATTTCCCCGCAGCGGAAGGTATACACCCACCATGTTCCGGAAACTTCAGCCTTCGCTTGGATATGTGCATAACTCAAAGCTCTTCCTCTACCCCTCTTTCAGTGCCGAAGTCTTTTAGTCATTGAAATTACTTTTTAAGCACAAAAGAGAACAAAAAAGGCCTCGATTCGCCGATGGTTCTTTTTCCACGCGAAATTAATGGTTATATGCGCCAATGTCATTTTTCAGATGATATCTGGACCGGCGCACGACTACGGATGGATTGTACCTATACGGGTGGCGCGGAAAATGGCTACTACCAGTCCTTGTCCGTAGCGGAAAAGTATTTCCTCCGGTTTTTCGTTTACCCAAAGACGGTGACGATGGTGTGGATGTATAAAAGAACGTCGTTATGGCAAGTCGTGGAGAACAACGCCCCGGGGAATCGTTTCCATCCATCGAAAGAGGGAGAGTCAGCCGTGGGTGGGATGGATCGAAGAAAGAAGCAAAGGAGAAAGATTGAGCCAATGGCTCCGCCGCTTTTCCACACAACACATTGTACGCGATGATTCGACTTTCAGCTGACCAGCGTGACCATTTTTTTTTTTTTTTTTTTTCGTCCACACGGCGCATGTGCATGCGTGTGCCACTGTACGACTTTTCTTATTTCCGTGTGTGAGCGGAGGGTATAGCCCTTCGTCTTCCTCGTCGTTACATTTACGAGGAGCCATGACAGGACTTTTTTCCGCCTCGAGTGCCGAACTCTGTTTTCTGAATGCTCGGCGATTACTTTGAGCTACGAGCCGAGAGGAATCGATGGTTTTTGGTACGAAAAGGGACTGGGCAGGGCGCGTTTAAAAATTGCGTAATCTTCCACGGACGTGTTGAAACCACTAATCTTCGTAGCACATCAGAAATCAACTTTCCCCTCGTGGTCTCCGTATAGGAGGGAATAAGCAATTACTGTGGCGGTCAACCGATAAATTAAACAAGCTGCGGGAAAGAGCGAGAGATGGTTGGATTATTGCGTTTGACTTTGCTAAATTTAATCTCGCTACGTTTTTCCGCGGGAGCACTTGAGCTCTATAGCTTGCGTTCGAGAAATTTTGGTAAACGTGACTTTCTTTTTCGGTTCCGCCTTCTTGTTATTACATTATTTCAAAGATTTTTCTGGGTGGACAAAGAGGAAAGAAAATTGAGCCCCGGTCTACTGATGTCTACCAAACTGCGTTGAAACCTCACAGCGAAGCAAACAATACTTGACGTTCGTTAATTCCTACTTTTCACGGTATTACATAGCTGAATTTCTTTACTGCAGTCATAAATACCCTCCCCCCTTTTTCTCTTCAATAGGTACACTTCTTGGGACAAATTATCGGTATTAGCATATATCATTGTACCATACTAAGTATACAGGTCAGAGAGTTAATGCTATAGGCTGCAGGAGAACGTAAGCCCATCCCCCAAAGTCTTAACTGCGAAGAACGCCGCGCGAGAAAGAAACAATGGAGCTTACTTTTCGTGTCAAAAGCTACAACATGATTTGACGTACAATAAACACCGCGTATTTCCATTGCTTCATGTGTTTACCTATACACTTTTTCTCTCTGCAACGATTTTCATACAAACGGAGGAGTATATGTATAGCCTCACTTTCTGTTTTTTTTGCCCTCCTCCCCGTGGCAAGACACATACGATTTTCGTATCAATATCAACTTTACCGAGGGATACATTAAAGTTCTGATGTGAATAAAAGTCCACCACAATATACATGCCATGATTTGAGCGACATGAAATGTGAATTTTTAAAAAAACTTATTTAGAAAGTTTACACGCTGAGCTGAGCCCGTTTATTGAAGTTTTCTTTGTGATGGGCAAAAGAGGTGTAAGTACAAGCAGTGACAAGTATTTCTTTTACTTGTGTGACTGTGAGGGAGGTATACGAAGCAATGCGTTGACAGACAAAGCCGTGTCTCATTCATCCAATCTATACTTGTATCGTCTACTAATCGAGGAAAAACTTTTCATGAAAATCGTTTCAAAGTTCACATGAAGAGACTGGTTCGCTACAGATTTTTGTTGTTGTCAAATTGGTAAAACTGTTTCTTCTTTGTGTTGCCCATACGAACTTTTCCCACATACCACATGACGCAGGGTAGAAGTGACGTCACGAGTAATATTTTTCCAATACTCGTATGTACACTCCCCACGGTGCGATCTTTTCGGGTCAACATCCGATATACCAGCAAAGGGGGGTATTGGGGGGGCTGAGCCAGAGATACGCAGCCAAGCCACGTGCTGTTAATTGGCCGTGGGGTATGTATCTTTCCTGCCTCTCCTTTACTTTCGTCCCACGCATTGCGCAGCGTGCACAGCTATGCCAGACATATAGTACACGGTATAACTAACCCACCAGCACACACATAATATAATGCGCTCACAGCACTTTAATGCCATTACCATTATTCCGGATTTGACGGAGGGAATTGCTGGCCATGCATCAAAGAGATCATCCAGGAGGCTTCTGCCAAATTATGTCGACCCAATTGTCGTGACATTCGGAAGAATATAGATTTGGAACCACGTATAAGCTTTGAAAATAAATTATTTACTCTGGAAAAATAACTTTTACTCTAATAAGAATTTTTTGTTAACTACCTGACCTTCTTCGTCCTCATACTTGAGTTACAAAGTATAGCATTCTGTAGAATCTTTTGAATTTTGAATTGTCAAACAAGAACCCGGGAAAAAACTGGTAGATATGAGAAAACATTTTTCATGGCACCTCGTAGTTATGGTCATTAAATTTTTGCTACATAAATCCCTCGGAGACACGCACATACACACACACGCTTATAATTTGCCAATATCGCCGTGCACAGTAGGTACGCGTGTAACTGTGACGTTGGGCCATGGCAGCAGATCGCGCTAACTGCAGCAGCCGTTTCATTTTACGAAAATGTATAGATTCATTCGCCGGTTAATATCCGCAGTCCAGCCTATACCAATGCACGCGAAAGGTCCTGCTGACAAATGTACCGGAGCGTTCTGCCGCTGTACCGGAAAATGGACCCAAAAATGGTCCAGCCTTGGCTTCCGCTAATTACGAGACTTTCATGCCATTGGATGTAGGCGTGTGCAGGTAACGGCAAGAATGTAGCCAAGTGAAGTGAAATGTTTCTCTCCTATACTTACCGTGTGCACGAATATACAATTACGGAGGCCTTTCCTGCTCGTTGGGTCCCCCGTGCACCCTTTGAGTAAATTAAACGGGGCAAGTCAAGTGGTGCCAGATTTTCAGGCCAGGCGTTATCGACTCACTGGCACTTTCTCGCGAGTTTTTTCTTTTCTTTTTCGAGACTCGGGAAATCAGTGCCGAAGCAAAAATGCATACTTTTGCAGGTGAAACGGCAATCGGGTATTAATAATTTCCTGGAAAATTAATGTACCCGACCTCTTTTTCCATTGTTACTGTCAACTTTCATTTTTTCATGTTTTCAGCGGTACTTCAAGTCTGTGAGTGCTAGATTAAATTGCAATATCGTGTGACTTGATTATTATTGTTTTTTTTTTTAAGGAAAAATACCGACAAACATACAAAATTTTAATTTCCACATTTTCAAACGTAGGAAGGTAAACGAGGAATTTAATAATGACGCTCTCAACACAAATCCGTGAGAATTTTTCGTGAATTTTCGAAAATTAAAATTTATTGCAATTCACCTCCAACGTTTGATGAAAAGCTCGCAAAAATAAAAACACGTCCAACGGAGTAACGTGAGGACCCTTTCACTTGCATATTTCCACGCAGGCCCTTTAATTACTTCCCTCTCGAAATTCGCGTTTTATTTCCCAGTTGGCGCTGCCCAATACACACATTTTTACGTGCCAGTATGGGAATCACGGGACTCGACTAATTGAACCCAACGAGCGAACCGATGGTCACCAAAGTCCCCTTGGGTTGGTATCGATGGTATGCGAAATAGTTGGAAAAGAGAAAGATGATACACGCGTGCCCCAATGGAGCCAAGGGCCAACTCGGGGTGCGTTTGATTAATTAATTTTCCAACTCGGTGGGATAAGTTGGAAGGCCAGAGGCGCGCGAGCGAGAGGCCAAGAGATGAGGCGCGTAATTGGATTTGCCGAGGCTTACGCAGCAACGCACATGTATAATGTTATGACAAGCTTTTCGTACTAAAGTGGATACATCTACGCGTGGCAAAAAATAGAGTTACCACATTTTTTTGTCTTTTTTTCGCAATGGGGGGAAAGCAGTAAAATAACAATAGTTAACGATGAAAATAAACTCATCGTGTATCGGTAAAGTTGAGGTGAAGGGGAGTATTGACTCCATCGGTGGCTTCGTGACCCGAGCTATAGCAGCTCCGCGGAATTATGTTTACACGCTCAAGCGTGAGGGGGAGTCGGACCACCCGTAGCGCGTGAAACACAACAATAACAGCTGAGAGGGAAGATGAAAAAGCCGTGGCATGATCAATAATTATTTTGAATTAATGAGTTATGAAAATTTACGGCCCGTTCATGGTAATGGGAAGGACGACGTTAATGCGAGCTCGAATACGCCGAATACGCTACGCAAACGAGAGAATGTCGTTTAATGGGGAAACAACGAGTAGGTATATACATCAAGGCGCGATTAAATTTTTTATTGATTTTTGCCGCGGTATTGTCAACGAAACTAACATAATAGAATAACGAGAAATTCGCAGATGCAGCGCAGCTTGTTATTTATGTTTATTGTACTGCTGCAGCGTTGCGCTGAAATACTGTGGTCCTTCTCAAGTATACATATGTATGTCTGTGAGTATTAAAATAAGTATTGTTTATTGTAATTGAAAAGCTCCA
This sequence comes from Copidosoma floridanum, assembly GCF_036245765.1. Taxonomy (NCBI): domain Eukaryota; kingdom Metazoa; phylum Arthropoda; class Insecta; order Hymenoptera; family Encyrtidae; genus Copidosoma; species Copidosoma floridanum. The sequence goes on along the minus strand of NW_028321907.1, from coordinate 3,057,226 downwards.
ATTTAACAAAAAAATCACAACAATACAGCTATTTACTTAATCGAGGTATGGCAAAGAGCCAATACGCTGGTTGTGATTGTGGGTGAAATAACCTACCAAAGCACAGTAAAATACAGCAGGGATTTCAGCCCAAAGATTATATATAATATGTACGCAGATACTCTTTTTAACACGTCGGTATGATTGCGCAGTGAATTATAATATGAATTCGCTTGATCTTGAGGTCACAAAACCCTTTTCTTTCTCGCTGGGTAGCGTTTATTCGCAATTGTCGACGATTCTACTCGACTGATACATATGCTTTATACAGATGAGTAACAAATCATGAAATAAGAATGATAAGAAGAATAACAAGACGTTTGCGTCAGAATATACCGTAAGAGTCCAAATATACAAAAAAATGTACCTGTAGGTACAAGTTAGTGGCCGGAGATAAAAGTCGATAATGGCCGTGACGAGGCACAAAATAATAATCTCGTGAGCGACGAGCGTAACCATGTAATATCCTCTCAACGCGTCATCGTCGCGATATACTCGCCTCAGGATATTGTATAAACGCATGGGCTGAGCCATACAAGCCTCGCTTCCCATCATATAATGAACCCTTACGTGCGAGAGAAAATCACTAATGAGATAATCACGTTTTGGTGCCCAACTATTTCCATCAGAGGTGCTTTACTCCTGACATGGTGACGTTAGGACCCTCATATGGCTGTCCCCTCGCCAGCAACTAAGGGTCAATATTTTTCTGACATTTGGTTTCAAATCCTCTAAAGCAAATCCAACAAATCCATGAATTTACACGATCGACGTCGCCATTAGCCGTAGGCTCGCCAACTTTGAAGATCCCACGGATGAGTTTACTTTCAAGGGCGTGTGCATTTCTACAAGCCGCTCCTTATGCGGATCCGAGTAGTGTTGACTTTACTCGAGATGATGATTTTACGTTAATGAGGGATCGGTTGTGGAGTTGGGATAGTTGCCAACCACGCAAATACATATTATGGACAATTCTAAAAAAATTATCTAGCATATACAACTTTAACATGAACAAATGAATTTATATTTACGCATTCAAAACTACTCCCATTTTGTTTGATATATCTTGAGATGAACGAAAAAATCATATTTACGAAGATTTTAAATGTGTAGTCTCTGACTCGATGCAGATAATTTCTAATATTGTTTAATTAGTAAAACAGCTGAAGAAGTCAAATAGCTCGAGTATTGCAGAAAAACAAGCATTGAGTTTTTTAAACTTTCAGTTCATATCAGAACAACAGTACTTATGCATGTAACATATCAAGTATCGGTATTTGTTCACTCGGCCAAAGAATTTCTTCGACAATGGCAATAGTTCCAACAAATTGGCCATAATGAACTCAATGCTAATGATGTGTTTCATTCGTGGGAATCGTGGGACGAGGAAATCTGACATTAGGACACCGAATGCACCTATAGTCGCAATTACGATGATCGTCACCTCCCCTACGCCAAAAGGGAGATTAGTCCTCGGCATCGCAACCATCACCACCTCGATATACTTAATTAGGTCAACATCAAACGGTACAAGCGCCGCGGACGTGTCCATCGGTACCAACCGCACACCTATTCAAGCTCTCCCTTTGCCATATATGTATGGGGTGTCCAGCCCAGCTCACGTAACGAAATATCGCGTTGGGGCTGAAATTCCGGAATGACATTAAAGTGGAGCGGGAGAGCCGAGCCGTGCACTCATTACGTGTGCGTGGGTGGATTAAAGTACCCAATGCGTGATACCCGAGAAGGGAAGGAAATACACGCAGACGAGCATATGTATATGGTACCGGAGGAACGTATGTGGTATATATAGGAGGATCGCTCGCACAGGGCCAACATATCCCCTACAGCCAATTAACAGCACGTGCCTCTCCGACTCGATTCCCCTCCACACCCGCCCCCTTTACTTGTTTACCGAATGTTGACCCGAAGAGATCACACTGTGGGGAGTGTAACCTGCATTATGAATCTCTGCGTGTACGACAACACGTATATATTATACGGGAACAGGACACAGTAACTATGAAAGTGTATTAGCCAAACGTGGGCCAACAAGTATCGATAAGATACAAATGCCTCTGTTGCTGATACGGTTATCAGAGAGCTTGTAACTATATTTACCATCGACATCCAGCATTAGGAAGTTTTGCTTTCGTATTGCGTCCACTACTTTTTGTTTGGATAAGAGTCTTGTGGAACAGAAGAATATTGTGACCCTCGAAGTTGCGGTGCGGATGCCAGTATCAAGATCAGTACGACGCTTTTGCATACGTGATACATACACGGGACGGGATGCTTGAAAGTGATACTGTAGACGTAGAGTAAGGAATTTCAAGTATATATAGGCGTGCAACCCGTATGTCTATACCTACTACCGGTTGAATTAGGTTAACGAGCCGCTGGTTAGCGATAAATTTTTCTTCGGTCACCCGCACTTGGTACACTTTTGAAGCGAGCAGTGATTCTTTTTTTTTACCCTCGCGTTTTCTGCGATCTTTTCCACCGAAGGCCAGTTTACTTTGTACTTCTGGCTTACAGGGGCATTACATTAATTAACTCGCTCGAAAATTTATTCCGCTCCGTAAACGCGGGTAATTAAATCAGTTTTCAATCACCCGAAAAGTAAGTCTCGTTGCCAATTAAAGGAGGATGAAGCAAATTAGGGTTGCTTTTGAGCCATTCAAGTGTTTTTATGGGTGTACAGAGTGTTAGAACAATTTAAAGCCCATTTTTACGGACACGAATAAAAGAGCTCAATTCAGCCTACGAACTTTCCAAATAAATAAATAAACTCCCGTTTCCAGTGAGCAGGTAAAATATCGCTTAAATCGTTGCATATTGTGGTGGACTTTTATTGCACCCATTGTAGTTTGATGAACCTACCAATTATATCAAGCCTCGTTTTCTATTCTTTTTTTTTTTTTTATGTATGATAAATTTACAAAGAATGGGATTTATTGAAAAAGCTTGAAAAAAACGAATAATCTTTGATACGCGTCTTGAGCCGGAACAAAGATTTGATTAAAATTTGTATCAGCTAAAGCATCTCGAACGAGTTAAGTAACGAGATTGTACGTACGCAACTGTGTAAAAAAAAAAAAAATGTCGTGGGATGAAATTCAGTAAAGTCAAACGTCATCTTGGCCAAGTAACACCGCATAATAAACTTTTCAGCCGAGCAAGGCTACCTTTACCCTCAAAAGTGAGGCAAAGAATTATAATTTAATTTTTTTTTTTTTTTTTCTTTATCCTATCCAATTATTCCAATGATCCACTAGCACGTAAAAGAGTTGAGGAGCAAGGAGTAAATAAACAAAACGCAAGCTTAGGCAAACGTCTTATCCAACCATCAATAACGTAAGCTGCAGTTTTCTCTCGAAACAGTGTCGCAGCACCTCATCTTAAACCAAGCGAGGATTCGGCTGATGGATTTTAGAAAATTCACCCCGTCCCCGTTTCGCCATTGCTCCGTGGGTGTGTGCGTATTAAGCCCGGCTTGTGCGAGGGTTACTCTCTAAAAGAGATTAGCAGTCCAAACACGTCGCTCGGAGATTAGTTTTATCGCCAAGCTGCCCGAGCACGCACTCCCCCACCCCCACGCAGATATTTATTCATGTGTCCTGAGAGTAGTTTTTGATGCATTCCACGCCCGCTCCCTTCTTTGTGCCGACGGCCATGACCCTCGCGGCTATCACGGGCAACAAAGTTCGGCACTCCGAGCGGAAAAATAGCCCCTGTCGCGGCTCCTCGTAGATTTACCGATGCGGAAGCGAGACGAAGCGCTCCCCCAAGCTCACGTACAACAGAAATGAGAAAAGTCGTGCAGTGGCAGGAGAAGGGAAGGGGGGGGGTGGGGAAAAAATGGTCAAGCTGGTCAGCATCGGCTGAAAGTCGAATGTGGAAGTGCGAGGGAACGGCCTTCGATCCATCCCACCCCCGGATGGCTCTCCCTCTTTTCTCCCCCGCGAAGGTGGATGGAAACGATTCCCCGGGGCGTTGTTCGCCACGACTTGCCATCACGACGTTCTTCTATACCTGCACCGTCGTCACCGTCTTTGGGTAAAACTGGAGAAAATACTTTTCCGATCGCGCGATATGCGGTTGCGGGGAAGGTTGGCACAGAGCATAGTATACAGTCATTTTGCCCGTCGTTTATGTCTTGGCATATATATAATATGCACTTGTCACAATCCGCATGGTCCGGAGATAACGTCTGATAAATAACCCTGTGACGCATAAAGTTGTTAATTTTACGTGGGTTAGGCGTCTTTCTCTTGCTTACTTCATCTGAAGCGGTTTTGCAACGGTTGTGCAACTCGGTGATGCAAAATTTTAAAAAACGATTTTAAACAATAATCTGAGTTGGCTGCAGTTTTTTGTACCCACGCGGATTTTTTTTCTCCTTTGTGCCATTTGCGTGTACCTTGTGTCGTTGCGAGCTCTTGCTATATAATATACACTGTGGGAATAAGTATTTACGACACCATAATATTCAACGGCGCAAAGGTAGTTTGTTTTCTTTTTTGATTTTTTGCAGCAACTGGTCAGCGTATGGCGAAACTTTTTTTTTTCCCAAGCGAATGTGCCAAGGGAAGTGATTTGTCACATACGTCAGTACGGTTTTTTTGTTTACGATGAAGAAAAAGTTGGTGGTTTCCACCGCAAAGAAAAACTTTTTAATTTACCCTACGAGTGAGTTATCATACAATTTATCTTTGTTCAGGGACATTTTTCTAATTAACTTATGCAGCAAAGAAGTTTTTTAAGCTTTGATTGAACGTGTTCATCGAAATTCTCGCATTTACATTACAAAAAAAAAAAAAATAAAAATAAACATATAAAATTTCACGTTGGATACTTGGCACAGAAAATTATAAAATGTAAGTACCAACTACAAGATTATTAAAAAAAAAAAAAAAAAAGCTAAGGTACTCCATGTACAAAAATTTGTAAATAAAACAATCCGCGAGACAAATTCTTTCCGGAGGAGGATAAAAAGAGCCGAGAAGAGAGAGGCGCACCGCGGAGTGCCGCAACAGTACACAAAAAAAGAAGAAAGAAAGATTGCACCAGGCTTTTGCTCCCCTGAGTCGACGGCATCTCGCAATAAATAACAGCCCCGATGACACACGATCGCCCGAAAGGGTAACGAGATACACACCGGAGGAAAGAAAGGTCTCGCGTGGTGGCAACGTAATAATGCACTCGCGATGATTGCCTCGCAGATTCGGGTCGGCGGATTTCTACACGGCTACTCCCTCGAACAACTCCAACAATGCCCCAAGATTCCACGGCTGCTCTCGATTTCTTCCACATCTTCCTTCCACTTACTCCCCCCCCCCCCTGCCGCAAACGAGGACTTGAGGGTAACTTTGACGCGAATGTAATTTTGATGATAATCGTGTACTCGTACAGGCATTGAGGATAACCGTAAGTAACGAGGGGAAAAGGCCTCCTCTTCGCGGGGCGAGGAATAAATAATATACCTTACGCAGGACTCGGGGAGAGGATGATGGTGACTTTTGTCGGAGGGGGGAGGGAACTCCATTCGACTATTAGTGACCCTCGGGACGTATCGATTTCGCGTCAAACTGCGGGGAAATCTCCGGCGCTTTTCTTTGCCCTCGTTGTCTCCTTGCGTGTATAGAAAAATACTTTCGAAGCTGTGATTACTTCGAGGAGTCGTGGGGACAAGTTTTAATGTGGTTTGACGAAGGTGGTAAAAGAAAAAAAAAAAAAAATGGCTTCGAACTATTTATGGGTCCATAAGGTTTTATTGTCGGTGTTGATGCTTCGGGGTTAAATAAAATGAAGAAAAGTTCAAAGTTGTCGTTTCACAGAGTCTGCACGACTCTATGGAAATAAGAGAAGCTGCGGCCCGTCCAAAAGCAGCTAGGGGTAGGTTGTTGCGAGCACGTACTTTGTTCTTGCGAGATTATACTCGCCGTGCAAGAAGTGGGAAACGCTTATCGCTCTGATTGCCGTGCACCTCGCTATAGTTTCTTCTTATGTGGCTGTGCGCCCACAGGTGCTTGTATTTTGCAGCACTTGAGGATGCATTTCTGATTCGGGGATGATCTTACTGTTAACGTAGACATATGTATTAGAAATTTTGCTAATTCAATGGTGTTAGACTTTTCGTAAGATGAAAAAGTAAACATGGCTGGTAATTAATATATATACATAGAAGCGTCATGCAGAGCTATACTTAAGAGACTGAATTGTAGTATGGAATCACATCTGTCGGGTAATAATATACCCGAGCATTTCATGCAAAAAACTTTTTTCTACCAAAGGAAGCAACTTTTTACATTTTTTCAAGATGTGTACATTCACAGAAATAAATGAAATAGGCAGAAAGGGTGACGAAAAAAAGAGGCTCTTAAATTCATATGGAAATGAAAGTCTGGCGTAAGATTTGACGTGTTTGAAGTAAACTGGCGGCCGATAAAAGAGGAAAATTCCGTAGAATACCATTGCACGAGGGATGGAGTCCACATTAAAAAGTGATCCTGTGAAGATAAAAAAAAAACCACTTACTCGCTCCCACCTATCTATCTCGTTAAACGTGTAATGCCACCGTAAAAAAGGAATCACCCACATACATTTGAAATCGGAATAGTTTTTGCTCGCTGTGATGGCTACGTTATGTTTACTCCATATACAGTATAGCTGCAATTGCTTTTTTTACGCATCTTCAGTAAATTGTAATACTCCCTTGGCTCGAGCAAATTCGTTTAGCGATTTTAATTTTTCCCGACAGCAAACACGACAGCCGTCACCAATGCAGAGCCGAGCGTGAATAAGGGGGTGGCAGCGGCGGTGGAAATAAGCGAGCGATCGCGCTTCAAAGAGGCGACAGAATTTCTCTTTCGCCGCTCGCTGTATCGACACATGCCTTTCCGGCGAAAATCGAGACCAATACTCCCCTTCCTTACACCCGCTCGTGTATGCCATATGTGGCTGCTGACTGTAGCAGCAACGGCTCACGGAAAGCATACACCTGATGTCGATGCGATTCTCGAGAAATCGGTTGTGGTAAAGTAATGGCGAGTAAAATTAAAATGGAACTCTCACGCTTCACTTGACATTTTCAACAAAATTAATCAAATTTTATGAAGCCTATACGTAGAGTAACCATTGAATGAACCCTTATTTCAATATAAAAATCGACAACATAGACAAATGTTAAGGAATACAAATTAAGGTTGATTTTTTTGTTGTTCTCGGATTATCTGTGATTTTTACGAGAAATCGCTCATTAGCTAATTTAATTATGCGGTCTATTCATAAATACCCTGCACTTATAATGCACGGAACGAGGGACAAGAGCCGCAAAGCTTAGGGTAGAAGAGAGACGATTCAGCCGTTGTTTAACGATTATCGATGGACAAAGGCGGCACATCTGCAGCTCGTAGCCCCAAAAATCGGATAGGCTTTTACGAAGGTTGAGTCACTCGGTTGCTCAGAAATAAAACTTTTTCATTTGCTAGCCAAGCCAATGAGTATAATGTACGTGTGTAGGTAATTGGTTTTTATAAATTTGTAACATAGCGAGGGGAAGCCGGAGTTTCCATCTAGATGAGTCGTCTTAATATTTTACGCCGAGAAGGGACGATTAAGAGAAACGGTGGCACTCGCAGAGCTACTGAAAAGGATCCCCAAGTGGATAAGCGTGTATATTACACGGATGCTTTTGAATTAAAAATAAATACGTTACAATCTTTTTTTTTTTTTTTTCTAGTGGCCATTTATGTAATTGGGTTTCTTTGTTTCTTCAAAGAGCTATACGTGAACAGAGTAAAGGGACAAGAAAAGCAAATAATCTTAAAAATTCATTGAGGAAAAAGGTATTTAGAAATTATTTTACCAAGAAAAAATCTCATCCTTTCGGTCAAAGTAGATTGTTAATTTACTATCAAAGCGTACAATCGAACGAAATGACATCTTAGAGAATTACAAGTTTTCTATGAAAAATATATTTTATCCCCGAACTTAATAGAAAAAGGACTAGAAATTTTACTACCTTAGATACAATATTTTCACAGTATATCACAGCGAAAATTACAATATTAGCCTTATATATTACCATCATGTAAGATTGAGTTCATAATGTGCAAAACTTAATTTTACCGTTTATTTCACGGAAACAATGTTCAACAATTACCTATACACGATCCTGTTACAAAATCTACAGTGTCACGATTGTTTCTGGCGTTACTATAAAATGTTAATTTTTTTCTACCATTGGGCAGTAATGACAGATGTACATTTAAATGAATTCCTTTTGTGATATTGTAAAACTCGTCCGAGAAAAAGCTGTCGTTGGGTCGAGGTAAATGAAGAAAAATCAGTGCAGGAATAAATTGCCGCGAGTCGGAAAAAAAAAAAAAAGTGGAGGGCGACACTTTGCTGTACAACCGCACGAAGCAGGTATAATGGGAGATGGGCAAGGGAAAGCGGAAAGGGATGGACGTACAGCCGAGCCAATTATATCAGGACGGTTTGGCTGCATAAATCAGGACTTGGGGATTTTTATTTCCCCTCCTCCTGTACCTGTCCTCCGACGATCCTCTCGATGGTGTTTCATTGTGGCGCGGAAGAACGTCATTATTTTTCAGACAAACAAAATTGAGTAACGCGTATGTATGTACGTTTTTACGTATAGCTTACCACCCAAATCTAAAATCCCGTATCACGTGGCTACTAGTCATTATCTTCGACTTGATGTAATCTAGTTTGCCTTGAGATACAGTATTTATTTGACGTCAGATATAGATAAGATTCACTAAATCTAAAAAAAAAAGCAATGTTCAATGTGTAACTCATCTTAGGATGAAGATGCGGTATTTGCTTTAAAAGCGATTGAAGCAAGCGTGAATTTGCGCACTGTTGAATTGCAAAAAGCTCATCTGGTCAAAGTTGAGATTAGAAACCATCAAGTCAAGTGCAGGATTTTTATCAACTTTTAAGTATAAAAGAAAACTTGAATCGCCTGCAACTCTTGACGTTGAATTTGACATTAGGTTTGAAAAATGTCCCCCAAGTTCAACTATTCAGGGAGGGATAAAACGTGCACCTCCTCTGCCGTGAGACTTGCGTGGCAATTTGATTATCAACTGTGGACGAATTAGCCAATTTAATCTACATTTTTCCGCGGGCAGGCGAAGCTGGAGGAAAAAAGGGAAGCCCCGAAGGTATAATCTAGAAATCACGCGCAGCAGCAAAGCAGATACGAGCAAAAAATAATAAGCTCCGTAAAATTGCGCTAGCAAAAAGTCCCGCGTTTCATAAAAAGCCCCAAAGACTCCCGGCTGCAGGGAATTCAATAAACATTCATCAAAACTTTGTTTTCGCGCGCACGGCCTCATCCGCAACAGGAAGACCCGATGGTCCCGCGGGAGGATCCTCGTCGTCCCTACCTCTTCTTTCCTTCCCTTCTCCCTCGGCACAGTTCGGCTACTTTTGATCGAATTAGGAGACGGTCGGACAACAAGAGCATCGCTCGAGGGGCTATACCACTGATGCGTACCGCACAACGGCTATCGGACTCGTTAACGAGTTCCGTTTCAAGTTTTCTCGTTTTCCACCCTTTCTGTCTTATCCTGATACTTCTCTTCCATACTATCTCTGACAAATGAAAGTTAACAAATAATAGTTAGGTTTCACATTATATTCCAGGAAATTGAAAAATTAGCCGGATAGTTGGTATTCGCCCTCGTTTCATTTTGTGCTTAGAATTTTCATACAACGGCTAAATAAATTCTTGTGTACTGAGCCAAGAGTCTTGAAATCACTTTTAATTGGAATGTCGGCAGGTAAGCTACGAAACTGATACTTTTTAATTAAACACAATTATTAAAAAGACACTTTTATCAAGTTTTTTTTTTTTTTTTAATTTCAACCTAGACTACGAATTTCATGAGAGATGGTAAAGATGTACTGAGCAGTACATTGTAATTACAGGATTAAAAAAAAAAAAATGTTAAAATGAATATTTTATCTTCATACTGAAATATTATTTATCTTTCCTCCTACTGAGCGAGTGATTATTTCTTTAATAAAACCTTTCTTAATGAAAAAGTGTATTCGTCCACGTCATTCTAAGGTAGGGTCCAGAGGAAGCGCTTTGCTACTGCTGTACTCTTCGTACATAAATACGAACAGAATGTGGTCCCAACTAATTTATGGCGTCGCTAATTTCGGCTCATATTTGCTACACCCAGTCGACGTCAAAGCTTTTAGACGACGTACACATACCTGACCGCAAATACACGGAGAATCGACACTAAATGAGCAAGCGAACGAGTTTACGCAAGGATGTAGCGCTCGGGTAGAAACTCGCGCTGCTTTTCTCCCCGAAATACCCAATTAATTTGAGATGACAAAAGTTTAGTTGTAACGTTAACATATAAACCGAATAAATACTTGTATTGTACCAATAATATTTTCATGGAAAGGATAATGTTATTTTGTACGTAAAAGTCGTGTAACGAAAAATCAACCATGCTTTTGATTTTCAAAAAATAAACGATAGCAAAAGTATTAAAATGACATTTTTCAACCGATTGTATGAAAATTGCACTTCCCCCTCTTGACCCCGTACTTACAAGGGTCTTTTTTTGCGAGGGATAGAAAACGAGAAAATATTTTTTGACGAAGCGTACCCGCGTTCTCAAAGAAGTGCCACTTCTCTTTATCTCCAGCCAAAGAAATTCTTTTCTAAATTAAGCGCCAGTGCTCTCAAAGACAGCTTACAGGGTGCAGTGGTAGTATTGGTAGACCTTCTTTGTGCTTCCCTTTTACGCCTTTATCACGAGCTTTCGTGCCTCAGCTGCATGTATCCTACTTATTATAGTCTAAGACAGTATACGATGTACGAGTCACGTGCTTTCGTATACCATTGTAAATTAATAAGGCTGTGCAAACCCGTGGCAAATGTGTGACAGATATTACACCGAGAAGGTGGGGCTGAAGCTCGAGTCGGTCGGGCTGGGTCTGAGATCGAGTTAAGCTTGTAGAAGGTAAGAAAAAAATAGAAATAAATGTACCAATAATATCTGTACGCATGTGGTGTCTTGAGCGAAAAAAAGCATGTATGTTGCAGTGACGCCATCACTATATATTACGGTATGGCCTTCGAAAAAAAATGTGGATTTAACGATTTGCTGTTGTGTTCTTGTCGCTCGCTTGTATTTCTTTGTTTTTCTCTTCAAAGGAAAGACCTTACTTTCTGTTTTTCTCAAGAAACCTTTTTTTTGCTCGGTAATCAGTAAATGCGGTAGATGAAAGCAAAGAAAAGGAAATTCGCCAAGACTGTAATTACTTTAAGCGGCGTAATTATATTTCGTTTCCTAATGACACGTACACCTGTGTATTCCTCGACTGTTTGGCTTTTGAACTGTACAATCATTGTAAGGATATATTTTGTCGTTTATAAAATGCAAATTAGCATGCACATTTTTGATATTAGAATTTTCAATAGTTGTAAAATTTTTTTCTTCACAATCTAAACTAAAATTTCATAATATCCGAAATTTTACACGACGCCGAGATTGAAACTAACTTATCGATGTAATAATTAAGTAATACATTTTTTTAATTTAAATTTTCATTCTGCATTATCATAAAAGAGTAATTACTTAATACCCGTTCGTTGATATCTGGATGAGTAATCCTGTAACGGGATTCGGATCAGCCCATAAAAAAATCTCAGGGGAGTACTTGGATAATATTTCATACTCCGTAGTATCTGTACGTAGAGTTAGGGCTTCGCGCAAGACCAAGAGTTATCTCCACTTTAGCTATTATTTCCGCTGTAGCTCTTGGTGCTTCGTAATAGCTTTGGAGTTCATTTTGCCAGGATCGGCCACTTGTTTGAGTATTTAAAAAAGTATTGCTCAAATTTAAGAAATCCTCTTCAATGTCGACCGAATCGCTTTCTTCACTCTACGGTAGAGTAAACATCTAAAAAACAAAATTTTTAAAATAAAGGCCAAACGAAAAATATAGATGGATTTTTTTACAAAGCATAAAAACCAAGTAAACTGACTACTGATCATTTAATTTGTACGCTTCACTGACTACTGACCCATACACAACTCGTACGCTTCTACACTGGCCTACCAGATTCTCTTTGATAAACTATTGAAAACGAGCGTAATTTTAGTGCAAAATTAGTGGGCATACGGACAGCAAGAAAAGGCACGCAATCAGGGCAGGGCTTCGTTTTTCACGTCCAGGGATTTGCTTTGCACATACACGCGATAACTACAAACTACCTGTTCCACCCTCCCCCTGAGCTTGGAATCACGAGTTGCCTCCGCGGAAGACGAATCGCGTGTTTGCAGCCCCACAAGCCCCCGATGCTCATGACTACAACAAGAAACTAAACAAGAGTTGCCCGACTGTGTCTACACGAGGTGAACTACGTACACCGTGTGGGTGGAAACTGTCAAATTACATCGGGTAGTTGGGGGGCCAATAGCACCATTTATTTTTCCCTCAAATCCGAAAAGTTGGGACATTCTCGGTACTATGGATCTCGAGGGCGAAAGGCTCATTTACCCTCCACCTATTGGCGAATCTAATTCCGGAGTAGAGAGAGAAAATGTAGCCCAGCAGTGGAGGACTAACGAAGCACGTGTATCTATATATCTTTGGATCCAGTGGTGCTCTGCCTTTGCCTCCGACCCTCGACTCCCGGGCCATTTTACATCTGCTCTCTGACGATGGCACGCGACTTTTTTCAAACTTTTTTTTTTTTTTTTCCAGGGGATGGGGCTAATCAGGGCCACCTGTCCGAGGCGTCGATGGAGAGGCTTTTTCTCTTTTATTTTTTTCATCCGATTTTCGTGCATCAAATTTTAGATCCAGTAACGATGATTAAGCTTACAAATAGACATGTTGCGTTTCAATTTTTTATCAATGGATTGTTTGCTCCGTGAAGAAATTCAATATATATTCAATAAAATTGACATTAATTTGTAACCACATGCTGCTATAAAAGCTATAAAAGAAGTTAGAGTTAGTAAGTACAACAGTCTGGCTTTCAACATATGCTTTATTCGTGCTTCGAACAATTTTTTCCTTTGGGGATCTAGAGCAATGCTTATGCATACTCTCACATAACGGAAGTATCAAAATTTTCATTTAGTTAAATAAAAAAATGTAATTTTATGCCTAAAAAATAATTTAAAAATCATATCGTTAAAACAAAATGGTGGTCAAAGAGAAAGATGAAAGAAATAGATGGATGAACGGCTAGAAAAAAAAGGGGGGGGGGGAAGTTGCGTCAAACCCAGCGTAAAATCGTTTGCCATGCAAAAAGCAGTCATCCAACTGGCTATAGGCTGCACAGAGTCATAGGCAAGCAAAGTCCATTTTATGACGTTCATTTTTCGATGGCTAGGATAAATAGGTTGAAAAAAAAAGAGAAAAAACGAGGGCATGATGTTGCATACGTGTACCCCTATACACGACACATTGGGGGAAGGAAAAAGGGAGATAGGAAGAGGAGACTCGATCCTAATAAGACTCGGCCTTGGTATTCCTTTTTAGCCACAACTGCACTTTTCTGGCCATTACATTGAGTAGGTAGTGTGGGGAAGAAAAGGTCCCTTGTATATATATATGGTGGCGTGTGACTAATGCCGGGGGCTTTCGGTCGACTGATTTTTACTGACTGTAAATCCATGAGGGCGCATTTGTAGCGGAGAATCGAGAAGGGCCGGGAGGTGAAGGAGAAATGCCCCCTTCCCCCAAATCCGGAAATCCATCCAAGAGATTGTTAGAATGGAAAATAGAATTCCGTGTCGACGCTCAGCTCAGGGTGAGGGAAACGGACGAATCGTAGGAGGAAAGAAAGGAAAAATCACCGGTGCATTTGAAAGTTAAATGGGCCATGGGTAGAATAAACACGGGGAGGAGAGCTTTTTACGATTTTTACCTACTGTGTGCACTCGAAGATCTAAGGGACCATTTTTTCTCTTTGCAAAGCCTCTCTCTTTCTCGCCCATCCCACGACAATTAGACGATAAAGGGGCCAAGGTGTAATGTGAGGGGGAGGAATTGGCCGGAAAAGCGCAGTTGGAATGGATAATGCGATAATAGATTATAAGAACCTCAGACGGCGCTGCTGCGAGTAGTTCCGTAGATAATTGATGAGTCGACTCGACTGGATTTTCTTTTTGCATCATCATTTTCCGATTTTTTTTTCGACAATTCGTTGATTCATTGCAACGATAAATAATTTTTATTTGCAGCTGCGATTGAGTTAACAGGAAAAAATTTCTTTTCAATCGATAGCTAAAATTGTTTTCAACTATTATATTAATAATATTTTGTACACAAAACTAAAGTAAGATGAACACCCGCAAAAGTGTCGATGATTCGGTAAAAAAAAAAAAAAAAAAAAAAAATTTAACAGCGCCTCTGTATAAGTACATGCAGGAAAAGTTCAAGGCTTACATGGCAGTAGATAGCTTCACAAATTTTTTCATTTATATTCATACGAAGAGGCGATGGGTATCGTCTCGCGCATGCATTTAAAACGGGCTCAAGACATTTGCCAGCTCGATAACGGCATCGCCAACTACTTTCTTGAACCACAGAGAAAATTTGAGGCTGTGCTTGCTTTTTTGGTTACAGGATACCATCACGTTGTTTTAAAATATGAAAACAAATTTTCTTTGTATTGAAAAAAAAAAAATCAGCTAAGTACCTAATACTTTTATGATTAGTTTTTGAAAGTAATCCAACTACCATGAGCATTCTCATTTGTATTTAGAAATTTTCAAACTACGAGTTACTACTAATGAATAACTGACGTGTTATTAAATTATAAAAGCACAACCAAGTACTCGCAACCTTACAACAGTATAAAATGAAATAACTTGTTTGAAATTAGTAATTTGTAGTATTAGCATAGTAGCGGTACTAGTGCGAAAAAAAAAAATCCTCTGCGTCACAAGAGACCTATAACCACTGA
Organism: Copidosoma floridanum; assembly: GCF_036245765.1. Lineage (NCBI taxonomy): Eukaryota > Metazoa > Arthropoda > Insecta > Hymenoptera > Encyrtidae > Copidosoma > Copidosoma floridanum. The sequence goes on along the minus strand of NW_028321907.1, from coordinate 3,042,198 downwards.
AAGTTAAGATTAGCAAATCCTCTCGTATCACGTATCATCCTTTTTTTAATGAGGTATTTACGCAACACGAGTGGACGGGAAGATGCAGGTAACAGAGAGTAATACACGTAGGTAGACATACATATAAGTTATACGTCTCATCGAAGTACGTATACATATAATATGCGCAAGGGTATATGACTCGAGGCGATTTTCAAATCGGATCACGTCAGTGGCGGTAAAACGCAAGAAGTAATGCGTTTCGCGCGGCTACGCTGTCGTCTAAAATTTTTTTATTTTTTCATCTGTCAAAGGTTTTACTGCGTTAGTACTTATACTTGTCTTGCTGTCATGTGCTTGAGAGAGTTGAAAAGTTGGATGCAGTAAAACGACTATCGTTTCTTAGAAGGTGATAACTTTCTTGTAGAAAGGACGTGGTTTTTTTGTTGATCTAAAATTTTTATGTAAGACGTTTTGCCCTCAATTATCAAATTTACATGTTGAATGGTGTTGAACAATGTTATAGGCAGTATTTAAAAATGGCATTTTAAAAAATCCCCAGAAGAAAAAAGTGGTTCATTTTTTTTCAGATCACTTTGTCATAGAATATCGAGTTCTTCCTGTTATTTCCCACGATATATTTAAATACTCTCATCTTCTGGAGAATTCATTAGGCCATCTATAAAAAAGTGTACCTTGCAAAACATTTATTTTCTAAAGGAATGAACAACGTTCTCCCGAAACACCACTTGCGTGTAACTTGAACTTGTGTAGTGGAAAACAAAAAATATTTCTTTTTTGGATCTTTCGTAACTATATTCTCTGTTTACACTTTAAAAGGTCATATCACGTGCGGCTAATTTTTGCTCCTATGGGATTATTTTATGAGCTGTAACCCTGGAGGGGGGGGGGTACCTGAAAAACTCTTAATAATAGAAAAATATAAATTTAAATTAAAAAAAAAAAATCAAAATCTCTTTAAAATGCCGAAGGGAATGGGAACTACAGGAAAGTGCACTCTACTTTCACGCTGTACGTTGCATAAAATAGAGCTTAAAGGCGTTAAGCGAAAGTTGGGGGAGGTTGAAATGGAAGGAGACGCAAAAAGCACATCGCGCATCAAATGTTTACCGCGCAAAAGCGTAATTAAAAGCTAATCGCGTAGCGTTACCGTTTTTTGGTAAATTACCATTATCCCGTTATATGCTCAGCTGATGGTTCTGTCTCTATGGCTACTTCGTACTATTGTATTACCAAAGGAAAATTGTGATCCGAAAAAGGAACTAAGAAATGCGTGTGATGTCATGTATTTTACTTTCAAAGTTCATTCAAAGCCTCCAACATTTCAAAAATACTGCAGAGTTACATACATTTACAAAATAAAATATTCATAGTAATAATGATTGAAAAAAAATAAAATCACTAAATGATAATTTAAATTATTATAATCCCTACAGATAAAAAATAGAAATTACACCGATTAAAAAACACGATAGATCTAAAAAAAACACACACAAATAGTTTTATTATAAAATTGACCGTGAAGGGACGGTCCAAGTAATTGTCGAAGAACCAACCCAGTGCTCGCCGGCTACTCATCAATCAAGGGTGAGTCGTCATCCGAATGGCCACATCTCCAAGTTAATGTGTTCGACGCTATAGAGAGAGTGAAAAAAAGAAAGGGGAAAGCGGGGGATAGGCGTGAAAGATGACTGGGATAAAAGTATATCGTTTTAATGGAATAAAGTGTTAAGCCGAGGGTCGAATAGCTAGCACGTGGTGCAGGTGAGAGTTGAGTTTACACGCGGCTGCCAGACTCGAGATAAAACTGTTAAGTAGTTTTTCGATTAGGGCGCGCCCGACGCGACCGCTGCTACGAGGGGGGTTGCCTCGGTTTTCCAACTTCAATTAAAACAAGGCCACCCATAGGCCTCGGTTAATTGGTTTTTTTTTTTTTTTCCTTCGCTCCTTCTTTCTTTACCAAGTCGAGGGAATTGAAAAGTCAAGGGGGTGTGCGAGGGATCGACCGTTTGATTCTTTGAGGATTTTGAAGTATGGGGTGCGAAGGACGCTTTGGAAGGGTGGCGCCATCCGACGAAGGTCACACACCGGAGGACAGAAAATTTTACCTACGAAAGGTCGAAGGGCAGAAACAACAAAACCAATAGCAGTTGATGACAGAATTGGTAAGTGTTTTTAAAAAAATTTATTAGTATTTTTTCAATACAAAAATTATTATTTGCCGTTATTCGTTTAGTGATGTTTAAGTATGCAAAAATGAGTATAAAAAAAAAAAAAAAATAAAAATAAAAAAAAAAACAGAGTCATAAATAAAACTACATGATAAGTCGACATGAATCACAGATATAAATACACGAAGTCACATACGCGCACTTAATAAATACATTATAGACAGACTTAAGCTAAAGTAACGTGTCGGAGTTTTGATTAGCCATGTGTGAAAACAATAGCTAATCAAACTTTGCTCTTTGGCATGTATCACTAGTGTGACAAGTTCTTTCGGTTACCAGAGGGGAGACACCGATTTCGTAACCGCTGGCACTGGCGTCGCTGTCGAGGATGGACCGCTAAAAGACAAATTAATTGTTATTTTGAACGATTTTTTTTTTCTTTTTTTTTTTGATCAATCAAGTTTGACGTCTATATGAAAGCACTGTACCTCCACGCAATCAGTGGAGCAAGTCTCTCGGTCAGTCTCTGATAATTTCTTTCCAATTCCCGTTGGTAATCTCGCTGATCTGGTCCAATCAAATTTTTGTTTTTCCTCAGCGCGTCAAGACACTTTTTCGAAAAGTCTTTGAAGCACAAGCGGAGCTTATGCTGCAACTTGGAAGGCTGTAGATTTTGTTCCTTCAGGCCGGACAGAAAGACATTGGCCACCTCCGCCGGTCCTTGATTCACGGTTGTACCAATACAACCTTGTAGCACCATTTGTAACATTTTCGCATCAGGCGGTTCTTGCATCGTCGCTGCTGCAAGCTTTAGACGCGAGTTATCATACATCGCCTTTTCTAAGGAATAGGCGAAAGGAAAAAAAAATAGAAACAAACAAATTCATTACCTCGGCAGTTTTTTTCTGAATATCCTCGATCGCTACTTCGATGGGACTGAGAAGAATTTGTTTTCTAGCTACAACTCGTATCCTCGTTTTCAGATATGGAAAGTGGGTTGACACCGTTAATATCGTTTTACGCTTACATTGTTCGCGTAATTCACCGTGTGCTTTACCTCCAGGTGTAAACGGAGTTGCGTATATAAAACGCCCTTTAAATATTTATCTTATTTTATTTTCATGAAAAGTGGAAAAATGACAACTATAGGACAATTGAAAAAACTATAGCGTGATGAGGCAGTGATCATCCAATTATTTTTTTTTGGTTTTTGATGAAAAAACAATAATGTGATAAAAAGGAATTGCGCCAATTATTGATTTATGGGAATAATTTTTGTACCGCAGGTACGCTGGGTAGGTGGGGTAATTGAGATGAGGGATGAAATAATATGTTAATGGTTACGCCAACGCGTGGTTAAAATATTACAAGATATTACAAGGTTTATAAATAAGTATTAGAGTGCGAAAAAGAAATAAGAATAAGAGATGGTAAAATAAAAGTACAACTCACTTATGTTGAAGTTTTTGTGGAAAACTGTTGGCCGATGTCTCAACTCATGCGACTCAAAGTATGGCTCTACATAAGTAATTTGTACAAATGCTTTGTCAGATTCCAATTTAGTGGGATCGACAGGATTTGAATCCTTAATAATAACTATATTTTCAGCACCAAATCTTTCAGCGTAAAAATTTTCTAATCTCGAAAATATTTCTGGCAATTTAGTCAAGGTAGGCTCCTTATATATAAATTCTTCGCCATTTAGATCGCCAAATCTAGTTCCGTAAAATCCTACTCTAAAATAAGTACCAAACACTCGTTTTCCAGCGAGCTGTTCAATTCTAGTATAAGTTTCGTGCAACTTCCTAAATCACAAATAGCATTGATCAAAATGTCATAAAGTAAATATATATCAATCGACTGAACCAAGATACGCACCCATAAATATTAGCCAACTTTTTATAATCGTAAGCAGCTTCGGCAATGGGTAGCAAGACTTTATAAACGTCTGGAATAGCTTCGTACATGCCTGCAGCGTGGAACGAGCTTGCGGCATGTTCGAGTAAACCGGCAAGACCACTTTCAGAAAAGTCTGGTCCCAGGCAGAGTCCTTCTTCCCTTCTGGCAAGCACGTCATCACCCACCGCACTTTCCTCCAAAGCGTTTGGAGTTATTGGACTTAGGGCAACCGCACCGATTGGTCGACCGCCACTACCTGGCTCCAAAAGGTGAAGATACTCAGCCACCAATGCAGCACTATGCACTAAGCACATCGCTGCCTCGGTGTGATTCTTTCGCTCCATGTGTTGTTGTGCCATATTTGCCAGCCACGTTAATCTTAAATCTGGCGAGCTTTGATAACCTTTTGCGATCCTGCGGATTGAAAGTAAAAGATTATTTTTTTATTTAAATTGATGGATGAATGGATTATGAGAATCGTCTTTACCTATACATTAAATCAAGGAGCATTTCAGGATCTTCTTGAAATTCTTTCATCTTTACGGTATCGGAAAGAATCATGTGAAGATTAAAGAGTAGATCCTTAACTTGTTCTGGAAAACTAGTATCTGTCAACTCCGTATCTTTCTCAGCATAAACAAGAACAGTCTTTAATGCCCTACGAAGTGCACCTTCGTTAGGCGCTCTTCCTCTGCCAACGAGAGCAGAAAGCGAAGTTGTCACTTGCATTTTCACCCTGGCGAAATTCTGTAAAATTCAACATTATTTAACCATAATTTACATCCAATATTGTCAAAAATAATTTTTAAAATAAATTACATTGCCAATTTCAAAGTTTTGCCGCATCAACAAATATAAACTCGCGGCAGCGTGACTACGAATGGCACTTAAAGGTGAACTACATCTCGTTAATAACGTCAGACACAAGTCTCCGCATCTTTCACTTTCTTCCTCATCAAACAGAGCGCTGTGAAATTTAAAAACTAGTGCTCTTTGAGTATTGAACATATGTTGCAATACTAAGGTACTTTGGTTTCTTGCTAAAGTCCTCAATAATACTTTCAAAACGCCGCCGACTACCATGCCTAATGTAAAAATTTGAAAATTAGTAGGAAAAAAAAAAAAATTATCAATTTTCGTGAAATATCTTAGTTACCTCCTCCACCTTCAGCTTGAACAATAGTTTCAAGCGTATCCAACACAATTAGAGAAGCTTCAGCTGCTAGAGCTCCTTCAATGTGTGCATCTTGTTCAACTGCTTTACCTTCAGGTTGTTCAGACACTCTTTTATGGAACGATAATAAATCAATGATTATTTCATTTTTATCATTATGCTGTAATAGTTGATAAAACATTGAGCTCACCGATAAGCCATTTGATCTTTTCTCCATCTCAGCTTATCACCACTGGCTCTCTCCTTCCGTCTCATCATCATCTCACTCCTGGCGCTTCCTTGACCCAAAATGACATCTTCCAACCTTGATCTGATGTCACTCGTGGCCGTAGCTGTAGAGGGCAATCTCTTCAGTGCTTTTTTGCCTTTGTATTCAAAAGCGGCCGTGGATATATTCAACACTTGCAAAATGCTTAAAATCCTCCTTGTGCTCAATTCCGTTATCCACTGCGCTAAAGCTGATTTTTCTATTGACTTCAAAATCCACAGAGCACACATTAACAAATGTCTGGTAGCCTCGGAGCTCAGGGAAACCCTGCACTGCGCTCCAGCATTTTCTACCGAGGTCCCGCCTGAAATAGCCAGAGCAACAGATTGGGTAATTGAGCCACTTTCGTCCGTATAAACACTTTTCTCCTTTGAATCCCAATGATACAGTTGCGGCAGTGCATCCATTAGGATGTTCAGTAAAGGCAAATACAAGGCGGCGACACGAGCTTTGGCCGATGAATCTGTGTAACGAGGATCAGCATCGTGACACGTCATGAGATATCGGATCGTGCCAATGGCCTTGTTCTGCAGCATTGGGTTTGGAATTTCCAGGGTGTTAGATAAATCGAGAAGAACGAGACCGACAAGAAAATGCTGCTGACGAAATTCTTGGCTTAGCTCGGAAAAGCGAACGCGCTCACCAGGTACCAGAGTAGAAATTAGAGAGCCGGAACTCCCAGTCGAAGGAGAAGGCGAGACTGGCGCTGAGCCACACGTGTAGCCCGTGCCGAAAGGTAAATTCAGGGCAACAAAGTGCTCGTTTGAGCAGACCGTCCGCACGAGATCGAGCTTGAGAGCAAACAGAGCTGCCGAATCAGGTACTTGCATAAATGCGTCGGCCATGGCACAACAACTGGCTCTGAGTAATGACAACACGAAACCGCGATCCATGATGGAGAACAAATCGGATAAAAAATTTCCGAGACCTAAAGTAAGATTCGAAGCAACGCGATTGTCTTTGCCACTGCGATGGATTATTTCGTTTGTGAGAGCGGTTACGAGAGTTGACAAATCGTCGCAAAACTGGTGTGAAAATCGCATCTTACGTGGCGAATCCATCATGTCGAATTCCGTCAAGGTAATGACCATCGAGCGGACAACTAGCTCCAGAAAGAACCAGGAATGTGTAATGGCGAGCTCACGCGCTTGAGCAGTCGAAACCACCCAATGCAATACTATTTCCTCGTGCAGCAGTCTGCGCGTAGAGGGAATACTGAAAAATAATTTAAAAAAGAGACATGTCACTTATAATAGTAACTACTGTATCCATGCAAATAACTATATTACTAGGCTTCATTTCAATACCATTGACTGTTGATGGTGGATTCCTGCCTCATTGAAGCTGTACGGTCAATACCCCGAGAATGTATTTCCATTTCAAGGTCTTCGATCGGCAAATCGGGATTACTCTGAGCTCTAATGACACCTGAGCCATGGCTCATTCTTGGTAGAGAGCATTGATAAGCCGTGTAAGTCATTAGCAGCGGATGCCTGCCGTGCGAGTCAACTTGACCATCTTGCAGATTCGTAATGTTTCGTACAAGTAAACCAATGGCCTCAAAGACAGTGGCAGCGATGTTCAACGTCTGTGAAGGCAGTGTTGGAGGTCGTACAAGTAGATATACAAGATGATTGAACACCTGAGGCAATGAACGAATCAGAGCAGTTTGTGAACACCGAGCGATCTCTAATAGCGCGGATTTGAGTTCAGATTCCATTCCCGCCTCACCAATGCGTGGCGGTACTTGGCCCAGTTCTAAGGCACCGCAAAGCAACAAAAACCTAAAATGCAAATGGCAGAGAATTCCTTGATAGTTTTTAAATATGGAATATACAACATTTCTATGATAAAATTTTCTGAAAGTACCTATCTATGTATTTATCTTGAGGGTGTACGCTAGAAACAGGCTCAAGAATCAGAGTAAAAACGCCTCTGTGTGCGTCAACCCATCGAGTTCCCGGTAAAAGAACATCTGGTGCTATGTAGGAATAGTTTGCTGGTGGAGGATCCAACATCGCAGGTAAACTAAATTCTCCTGACTGTAGATGCCCATCTCTTAGCAATGGTAACCACTACAAATAATTATTGACAGTCAATCGATGATACACATTCAAATTATAATGGGACATTACGAACTCTTACAGTATAAGCTACGGGAGTTTCGACGTTTGGTTGTTCAACCTTCTTCTGACAACTAATATGATAAAAAGTAAATAGCAGATGATGTCTAGCACTTAGATCCGCTGGCAACCTAATTTTTACTTCGTCGTAAAAATTTGGATTTTTATTGTGATACAAAACGGAAGTAAAATATTCGTGAGTCATTTCGGGACACGAGGAACGACCGAAAATTGCCGTCAAAGCTTCGTTCTCTTGTTCCCCTCCCATTAATTGAATGCGAACTGCTATATTTCGAGCCGAACCTGCTCTAGAACTAAAATTCACTTCCTGAAAATCAAGAGAAAAAAAATTCTGAGTGCATTGACTAAAACTACAAAACTTGATTGGAAATTAAAAAATGACTTACTTTTGGGTAAACATAGAGTAAATTACGATATGATAGCTCAGGTGCAACAATTTCACTAGGAAATTCCAAAATTTCTTTTATAGGGCGGTTATTTTCATTTGGATATGGGGACAACCTCCGCAAGTCTGGATCTAAACATCGAGGTAGTTCGTCAGGACGCGGACTTAAATCTAATTTTAAAATTCCAGGTAAGCATTTTAACTTTTTTAAATTTGAGCCTGGCCTTCTCAATTCTATCAAAAGTTTGTACAGATCCTCATCACGCAATCTCTCACTTTCTTGTTTAAAAAAACTAGATACTGTTAGAGTTATGGGCCTAAAGAACACACATTTTAATGATTTTACTAAAAAACTAAAATCTTTAGTTAGCATGTATTTAGGTACCTAAAACTGTCTAGACAATTTGCGAAATCATCCGATGACCAGCTTCGTCTCTTGTCCGAGCATCGGCGCTCTAGAGATCCTCTTCGTATGGGTGGTTCAATTTTTCTTCGCCACTGCTCCATACCACTAGATTTTCTGTCCAAGGAACCCGCACTTCCCGTGCTATCCGCATCTCCACCCCCACCAATGACTCCTGAAAGATGTATTGCCGTCCACGCGAGGGGCATACGATAACGACCTAAGCGTTCGCAAGCTGCAGCTGCTGCGGCTCGAACCTTGTCTTTGTTTTTATCATCTCTCAAGTAAGGCTCTGCACATTCAGAAATATCTCCTTGCAACACTTTTTCTAATCTAATAACAAGGAACAAATCCGGGCTTGGTTTGCTTATGCTTACAACACAACTTCTTGCCAAAGTGCTTGCATCACTGTAAGCTACATGACTACCGAGCATCCTCTTTAAGGCTTCCACGTTCATATCAACGTAAAAATTTTCAGAGATCTTTTTTTTCTCTTTTGCATCATACAAAGCGAGACTGGCAAAAATAGGCTCGACTTCCAATTCCAGTTTTAATTGAAGGCATTTTATGAGAATCTTGTGGGAAAAAGGTTCTGCTGGTTCTGTAGCTAAAGTTATTTCTTGCCATTCGTCATCCAATGGTGTGGGTAAGGCGTAAAGAGAAAATAGCGTTTCCTATGAAGAAAAAAGTATTTATAAACTAAAATTAATGAATAACTTTGGTTGCATTCTTAAAAAACGTACTTGTCTGTCTTCTGAACGTTTTTGTTCATTTATTTGATCTAATGTTTCAGGAGAAACTCTATCTAAAATACTTGGAAGAAGAGGATCATGCTGAGAATGTCGAAGATCCAAACTTGCCCAAGAACCTCTTGGCGTTTCTTGTTGCGACCCATACTGTGATGGATCTGATTCTTCATCGTTTGGTGAATGAGAACCGTTCGTTTGTTCTTGGTCAACCTGTTTTTAATATTAATAAATTCATGAAATTTTTAATAATACTTTAAAATAATAATTTGTAGATTTACTTCAAAGTCTTGTCTCGGTGTTTCTTGAACTAATCTATCCCTTCCTATGGGTGAAGCCCTCCCCCTAAATTTTCTATGTACAAAGACCCAGTCTGAAGTGAAACTTTCAATGCACCTTTTCACATAAGGCGATACTGATTCACTGAAATACAAACGAAGATTCCTCTAAATAACATTGTTTTGTAATGAAGGGAAAAAATAGAGAAAATTGAGGCTAAACAAATGCACTACATAGGCTCTATAGGAACTATGGGTTCTTCTGTCCTAATCTTCCTCTTGATAACTTTCAATTCAATATCATTAGGAGGATAATCTAAAATTGACTTCAAAGGATCTCGATCTATAACATTTTGATGTTGCGTCAAAAATTCCTCGTAATCCAAAGGCTCCACCATCTCGCAGAGAGACACCTGATCAAAGTAAAAACATTTGGACGGAAAGTTAAAAATGGTTGCGCGAAAAAAAAATCATAATACACAAATTAATCATCTAGGAACACTATACGTACCGTCGACGAGAACCCCGAAAAATTGCTGTTACTCTTAGACAATTCCCTGGAGTAGGAAGTGGACGTAGCGATTTGCCGGCGTACGTCCGCTGCATGATGTTTGCTTAGCTTCTGAGCAAAAGCTCGCTGCACTGAAGACATTGCAAACTCTCCGGCTGCAGTCCACGTCAATTTTATTTACAATTACTCTGCTCAACACCAACAACAAACACCAACAACAATAACAACAATTAGACAAAAAGGATAATTGATTATCCTGACATAACCTCGAACCCAATTGGCTTGAAAATAAAATACATTTTATGCAATCATAACTATCATTAATTAAACAACTTCTAGGGCTCGTTAAAAAAATTTGCGTGAATGTATTCTCATTCGGGGTCAGCAGTAGCACACCAATTAACATGTTACAACAACAAACAAGCCATTAACCTCAATAAACTACACACAGCCTCCGAATACAAAATTGTAATAGCACTTCAAGTACTTACAATCAATTTCATTACAATTCTCTTGCGGTGTAGACTACGTGTCTTAGAATTACTAAAACGTTACCAGCTACTCAGTAGCTATTTAATTATTATTAAAATAAATAATTAACGAATAAATACACACCCTACCACGCCACACTGTGGCGTACTGGGCGTATATTTTGAAGAAACCGGTTAGAGATTAGGCCATGATATCACACACGTCCGCAGAATGGAGATGCAGATTACGGAATGCGTCAAAGAAATTTTTCCCCCACCATCTCTCAAAATAATATAAGTAAGTACGATTCGTGCAGATAAAGCAAGAACTGAATTTAAGATTCAGATTATTAAAGTATTTAATATTTCAATTTAATTCCACTAGGATACTGTGATAAATTATTTAATAAAAAATACGTCTTTACAACGAAATCAACAATAAAACAGTTTTCAACTTTTGGTAACGAATTCCGTTTTAAAATTGGCTGACTGTGTGGTTTGCGCACAGAATCTCCGCTGCCGTGCGGAATACGTCATAGAAGTGAGATTGAGTTATTAGCATTATGCCTCTACCACGTGACCTCAGTATATATATGACTAATATAGAGGAGAAATAACACAGGTCTTATGGGAGGAATCTTGTTTTTATTTTTTTTCGCACTTAAAAAGATATTGAGCTTAAAAAGGTTGTTAATTCCATGTTACTGACATAATGAGAGTTACGTAGTTATTTTTTTCCTTTGATGAATTCGTTCATGAAGGTTGAAACAGCGTTTTGAACGTAAACAAGCTGTTTGTTTATCTCTGAGCATCAGCAGCAGTATAGCGCAGCAGCAGCAACAGCTGAAACTCACGTGTTGTCAAATCGGTATACGATCATTTAACTAATTATTTATTACTTTTATGCAATCTTACTGACTGTTAAGTGTATGTACAGGTATATAATCTCACATCTCAATTTTTACAAATATGGACGAGAGAGGCATGAGATTTTCTCCTCATAAAAACAGCAGCAAAAAATATTGCAGTGTTTTGGGATGCAAGAGTGTTGCTGCGAAAGATCCAACTTTACGGTTTCACGTTGTGCCAAAAGCTGGTAAAGTGCAAGTTGAAATTACGAATAAATTGAATAACAAAGAGAAAATCGATGTAAGAAAAGTGTGGATGAAACGTTTGAAAATTAGCGAGAGTTATCAAAAACCTTTTGTTTGCTCATTACACTTCACTGCAAAAGATTATTGTTTAACTTGTAAGTAATTTTATTTAATTTTGAAATTTGTAGTTATGATCATAGATACACAAATTTACGTGAAATTATTCTAAATTTCAGATGGACAGCCTCCAAAGAGATGGTTGCATAAAACAGCAGTGCCTTCCGTAAATTTACCTACAGATACGCCTGATATACTACAAAAAAAAGAAAAAAACTTAATAAGAGATGCAAGGACAGAAACCAGAGCGGTCAAAAGAAAACTGTACCTCGAACAAAAAATTGACAAATGCAAAACAGTTCGTACCAATATTAATAATACTATTGATACCTGTATTGACAGTATCCATGATATTCATGCAACTACAGTGCAAGAGGAGAGTGATAAAACTTGTAACTTGGTGCAAGTGCTATCTGTCAGTGAACCAAAGACTTTTCAAGACCAATGTGTTCAAGTGCATTTTGAAATTTATAGTGATTTAATAAAAAATGAAAAAGATTTGAATGCAATGACAGGATTAAGTTCCTTCGATTATTTAGATTTTTTAGAATCTGTTGTCAAAGAAGTACTTCCCAATATGGAAACAAGTTTATGCCAAAATTCTGCACAACTGTCGATCAAAGACAGAATAGTATTGACATTTATTAAATTGAAGCAAAATGTGTCGTATACTGTGATTAGTGTATTGTTTAAAGTATATTGTGAAGCAACTTGCAGAAAAATTTTTTTAAAAATGATTGAGGTTTTAGCGGTTGGATTACAGTTTGCTATTCATTGGCCCAGCAAAGATGAAATTTTAAGAAACTTACCGAATTGTTTTAAGGGCTTTGAAAGTGTAAGAGCTATAATCGACGGAATTGAAATTAGTATTCAAAAACCTAAGAAAATATGCTGTCTGGTAGAAGCCTACTCTATGTACAAGTCGAAGTATACTATGAAATTCGTGACAGCTGTTTCACCAGGTGGTATCATAACTTTTGTAAGTAAGGCTTATCCAGGAAGATGCTCTGACAAAGCTATATTTGAAAAAAGCAAGTTGATTCATAAGCTTGATCGTGACGATAGTCTTATGACTAATAAAGGCTTTTTAATTGATGATATTTGCTTATTGCATGGCATTCAATTGATAAGACCTCCATTTTTGAGTGATAAAAAACAATTTTCCAAAGAAGAAGCCTTACTTAATGCAAAAATCGCCAAGGCTCGTGTGCACATAGAAAGATCCAATCAACGCTTAAAAACTTTCAAGATATTAAGTACACGACTACCATCATATTTAGTCAGCAGAGTAGACCAAATATTTACCATTATATGTGCTATCGTTAACGTAGGTGCACCAATTGAGGGGACTTTTTGTTGACGCATTCTGCAATATTCAGACAATAATGTGATCGCGGCCTGAAATTTAAATACACCTTGTTGTAGAAATCTATAAATTTTTATTATATATTTTCATACAAAATATCTTTGAGAAGGCATTCAGAAGTTTGTGTCGATGAGTAATGTAAACACAAATACAAATTAACGAATGCGTCATGTAGCCCGGGGTTTAAATAAGAGATTAAAATAACTGATGTAAGTATTAAAAATATTAATCAAAGGCTTTATTCAACTTTTGAAGCGAGTATCTTAATGTTAAGTCTCAAGCATCTTTTTCCAGTTCACATTTCGTGCTATTTTCAGTGCTTTTCCGTCTTTGGTTTTGAATAGGTGCATTGTCCTCGAAAACGTACTTGCAGTAATAAATAATGTATGAATATGAAACTCCTATTGCACAATAAACAGATGTCAATGCCAATGGCAAAAAAGGAAGTTTATCACCAAAAATGACTCTGTGCAACACACTTTCGTAAATCGTCATACCAGGAATAAGCGCCAAATACAGCCACTCTAAGATGTGCAGTATTTTACCGGAAAAATTATTCTTGAACAGAATTAGCGATCCAAGAAAATATGCAAACCACAAAAATAATTTCAACGGTGTCAAATACACTGGATGAAGTAATGGAAATAGAGCTGCATGGCCTGCTGAACTCAACAAAATGAATATCCTGGCATCATTGATATCTATTGTTGAAAGAACACTGAAATAAAATTTAAAAGATTAATGTATGTTTTTTTTTTTTTTTTCTTGTAAATTACTTTCTGATTTACCATAGTGGTATTATAGCTGTAAGTATGGCTTTTTCATGGACATGCCAGCTAAACATGAAAGAAGTGAGGCCACATATCACGACACATCTTACGAAATTTTTGGAATTGCTATGTTTTTCTTTCTTAAAAAATAAAACACAAAGAGCAGGCTGAAAAAAACGAATTCGTTGCAAAAAAAATTATCAATTGATTGGACAATAATTGTTAAGACTGTTGAAATATATTTTTTTTTAAACTTACAACCATCATCACGAAAGTAATAAGAAATGTAACTAATGGCGTTGGAGTGGGTAAAACTGTAAATGATTCTTCTTGAACTAGTCCACCAGTCATTGAAGCGACTTTAATGTTGTCCAGCCAACCAGCTTTCTTCCATATCACAGATAAAATTTTATCGACTCCAGCATACAGCGCCCAAGCATTTGCAGCCCAGTATGAATGAACAAGCCCTCTTTTAAATGGAAATAGTCTAGATAAGACCTGGTAATATTTCAATTAGTAAAAAATTTTTAACAATTGGTAAAATATGCTTTCAAACTTTTACTTGAGGCATTTGATGTACAAATGGTCCAAATGCCAGGAAGAATACAAAAATCACTATTGCTCCAAGTTTTAAAAATCGGGAAATAAATTTATCACCCTTTAAACAGTAGCTTCTCAAAAGCCATACGCCATAAGCTGGAGCTACGTATAAATATAAATGTTTCAAATTTAGAAGTATAGAAAACCACATAGCTCCTTGCAAAACGCTGATCTGGGAATAATATTTTAATTAAATAAAAATTTGAAATAATGTATTATTTGTTTTACAAGTGGTTTATATAAAAACTCACGTCACTTGATACTCTTGATACTTTTGCTATTGATATCAACAAAACACCAAGAAGGAATCCATTGTATTGAAAATGTATGTGGTCCACAACAAGTAATCCAATGTTACACAAAGATAGAAGAGTTAGTGCAACAAAACTTTTATTTGATTTACAAAAAACTTGCCCTACTCTGAAAATTTACTTTTTTAAAAAAAATTTGTACATATCAAATTTTGAAAAGAATTAATATTTGAAATTTGTGCACACTTTGCATTCTTACTCTTTCACACCGTAAACGAAAAACAGGTCGACAATCATGACTGTCAGTCTTTGAAAAAATTTGGTATTTGTAGAAGCATAATCAAAATTATCATCTTTCAGCATCTCGGGATCAAAGAAAACTGCTGCTTTACTCAAGGCATATTCAAACCAAGCGAAAAAAGGAGGATAATCTAATGTCCACTGAGACTTTGAACTTGTGTACCATTCATCTATTTTTAAACTGTTTGTGATGGCAAGCCAATTGCGATGAACTTCAAAATCCGTTGAATGACTATAAATAAGATTTAAGTACTTATGACTCAAGAGAAATCGGATTTTTTAATTTTGGAGTCATATCACCATACTCACTATGTTGGAATTAGAAGAACTTTTATGCATGTGATGAGAGTGAAAATTTTTATAAGAAACTTGTCACGAGAAAACGATTTTTCTTCAAAAACTTCTAGATCAGAGTCATTACAACTTTCAGATTTTGAATTTGACATAATTAATACTTTTTTCTCAAGAGCCGGGTTGCATTCAGATATACACGTCAGCCGACGATGATATAGGAGATTCGTTCACCTTACAATCCAGGGACGGTCGGGGACGGTGTGAGCGAGTCGGAGACGAAAGTGAACAAGTGCTCTTCTCCGATCGTCCGCGATCGTCCCTGACCGTACGCGATGCGCAGTTGTACACGTTAGGTTAGATTAATGCTGTATGTAAACAATAGTTTGTAAATAAAGAAGTGCAAATACAAACAAGTTTGTTTACTTTTTGCATTAATCTAACCTAACGTGTACAACTGCGCATCGCGTACGGTCAGGGACGATCAGGGACGATCGGAGAAGAGCACTTGTTCACTTTCGTCTCCGACTCGCTCACACCGTCCCCGACCGTCCCTGGATTGTAAGGTGAACGAATCTAGGTTACACACAAGACACAAAAAACAACAAAACGTCACAACACTCGTCGTTCGTCGTGTCGTCTGCAACAATGCTTGCATTGTATAATACCAACGTTAAAATACGAACACCTGTTGCAACGGATTCTTTAGTAAGCTGTAATAAAAATGGAAAAATTAAAAGGACATTGTTGAAGTGAAAAATAAATTCTAAAATACTTTATAAACATATTTCTTTTTTATTCTAATTTTTACTTAAATCCATATTAAGGAATATAGATTTTTAGATATCAAAGAGTATAAAAAAATTTACTGTCATTACGCACAAAATATCTTTTTCATATAAATATACATACTATAATACAATTTACAAGGCAATTTTGGATCTTCAAGGCACTTAAAGTAATTATTGGCACTTGACTGAGTATATGCATCATCCAAATTTTTCTTTTGAACTTTACACATTACTTATTTTGATGAATTTTTTCTTACGATTAATAACAAATATACAAGTATATCATTCTAAATATGGTACGACTTTTACAAAAATCGTATAAACGTAAAAAATGCTCTTTTTTTGTAACTTCATGGGAAAATCAAACTTACAGGGTAGTAAATAATGATGACGTTTTTTAAACCTGAAAACATTTTTCAACATACGAATAACTATCTTGAGATACAAGAGTAGAGATAGTAAAATTTACGACAAATTTGACAAGCAGTAATTCGCAGATTTCTATAAATATATTTACGTTTAGTATATAATACTTCAAGCTACAAGTGATACATTCTTCTTTTGTATAGATGGAATGAATACTTTGATAAACTCATTGATTTATTATATACGTTAATATCTATTCTGTACAATATGTAAAGTCTGTAGTTAAATTATAGTTTTATCAGTTAATAAAAATAAGTTACTCTTTGATTGCGTTCGAACCTTCAAATTCTCTTATCCTAAATTCCAGCTCCTTAATTTTTTTCGCGCGATTTCTACACAGATCTTTCATGATGTTCCTTTCTTTTTCCAATTTCACTATTTTGCAATAATCCTGAAAAATATAATCATACATGAAAAATTGCTAATCAGTATTATGAACAATTCTATTTATTATTATAATTTCTAGCAATTCAAATTAAATCCGTCGGGAGTAGTAACATCAAACAAACTATGACGGTAATATTTCGTAAATTATGCAATGGGTTTATTTTAAATTCTTACTCCCAACGAGTCTAGTCCGAATTTCCTGAATTCTTTATTTTTTATTATTTAAAAAAAATTTTTTATTGTTAATTGTGATTTTGAAAAAAATTAAGGCATTTATACAATGTCGATTTTTTAAACTTACTTCAACAGCGCCACTGCTCATGCCGCTCAGGTAAAGTTTATCAGGTACGTTAGCTTGAACAGCTTGATCTCTCTTATTCAACTTTCTCTGTCTACAAATTCGGCATTCGCGGAAGCTATCCTCCATTAGAGCTCGTTGTAATTTTTGTGCTTCCAACTTTAGCTCCGAATTCTGATAAACATAAAACAAATTATATTACCAGAAATTCAAAGAACGCATTGTAATAATGAAAAAAATGAGCAAAAAAAATGTCTTACTCTTGTCTTGAGCGCCAGCACATGCTGTTGCAGCTCATTGTATTTGATCTGATACGGAAGGTTTTCAGACTGAAGCTGAACTTCGAGCATTGTGATTTTGCTGCTTTTCGAGACTATGTCGAGGGACATTTCGCGAATACGATTCTTCAACTCATCACACATATGGCACTCCAGTAAGATGGGAGGTGGAGTCGGCGTAGACGTTGGCGATTCGTTTTCGGTAACGTCCTGGTTATCGTTTCCTTCGTTCAACGTCCGACTCAAATTGAACAAGTCACTGCGCTTCTGGCGACCTTGTTTCTTTCGCGATGACGGACTGTTGCTCCTAGAACCACCGCGACTCGACATTTTCTCGAAGAACTTGGACTCGAGCTCAGCATACTTGCCGTTCATGTCTTCAATTTTGCTTAGAAGCTGCTCTTTCTCCGAGTTCAGCCGGATAATCTCGTTCTCCAATTTCGTGAGTTTTCCTTCAGCCGCCTGCAAGCCAGTCTGGAGCCTTTCTCTTTCGTTCTCGAGATTCTTTATCTTCTCTAGATTCTCAATGCACGAACCCTCAATCATCTTGTTGAAGAGCTCGACGTTCTCGTTTTCCAGCTTGTGTACATGGGACACCATGTCGTCCATCTCTTCGTCGAGTTCTTTGTTCTTTTTAACAAGCTCGTCAATTTTTATTCGATTGCTCTGAAGTTCAAGAGATGATTTACATTTTTCTTCCTCGATAAGCCGATACACCTCGTCTTTTTCAGCAATGCTGGTATTCAATTGCACTTTCAACTTTTCAATTTCATCATTAACATTTGTAATTTTGTTTTCCAGCGAAGACTTCTCTACCCTTGAATTCAATATCTCGCTATTGAGCATTTCCTTCTGCTTCTTCAGAGTATCCAATTCTATGCTGTACTCAACGAGTTTCTGATCTTTACTGGCCAGCAGCATCCTTTTTTCTTCAACTTCGCGCACAACATTGTTTTTCTCTTGAAGAAGCGTTTCGTACCTTTCGCGCATTTTCTGCAGATTAATGTTGTTGTATTTCTCTCTCAAAGATTCCAAAGCAATCTTGGTCGTATTAAGCTCCTGCTCCAGTAATTCTTTCTTTCCCTGCGCTTCGGCCATCTCCCGCTGCACTTGTGACTTGGTCTCTTGAAGCTCCTTTATGCGATTGTACGAGCCTTCCAGGTGGTTCTTTAGTAACCTATTTTCGTCCTGCAACTCCTGCATCTCGTTTTCAACTCGCACCTTGCTCGTACTGTTTCTCACCTTTCGCTGAAGACTTGCGTTTTCTCTCTCAATTTCGGTACAGCGATCCTTCAAGTCCTCGATGGTAGAGCACAGCTGGGTATTTTTATTCTTCAACTCGGCAATCTGTTTTCCCAACCCCGCCGATTTTATCTCCTCGTTCGAGATTTTGTCCTGCCATACGTCCAACTGCTTATTATGTTCCAGCTTCATATTGTGTATGTCTTCCTTGCACTTTTCGACGTACAACTTCCGATCGGCTAACTGAGCTTGCAAGCTCTCGAATTCCGGCTTCATGGTCTCCACCTTCGTCTTGTACTCGGTCAGCAGATCGCATTTAATTTTCAAGAGATTCTGAAGCTCGTCTTTGCATCTATCCTTCTCCAAGCTTTCATTCTTCAATTGCTGAATCACTTCTTCCGCTTGCGCAATCACCTGCTCGAACTCTGCGATTCTGTTCTCAACCACGACCAGATCGTTCGTCTTGATGTTGTTGGTGTTCTTGAGATGCTCGATTTCAAGTTCCAAGCCCTCGACGGAATTTTTGAGGTCATCGATCAGCGATTTGTACGAATCAAGCTCGTCGTTGAGTTTGCTGACCTCACGCCGGCGTTCTTCCTTCTCTTGCATCAGCCGATTTTCGCTCTCCTCTTCTTTGGCTTTAGCCAGTTTCTCTCTTTCCTGAGCTGCACCGATAGCACTGTCGCGATCCTCGTTCGATCGTGACTTTTTCTCCAGCTCGAGTTGCAACTGACTCAGGTCAGATTCTAAGATACGTATAGCACTGTGCAATCGCTCATTTTCATGCTGAGCCTCCTTAAAGCGGTGCTCCAAGTTGAGCTTTTCTTCTTCGAGCTTACGATTCTTCTTTTCTTGCTCGGTAACGTCCGTTTGAAACTTCTCGAGATCACTTTCCATAGTTTGGACCAAAGCGATAGCTCGTTTTTCCGCATCAATGCACTGCTGCTTCTCCTCCGTTAATTTCCGTTTGGATTTTTCGTATTCATCTTGGAATCTCTTGACGATTTCGGTTTGTTTCGATAAGACGGCGTTATAGAACCTCTGGAAAGTCTGAATAAGCGTCTTCTTTGATAACGCTTTGGATTCATCTTCGGAGAGACTATCCAAACTTACGATTTCTTTGATGATTCTCGACTTGGCCTGACTGATCTCTTCTTGTACAACATCTACGGCACTATTTTGTCCTTTCGACTGGTTCACAAGGGCTTCGGACCTTGCCAAATCGCTCTTTAACTCTTCGATTTCCTTCTCATGGGTACACAAGAGAGACTTGCAGTCTTCGAGTTCTCTCATAAGCTTTTCTTGGGCATCTTGATGAGACTTGATAAGTTCAGACTTCTCATTTATTAAGCTTTCCAATCGAACTTCGATCTCCAGTTTTTCGGCGTGAATCTCTTTCTCAGCCGCAGTAGCACTATCTACTCGTTTATACAGACCAGTCAACTCTTCTTCGAGCAGCTTGGCCTTCTCAACAAAGGTTAAAACACTTGCCTGAGCATCACTGTGTTCCTTCTTTAGTTTTTCGTTTTCCACTTGCAAAACCTCGATCTGGCCACCTTTTTCTATCAAAAATTGGTTTATAGAAGCATAAACCTTAGAATTTGATTTTTTCATATCTTGTATTTCGTTTTCAAGGATTTCAATATTTTTTTGGAGCGCCTGTATCTTTGAAACATTTTTGCGAGACTTTCGATCAGGAACCACTGGAGAGCTTTTTTCGATTTGTGACTTATCCAGCTCGTTGGATTCTTTGTACTGATTGGCCAATTTGCTGTGATTTTCTTTCAACTCTTCGTACGCACTGCGCAATTCGAGAATTTTTTCTTCGATGAGTGCTACACTCGAGCCATCTAAACTACTGGTGTTCAGAGTATCGTCCATCAATGTAGAATTCAAGCTCGAATTAAAATCTTCCCTTGCTTTGACTTTCAAGGCTTCGGTCTCAACACATTTCTTCTTGAAATCTTTTTGAAGATTCAATAAATCGTGCTGTACCGATTTTAATTGGACTTTCAGATGTCTTCTATTTTCATTCAATTCTTTCAACTCAGCACAACTACTGCAAGTCATGAGTTTCAACTCACTGAGCTTCTTGTTCTTGCAAGTCAATTCTTCTACTTTGCTTTCTAAAAATTTAACCCTGCTACTTTTTGATGAAGCGTTTGTAAGCTCGTTTGCAGGATCATCGGATATTGACATTTCAAGACCCATGAAATTACGGGATGATTTGTTTTGCAAGCTCACAGTGCTTGCATTGTGTTCGTCGCTATCGTCTAAGACTAAATTCGACGACAAATAAGCATTTTCGTTGCTCAACTGATTTATTTTCGTTCTCATCTCTATCACTTCATTCGTTAGCCGCTCGTTGTCTGCTTTGAGAATATCCAGCTCGATCTTGTCAGAGCTTTCGTGGGTCGATTGATTCGTGTAAGCTTCCAGCTGCTTTTTCAATACATCTACAGTCATTGTCAGCCTGTCGCATTCCTCTATCTGATTGGTCAATCCATTCGACAACTCGATGTTTTCATTTTCGAGGCATTTGTATTCTTCCAACAGCGAATCTGCTTTTTCTCTGTAAACACAGTGATGATCGTACTCATGAAGTTTGCTCTCCTTCACTTTTTCAAGCTCCCCGATTTTTTCCATCAAATTAACGTTTTCTTCATTTAAACTTTTCACTTTATCTTGGTATCGCAAGATTTCCTGCTTAATTTCGTCGTCGTGTAAAATGGGCGTTTTGGATCGTATGGCCTCGAATTGCTCAGTTGTAATTTCCAAGTCACGTTGAAGGGAAACTTTTTCTTGGGTAATTTTTTCAAGCTGTTCGTTTAGTGCGTCAATTTTTTTTTGTAAGTCGTTTATTACTATGATATTACTTTTTTTTTCTTTCGTCAACAGTGTAGACATGTTTTCATTATCTTTCCACAGTGTATCAACGGTCGCTTCGAATTTAACGAGAGTTTGCTTCAAATAGGTAACAAAATCTTTGAGTTCGTCAACAGTGTAAGATTCAATAACAGTTTGGTCTAATGAAGAGGATCGAATAATTCCAGTCGGAATAATGACAGATTTCTCTGCATTTTTAACGTCTTGGGTCAAGTCTCTTAAACTATCATCGGGTATTTGTACCATTTCCTTTTTAATTTTCAACGCGTCAATACTCTCTGTCATATTGCTAACATCAAATCCTGCCACCATAGAGGCACTGTCATGCACAATGGATTGGCCATCTTCCAGGTTATCAAAGTAAGTATTGTTGGCAAAAATACTACTAGTTTCCAACTCCAATTGGCTCAATGGCTTTTTATCATCGCTACCGGTAACGGGTGTACTTGGTATTACAGGAGTAGGCTTTGACTCTTTTATTTCTATCCTTGTATTTTCTGGTTTTATAAAACTATTTACTTCCATGGATTTAGTATCGACCTCTTGTTTTACAGTCTCGTTAAGAGGCTCTTTGATTTCTGACTCTAAAGCTATTGCGGAATCACACATAGTATCCATACACGATTTCATTGACGTTGATTTATTAAATTCCGTATCCAAGGCTTGAACACGCTTTCGCAAATGATGATTGTCAGCTCTTAGGTTCTCTATAACAGTTTGAAGATTGATGATCTCATTTTCTAAACCTTCGTTCAATTCAGTAGAAATAACAGAATCAAGTTTTTCTTTTAACTCATCTCTTTCCAGCAAAATTACATCGTGTTTTTTTTCCAGGTCTTCGAATTTGTTCTCAAAATCCCGATTCAAGCTTGTAATTTCTGTTGTCTTTTCATCAATAATCTTCTTCAAGTCTGAGTTTAAAGATTTCAATTCCTCAATTTCTTTAATATTAGCCGTTACCTCGTCGCGAAGCGATGTAGCACTTGCCTCAAAGTTTTCGCTTTCGATTTTAGTGGCATCCACGTCTTGTCTCAAGGTCTCGATTTCCTCTAGATAAGTCTTTATCTGATTGCGCATTATCGACTCATCGGTTTCTTTCTCATCACCGGCTGTTGCTTTTTCCTTTTGAGTCAATTGAGATGTCTGGTATTCTCTGCTTGCATCATCCAAACGTTGTCTTAACCGTTCAATTTCCTCTTTCATTTTTTGCTCCGAATCTTGGTAGTTTGTAATTTCAAGAGATTTTTTGGCGATAATTGAATGCAGTCTATCGATTTCAGTAACTTTACAGTCACCTGTGCCCATTTCGATGTTACCAACTTCCATAACTTCCATACCGTCACTTATCACATGATTGCTTAATACTTGGTCACTCTCTAAACATTGTTTTAAATCTTCTATCTCTTTGCTCTTTTCTTGTTCGCTCTGAAGAAGCTGTTCGATTTCAAGAGATTTTTCTCGAATGATTTCTGATAGATTGGAGATTTGTACATCTTTTTCTTGTATCATATTGACACGGTGTGTTTCATCGCTACCCTGAGATTCAATAAGGCTTTTTTCAGACACTTTTTCATCTTTTCCTAGATCATCAAAGCTTTCTTGCAATCTTGAGATTTTACTATTCAACTCTTTTTCCGTTTGCTTGTATTTTTCGATGTCAAGGATTTTTTCCTGGAGATCTTCTTTCAATTTAAGAATTTCATCATCTTTTTCTTGATTCACTTCTTCCTGACTGACTTTTTCACTAGATTTTGTGGCAATACTTTTTCCATGTTCTTTAATAATTTTTTCCATGTCTTCCAAACTGTCTTTTAGACGAGAAATTTCTTTTTTTAATTCTTCTTCAGATTCTTGATATTTTTTAATCTCAGCAGATTTCAATTCAATTACTTCTAATAGTTCAGAGGTTTTGTTGTTGCAACTATCAGGAATATCAGCTACTTGACTGTCCTCCGTTTGTTTAGAATCGTGTGAATCGTTTAGCTGAAGTTTCAAGCTTTCGATTTCTTTGATTCTATATTCTTCCAATTGTTTCAATTTTTCAATCTCTTTGTTTTTTTCTTCAATGATAGCTTCTAGTGTGACAACTTTCAAATTACTTTCCGTTACATCAAAAATCAGCTTATCTTTGTCAAATTTGGGCTCTTCACGACCGATTATGGTTTCTCTGTTATCTACTAGTAATGGCAAAGTTTCAATTTCTTCAATAGTTTTACTTAATTCTTCTTGCTGTTGCTTCAAGATTAAATTACTATCTTTATCGCACGATACGGCATTTTCCGAAGAACTCTGTTCAGATAAATTGTCTTTTTTATCAAGTTTTTCCAAGCAGCTTTGTAATTGAACAATTTTATCTTTCATTTCTATTTCCATTTGCTGATAGTTGGCAATGCTCGAGGTCTTCTCTTCAATCAACTCGGATAGCTTGAGAATCTGAGTATCGTTAGAAATGTCATTTGAAACTGACTCTGTTTGACTGTCAACCGATTTCTTTCCACGATTAGTAAATTCATCAATAACTTGTTGCAAACGTTCATTTTCTAGTTTCATTTCTTCTTCAAGATTTTTATACTTCGATACTTCGATCCATTGGTCATTTTCATCCATTTTTGCAACTTCGTTTGAAAGAACTTGATCTAGCTTCGTAGGTACATTTGACTCAGTTTCTTTTTCCAGAAAATCTTCGCTGATACTTGTAAGGGTAGATTTCTCAAATTCACTATGAATCCTTTCCAGCTCAACAACTCTATCTTTGATTTTGATTAATTCATCATTTTTTTGGATTAACTTTTCCATGAGGCAGTCGGTATCATTTTTCAAACTCTTAACCAGATCACTCATACTTTGCAATTTAGTTGATTCACCAGCAAGTTTACTCTTTAACTCTGAATTCTCTTTAATCAAAGACTTTTTGTGCGACTCAACACTTTCTAATTTTTCAACACACTCATTATAATCATTCCTCAACTGTTCGTGTAATGCATTTGAAGCTGTTGTACCATTTTGCTGATTGTTTGAATTTTTAAGAATCTCCAAGAGTTGGTTGAGGTCGCCAACTGTATTATTAGGATCTGCTTTCTTCCCTTCACTGATCAAAGGTTTCCATAAATCATACACATCTGGTACTTTCAAACACAATTCGTTGATGCAATTTATTGAAACAGTCAGTTTTTCTTCAATTTGTGCCTGATACTTATTCGACATTTCTAATGCCTGAGTCAAATCGTCTATTTTACTTTGCTGATCCAGTATTTCATCATCGGGTAAATCAAAATTTAATTTTTCAGCTCGTAATACTTGCTTTTCCAGAGTGGTAAATTGTCTAAGTTCTTTGAATTCTTCTGTCAAATAATTTATTCTTTCTCTCAATATAGCTTTTGGTGTACCAGGAGATGAATCCTGATTTTGATCTGGAAAGTGAATACAATAATTAATACTATAACAGCGCTTCCCATATTAATTTTAAAAGTTAATATAAAATGATTAAAAAAGGCTAAAAATACCATTATTTGAATTATATTTCCGTTTTTCAGGTGTCGATGCATCGCAATAACTGCTTCCATTGTTAAAATAATTAATTACTACGTCATCTTCAAATTTGACGCGATTTTTCTCAGTCTTAGGTGCTACTTCACCAGAAATTTTTTCCTCTGGATAATACGTAGTATCAGATAATATTTCACGTTCCTTTGCCACTTTAATTAATTCCAATTCAAAATCTGTGAACTCGGTCTCAAAAGATTCTTCATTCAAATCAACTGTCTGAATGTAACTTTTCCTTCTGTTAACGTTTTTACAAATGTTGTCATTGCTATTTGATGTATTTTCACTAGTGCATGATGTTTCTACAATGGTGGGCAAGTTTCGAAAACCTAAACTAAGCCTAAAATTTGGTCCTACATTACCAGCCCAAGTTCTTCTTCTTAGGGACTTGGGAATTTTAGAACGATTGTCGTCCCTTGTAACACTACTAGTGGATACAATAGAATTTTTCAACAACTCTATCCTCTCTTCTAACATTAGGTTTATCCTATCTTTTTCTTTCAATATGTGTTCCTTCTCTTGCAACTTGGTCTCTATTTCCTGGACATCTGGAAATCCTTTCTCGTGTTTCAGTCTTTCGAGTTCTTCGTTCAATTTTGCGATCTGTCTTTTGTAGCGCTTCAGCAAAGCAGCATCCGACATAACTTCATTCAACTGCGGCTTATTCTTCACACTTTTTGCTCTCGATGCAAAGCCCAATGTGCACAAAGTTTCCTCGAACGCGGCTGGAGTTACTGCACAAATAATAGCCGTCATCGCGTTACCCCCCAAAGAAGCCTGCAGTAGCCTTGTCAACTTGCTGTCTCTAAAATTCACATACTTGGTATTGTCCGAAGATTCACTGAGTTGTTTTATCACAAGTCCAAGAGTCGATAGCGACATGTTAATGTGAGTACCCTCTTTGAATCTTTCACCAGTTGCATTTGTCTGACTTGCCCGCTCGGAGCCTGCGAGATCTACCAAATTCAACTGAGAAACCTGAATAGCTCCATCAGAGTCACTACTCTGATCCCTACTCTCGATAGTTATCCTAAAATATGATTAAAAAAACAGTTATAATTCCCGAACATGAATGTCGCAAAACTCACAAAAAGAACACTATACGACCTGAATATCGTATGACTCCTACTGCTCCTCTCGTTCATGTTTGTCTCGCCAATCCTGCGATTTTTGTCGCCCTTTTTCATGATGGACATTATGAGATCTGGACTACTGGCAATTTCCTCTTTGGACTTGAGCACCTGGACCAGGCCGTTGTTGTCCTCTCTAAGCTTGAGATCCATGCCACTGGTATCAAGCAGATCGTTGACCTTTTCGTTGTAGATCTCCAGATAGGAGACTCGAAGAAGAAACTCCCGGCCACATGTCTCGGTGATGGCGTCGAACATCCGATCGATAGCCAGAGGAGTCACCCCGGGCTCGTCGAGGGTGCCCAACATTGTGTGCGTTTTTCCAGAACTAGTCTGTCCATACGCGAAAACGGTGCCATTGAAGCCCTTGACCGCGGCGTCGACGATTGGCCTGACGACTGTTTCAAAAACATCGACGTTTGTCTTCTTGGGGTCGAATATGTGATCTGGAAACGGAGGACAAAGAAACAGAGCAAAATGAGAGGCTATAAAACCACGATGATACCTCGAAAGTAAGTGTGAAAGTATGTACTCACCAAACTGAAAGCTGCAGTCCCCGCGCTTGATCTCCGGGTCCACGGGCGCGATGACTTTGTCGACGACGGTCCACTGGCTCTTGAGATTATCGTCTATCTCCCGCTTGATGAGCGGACGGACCTTAATCGCTACCTGGATGCTGTCCTGCATATCGAACGTGAAAGCTTAGGTACGTGTGTACCGTCTCGTACCCTCGTCTTTGTACACACGCTCTACTCCCGTGCGTGCAGGTGTACTTGATAAGGTAATGACTTTGTTCACGAGATACTCGCGACACAATCACATTTTCGTTGGTTACTGATTTCGCCTGAGAAAGCTGATTGAGCCATAGCACGTAAACATGTAACGAAAAAGTAACGCGATACGAGCACTGTACTTAACCAGTAACCCGATGACGACGTCGATGCCGAGCTTCAAAAAACTATAAACAAGATAAGTCGATCGCGGATGCTTACTATATGGACATATATACGTATAATCTTATAAGTACGTTCCCTCTACTTTGTGTTGTGCTCATTTGTCGCCGGTTTTTTTTTATAATAACCTTACCTTGCAGTTTTTTCCGTTAAAAGTTTTGAATCTCGCAAACTCAAACTCATACTCAATAGGGATTGGCTTAACCTCCTTTGAAAGAGGGCGCTGACAAGATACGGTTGAACCGTTGAAACGTACGAAACGTAACGTCAGAGAGAAGTAACGAATCGTAGTTCGCCAACACTGATGCGTTCCCGGTTCCGTTAATTTTAATTAACGGCCGTTATATAATTGTTAAGTTCACAATCAGCGCCATCTCGCGTGGCTGATTTTAAGTTAAAAAGTACCCCTAAAACTCTAGTGAGAGTGCATGACTAACGCAAGGCTTGCGCGGGGGACATTTGATTTTGTGACATTTTCAAATTTTCGTCAAATTTTATTATGTGTTAAGTACGTAGGGAAGGTCACCTTTTGGCATCGCTTCCGAAGGTGTGACATGTGACGATGTGACCATCAATGTCAAACCGTATTGCGTATCACATCGAAGCACGCAATTAAACCCTGCAGGTCCACGATTTTTGATCTACTACTTATGCCTAGTGATTTACTTCTGTCGGAAAACTCTAAAATCTAGGGGTTTTTTTTTCACGACGGTTCCCCTAGAAAATAGCTTAATCCGCAACGAATGGAGCATCCCATAAAGAGACACGTACCGTGACGTACGCGCGTAAGGCCGCAACCATTTGAGCCCATCACATGAGAGTGAGAGAGATTCGCTAGGCTAGCCAGGCTGCCTAATAGGTAGGCACAAGCTAGACCCCCGCTTATAAGCTTTCCGATCGGGACACTTCACTCTCGAAAGGGCATTATCTATAAAAGCCTGCAAGTCAAGTCCTTGAGAATGATCAAAGCACAACAGGTACAAGCACTTTTCTTTATTTTCTGAGGTAAAAAAATTTTTCCGACAGTTCGAATCGACATGCTGTTGTTTCATAGAATGAAAAAAAATTAAGATTACAAACGTACCCATACCTATTTGATGAACAAGGAAATTATCTCAAGGAAAGTGTGTTTTAATGATGGTTGGATCACGAGTAACAAGTAATACAATTAAGTTTACATGAACAAGTTAATGTAAGGCTAATTATTTTTATTGACACTATGTTAATACAATAAATCACTTATCGACATGTCGCGATTTATTAGCATTTGAAATTTTATAATTTTATATTTCCGAAGTACGGTTGTACTTATAGTCACAAAAAACACTTGGTCGTTGATATTGCAAACATTTTACTTTTATATGTTAACAGATTACATGTAACATCTAGGAAAAAAAAAAAAAAAAAAAAGTAATTACTTGTAATAAAGATTAAAAAATAAATGTGGTACAAAAAAAAGTCTACATCGATACAATAATAAGTCTATATAGAAGACAGTCTCCCGTCATAAATACTAATTTATCACATTGGTGTGAAAGTAATAAATTAAATTTAATCAGCGATGTAAGAAGCGATTAAGGTTTTAAAAACATTATTTGACAACAGAGTAATGGAATAGTGTGACACTTGACGCATTTTGGATCACAGCTGCGGATAAAAGGCGTTGGTGGCTTATTCTTTTGTTTATAATTTTTTTTTTTTACATTGTAAAAACATTGATTGATTAATTGTTTCATAATTTTTTTTCATTTTATCAAGTGGAAAAATACTACAAGGAGTCTTCCTTTCAGTAAAGATTTTTACTATATAATACTTTACTGTTCATTTTTAAACTGCATGATCATACAAAGGCTTAGTTTGCTTTGGAAAAGCACGCGTACTTCGTGTCTATGCAGTTAAAATAAGGTAGCAGTCTACAAAATTTCCCATTTAACTTTATGGGACTTAACTTCCTTAAATAGTTAATATTTGGCAAGTAGAAAAATCTTATAACCTTCGGTACAAACGGTAAAAAAATGTATTCCGCAGAAGTGATCCAATAGAGTTTCATTCGCATATTCCTCGGTTAAGTGCTTTTTGAAAATCCAAAATTTTTTTTTTCTAGTTACGTGCTGAAGCATGACGACTTTATAAACGCTAACGAATTACATTTTTATAAACTTAAATACTACCTTATACCTAAAGCAAGCTCGTACAAATCATGAGCAACAAGGAGATATTTTGCACACTTCTTAATTGCTGCATCGCATACGAGTTGCATCTTATTATAATTAAATATGCATTAACTGCATTGTTCGTTTTCTTTTTTATCTAAACTAAACATTATTATCCATCTTTCTCCAGCATTAATTTTTGTCTCTATTTTATCTTTGCTTCAACACACATATGCACAAATAAATTTATATGCCATGTATATAAATCAATATGTGCATATATGTCAATCGTACTTTATTACCCTCCTCACAATATATTACATTTGATTCACATTTATAAACATACATATAGTTAATACGTTTTTTTTTAATCGCATATTCAGCTGTGTTGCATACGAAAATTATCTGTACGCACAAGTTTACATTCATATGCATATTGGATTCATTAAATAAGATAATTTCTAATCTTAACAATTTGTCCTGAATCTGCGATGATCGAGAAAAAAAGTATCGACATATAATCGCAAATCACGTTAAAACTATTCACAAAAGACGTTAGTAAATAAAAAAAAAAAAAAATAAAAAAAAATTGGTTAAAAATACCATAAAAACTTTACAAAACTCTAATCAATGAATATAGTACGAATACAATACTTTTTTCGTCAAATTATTTCGCGAACGTTAAAAATAAAAAAATTAGAATGTTTTATGGCATATACAACGAAATAGTTTATGAATGAGTTTTGATGTTGAATAACCTAAGTATATGGTCAAAACAACCATTAGAGAAAGTTATTATTGGATCGGTCGTTAATAACAAATGAGACGACAAAATTATTAACAACTTTTAAAATCTTCAAAAAATGTTTAAAAGCAGTCAGACAAAGAATACCTCATGGCGCTATCAAAGACCTCTTTATCTTCTTTATTTGTTTTTCATTTGATCTGACAATCTCATGTATTTTTCAGACTTGAAAATGTCTTCTTTTGTGTATAGAAAGAGTCGATCAACGAGCTTCAGTCAGCTACCTTAATCCACCCTCGCGTAGAACGGTGATAAATCTTTTTTGATCCAGAGGTTACAGTTTTCGTAGTCAACTTGCGCGTTGACGTCCTGATCGATGGTGAGGATCCTATTTGCGTTGTTGGCTTGCGGAATTTCTCTGTTTCCGACAAAGTGGAAAAAGAGGGCCTGAATCGCTTGCAAGTGCCTTTTTTGCTGAGGCGTTACATTGGGGAAGAATCCAAGAATGGCCCCCGCATCGCTGTCCACCGTGAGATTGACGTTGTTCGTGAAGTTCGAGATGTAGAAGGGAACGTCGGTTCTTATCTTGGCGAGTAACATCAACGGACAGACCACCCTCACGTCCGAGATCATCATGTGCAGTGTCTCTTTTGGTGTCTTCTTTAATGTCGAGTTATCAAAGTATGTCCTGTAAACAAAAAAAAGTTTGTAATTTTTTGTTTCTATAACCAAAAAAAAAAAAGGCATTTAAAAATATATGTAGGAAAACTCACTGCATAGCTTCGTCGACAACATTTTTTTCACCTAACAGAGAGTTTGTGAGGTACTGTTTGACCTGTTCCTTGGTCAAATCAAAGTTGTCTCTGCTGACAGCTTCTGGTAATCTTCCGGAGTATGCAGTGGTACCCATGACAATCTTAATGGGCAGAGTATCCTGATTCCGAAGAACCTCACCGATGTGCTGCCTAATGAAGATACCATCCTTGACAAGCCACTTGTGTTTCTTCAAGGTGTCCTCCCTTTTTTCGGGCAGTCCGTCGTTGACCGCATACCACGCGGGTGGTACACTGTTCATAATATCCTCGACCCTCTTGTTTCTCAAGCAGTCGGCGTTGGAGCACCTGGTGCGTTCAAGGAACTCCTTACTCATTTCCTCGGACGTTTTGAGATCTTCGTTGGGGAATTGGCCACTGCCGCTGGAGATCCAGGCCTGGGAAAAGAGACCCTTGGCACGAGGAGAGGCCAGTAGAGCAGTTACAAGGGTACCGCCAGCCCGGTGTCCCCAGACGGTCACAAGGTCCTTGCTACCTCCAAAGTACTCTATGTTCAATTGGACCCACTTGAGAACATTGATGATGTCAGAAAGGCCGTAGTTGCCGGAGCTCGGTTTGAGGGCTGCAACGGACAGCGGCTTTGCCGCGAGGAAGCCCAACACGTCCAGTCTGTAATAACGATGCGAGAGGCGTTAGCATGAAAAAAAAAATACCCGCCAGATTTGAAAGCTAGAGAAATAGAGAGCATCACGGCGACTCACCGGAAGTTGGGCCTGACGAAGACGACCTCCTTGACGTGAGCGAGCTTGCCGGATGGCAGCATAATACCAGGCGAGGGTCCGCTAAGTGTGTCGGCGCCAATGAGTACGACGACCGGCATGGGGTTCTCAAACCTGACCTCGGGCGTGAATACGTCAAGGTAGAGGCAGTCCTCGCTCCCGTAGATGGTGTTGTTGGCGCGGTTGCGCTGCCAGCAAACGTTGGACGCATTGTGGGCGAGGTAGGTGCCGTTCCAACAGTTCTCAAGCTTGTTTATCAGCTCGGAGTGTTGCCAGCGGCGCTCGCCCAGCGGAGGAATCGCGTAGGGTATGCCACGGAAGACGTGCGCGTCCTCCTCGACGAGACCCTCGACAGGACCGCATGACGTTTGGCTGATGACTTTGTCGTCACGAACCGGTGAAGGCGGCTCGCGTCTCGGTCCAGCACAAGCGATAGTTATTATGATCACAAATGCCAAGAGGATCACCAGTGCTGCGGCTGAAAAGATTCGTGACGTTAGATCTCGGAGTTTCTGTATAATAGGTATGTGTGCTTGTTATCGGATCGAAACGTCGGCTGCAGCATTGTTACACACAACGCGACCCACATAATCATTATTATTGTTGTTATTGTTGATCACGAGACGGTGCGTGCAACATCATCATCATCAGTATAGGTCATGCACGGTAGGTTTAATGGTAATAAAAAAAAGGTGTTGTAAAAGTATAATACACGCATCTCGTGACCAGAGTATTAAGACACGGTTCGCTTACCACAGTAGGAGAGGTTTCGCCTGATGGCCTGAATGATGGTGACGTAGTATAACGGCTTGGTCGGCGCGTCGCCGGCTTCCGCGTCTAGGCGCACAGAGTCCATTGCGTCTTCCTCAGTGGCCGCATTATTTTTCTCCTGCGTTGCGTCGTCCAGCGTTTCGACGCTGGCCAGACCGGCAGCTCCGGTCGTTCCCAACTCGGCGTCCGCCTCCTGTGTCAAACATAGCAAAACATACGCAATTTTAATTAAGTTATACTAGGTCGATTTTCCAACAACAATGTCCCTCTATCGCAATGGTATCATACATGGCGATGCGTGGAAATGGTTTGTTTTATACTCTTATAGGTATATGCAATCAGATTAAATCCGCAAACAACTTTTCTTTTTCCCACGAATCACACCCAGCATACAATTATACAGCTGCAGTAATTTGCTTTCGAGGAAAATACATTGTGGCTGTTGTTTTTTTTTATTCTCACGCAGCTGCAGATGAGTATAGCTATTGTGCGAGATGAATTTTGAAGAAATGAAGAAAAAAAAGGGTCCACGTTGAAATTAACGTATAAGTACGTAGGTATTATTATGTAACGAGGGAGCAAAATAGGCGACGAAGAGCGCGAAATGTCGGTTACCGTCGAGAACGGTGCTTCTCTCCGCCACTTCCGGCCCGATAGCACACACACGCGCACCTGCGGGGTTGTACATGCACCTTTAACGATTCTTATGGTTTCTTTTGAAAAGGGGGGAAAAGAAAGCTGTACGAAAACTTGATCGATAGTGGCCCACGACTTCAGTCTCGGAAAATTGGGGACTCTCGTGTGAAAAACAAAAACGATAATAAAGAATCATAGGCGCGCAGTGGCGAGAGACTATACTTATTCTGAAAATCGGCACCCAACAAGCAATGGAGTCTCGACCGATAGTATCCCTCCACATACAAGAGAACCAAATTAATAATTCCTATACAGTTGTAACAAAGTATACCTGCACAAGTATAAATTCACGCGCGAAAAATGAGCGTCTCAGCGGCTAGCAACAGAGAGAGAGAGAGATCGTGAGGTATTACCTCACCTCGATGTATATATGTAAAACGAAGCAGCAACCAAAGGCTGAAACACACGCGAACTCGACGACTCGAGCGTTGAAACGACACGGAAGAACTGGCGCGCAACACGAGCCACCGAAAGCCTCTTGCTCCGCTGTGACTGCTCTCGTCGTCTCGTCGTTGGGTTGCTGCGAAGCGCACAGGTGTGTAATCGCACACCTGTGCAGAAAAGCCAGAGTCTCCTCTCTCTCTCTCTCTCTGTGCTCCCCCTCACGAGCACACCGAAAATTTAACTGTGTGTGTATAGGTACATGAAAGCTGAGGGCTGATGCGCGCGCGCGCAAAAGAGAAAGAGCCCTATATATGTATATATATACACGTGATGGCTCTCGGCATCAGCTGCTGCTTCTTTTGACTTTCTCCCTTTCTTTTTTTCTCGTGTGCCCCGTATAATATCTATCCTTCTCACTCTCTCGAACGAGGAAGAGGAACCATGGAGATAAATTAGACGAGGGAGAGAGGGAAAGTTTCGCGAGAGGGAAGAAAAAGAAAACGAGGGTATACGTGCCCGAGAGGTCGTCGGTAGGGTTTCTTCTCGCTTCTTTCTCCTCCCGTACACATCCCGTACACGCGCGCGAAAGCAAGACCCTGCACCGTGAAAAAGAAAAGGAAAGAAAAAAAAAACGCGTCGGTCTGGTTTTTCACGTTTCTCGCGCACAAAGTATATACATTTTTCGGTAAACGAGCGAGTTAAGTATAATACACTTATTTCAAGCTCTGATTGTCACAAAAGGACGCTCAGTTTGCGGTGTGACGTTACTTTACCCTCTCGGTGAATTATAATACCTGTAGGTACAACCAAGAGTCGAAAAGTAAGATATTTTTCTCGCAGCTACAGCCAAATAGGAGAAAAAAGTTTGCTCGATCCTCGTCGCAAACAGTTGAGTCGACACAAATATTAATCGCGAAGGGGGTGGACACCGTGCACTTTCTTACGCTGCCCCAAACTAGAGATAACTTTGGGGAAAAGTACCAATATATATACATTAAATACGCTACCAACCGGTTGGTATGGTTGACAAAAGAAAAAAAAAAAAAAGCACCTTTACCTCCACCTATATACGTAGCAGTGGGATGTGGGGCAAAAATTTATTCGCGCCGTAAATTCACCCGATCGGCCCGAGTTATGGATTCATAAGTGCCCCGCCGCGCCGAGGCGCACGGAGGCGCATGATTAAAAAGCCAATAAAAACTTTTACGGCTAATCTCGGAATTTATACTCTCTCGACTCAACTTTCCTCCGGCTCGTGTTTGCACGTAAGTAGTTGCGAGAGTTGTTCATAACGCGATAATTACATATATATATACCTGCTGGAAGGGAAAGGAGCTGTGATCCCAAATTGTTTGCCATTTAGCAATACCGTTTCGTTTTAGGCGTAATTATTCGTAAAAAAAACAAAAAGTTCAAGCATAAATATGTTTACTCGGAGCGAAAAAGTCAAACGAAAGGGGCGATCCTGGTACGGTAAAAGGGAACGAAGGAAAATGAAAACCCTTTTCCCGGGAGAGAGAGAGAGAGAGAGAAAATAGGGGGGGGAGACGTTCTCGGGGGCATTCCTCTCATTCCCCGTGAGTGCATCGCAGGTATACAGGTATATATATAACCCGGAAGGACCAAAGGGGGAGGGGGGTATCCAGAGATGGAGTATATTTACCTTCTTCTTCCTCGAGAAGACGCTCGAGACGTTGGACAGCGGGAGCCGGATGGCCTGGATGATGCCTCTGCGAGCCTCCTTTTCCTTCGGCTCCTTGGCCGGGGTCGAGGCTGCCTTGTCGGTAGCTACCCCGTTGTCCCCGTCCTTGGCCGGAGCGTCGCCATCGGTCTCGTTTGGCTTCGCGTCATCCTCCTGCGCACACAAGAAACCGGAGAAGGTTACATTACTTACTTGTACACATGTATGCATGCATGTATGGCTAATATATACATATATATAATATATAATACACATTGAATTTTCGAGTGACGCTCGACAAGGAAGAACAAAATATATCCCTTTGTGGTATATAATTATTACGCAAGGGTGTAACTGTACTATGTGCATGGGCATTAAATTTTTTGCCTCAATATTATTCATGATGATTTCAAGATCACCCAAAGACCCAAGAAGAGCGAACATAATCAAACCCAAAGCTTCGCGATAAAAAACGTACACACGTCAATGCGTGTGTATCCGTGTGAGGCGGAAAAGAAGTGTGGTCTTTCAAAATATGATTTTAGCATCGAATGCGCGATGATAACGGAGCAGGCGTGTGTGTGTTTTTGTCGTTTTG
Source organism: Copidosoma floridanum (assembly GCF_036245765.1). Taxonomy (NCBI): domain Eukaryota; kingdom Metazoa; phylum Arthropoda; class Insecta; order Hymenoptera; family Encyrtidae; genus Copidosoma; species Copidosoma floridanum. The sequence goes on along the minus strand of NW_028321907.1, from coordinate 3,006,446 downwards.
TACTTATTGGGCGATAATTGTATTTATAATATATATATATATATATATATATATATATATATATATATATATATATATATGCTGACGATGATGCCCGAGGTAACGCAATGCTCGACGTGTTCCCCGTATGGCTGTAAACAAACACGCTAAATGAAATGCATATTAAAAATATATACTTGGGAGACCCTAACGACAACGTCAACCGGAAAGAAAGGAAAATAAAATACAATCGAGCAATTATATCATTTACTACATACGTTGGATGAGCAAAATAGTCGAAGGCGCTATGATTCTTTTTTGTACGAGGTGAGTTGACCCCCCTTTATTTTTTCATCCAACAAAAAGCCCCTGAGCGACAGAATCTCATTTTTCAAAGGAAGCCCATCGCGTCGGTGTCGGAAACTGTACCTACTACTGAAATATCATCACGAGCGAAAAACCAGACTTTTCCTTCGTACACAGCGACGACACTTTCTCTCGACGCGACGTAGGTATATACACAGCTTGGAATAGAGAAAAAAAAAAAAAAAAAATTACGTGCACAGCATTTTTATTCCCTTCCATCATACTCCCGATTGTCCCGAAGCGTTGCACACGGCTTTGCATTTTGCATACATACATAAACATGGACGCGCTCTCGCTTATTTTATATACAATAAAGCAGAGCAAGAGCGCATCGCGTGGGCCGTCACAATGAAACGTGCACACACAGTGTGCATGCCCGGAGAAGAAAGAAGAGAAAGAGCATCTCACGTCTGCGTGCCCTTTCGGCTGGGTATTGCATATCATCCCTGACCGTCCATTGAGACTTTTCAAGTGCAGATGTATATAATATACCTACGGTACGAGTGTATATTTTCGGCCGACCAGGGATAGGGGAAATATGGGATAATGGCCAAGACGAGAAAGATCCAAAGGTATATGTATATACGTGGCAAAACCAGACGAGCTGATTCTTCTTTCGCACGAAGAGCATCAGCCATTTCGCTGTACCTATGTGTATGCACACATTTTTCATATCGTCGGCGGCAGTGGCCGGCTTATTTGTGAGTGTAGGCACCTTGCCAAACTCCGTCATCCTTTGTCCTCGTGTTTTTCAATTACCCCCCGGCTCTCCGATTATTATCATCTCCTCCGCCCTTCCAGCTCAATTTTTCAACAAATAGGAGACTCTGGACCTACACACGTATCCAAATACGCGTTGCTCGCTCATTGATAATAACAGTAGATCTTCAGCTATGCATACACATATACGCGAATAATGAGATTTACCGGTTCGCGGGCTCCCATCCCATTCCTCCCACGCACCCGATTCATGCACGACCATTTTACAAATGGATGCTCTTGAAAAGAAAAATCTACCTACGCTCGTGGCGCAGTTTACGTGGCACAAGCGTCTTCGTAAACGCATCAAGTACCTATATATACCTATATGCGCGCGAGACCCTTTTCTCTCCTCACATATATTATATATATATATATATATATATGTTGGCTGCGATGTAACATGAGCCAAGGAAATATAAGGGAATTTTTCGCAAAAAGGAGCAACCCACGCGCGACACGACACTGGGGATCTCTCTTTTGAGACGTCATGTGTTTTTTTTTTTTTTTTGTTCATGTAGGTATATACGTTACATTATAATATGATATGCTTGACTCAAAGTATATACGCGAGAGATTAAACATACGCACACAAAACTCCTCCTTCAGCTCGATATTCCCGATTTCTCTTTACATCATCCTCGTCACTGTATAGGTACATCATGGATATTCGTATCGGCGAGGCAGAGAAGAAGAAGAAGAAGAAGGAAAAAAAAAAAAAAAGCGCCAAAATCACCCGGGTGATCTAAATTATAGCGAGTAACGACCCTTGAAATTGCCTCGATTTATCCTTCGCGTAATTCCGACCGAAACACTCCCTTTGATCGGGAGCGAGGGCTCGGACACGGCGGGTCCTTATCTTGCGAACTCCGTAACTCGATACTTACTTACTTGTCGGTCAAATTACGTACTTATTCATATACTAAGTATGTATAACACACACGAGTAAGAGTATACCACACGAGCCGCGGCGATGAATGCACGGACTGTGTCCTGCAAGTAAGTAAGTAAGTACCAATACTCGTATTTATTGTGTATATGGATGTACATTTATGGTGTACGCGTGTGAGTATCTGTTTTAAATATAGGTAGGTACCCCGAGAAACCGGCTGTTTAATGTGGATTTTCTTGGACGTACGCGAACGAAAAGAATGGGAGGAGGGTTCCAAGAATCGAGAGGGGAGAGGAGGTGCGATGACTCGAAGCGGGGGAATTTTTCGAGCCGAGCTGTACGTCCCGAGTATAGAGCCGAAAGAGAGAGGCTGTGGATTATGCGTGGAAGGTCGAGCACGTGCGCGTTGTCTGTACACTACATATCGGGGACTTAAAAATGAACTCTGCACGTGCCCAATTCGATATTTATCATCAATGATTCTGGAGATCGGTGAGATGGTGTTGAAAGTTGGCACAAGTACAATACATATTTTTCGATGTGGTATTTCCAGTGGTATGGATCACCTTACCCCTCACAATAGCACAATGTCTCGCAAATCCCGTGTCCCTATTTGTTTTTATACATGTCACGCGCGATGTGTACCAAAGGTATTATATCGCGGCTTACTGTACCTATACTTGTAAAGGTATATTAGGTTCCAGCATATATTATATATATGAATACAGTACATTTAAAAAGGGATTTTCTCGACTGCAGCTCATATACGTGTGTGCATATGTACTTACTAATATTCATTTCGGGTATAGGAAGTGAAAATCCGAGGCATTTGGGCGGTATTTCCCACGGGGACTTGTACCACTAATGCTTTTTGGACTGCCAACGGAAGGCCAGAAAGAAATGTGTATATGTATTAAACTTACATTCAATAGTATAAATTTGTCGAATGGTCAGTTAAAAATTTCCGTACCACACGGATGTGTACCCATACATTTAGATGAAAAAAAAAACACAAAGATCAAAACAAACGAGTAAGACGATCGTGAGGATGATAACACGCTGAAGAGATAAAACAACGAAGCGCCGCGTATCCTGCCCCCAGATGGGTCACCGACCCCTTCGGCTCGATTTAACAATCCCCCCCCCCCATAAATAATAAACGCGAACGTCACTCAAGTAGGGGCACCGCGATCGATTGGTACGTCCTCCGCGGGCACGGTACAGCTTATATTTAGACAGGCTCCTTCGTGCAGGTCCAAGTGTATATGTATGTTTTCACGACAAATGAAACTAGAAGAAAAGCGTGTCCCTCTGGATTATCGAACGGATTATTTTCGTACATCCCTCTGCTGCGATATCTCTCGCTGCTCGAGTGCGGGCAGTACGTGTATGTATACACTTGGTGATCCAGCGCAAAGAGCTTTCCCCCCCCCCTCTCCATACGCACTGCGTACCGTCGGCAGAGAGAAAAAAACACGAAACTCCGCGTAAAAATGCTCTGCACTGCCATGCCCTTGTATTGAGTTACGATGTATATAAATATACATTTACACGAATGCTTTCTTTTAATAGCGCCAGATCGGTATAGTACCCGCAAAAGGCGCGCGACAGCGTATCAGCTGCTTTACGGGTGAGTTTTTTCTTGTTAAGCTCGTACAGGTCGAGCTTTCGCGTCAGCGGATACATAGGAGCTTTTTCTCGCGTCAAAGAGGAAGGAAGAAGGACTACCTTTTGTATATGTAAGTATTGTACGACTATCGCCAAGCACAAAAAGACGAGCTTAGAGGGTATGTAATATATATACATATATAATACAGGATACGCGGTATATACAGCCCGCGCTTTTGCTCTTCTCCCGCTCTCGGTCTTTGGGAATCTAAAAATACAAAACTCGTCTCTCGAGCAGCGGCAAAAAAAAAAAACAAAACGCTCGACGGTTATAGTACGTATTATCCCTAACCGTTAGGCGTGGGAGGTGAAGGTGGAAAAAAGGACGACGGTGCAATGTGTGTGTGTATTTCAGCGCGCGCATGTGCGTCCACCGCGACGACAGACGTACGACAGCGACGAGCGAGTTATATACCCCTTGTGTATATATATGTGTACATATATGACGCATCATTGATCGCCCCCAAGAATATATGTATATATACGCCTAGATGCATATTATGGGGTCTCTCTCTTCGTGCAGGGAGGGAGGGGGTATTGTATACGTATGAATCGACGCGCGGAGTCACTGGATGCCCGGCAATTTGTCCGCCGATTGTTCCCGAGATACGAGTAATTTTCTTCTCTTTTGTTTTTTCGCTCGCTCGCTCGCGTTTATTCCACGCGTGTGTTTGTTTATAATATAGGGGTTCTCGTGCGTACCGGTCGTATATAGTATACTGTAAGTACGCGGGTGTACTTTTAACTCGAATTTTAGGCCCCGCGTCTAACTTACATTCAATACTTTTCCCTTTCTTGTGTACTTATACTTTGGTTGGATCGCGATAGCTCTTAAAAGCTCGTTTCTCTCTCGCATGATTGCGTTTTGTTTTTTTTTTTTGTTTTCATCCCGCAACATAGGTAGACGCGGTTAGGGGGGAGTGCATGGTTGTAGTAATATGCATACAGCGAGCTCGTGAAATTAATTTTCATCCTCGATTTTACGGTTTTTTTTTAGGTGTAGGATAAAGCAAAGCAATGATCCAGTATCGATTACAACGAATGGAAGGAAGGAAGAGTCGGAGAATAACCAGAGACACATACCCGAGCGGGGATGCGGTAGATATGTATACTGCCACCTGTAATACTCTTTCCCCGAAAAAAAAAACCACCGGCGTCAAAAAAAACGACATCGTTATTATCTCAGCTGCGGGATTATAACGAAAAACAGTGGTCGGCGTAACTCCACAACTCACGCACAACAGCATGTACACACAGTTTCGGGCTCGGCAACGAAATTATAATACGCGCATACCTAATTGGGGGAAAAAGGAAGAAGGTGCATTTTCAACTCGTACACTTGGAACAAAAAAGGAGCCGTTTTTTTCGTGCCCGCAGTGGTTTTTCAGGTACATGTGTGCAGGTACAATGCATATACATATATATACACTTACCGGAGGCGCAGTGTATAAGGTGCATTAGCAGCGGAAACGAGGGAGGAAAGGAGAGAGCCACGATTTTCCGGTCTGACGGCGAGCAGCGGGGAGAGAGGACGATTAAGATTTTTCGGGCTGATTATACATGCAGCGGTGGTGCATGCGGCAAAGAGCTGACCCGCGTCCCCCTTACTTTTTTTTTTTTTTTTTGCGCCGAGGCTCGTATATCTCTCCACACGGTCTTTCAGCTTTGATTCACGCTGAGCTACGGACCGAAACCCTTTTGGCTTTCCCGGAGAGCACCCGAGATGGGTGTCCGTTTGAAGATCCGTGTTTGTTTGTGTAAGCGCTCGTGACGCCAGAACTGACCATTAATTTTTTAGTGCGCGGCCCTATACCTGCGGCTCTGTATAACTTGTTGAGTTTAATGGCCGGGATTTCAAGTGCAACGACTCTAATAGATTTTCCGTGGCTTTTTTTTCTTTTTTTTTTTTTTTTTTTTTCTTTTCACGGGGTACACTTCGATATCAGGGAGAAGAGGAAGAATCGGATGAACGTCCGATACGATGTATGAATGTATATACATATATGCCTTGTATAGGATAAAAAATAGACAAATCTACCGCTAACCCTATTATATACATACCTGACAGAGTTTATATACCGGGTTCGCCTCGGAGAAGTAGGGATGCAAAAAAACAAAGAGAATTCGGGGTACAATATGTCCCCCGGGGGGTACGAGGGACGCGGGATTTTTCACGAGCTAGATAGAAAAGCGACAGAAATGCATATGCAGAAAAAGTGGAAGGATACCCCCCCCCACCCCCTCAACTCCATTGTTTGCAAATCGCACATCACGACCGTGTGCAATGTATAAGGACCCCGTAGCTATACATGGTGTGTACATATACGTGCACGTGCATAAATGTATTTACATGCAACATCGTATACACACACAGATGTATCCATACTACAGTTACATCAGGTATATAGATACATATGTATATATAAAAGGATGGAAGCGTCGCTGTCGTTGCGTCACGCTGTAATATATTATACGGCTACTGCTTCCTGTACAAGGTATACCGTTCGCGAGTATCTTTCCTCTCTTTCTCCGTCCGCTAGGTACATCCCAGTTGCGGTTTCTCGTTCGGATATCCGCTGATGATGGGATTGATTCCCATCGATAGACAGGTGTACGTGTATATTCATGTACATCGTTGTCCCCTCCTCGTGCTCCCGCTTGCGGAATATTATGCGGCAACGGATTAGCCCGGTTACATAATTAAAACAAACGGGACGTTGTAGCGATGGATTTAGATGCCTCTGCCCTGCAGCTATATTACTCCGAGTGCACCTATCCATTTGTGTTTAATATATCGATGAGAGAGAGAGAGAGAGGGATGTAAGGGAGTCCCCGAAATTGGTGTAGTTTATGATCTTTCTCTCTTTTGGTTTACAGCTCTTTTGCAATGTAGATGTAAAGGGAGTCTTTGATGAACCAACTCTGCTGCTTGATACTCTGAAAAATGAATTTCGATGGGCCTTTCGGTTCTATATATTTTTTTTCCCCTCCCCTAATTACGGCAGCTCTAGAGAGCCTGGTGTTTTTTTGCTCCTCCTCCCAAGCCGAATATTGCTTTTCCCGCTTTTCCCATCCGCCGGATACATGCATATTCAGTTGGGTATCCGAAACGCCATCCACGGAGCTGTACACCAACCGACGGACTGTACCCATCACGGTGTGGAATTACCATACTTCTTTTTAACGATTTTTGCCATTTCTTTTATTTGTTTATGCTCTCCAATTAAAAATTCAACGTCTACCCTCCCTCGTTGGACTCGAGAAAAACGCGACGACACACCAAAATGTGACGCGAATATAAGTGAGAGACGATGAACCGAATATATTATGTCATAATGTCAAAGTGGCATTTTCACCAAAATCGATACACCCGCGCCTGAATCGCGTTTTATAAATGAACGGAGAATAAGAAGCTTGGAAAAAAAACAACATATAAGTACTCACTCGTTATTAAGTACAACACGATGACCACCCCCTTGTTTTTTTTGCCATTCGCACGCAAAGGAGCGGAGGGAAAAAAAAGAAGATAAAAACAAGGAGCAAAGAGAAATAAGAGAAAACACGAAAAATGTTTAAAAGTACCTACACGTACGGCAGTTTAAATAATTTCCCCCAATTAACGCGAAAAGCCTTGGGTATACGTGCAGAGACCCCCGTCTGGCGAAAGGAAAAAAAAAAAAAAAAAAAAAAATACACTTCCGCCGTAACTTGGGCCATTGTTGGTTGTTACTGCTGTTGCGGTCTCTTCGACAACACCGAGGCTCTTCGGCACGCGATCTCCGTCTGCAATTGTATATATATATTGGTACACGCGTGTGCGCAAAAACAAAGAGAGAGAGAGAGAGACAGAGTCCAGCCTGTGTACTCGTAGACTGCGTGTCTTGTATTAAGTTTATATACATGCCACGCCTGTGTGCCATGTACGGCAAATATATGTGACGAGTCTTGGGAATTTTTATTGATTTTTCGAAGCGAAAAACCGAGAGGGGCACGAGTACTAATTTTCCTCCCCCTCTTATTTCGTCCTTCCTCTCCAATGCCACATTGTCCTCGCGATCGATCCTCCCCGACAGCAGTGCCAGCAACTGTAAATGAGCTTCCACTCGCACGAGCACGCAAATTAATAATAAAGGCCCATCCCCCTTCTTTATTTTTTTGCAAAACTTACTACTAAAAGTACTTATAAAGGTGGGCAGGAAAAAAAAAGTTATTTCTCACGGGAATCCGCGATAATTTTGTTATCATTTCCAAGTGGCACCGCGAAAACGAGACAAAGCGCCGGGAGTACGTGATTATACGCGAACGAGGAAGAGCCAACAGATTGGCCTTAATTTTTGATTCCACTGATTATACTGTATTGTATGTACATACATATGTATTGTAAACTGTGGTGCATATATATATAGAGCATTTTAAGTGCACGCGAAACCAAAGAACCGCGGTGATTATCATCACCCCTGTAACCCCCCCAATAGCACCCAATGAATCGAATAGAAAAGAGGGGGCGTGAAGGAGAAAGAAAAAAAGTTCTATAACTTTATCGAGCACGCGAACTCGCTCAACAATTAGTGGGAGCAAGAAATACATACATACATGTACGTGTGTATATTCGAAAAGACTGCTCAGTCGTACAGTCGAGTTCTACGTGAATAACTAAAAGTTTCTTTGACATATTATCCATAATACACTCGCTCCCACAACAGCGGGCAGCCTTCGACATGTATAGGTACAAACCCACCCCCTCTCTCCCTAGCTGTGTATACTATCGGTGAACACGCATGTAGCAATCGGATGAAATTCGCAAAGGAGCCTCCTCCCTCGGTATTATATATGTATATATACGCAGCCCGTGGCAATCGGCCATTGTTTCATATTTAGAGCCATGTACGCGCGACCCGAGACAACTCGATCGTTGCGCTCAACGGGAGCCGATTTGCACGCTCTCATCATCGTGTAAGATGTATGCTCGTAATATGGCTGGTACATATATATACAGGTACGTAGTGAGCATCGAGGAGAGAATAGGAGAGAGCTATGTATATACCGCCCTCGTCTGAGCCGAACTGCTTCTCTCCCCCACGTCATGTACGTACGGCGATATGGGGAGAAAGGGAACGAGCGCGAGTCCTATACATATATATGCGGTATATATTGTCCCTAGGACGAGAGACGCCCTCCAACACTTTTACTTCTCTCTCTCTTTTCAACTTTTGTGTGCCTCCTTCTCCCTTTTTTGCAGCCCCAACGATGTGCCGTGCCATAACAGCTGCCCTCAACCGTGTGTACGTGACAGCGTACGCGAGAACCACGAGGCTCTAAGCTCGGCTCCTAAGCCTTTGGGCTATGTAACTGCTGCTACAGCTCCCTTTTATATACATCTGTCCTGTAGATGCTACTGCCGATGAACGCAAAACTGTATTATATATTGTACAAAAGGATGGGGCGTCCACTCGCGTTATTGGAAATTTATTTTTGTGGCTTCACGGGTGTAACTTTGAGTCAACTGATGACGAAAAAAATAAGAGGGGGCGAGGAGGAGGAGAAAATATCCTTCTGTCCGCACGTGCGGTCGTCCTCGTTATTATCACCGATTAAAAAGACGTACGCATTGCGAGGATATTGTACTTGTAGGTAGGCGAGTGTAAATTTTGAATTTGAATGCGCAGTTCTTGTATTCTCTTTGGCCGATAGGACGATCGTACCTTGTATCATAAACGAGCAAAGGATAAAACGAATCTTTTCGCCGTGCATTGGCAAATGAAGTAAAAAAAGAAAAGGGTGAAATACATCCAAGAGAGAGATAGGGAGAGATAGGCTTATTATTTATACATATGGTATACTCGCGATAAATATCGTTTTGAGGGATAAAAAATGCGCGCGCGCTCTATAGCTTTCAACTTTTTTCTCTCCCCTTCGACATGGGTGTAGCGAGCGCGTTGGGTGTTCGCATATGTGTATATGTATGTACATCGAGGGGCTGTCCACGGGATTCAAAGATTCAAGAAATAATAACGATTCAATTAGGATTTGAATCTTGAATCACAAAAAAAAATTTAATTTAATTAAATAACCTTTTAAGCAATCAAGCATCGGCGATAAGAAACCCAATAGTTTATCAGTATATTTATTAACAATATGTGCCTTGGTGAGTAAGCAGCGGTGATTAAAAACCCAACTGTTTTTTTGGAAATTAGATAGTAAAATAATCTTTAAGGCGAGTAAGCATCGGCGATTAGAAACCCAACTGTTTACTTGACAATTAATTAAAAAAATAATCTTTGAGGCGAGTAAGCATCGGCGATTAGAAACCCAACTGTTTTTCACTAGATTTATTAATAAAATAATCTTTTAAACGAGTAAGCATCGGCGATTAGAAACCCAATTGTTTTCCACTTATTAATAAAATAATCTTTTAAAAGAGTAAGCATCGGCGATAAGAAACCCAACTGTTTTTCGCTAGATTTATCAATAAAATTATCTTTTAAACGAGTGAGCGTCGGCGATTTGAACTTCAACTGTTTACTTGACAATTAATTAAAAAAATAGTCTTTGAGGCGAGTAAGCATCGGCGATTAGAAACCCAACTATTGTTCACTGGATTTATTAATAAAATAATCTATTAAACGAGTAAGCATTGGCGATTAGAAACCCAATTGTTTTCCACTTATTAATAAAATAATCTTTTAAAAGAGTAAGCGTCGGCGATTAGAACGTCAACTGTTTATTTGGGAATTAATTAAAAAAGTAATCTTTGAGGCGAGTAGGCATCGGTGATTGAAAATCCAACTATTAATCACTGGATTTATTAATAAAATAATCTTTTAAAAGAGTAAGCGTCGGTGATTAGAAACCCAACTGTTTACTTGACAATTAATTAAAAAAATAAACTTTGAGGCGAGTAAGCATCGGCGATTAGAAACCCAACTGTTTTTCACTGGATTAATTAATAAAATAATCTATTAAACGAGTAAGCATTGGCGATTAGAAACCCAATTATTTTTCACTAGATTTATTAATAAATTTATCTTTTAAACGAGTGAGCGTCGGCGATTAGAACGTCAACTGTTTATTTGGGAATTAATTAAAAAAATAATCTTTGAGGCGAGTAGGCATCGGTGATTGAAAATCCAACTATTAATCACTGGATTTATTAATAAAATAATCTTTTAAAAGAGTAAGCGTCGGCGATTAGAAACCCAACTGTTTACTTGACAATTAATTAAAAAAATAGTCTTTGAGGCGAGTAAGCATCGGCGATTAGAAACCCAACTATTGTTCACTGGATTTATTAATAAAATAATCTATTAAACGAGTAAGCATTGGCGATTAGAAACCCAATTGTTTTCCACTTATTAATAAAATAATCTTTTAAAAGAGTAAGCGTCGGCGATTAGAAACCCAACTGTTTACTTGACAATTAATTAAAAAAATAATCTTTGAGGCAAGTAAGCATCGGCGATTAGAAACCCAACTGTTTTTCACTGGATTAATTAATAAAATAATCTTTTAAACGAGTAAGCGTCGGCGATTAGAACGTCAACTCTTTATTAGGGAATTAAATAAAAAAATAATCTTTGAGGCGAGTAGGCATCAATGATTGAAAATCCAACTAATAATCACTGGATTTATTAATAAAATAATCTTTTAAAAGACTAAGCGTCGGCGATTAGAAACCCAATTGTTTTCCACTGGATTTATTGATAGAATAATCTTTCAAAAGAGTAAGCATCGGCAATAAGAAACCCAACTGTTTTTCACTAGATTTATTAATAAATTTATCTTTTAAACGAGTGAGCGTTGGCGATTTGAACTTCAACTGTTTACTTGACAATTAATTAAAAAAATAATCTTTGAGGCGAGTAAGCATTGGCGATTAGAAACCCAACTGTTTACTTGACAATTAATTAAAAAAATAATCTTTGAGGCGAGTAAGCATCGGCGATTAGAAACCCAACTGTTTTTCACTGGATTTATTAATAAAATAATCTTTTAAACAAGTAAGCGTCGGCGATTAGAACTTCAACTGTTTATTTGGGAATTAAATTTAAAAAAAATCTTTGAGGTGAGTAGGCTTTAGGGATCAGAAACCTAACTGGTTTTTAGGGAATTTATTTACAAAATTAATCTCTTAGGAGATTTCTGAATAAATATACTAAACAACTGTATGATTCCTTGTCGCCGATGCTCACTAGCGTAAAAGCTTATTTTACTAATAAATTCACAAAAAATATGTTGGGCTCCGTATCACCACCGCTTGCTCGCCCAAAGGCAGATGTTGTTAAATAATCCACTGGAAACCCATTTAGTGTCTTATCCCTGATGCTCAATTGTTTGAAAGATTATTTTTTTGATGAATCCACTAAAAACTACTAGGATTTTACTCGCCGATGTTCACTCGCCAAAGAAATTATTTTATCAAAAACTGTTGGGTTTCGTATCACCGATGCTTACTCGCTTAAAAAATTATTGTAATAATAAATCCACTAATAAATTGTTGAGTTTCTATTCACCGATGCTTACTTGCCTAAGACATTATTCTATTGATAAATCCACAAAAAATCTCTTAGGATTCTAATCGCCGATGGTTACTGGTCAAAAAGATTATTTTATTAATAAAATCACCCAAAATCTGTTGGGTTTCTCATGACTGATGCTTACTCGCCTAAAGGCAGATATTACTGACAAATCTACTGAAAACTTGTTGGGTTCCAATAATCGCACGTGCTTATTCGCCCAAGAGATTATTTTTTTAATAAATCCAGTAAAAAATAGTTGGTATACTATTCACCAATGCTATCTATTCACCTACTATCAATGTTGCTTAGTTGTAATTTAACTTGGATATTTAATAAAATTACTCGTAATGCCTGAATCTTTAGTACGGCTTCGAGTAACAGTTCGAGTGAATGGGGCCTTTATCTGTAGTCTGATAGATTCAAGATTCAAATTACCATTAAATGATGGTTGAATCGCAATTGAATTGCATTTGAATACCTTTTGAATCTTTTTTAAATCGCCAATGAAACTTTTTCAAAGACAGCCGTTGTTTAAACGTAAATCTCTGAACCTCAATTTTTAGATTCAAAATATTTTACCGCTCACGTCGGTATATGCATTGGAATGCAGTAGTAAAAAAAACTTTATTTGGCCAATTTGATATGAAAGTCTATTTTTAAATTCATTGACATTTATTGATCACGCCAAATAAAAATGACACATTAACAGTTATAAATGAGAAGTTTCATCGAAAAAAAGCATATTGCCTACTGTCAATGTTGCTTAGTTGTAATTTAACTTGGATATTTAATAAAATATCTAGTAATGCCTGAATCTTTAGTACCATTCGAGTAACAGTTCGAGTGAATGGGGCCTTTATCTGAAGTCTGATAGATTCAAGATTCAAATTACCATTAAATGATGGTTGAATCGCAATTGAATTGCATTTGAATACCTTTTGAATCTTTTTTAAATCGCCAATGAAACTTTTTCAAAGACAGCCGTTGTTTAAACGTAAATCTCTGAACCTCAATTTTTAGATTCAAAATATTTTACCGCTCACGTCGGTATATGCATTGGAATGCAGTAGTAAAAAAAACTTTATTTGGCCGATTTGATATGAAAGTCTATTTTTAAATTCATTGACATTTATTGATCACGCCAAATAAAAATGACACATTAACAGTTATAAATGAGAAGTTTCATCGAAAAAAAGCATATTGCCTACTATCGATGTTGTTTAGTTGTAATTTAACTTGGATATTTAATAAAATTACTCGTAATGCCTGAATCTTTAGTACGGCTTCGAGTAACAGTTCGAGTGAATGGGGCCTTTATCTGTAGTCTGATAGATTCAAGATTCAAATTACCATTAAATGATGGTTGAATCGCAATTGAATTGCATTTGAATACCTTTTGAATCTTTTTTAAATCGCCAATGAAACTTTTTCAAAGACAGCCGTTGTTTAAACGTAAATCTCTGAACCTCAATTTTTAGATTCAAAATATTTTACCGCTCACGTCGGTATATGCATTGGAATGCAGTAGTAAAAAAAACTTTATTTGGCCAATTTGATATGAAAGTCTATTTTTAAATTCATTGACATTTATTGATCACGCCAAATAAAAATGACACATTAACAGTTATAAATGAGAAGTTTCATCGAAAAAAAGCATATTGCCTACTGTCAATGTTGCTTAGTTGTAATTTAACTTGGATATTTAATAAAATATCTAGTAATGCCTGAATCTTTAGTACCATTCGAGTAACAGTTCGAGTGAATGGGGCCTTTATCTGAAGTCTGATAGATTCAAGATTCAAATTACCATTAAATGATGGTTGAATCGCAATTGAATTGCATTTGAATACCTTTTGAATCTTTTTTAAATCGCCAATGAAACTTTTTCAAAGACAGCCGTTGTTTAAACGTAAATCTCTGAACCTCAATTTTTAGATTCAAAATATTTTACCGCTCACGTCGGTATATGCATTGGAATGCAGTAGTAAAAAAAACTTTATTTGGCCGATTTGATATGAAAGTCTATTTTTAAATTCATTGACATTTATTGATCACGCCAAATAAAAATGACACATTAACAGTTATAAATGAGAAGTTTCATCGAAAAAAAGCATATTGCCTACTATCGATGTTGTTTAGTTGTAATTTAACTTGGATATTTAATAAAATTACTCGTAATGCCTGAATCTTTAGTACGGCTTCGAGTAACAGTTCGAGTGAATGGGGCCTTTATCTGTAGTCTGATAGATTCAAGATTCAAATTACCATTAAATGATGGTTGAATCGCAATTGAATTGCATTTGAATACCTTTTGAATCTTTTTTAAATCGCCAATGAAACTTTTTCAAAGACAGCCGTTGTTTAAACGTAAATCTCTGAACCTCAATTTTTAGATTCAAAATATTTTACCGCTCACGTCGGTATATGCATTGGAATGCAGTAGTAAAAAAAACTTTATTTGGCCGATTTGATATGAAAGTCTATTTTTAAATTCATTGACATTTATTGATCACGCCAAATAAAAATGACACATTAACAGTTATAAATGAGAAGTTTCATCGAAAAAAATCATATTGCCTACTGTCAATGTTGCTTAGTTGTAATTTAACTTGGATATTTAATAAAATTACTCGTAATGCCTGAATCTTTAGTACGGCTTCGAGTAACAGTTCGAGTGAATGGGGCCTTTATCTGTAGTCTGATAGATTCAAGATTCAAATTACCATTAAATGATGGTTGAATCGCAATTGAATTGCATTTGAATACCTTTTGAATCTTTTTTAAATCGCCAATGAAACTTTTTCAAAGACAGCCGTTGTTTAAACGTAAATCTCTGAACCTCAATTTTTAGATTCAAAATATTTTACCGCTCACGTCGGTATATGCATTGGAATGCAGTAGTAAAAAAAACTTTATTTGGCCGATTTGATATGAAAGTCTATTTTTAAATTCATTGACATTTATTGATCACGCCAAATAAAAATGACACATTAACAGTTATAAATGAGAAGTTTCATCGAAAAAAATCATATTGCCTACTGTCAATGTTGC
Organism: Copidosoma floridanum; assembly: GCF_036245765.1. Classification (NCBI taxonomy): domain Eukaryota; kingdom Metazoa; phylum Arthropoda; class Insecta; order Hymenoptera; family Encyrtidae; genus Copidosoma; species Copidosoma floridanum. Next base: position 2,991,215 of record NW_028321907.1, on the reverse strand, counting down.
TTAGTTGTAATTTAACTTGGATATTTAATAAAATTACTCGTAATGCCTGAATCTTTAGTACGGCTTCGAGTAACAGTTCGAGTGAATGGGGCCTTTATCTGTAGTCTGATAGATTCAAGATTCAAATTACCATTAAATGATGGTTGAATCGCAATTGAATTGCATTTGAATACCTTTTGAATCTTTTTTAAATCGCCAATGAAACTTTTTCAAAGACAGCCGTTGTTTAAACGTAAATCTCTGAACCTCAATTTTTAGATTCAAAATATTTTACCGCTCACGTCGGTATATGCATTGGAATGCAGTAGTAAAAAAAACTTTATTTGGCCGATTTGATATGAAAGTCTATTTTTAAATTCATTGACATTTATTGATCACGCCAAATAAAAATGACACATTAACAGTTATAAATGAGAAGTTTCATCGAAAAAAATCATATTGCCTACTGTCAATGTTGCTTAGTTGTAATTTAACTTGGATATTTAATAAAATTACTCGTAATGCCTGAATCTTTAGTACGGCTTCGAGTAACAGTTCGAGTGAATGGGGCCTTTATCTGTAGTCTGATAGATTCAAGATTCAAATTACCATTAAATGATGGTTGAATCGCAATTGAATTGCATTTGAATACCTTTTGAATCTTTTTTAAATCGCCAATGAAACTTTTTCAAAGACAGCCGTTGTTTAAACGTAAATCTCTGAACCTCAATTTTTAGATTCAAAATATTTTACCGCTCACGTCGGTATATGCATTGGAATGCAGTAGTAAAAAAAACTTTATTTGGCCAATTTGATATGAAAGTCTATTTTTAAATTCATTGACATTTATTGATCACGCCAAATAAACTGACACATTAACAGTTATAAATGAGAAGTTTCATCGAAAAAAAACATATTGCCTACTGTCAATGTTGCTTAGTTGTAATTTAACTTGGATATTTAATAAAATTACTAGTAATGCCTGAATCTTTAGTACCATTCGAGTAACAGTTCGAGTGAATGGGGCCTTTATCTGTAGTCTGATAGATTCAAGATTCAAATTACCATTAAATGATGGTTGAATCGCAATTGAATTGCATTTGAATACCTTTTGAATCTTTTTTAAATCGCCAATGAAACTTTTTCAAAGACAGCCGTTGTTTAAACGTAAATCTCTAAACCTCAATTTTTAGATTCAAAATATTTTACCGCTCACGTCGGTATATGCATTGGAATGCAGTAGTAAAAAAAACTTTATTTGGCCGATTTGATATGAAAGTCTATTTTTAAATTCATTGACATTTATTGATCACGCCAAATAAAAATGACACATTAACAGTTATAAATGAGAAGTTTCATCGAAAAAAAGCATATTGCCTACTGTCAATGTTGCTTAGTTGTAATTTAACTTGGATATTTAATAAAATTACTCGTAATGCCTGAATCTTTAGTACGGCTTCGAGTAACAGTTCGAGTGAATGGGGCCTTTATCTGTAGTCTGATAGATTCAAGATTCAAATTACCATTAAATGATGGTTGAATCGCAATTGAATTGCATTTGAATACCTTTTGAATCTTTTTTAAATCGCCAATGAAACTTTTTCAAAGACAGCCGTTGTTTAAACGTAAATCTCTGAACCTCAATTTTTAGATTCAAAATATTTTACCGCTCACGTCGGTATATGCATTGGAATGCAGTAGTAAAAAAAACTTTATTTGGCCGATTTGATATGAAAGTCTATTTTTAAATTCATTGACATTTATTGATCACGCCAAATAAAAATGACACATTAACAGTTATAAATGAGAAGTTTCATCGAAAAAAAGCATATTGCCTACTATCGATGTTGTTTAGTTGTAATTTAACTTGGATATTTAATAAAATTACTCGTAATGCCTGAATCTTTAGTACGGCTTCGAGTAACAGTTCGAGTGAATGGGGCCTTTATCTGTAGTCTGATAGATTCAAGATTCAAATTACCATTAAATGATGGTTGAATCGCAATTGAATTGCATTTGAATACCTTTTGAATCTTTTTTAAATCGCCAATGAAACTTTTTCAAAGACAGCCGTTGTTTAAACGTAAATCTCTGAACCTCAATTTTTAGATTCAAAATATTTTACCGCTCACGTCGGTATATGCATTGGAATGCAGTAGTAAAAAAAACTTTATTTGGCCGATTTGATATGAAAGTCTATTTTTAAATTCATTGACATTTATTGATCACGCCAAATAAAAATGACACATTAACAGTTATAAATGAGAAGTTTCATCGAAAAAAAGCATATTGCCTACTGTCAATGTTGCTTAGTTGTAATTTAACTTGGATATTTAATAAAATTACTAGTAATGCCTGAATCTTTAGTACCATTCGAGTAACAGTTCGAGTGAATGGGGCCTTTATCTGTAGTCTGATAGATTCAAGATTCAAATTACCATTAAATGATGGTTGAATCGCAATTGAATTGCATTTGAATACCTTTTGAATCTTTTTTAAATCGCCAATGAAACTTTTTCAAAGACAGCCGTTGTTTAAACGTAAATCTCTGAACCTCAATTTTTAGATTCAAAATATTTTACCGCTCACGTCGGTATATGCATTGGAATGCAGTAGTAAAAAAAACTTTATTTGGCCGATTTGATATGAAAGTCTATTTTTAAATTCATTGACATTTATTGATCACGCCAAATAAAAATGACACATTAACAGTTATAAATGAGAAGTTTCATCGAAAAAAAGCATATTGCCTACTATCGATGTTGTTTAGTTGTAATTTAACTTGGATATTTAATAAAATTACTAGTAATGCCGGAATAAATTTCTATTGTGTGTTGGGAAATGCCTGTAAAGCTGATATTTTTATGCTCTGCCATTTGAGCTCGTGTTTAAATATTTAACTTTAAGCTAAAATATCTCGAGATTTGGCTCCACTTGGGGTATAAACAAGGACACCATTGGATTCAGTGGATTAAAATCTATTGAATGAAACATACTTCATTCCGTAGGATTTCGCAAGGGAGCTACCTTAATTAGTATTTTTACACCGTTCGATGTTTGTGTCATGTGATATACGTTCTAATTGAACTATATTTATCAATATTATTCATCACATTAATAACAATAACAAACGTTTTTACATTAATAATTGAGATGAAAGTACTCCGATATAACCAACCATGTGTTATTTTAAATAAGTAATGGTGCCTATTACAAAGGCACACAAAATAAACTTGTATGATATATATGATGTGGGATCCAATGATTATCAAAACGATGTTTAAACATCAATATCTTGAAAAGTTTCTAATACAATCATACCATTTTATTATATATCGTAGGTCAATTTCACATTAATTTTATTAGAGATTCAAAAATGATACAAGATTCAACAGAGATTCAAATAAAGATTCAAATCTTTTGAATCCCGTGGACAGCCCCTCGATGTACATCGCGCGAGTACTTAGGCGCGTACGGGTAACATCAAAGCTGTTTTGCCTCGCGGAGTTGAAAAGTCCCTATCGCGGTTTTACGGATTTCAGCGGGCTCGGTGTGGATACGGTTAACGAGTGAGGTAAATGGAAGAAAAAAAGGAAAAAAGAACAAACGCTCGCAATAATCGCGGATATATAATAATCTGTTACACGTGCACGGCATATACGAGCAGCTCCAATCCGCGGGGCAAATTGCGTTTTCGTTCGATGTATGTTCCACTGGCAGGCGTGCTTCCGTTGCACACTCAATAGAGCAAGAAGCCGCGTCGTACGTAAGTGCATCGGGAGACGAGAAAACGCGCGAAAGATTGACGAGGAAAATAAATTGCGAGCGCTCGTGTGACATGTAACACACACACACAAGTGTTGTATACACGACAGAGCACGTATAATAAATGGTAAAGAAGGTCATCGCGGCGAGGAGTTGGCCGATACATGTATACCTCCGGTGCAGCGTGATGGATGACTTTTTAACGGTCACAGCTGCCACGGTCGGTTAGTTATACGTTAATGTACATACGTAAAAGTGCAAATTGTAGGTCGTGTTGCGCGAGGGAAAGCTAGACTCGTACATTTCGTGCGGATAATCCAGAGCGCGTTATAGAGAGAGACAAAAGTCGGTCGTGTGTTTTGCGGGTACTTGGCATACGTCATTATTGTTTTCTTTTACAAGAGTACAAGTATATATATAGGTCCGCACGTATAAAAAATCACGCCACCGAGTGGCACCTGTTGTTGGCTGTTTACCGGTTTTTGTGCTCGTATATATATGTGTTTTTATACAGGTGCAGAGTCGTTTGGCTCTCGAATAATGGGCGCGAGCACTATTATTCTCTCGCATGGAGTGCGGTTGTGCGTCGGTTAATCAGGCGATCATTCGCGGAATCAGCGACGAGAGAGTACTTTTCTACACGCGAGGACTTTGGAAATGAGCCAAACTTTGAGCAAATTATTTTTTCCCCTCGTTTATTCTTACGCTCAATTTTCCAATGACGGTGAGCCACTTTATTTCCCGTCCCCATTTAACATGCGAGTGCAATTTTTTTACCCGCACGCACCTATACACGGCTGCTGAAAGGAAACCATGAAAAAAATTGTTTACAGGGCACGAGCGCGTACAGCGCCAATATTGACAGAGTAGAAATTCATAACCCCGGACTTACACGCCCCACGGGGGGGAACTACCGTTAAAAAAGCAAACACACGCCGTATACACGCGCTGCACCGCCGCTTCTTCTACAGCCCCTCCATTAATTCCCTACTTATCGAACTATTTGTAGAGAGAGAGAGAAAAACCGAGCGGTGTATATGTATATACCTACGTGTGCAATATACCGGACAAGTCCCGACTACTCCTGTATCTAATATAACGGGAGAGTCTAGGCGTGCGCGCGCCCAGAGTCCGGCACGTGCGGCACGAGCAAACCGATTTGCATTACACAAATGATTCGCTTCCGCGTGACCCGCGAGCGGCGCATATGTATACATGCTTATAACCGCGTCCGCATGCCAATATACATTCATACACATGCGAGTGCATATTATTTGTATTGTCAGTTCATTCGTTACGCGAGTATACGCCCAACGGGCAAAGAAATGCAATGGTGCAGGGGCGACGAAGGTGCTTGGTGGCGTGGAGAAACGCATCTTCCGAAATGTTAATAAAAAAAATAAGGACCCCCCGCCAATATTGGTCGTAGGGAAGTGTGTCACAGTGTAGCTGCGATTAGCACAAAGAATATTTATATTCGCACCGTAGGTATGTCCCGCGACTGCTGCCATTGTTTTTCTCTGGGGGTACATGGAGTAGTAGGCACACATTATGCACCATTAGCCGCTTTGGATATTAGGATGAATGTGCCACGTAGAACACAATTATGCTGTTTGCACATTAGAGCCGGTTAATCTCTCTTTCTCTCTCACCGCGAGCGAATAAGCTAATTGAAAAGAATCATGGGGGGGGGAACACGTCGCACCCTGGACTCGCGAGCTGTACGTACCAAGGGTTTGTGTGTAAAAATAAGTTAATGGGCAGGTACATATCGCAAAAGAGCTCTGTGTTATTACTTTTTTTTTTTTTTTTCTTGCTCTTTAATTGGATAGAGCAGAGGTACATATATTACGTATAAAGAATCACTAGACTGTTGATCGTAAGGATCCTACTGTAAAACAACCCCAGGTTGAATGTTTTCAGCAGCAGCTGTTTCCAACCCCCCAAACACCGATACGCAGCTAATGATCTGTAATTACGCAAATCAATTTGCCATAGGTCGCGCACACGCGATAAAAAAAAAAAAAAATGCAGCTCTAATCTCCGCGGCGGCATCGACGAGTTATTTTTGGCACCCGAAAACGTATACATAAATATATTCAACGCACGCAGCACGCTCGGGATCTATCTGGCGGGAGGAGGAGGAGGGGTCGACGATCGTGCGATTGCGCGTGTCTATTCAAAGAAAGATGGAGTAGGGGGTCGAAGGGGAGAGGAGGTGGTGGTGAATTGCGAGAGAAAAGAATATAAGCGAGCCTCCCCCCATTAGCCGAGCCTCGCGGCCATACAGAAAGTGCCGCGGAGAGAAGGGGGGAGGCAAAGTCGTACACCCCGCGCGCATGGAAACAGGTGATGTGTAGCTGTGGTGTCTAACCCCCCCACCCCCTCGCCCTACACACCACCACACATAATATACATGTGGAAGCGCGCGCGCGCGTTATGTACTCCAGGGGGGACGAAGGGAAGAGTTTCTCGGCTATACGAGAAATCGATATCTTCACCCAACGACTAGCCCCTCGCGCCATTCCGTATACGAAAGAGAGAGTCACCCCCTTGAGGGGCACGTGGGTGCTACGTGACGTCTATGAAATATACAGTGTGAAGAGCTGCTGATGTTTTTGCCCCTCCACCCCGTATATGTATATATAAAAACTCGGTGTGAGCTGATAATACACGCGTACAGTGAGCCAATAATGCGCGACGCTTGCCAAAATATTATATTTGTGGCGAGTGACGGAAAATTGCGTAACTCTACGTAAGCTACGGGTTGGGGAAGAAAAAAAAGGATGCGCACATCGTACACTTGCAGGTACCCCCCCTTACGTGAGGACACTCACCTTCGCTGACTCGGTTATTTTTGTCGAGTGCGCAAACATCGGGGGTATATAAGTATATTACAGCGCTTATCGTCCAAACATGATGTAAACACACACAGACACGCCCGACAGTGGGTATAATAACATAGTCTTTCGGACTCGCTCCTTCACACCCCTACATCAGATGCGTTGGGCGATATTTCAAATTTCACAATCAATCGGTGGAAACGAATGTATACATTCAGTTCCAACGACCGATCACGGCAGCAACGCGCATGCGATTTTCCTCCCCGGCCGGCACGTTTCAAGGTAATCCCAAGGTCACCACCACCACCGCGTGAGCAGAACCTCCCCCCTACAGGGTACGCACGCTTCGTCGCCTCTCTCCTGCCGTGGAGCCTGTGTACCAACTGTGCAGAGACAGAGAAAGAGAGTCCCAAATCCGTCTATTCGGAGCATTCTGTCCCTCTCTCTGCATTGATGACGGCACGGGACAAAGGATCGCCGGCTCGCAGTGACGCGTGCGAGTGCAGAAAGGGGTTGCCAAGAGAAACACGTCGAGCGCTGATGTGTATACTATACATACAAGTACCCATACAGACTTGGTTCGCAATTTTGAGAATTCAGAGACCGGGGGGTGGTGTGTTCTCGTTGTGTAGTGGTGACGAATACGGCAGAGGGTAAAAAGTATATGTTGTTGGTAGGTACTCGTTCCGTGAGTTATACCGAGAACCATTTGAATTTTTTATATGCATTAATAAGCACGTGTTTCGCATTATTACGGGAGTGGATTGTGCACACGATCCGCCTGACTCATACATATTATGGCGCATCGATCGATACTTGCTATTGGGTGTATACGGCGTAAGATATATATATATGTGTATGTTGGGGCGTATCGTGATGGTTTTACGTTATTTTCGCGTCTCACGCAGGTTTTAGAGCGTTAAGATTAATAATAAATCGTATAGGTATACGGTTTTTCTTTCGGCTGATGGTTTGTGCGAAACGCGGATTGAGATTTTAATAAAAGATAAATTGAAACAAACAAAACAAAAAGTTTATATTAGATCTCGATAAGTGTACGTGCGCGTGTATGCAGCGCAAGCTCTCCCCTCGTTAATCGAAAGCCTTTTTTAAAAAGGAAAAAAAAGCGCTTGATTCAGCTTCCATATAGTATAGGAATAAGTTGCATATAGGAGCGGAGATGTCGCGTTGAACTTTCTCCTCTCGATTTTGCTCCGATTTCGCTTGGCACAGCTGTACAGCCCGTCCGCCACGGGTCGATAATACTTTTCGCCACCCGGCCGACTAGTTTTTACAATGCTCATTGTTCCCCTTCCTCTGGACTATGGCTATCCGCGCTCGACGCCAATACGGGCGAAGGGAACAAAAAAAAAAAAAAAAAAAAGACCAGCGATCGATCACGCGGGTGTACAACGTGGACGGAATAGAAAAGCGAGGGAAACATAAATACGCTGTATTGATTGGTCCATGGAGGGGCTTTTTCTCGCTTGTGATCTCGTTTCCTTTTTAATAAACGCGCGTGTGCCAAGGCGAAGACTGACGGGAGCGAACTAATCGCGAATCGCGAGATCACCCCCCAAAATGAGATATAGGATCGTCTTTGTATATTGCGGAAGAGAAGCGCGTGGGTATATACGGAGGAAAGGAAAAAAAGTGCAAGTATACGGTCCCTCGGTTGGTTCGCCTCCGTCTGGGAGGAGAGACGAGCCGCTTGAATTATGCATGAGAGAGGAGACAAGAAGAAAAGAAAAATCTTTCTCGCTCTTCCGCGCGCTCGTGCCTGTGTGTGTGTGTACCTGTCAGTGTGACCGATGATGACGGGGAGGGCAAGAAAAGGGGAGCGGAAGAGAGAGACCGCGATGGGCGAAAATAAGGACGAAAGGGACGCGTTTTACGTACGTATGCAAATTGTGGATGAAAAAAAAAATAAAAAAAAAAAACTGGCGTTTGGCACTGATTGGACGTGCGATAGTGTGTACGCGCGCATCAGCGGCAGCTCTCGAGAGTGCGTCCCACTTGATTTGAATCGCTAATTTGGGAAGCTATTTGGGCCGAGAGGAACTATTTCGTATACCTACATACTCTCTCTCTCTCTCGGCTGCTTTTTTTTCCCATTTGCCAGCTCAGCAGCGGTAACACAATGTATATACATACATGACCAAAGGAATCTATGATAAACAGAAATCGGGAAGGGGTATTCCGATAAATGCACGTAACGATCTGAATCCTCGTTTGGTCAGATACGCATCTGTGGATGCAAAAATCGGTATACTTTCTTCGTGCTCCACGTGCCCGATTTCCATTACTACCGTTGTTGTTTTTATCGAGTTGGATGCAAATTATATCGAAAACCGAGCCGATGTTGGCAGCGCGTACACCACATTTTGAATGTATACAAGTACTAACTCGATGATAGCGGAGCCCGAGATAAATCCAAGGGGAGAAAAAGAAAATCGGCGTATCACTTTAGGATTCAATTAAAGTATGTATATGTATATGCACGCCTATGACTCGGGGATAGAGAGGAGGAGATCGATATCAGCGGGGCGGCTGAAATGATGAGGATAATATTAAATGCGAGAGCTATACGATAATGGAGCTCGTGCTGCGTGGACGCACACATGTACAAGAAAGTACAGAGAGAATGATATAGGCAAGAGAGAAGGGGGGGGGGAGATTTAAATGTGGGAATGGGCGCCGCTCTCTCGGGTGGTGCATCGAACGCGAGGAGGAAGGGAGACAAATAGCCGTATACAGTGCACTGATGCTGGGCGCAGTTTATAGAATCGAGAGGAGGATGATCGGGGGTATTTCTCCCATTCCGGTTCCAATACGCGCGCACACGCTCTGTCTATCCGCATCACTGTATACAACCACGCAACAACAATTGCGGTGACTCGTCTTCCTCCGCCTCCTACTCCCCCTTTTTTTTCTTCACGATTCCCGTTCTCTCGTGCACAGCCGCAAATGAGCAAACAAACGGGGAGGTGACCGCGTGGTGTTAAATCTCCAAGTCTCTCTGTATACGCATGTGTGTGTGTGTTGTATTAGATGGACAACGAGGGCGAGCGAATAGAAAGTCATTTGTCCGGTGATTACGTTGATATATTATATACGCTCGTGCAGATGTATCTCTCGATGCTGGTGCTTTCTTTGATCGCGAACGCAACTGTTGCCGGGGCGCACGACGGGTGTGGTAAATAATGCACTCGCGCGCCGGATTTATTTAATAAGTGCTCGGGGTGACGAGTGGCCCAATGAGAGAATTCGTGTACATAAATATACGGAGGGGCGGGAAAGACCGACAGCAGAACGACACTTTTCGGGAGCTATATATTGATACGAGTGACGCTTTTGTTGGACGTGTGATGAATTTTCGTCTCGACGACTTGTCGCTTGATTACATTTCTCCCCGACGCGGTTAAAAAAAAAAAAAAAAACTCATCGAAGAAGCTCTTCTTTTTTTTTTTTTTTTTCATTACGTGAGAAACAGCTATGTGTGAAGAAGTTACAATGGGAGGCGAAGCACCGCTGACACGTAAATTCGAAAGTGGACAGCTGCGTGAAAGGAGAAGAAAAATACATCACAGGATCCATCAACAGCGTTGTCGACCGTGAGTTTGCAGTTAATCGTACGTTAATTCCCCGGCAGGTAGTAGTAGGTATACTATAGGTAACTCTCGAAAAAATCTTTCACGTCAGCACGATGATGGCTGTGTACGAAGGAAAAAAGGAGCAGCAGAACATCGACAACGAGTTTATGTATTATTATAACGTATTACAGGCTCCACCACTGGTGCACGGAGAAATTTGTTTCACCCCACTGTTTTTCATTGTTACAGGAATATAGTATTTCCCAGTGCTAGAGAAGATTGTTATTACCTCTCGATTTTTTTTCGGAAGCTTATTCTTCCAAGAGTTGCACGAAAAAAATAAACTGCAATCTCGCGAAAGGCGAGAGAAGGAGGGAGGAAAAAAAAAATACAAGAAAGTATATATGCTTGCTCTTTCGCGGTGGTACGCGCTTGTAAGCGTATTAAGATAAACTTTGGAAATGAAAACGCGCGAACGAGCCGGAATAAGAGTCGGGCTCTGTATACACCGCGTCAGTGGTGATGGAAAAAAAAAAAAAATCATGTTGCTCAACAGAGCATCCTTTTTTTCTCCGCATTCGGTAATATTTAGTGTCTCGTTGCAGTAAAGCGTCGCTTCACGTCTGTACGAGTAATCAAAGTTGCGGGGTCGACGAACCCTTGCGCGCGCCCGAGTGTAATTTTCATTCAGAGTTTCCTTGCCGCGCAGTGCAATAACTCGCCGTCTTCGACTATAGAGCGGTCGATGCAATAATATATACCTACGTATGCGAGTTTACGTGTATACGTATATATTTTACACATACCGTGTATATGATGTGAAATTTCGTATACCCACATCCAAGTCGTCGACGGTTTGTGGTGGTATATAGGAATATTATAAGGTATACATGACAACGACATAATGTAGGATGCGTCGACTTTTGCAGCTATTCGCACATACACGTATATATACCTACTTGTAAATGAGAATTTAAATTCATGGCGCTTTGGGTATACGAGTAAAGGAGTGTATTAACATGCAAGGGGACGAAGAGTCAGAGAATATAATAGTCAGAGGATGATTGCGCAAATTGCGGGAAAATTTCTCACACCGCGCGTTCATGCGACACCTGTTTGTATATTATATTCCGCAGCTTTCGTATAGACTCTTGTACGAAACTTGAACGTTAACGAGATTGGGGCTCATCTCCCATCTTGATTCGTGCCGGTGATGGTATACAGCACTGCGATGTGTGTCAAGGATTCGTCTCCATCCCAGTAAATTAAAAAAAAAAAAAAAAAAAAAAGTTTGTTTTGATGTCCACGATATTTTTTTTCAAACGTTTAAATGAATAAAACAAAATTATAATCCCGGAACAAAGAAACCGTAGTGGCATCGTAAAAAAAAAAAAAAAAAATTTGAAGGCCATTTCGACACAAAAAAGTTTGTCGTAATCAGCGTAACTGGTGCAATCACAAATGCACCGTGCAAGCAAGGCTATATACCTACGTATATAGAACAGAACCCCATGGGGGGAAAAAAAAGAACGAGAAAGAGACAGAGAGGGGGAGAGCCATGTGGCGTAGCGGAAAGAAAGAGAAAAAAAAAAAGGAAGGAGTGCTCCGATGCCTGTATGGTTGAGGTATATATATACACAGAGTGCACACAACGTGCCCCGCGATCGGGCGTAAGTATGGGGTTCCGGTTATTCTGGTTCTGGCCTTCGGGTTTCGACCCCCAAAAAAGCGGATCCGTCGAGTGAAAAGAATTGAAGAGGGAGGAAAAAAAAAAAAAAAAAGGAAACACAACAGCTACGCCAGCGGTAGCTGCATCAGAAGAGCCCGTGGTTGGGAACACTGCGCAGTGTATACGTGCAACGGGACGACCATAAGCAACTGCAAAAGGAAGGGAAGTCTTTCTCTCTCTCTCTCCGCTGTTCTACTATATAGTATACTGTCACTGCTGCGGCATTGCTGTTGTTTGCCTGCGCCTGTCGGACACAAAGAGAGCAGCGCGATAGAAAATCGACCAAAATAACGCGCTTCACAGGCCATGGTCTGCGTGTTTCTACGGAGGCTCGTCCCTCCTCCGCTCGATTTAAATGATACACATATACAATGGTTTTTGGGAAAAAATGCACAGCCACGCACACACACGTGCTTTCTACAATACCTATGCTCCACCACTGCTGTGATGTATGCAAAAAAAAAAAAAAAAAACGCCGAGCACGTAAACATTTTGGACCAGCCGTTCGTCTCCCACATGCGCGACGCGCTGGTGGTGATATTTTTCGCGTCCCTCTCCCCCGCTACACGTGAACGCGTGCTCCGTCAGCGCATGTGGGAGTTTTTAATAACGATTGCAAAAACAAAAACTAGCGACATCTGTACTGTGGGAGAAAATGTTTTTTTTTTTTTTTTTTTTATAACACGCAATTGGAATATATATTATACCCTCTGCATGGAGCTTGTTGGCCACAACTTAATATTACGTATGTAGGTATGTAGCTCGCGTCGCTTTCAACTTTAGCTGCGTTTTCGCGCAAACTTTGGCCCCTCGTTCTCTCGACGTAAAAAGTTAATCTCTCGTTCTTTTTTTCCCCGCCACTGCGTCACTTGGAGTGTACGGCACTTGTATTCCCGGTAGACACGCACAGGGGGGGGGTACCCAAGAATGAGTAGGTAGGTATACATCGTGCATGGAGTCGCAGTGCAGCTGTACGTAGGATCTATGTGCTATACGTATATGCGTGTGTACACCTATTTTTATGAAGTTTGCGTATATATATGTAAGCCGCCGCGAGCGTATGCGCCAAGAACAGTTTTACAAACGCGGCAAATGTGCTATCGTGTATACCTTCTCTTCTGTACCTACTACATAATATATATACATAGCAGTTTGTCGTTAGTGTAACAGAAACGAGTGCGCGTCATGTTGCGAACGAAAGGAAATGATGGGAGAAATAACGAAACGAAACAACAACAAAAAAAGAAAGGAAATACCGCCAAGCGCGCGCGTGTCTGTGTATATATATCATACCGAGGGAATAAAAAGCAGAACGTGGAAAGTGAGGAGGAGAGAGCACGTCGTTACGGTACTCCTGTATATTACATATATACCGGAGGAGTAATTGATGTAAAAAATGACTTTCATTAGGGAGTAACCTACTATACGTACAAATCGTATATACACGCGTCGAGCACTGATGTATCATCATCATGGGAGCAAGAAACGATCGCTCGTCTTGCGTATACTATATTATACGATTCGATACGGTGTGTACTATATTATAGAGGTGCACGACAAGAGCGAGAGATTCAGTCGTTTGTAAAACGTTATATACAGGATTTGAAAATCACAAAATTGTATCCGCACACACGTGGTGGCACGACGATACGTGCAACGAAGAAAAGAAATATCCTGTTTGACGAACAATTAACAAAGACTTGTCTTGGCACTTTTTATACGGCATATATATCAAATTACATCCTCTGACGCGACCGAGATTTCCGAGCTCCTTTGAGACGCTGGTAAAAATAAGAAAAAAACTCATCCCCGGGAGATGAAATCAAAAGTCAAACTGGTTCACTGCAGTGGAGCACCTCTTTGTCACGCGTAGGTGTATATAATATATTATGTATATATATACTCTCGCGAGTACACACGCGTGAAAATTAATATTGAAAAGACGCGAAGACGCAGTGGTTTATTAGACCGGAACGGGGCAGCGGGAACACAAGAAGAAAATATATATACAGTACCGCTCGACTTTTATCTCTCTCTCTCTCTTTTGCCTCCTGTATAATAAATATGTACTTTTTGCCTTTCTTTCGCTCTTTTACCATGACTGGTGGTATTTATACTAGTATACAGGCCGCGTCACCGCTGACGTGTACAGTAACGTGCCTCCTCCTGCGAATATTACTTACTGGATATGTCATATACCTACTGTTCTTTTGCGCGGCGACGCCCCAGTGCGTGCAGTATACTTAATGAAATCAGCTGTGCTCTATACCTATGTGCACGCGCTGTTTCCTCTCGGCGTAATATATTGTGCGTATTTTTGTAATTAAGAGGGTCGTGCTGCGCGAGACGAACGAAAGGAAGTTTGAAAAAAATTCTCGGCGCCAGACTCGCATGCGCATCCTCAGTGACTACATGGTATATTCAAAGAGGTTGAAACAATGGAGAGATTTGAGCGTGAAATGTGTGTAGTAATATTATAATGATCGAACGATTTTTCTCTATGCACGAGAGGTGCGAACCGAGCGCTCCCGAGGTTTGTTCGAGAAGAATTGATGGGAAACTGTACATGATCAAAATGAAGAAAGAGATCGTGTGCCTTTCCCCCCTTTTTTTTGCGAGCGGCATGTAATGATTTCAGGGGTTAAGTGGAAAAAAAAAAATTGATCCCTCGATCAAACTCCTTGCAAGCCTCCCTTTTATCAAACACAATGTATGTCGACTCGCCGTAAGTGGCGACAGATGATTTTAATGTAATTGCAACGAGTTAAATGCTCGAGTGAAATTCAGCGCAACACCTGATCGCTCGTTTTGACTCGGCTTTCATCCGCATCAAAAGCTGTACTTACTCGTTATTGTACAGCTCGAACAAAATGCTTTTCTACGGTTACTCTCAAACGCCACGTTGCAGTGGTACCGTGAGCTGCAAGGGGCCCATATCTGCCGATTTGATCGAACAAAACGAAAAAACGTATTCCCTTCCGGAGTAGCACGTATATACACCTGGTAAGTGCACACCGCAGTAGAGCGTACATCGAGGAACGAAAATTTTTCATGACTCGAAATTTCAACTCCCCCCCCCCTACACCCCGCCAATGGCGCCCCTTTGAGTATTTTATACATGTGTCTATTGCTTTCTCTCTTTTTCTACTGTATACCGGGAAACGTTTTCTCCTACTGCCCGTCATTAGAATTAAACACATAGGAAGACCCCACCTATTATACTCTTCTCTCTCTTTCTGGTTCTGAAAACGTAATTTGTGAGCTCAAGGGTCATTAATTTTTCTTTTTCTTTTTTTCCCTTCGTCTCTCGTACATCTCTCCCTTTTTATTTTATTTTTCCGTTCCCTCGGTGTTTTGTTTGTTTCAAGTATATAGCAGTGATTAAAACACCGGTGTATATGTATATGCGTTTACTCCAAGCTAATGCAGATAGATCCTACGACCTCCCCGAACTTTCGAGCGATAATTACCCTGTCGAAGTGTACACGCGTTTGGGCCTATAGAGTGCGCTTCCTTTCATTTCGTTCAATCGTAAATATATATATTTTAAAATATTATTCCCTGCGTTTCAAAAACCATTACACGGGCATGTGAAAGGTAGGCGCACATATATCAAGGAGCATCAATCAAAACGTTATTGCTGCGGTGCACCGACGCATGTAAGCAGCAGGTATTAATTTTACTACGGGGGAAAGGAGAAAGGGAGATTGTTGAACAGAAAATCATGTACGAGAGCTGGTTTATTATTCATACCCACGTCGATCGGATGCACTGCGCGGGGTGTATTGTTAATTACACAGGCCAATTCGAGGACTCGTTGTATATCCTATATTATACACTCCTTCCCAAAATCGACAGAGCCGGTATAGTTTAGTCGGACGTGGGAGATAACCTCGGCACCTGATCTCCGGCCACGTTGTGGGTATTACGTTACACAGTGGCTCTTTAAATCCCGAAAAGTACCATCGCGAGAGAGAGAGAGAAAGAAGCTCTCGTAATGACCTTTACGTGACGACGGCGCTTTTTCTTTTTCAACTCCTTCCGTGATTGGAATACAAAGCAACGCTCTCCCCAACCCCACCACCGCCGATTATATACTAATTCTCCGTTACGTGCGTACACATATATGTATATACATGTTACATTATCAGGACTAATACACGCGCCAAGTCTTCGTATCCATTTGGGCCCTGATTTTCGGCACATGGGCTAAAAATAACCCCATGACCCACCACACGCGTGCGCTTTGTTATTTTTCGCGAGAACCCCACTTCTTCTCATGCACTCCTCTTAGAGTCCCAAAATCATGAGCCTATGAATAATAAATGATGGCGTATCTATTTAACTTTTCAGCGAATTTCGTCGAGTGAGCCCACTACCTTTTAAATACCAATATCATCGCAATTAAAACCAAGTATACAATGCAAGTGCAGTTGCACGACCCATACAAAGCCATATACTATACTAGTTTCAAGAGAGAAAAAAAAAAGATATACATCTGCTTCGCGAGAACCGCCTGCGAAGTGTAAAAATCATGGTCATGGAACAATATCTACGTGTACGCATTCAAGGTCAAACAGCTACGACGCCCATGTACATATATTTATTTTTCTCACCTCCTCCCCGTGCACACAGAAGAGAGAGAGAGAGAGAGCGTAACCGAGGGAGTTTCCGAGATGAGAAAAATCATCCCTCTCTTTGGGGGGGTCGCTTTAGGCCAAGGGAAAAATCGGGAGCAGATGGCTCCGACGTATTAACGACTGTTAGCGATGCCGGCTGCTGCTGCGATTCACACGATACATTTGTATATATATAAGTGGATGGTACACCGAAGAAGAAAAGCGCGCGTGTCCGCTGTGTGTATACTCCTGTGATCGAGGGGACTTTTTTTCCCTCGGCGGGAAAAATCGATCACGATTCGCTTCGTTGGGTGACCAAGTATATCCATACGTGCTCGCGATCTTTCGATGGACCCTTTGTGCGCCAGTGGTATACAACACAGTTGACACACGTGGGTTGGACTTTGATCGTATTATTGTTATTGATGTTGATTTTGTGGATTTTTCGCTAGATTTGTCGGTTATTTACCTCCTCTCGGCGACGCCGATGCAAACGAGGTATGGGGCCAGATGTACGCGCACGAGTACACGACATAATGAACTTTACGGAAAAATGTCTTTGTCAGGACTCGTTCGGCCGTGATAGGATAAAATAAAATCTGAATAAGGGATAACATACATATACGCTGATACAGCGATGGCCAATTACGTCGTATACAAATGGCCCGAAGAAAGAAAGCCACTCGTTGTGCGCGACCAATGCGTGTGTTATTTCATATTCTTTTTCTGTTCCCTCGTAAAAAGTAACGATGAAAGATCATCCGCCATCCTTTGCCGGGTAGTCACTTTCTTTCTCAATTAGACGGACCCCCCCTCTAATAAGACAAATTGCGCTCAATTAAAGCAAGTTACACGATGTCGCATCGCCCGAGAAAGAGCAACGACTCTCTCGTCCATAGTTGCGCGAGGCGTTTTCCGGAATCTTTGCTATTTTATACACCCCCTCCCTACTTTCTACATGACAGATCGACTTTTTTTTTCCATCTCTCGCGCAATCATCCAGTACAAGCGATAGTGGGTTACAACATTTTTTTTCCGCGATGTGAAAAGTCTCGTTGTACGTACAGGTATACACGGTGAAAAAGCGAAAACCGAAGCAGTAACGAGGAGGAGATAAGTACGCTAGTCCACCATCGTAAAATCCTCGAGCGCGTATCAAACATATTCACGGAAACGAGGGGCAAAAGGAGGAGCGGAGGTATAAGGAACAGTTACACACGGTATCGGCCAGGGATCTCGGACGAAAGCCCAGTCCAGCAACGTATACAGCTCCAATTAAATCCGGGAGGGGGAAAAAAAAAGGCTCAACGCGGCAGCTGGTGGAGCCGAGCGTATCTCGCCGGATTTTTTTACCCGACTGACCCACTATGTGCCTCGAGCCACGGGACGCCGGAGTCATCGAGAAAAGGCCCAATATCACGCGCAGCTCCGAAACTAGGCGAGAGAGAAAAGGATACGAGGGAAACTAATGCGCGGTATATCCAAGAGAGCGCACGCCCCTGATAATAACTTTCGCGGCGCGAATAATCATAATTAACCACGTCCGATGGGTATTGGGTTATTGCCTGTGCAGATAACGTATATGTACGATGTATTTTGGAGGGGGCGCCGGGAGTTTATAGTCGTAACGCTGCACGTTCGTTCCGGCGAAAGTGGTCGATGATGATTAAGCCGCGGATATATTATATACGTAGCGTGTGTGTAATGTACCCCAGCTGCAATGTATGTATGTACCTACAGCTACTTTTCGCAAATAATAGATTTATTGCCCTTGCCTTGGATCATGACCGATTTAAGCCGATACACGCCGAGCTGTTTAGCTGCTTTCTATACCCCACACCCCAAACATTCATCAGCCACTTGATCGCGATACAGCTTGGCGCGGGCACGATTCAATTTATTTCTAATGATCGGCCAAAGTGAGGAGTTTCAAGCTGCCGTCGCGCAAGTGTATACATGGGAGTCAAAATAAAAGTGCAGAAAAAAAAAAAAAAAAGTTGAGCTTTCTCCGTTTGAGTGTATGATACGGTAATGGAAGAGGAAATTTTCATCCAATAACGCGGCTCCTTTATCAATCGGGCCATAGAGTTGCACATGTCACGGGGAAGGGGGACGACTGTCATGTTAATTATATGCACCTGTGCTAACGCGCTGTAGCTTCTCTCGTTCTCACACGCAAGCACATGTGCAGTCAATTACCCGCTCGTTGTACCCCGTGTGTAATTTAATACCATATCGTACATATTCCTTGATAATATAAGAACGACGAATTTGAGCAAAAATATAAGCGTACCTGTATACTTATATTGTATATATATATAGGGGGAACATGGCCATGATGAACTATACCTGTGTAATCACTTGATAGCGGGTTGGCGTGAAATTTCGTTAAAACGCGCTCGACCGAATAATTACCGCAAGCACCACATTATACATATACATCTACAGGTATATCGAGAGAGAGAGAGAAAAGCTAATAATAGAATTGTACCGTTACGATGAAATAGTTGTAAATTGACCTGGTTATTGACTTCGCGCTAGACTGCAGTGCATGCGGTTTTTGCCTTCTTCAGTTTCCATTTTTTTTTGTCCTTTTCAATTGCACACTGGTCATAGAATATGGGATTTTTTGAAATTATCCACGTACAAAGAAGAAAAAGGGGAAAACCCCTGGCTGCAGAAAAACAAAAAAAGGATTATCAGGAGGAGGGGAGGGGGCACACAGAGCCGACCCAAGTTCATGATGCTGCAATCCTATAGAGTTAAGAGCTCGGCACACGCACAGTCTGTCAAACGAGTCGGAAATGCCCCGATCCAGTATCGGCCAAAGAGCTATACAGCGGCTGATCGCAGCAGAGCCTACAATACATACAAGTATATATATATACCAGGCAGTGGCAGCAACAGCTCGGAAAGGACAAAGTTGCCCCTGTAGTGTATAGGTGTACAAAGTATATACCACCTTTAGCCTGCAGGGATATGGGAGAGGGCGAAAGCCGTATAGTTTCACGAGAAAACGAAAGAGAGAAGTGGATGGGTCCTTTGTTCCTCTCTGGCCCATTATGTATATATAGCATTCGAGGATTTTATCCTATACACGCACAGCAGGAAAGAGGAGCGTATGTATATACATACATACACACACCATATAATATATAAGCCGGTGGTGCCGAGTATCGTGTAGGTATGTATATATACACTGTATTCGCCGTCGTCGGAGGAACTTTTAGTGCTGGAAAGAGGAGAGAAAGAGAGAGGAGGAAGGGAAAGATCAGTGCGAGATCTTTAAGGTATAATATATATACACCTACGTACCTACCTATACGTGTACGTCTATTACAGAGGTACAGGGTAGCACGACTGTATGTATATATATACATGCGTCCTTGAATACACGCGCTCTCTCTTCTCATAGGGAGTATACGTCGTCTCGGGGGCACAAAGAGCTCAAATCCCCATAGTATATATATCCGTGTGGCGCAGCGGATTGCGAAAAATTTCCAGCAAATGTACATATATACATACATAATATACATACTTATATAGACGAGCGAACGGATTCCATTACCGCTACCGTTGTTTTCCCCGACGAGAGTCGTAAAATGACAGTTCCCCCCTGCCCCACCTATCTCTCTCTCTCTAGAGAAAATGACGAACGATAGGCGTTACGTACTTGGAAGTGCCCGTGGATATAGGGTCTTCGAGCGAGGGAGAAAATTACCCGGGAAAACGACTTTATTACTCGGTGGTGCAACCCCACACTCTGGCTCCTGTATACTTACTTCGTTCGTCCCGCAAAACTTTTCCCGTCGTGTCTTGCACAGTTAAGCGCCGGAGATCCATTTGCGACAGGACAAAGGGGGGGGGGGGGGAATTGCTATTTTCCAGCCGCATTTTGTCGGACAAATTGAGGGTTATAGCGCTCGTAAGAAACTAAGTTTGCCGTGTAATATTTGTAAGTAGGTGCCGCTCGATACAAGTATTTTCGAGGATTTGGACATTTTTCGCGCGGAAGAAAAAAAAAGAAGAACCTTATCAATTATATAGCCGTCATTTTTTTCCTCTATCAATTTACGCACTGGCGTTGCACAACCATATATATTGTAAGCACGACAAAAGAGAGGGTAACTATTGAAAAACGCCTCCAGTGGAGACTATAATATCATGGGATAGGAAGTCCAAGCGGAAACCTAATATAATTCCAGCGTCGTCCTACGCATACCAGATGACTGTACGAAAAAAAATGAAAAAACGTGACCACGCAGAGGAGGGAACGAAATAAGGGACCACGTATAGTAAAAGTGTACACAAGTACGGTGCTTACACACATACATATATACAGGTAGGTACCACGTTGTATATGGTATTGGTATAGAGAGATATATGTTATAATACAAGAGAGCGCGGTTGGACAAAAGGAGAGGCGGAATCAAGCTCGGTGCGCTTCCCCTGACGGCGTGTGTGTGCGTGTCTCTGCCCCCTGCGCGGCGATGATGGCCAACCGTGCGTTAAACGGAACGATGTCGACGAACGCGCTAGCCGAACTCTTTTTCTCTCTCCGTGCTTATATTACACCTATGTTACTCTGTACTCACAATGTATGTACCCATTCTTATAAAATTTTAATTAAAAAATACGGCTTCTCTTTTCCTTCACCCCATTTTATACCCACACCACTCGATTTTTAACCATCGACACCTCGTTGGTTTCCAAAGCCCGAACTTATACAAAAGCAACGCGGACAAAAGGGAGAGAAATTTGCAAAACCAGTCCACTCACACACATAGAAAATGCGCAATATACATACATCACCCGAATCGGCTAGCCCCCGCGGGCCGAGAAAGTTTTTCCGCGCACCGAGCAGTACATACGTATAAACAACGAGACACGAATGCACCTCCGTATTGTCTTTCGATGCCGGTATGTAGGTGTGTGTACAATATATATTGTATTGTGTGGAGGCCCGCAGAAACAAAGGAAGGGCTTTCTCGCACTTTTCCTCCCGGCGCGCTCGATAAGGATCGCGTGAAATCCGGCCGTTGGGCTATCGCGATACACGCCCATTCGCGGGCGATGGTCGCGGGAGGGCGGGAAAGTTTGCGGCTGAGGAAGTCGAGAGCGAGAGGCGCCCGAGTGTCGGATCATACAAGGAGACGAGGTATAATTGAGCACCGGAGGAGAGGGGAAAGATTGGCTCTATTATCAGACGGCCCCTCTCTCTCTCTCTCTCTACTTTGGGCGTGCCACGGCTGATAAACAAAAGTTTTCGTGTGCCGGGAATAGAGCGACCGTGGACTGGATTTTCTTTAGCCTCCCTCTGTGTGCAACTACACGCGAGGTGTACCTACGTGGCTTTCGAGCAAATTCAATTTAGAAAACACAGAGAGAGCTTGAATCGAGTATACCTTATACTTTCATTCCATGGAAATCGTTTGCTGTAAACATATACAGCCAAGCAGTAAAATAAATAAAAATGTCACCGATGCAACAAGAGTATTCCATAGTACAATGATAACAGCAGTAGTGCAGCAACCATAAAAGAGATTTTATTTAGATTTAAATCAAAATTTATTTATGCCAAGGATCAATGATCCGAATGGCAAAAGCATGATTGTACATGTAATTTGCTAACTTATAAATATACGTACATAAAATTTCAAAATACAATATAAATTACTTTTACAATACAAATAATAATACACCAGACATTGCAACAGAACAGCTTAGCTATAGGCATCTTAAGACTAATTTATAGGGACTAACTTTGAATTTTGAGTGAAAACAAGTCATACCCAATAGCTGTAATCATTTGAGCAAGATAATAAATACTTACAAAAAGCTGTATTAAAGGCTTCAAGTGACCCCTTCAAACGTAGAAGCTGCGGTATCGAGTCCCAGAGGGAAAGAGAGATTCCGTTGGCTGCAGAGTGAGTCATTTAATCTCAACAGTAGTCTCACTCTGACCGACTGATATACATATACGTATAGGCATGGTATACGGAAGATTTTCCGCACTTATACTCTCGATTGCGTTTGTTCGCCGAGGCGATTCCACGCTCAACGTATCAGCTACCCTTGGAGCTTCGGACCCATCGGGTGCGAAACCAGAGAACTCGCTCCCTCTATACGTGTTCCTATCCACGACGACTTAATAAGTGTCGCCGATACATTACATACATATCGAATCTCCCCATGCCCCGTAGGTATACACATTATGCGCAAATACATGTGTTACGTATCGGAAAACGGGCGCGCACGTAAGAGTTCCCCGCTACGCTGAGCGTGAAGTATGAAATCGCGCGCTCGTTGAGCAACGAATTTTTTACTCTCGCACCTCACCTTTTTTTTTTTTTCTTCGTCAAGCATATAGAATTGAAGAATTGGTTTTTTAATTTTATCATTTCTTCTTTTTTTTTCTCACGGCCATTCGATAACATATGGATTGCTATACATGTAAAACGTTCATTATGAGAAGAAGAAAAAAAAAAGGAGGTGTATGTGAGCAAGTGCCAGGTGTGGCTGCGGGTGTGACGTCAGAGAATAATGAGGCCCTGCGTGTGCAGTTCACACGGCCACGCCGGCTATTAGTATGTGTATATATATAGGCAAGTACGCGTATACCCGAGTTACGCTACGCTGGGCACCCGGTGTGTGGCAAGCGCGAATGTATGAAAAAAAAAGTGCCGCACATATATGTACAAAAGAGAATGAGTACATGTATGCAGAAGTAACAATGTGCGTCGCCGTCGTTGGGGCAAAATGGGCACGTCGGTTTAGGCAATTATGATTAGCAATCGGCTCTAGCGGTACGAAAAGGGGGTAAGTTTTGCACTTGCTTTTACGTGTATTTTTGTTGTCATCTTGTGTGCCATTGCCATGGGAACAGTGCCAAAGAGAGAGAGAGAGAGAGGGAGGAGTATACAATGTATATCCATTCGCCTCGGCCTCTATATATCTTACATCTCACGCGGTGCATACAATTTGTATTTGTACTACACGTGTATTCTTACCTTGTCACGTTTTGATTGTTTCAGCCAAAGCAAGTGTGTGATTCTTCTTATTAATTTAACTTTTCTTTTCTCTCGAATTTATATACATATACAAATACACACTTAGTTGCACTCTCCCTCAAAGACATTGCAACGACAGCGAAACCACTACACTTTAGCATCGGTGTAGGGACATTGCACAACTTCGTTGAGTATATACAATACTCGTGGTACAGGGAAGGTAAGGGGGGAAAGAAAAAAAGGGTCCGCGATCGTGAAATCATCGTAAAAAATAGTTCGAGAGCAAGCAAAAAGGAGAGCAGAGTAGCCGCATCCGGTTTTATACATGCTATGTGTGTGGTAGCGGTACTCCACTCTTTTGCTACATACACCTTGGGTGTATGCACATAGTAGCCACATGTGATGATAAACTTATAGGGGCACCCTACTATACCTATATGCTTAGTATGTATATGAATAAAATATAAAAAGCATAAAAAGTATGTAGGGTATATATATATATATATATATAATATTGTATGTGAGTAAGTACCTTGCAGGGCTCCTTGCTCTTGGATCGGCAAAAACCGGGCATCTTGATCCCACCGACGGGTATTTTCCTCTTGGGCTTGTGCTCGTCGACCTCGAGATCCTGGGCAGGCGCCGCTCCCGAGTGCTTCTTGTTCTCCGCGTTGAGCATCTTCTCCCTCTCCTCCTCCTCGGCTATCTCCTTCTTGTCCATGCTCTTATCTTGCTCCTGCTGCTGCTGATCCGTCTGGCTCATCGTTCACCTCCTGCGCTGCCCCTGTCGCAGCGGCTCCTCCTTCTACTTCGGCACCTGAAAAATTATAATCGCCAAGCTAATCACTTGTTATTTATAAACAATTCCCCTTGCCCCACAAACTCACTATCGTGTGTGTATCTATATACGTCGCGGGGCGCGCAAGAGTCAACGACTTTTCACGGGCAAATAAACAAAATGTATATTTATACGATGTGTGTATATATAGGAGCAGCAGAGCAAAGGAAAATAATCAAGAGGCCCTCTCCCGCTATACATACACACGCTACGTCCTCGTTCTCCTGTCGCTTTTGTTACACGTGTATATGTACACACTGACACACGGGCAAGGGGGAGAGGATAAGCATCCAAGGAGCTCAATAGAAAGTACGGTCCGTGGTTTTTTTTCCCCCCCCGCGAGTATCGCTCGGTGGATCATCTTCGTGAATCTCGTTTGCGCGTGATATCGAGCCTCACAGTTGACTGGTGGTAAATTGCACGAACGAGATGGTTGTTGTTTTGTTTAATAATCGCGGAATTATTTTCGGAAGAGGAGCGAGTATTTTAACGAGAGAGAGAGGGGAGGGGGGCATTTAAATATTCCACACGGGTATATACGGGGAGGTTGAATGCAATTGGAATTCCAGGGTGTAAAATAATACCGCGCGTCGGAGAGAGAGAGAGAGAGAGGAGGAAACGAGGTTGAGTCATCGCGGTATTCAAAGTATACACATAAAAACATACCCAGCCTCTGTCCCGAGAAACGCTTGATCGGCGAGCAATGCGCGATCTATCTTTTCTCCTTGAGGAAAGAAACAAGATACACCATACACCTATACTATATACAAGCATCGCATACTTTGTGTGTGATAACGATATATATAAATAACGCATGTTTATCGAAAATTATATACAACGGGTATACGTATAATACATTATCAAGTAGGTATGTGTGTCCTGATGCGTGTCGTTCATTATTACTTTACGGATGTTGTGTGTCAGTCACGCGAAGAATTTTAATTTGCACTCATTGACGAGCATCCGGATAGCCGTCTTTCCACGAAAATCGTGGATATATTATATACACCACCTGTTACAAATGTAAGGTTAATATAAATCTTTTTCACTTTGTCCGCAGTGTCATGATAATAGGTATTTACAATTTGTTTCGCGAACAAAACACCACACGATTCAGCATTTTTTTTTTTTTTTTTTTTTTTTTTTTTTTTTTTGTACACGCAGATGCACGTTGTAAAAAAAAAAGAAAGGGGGGCATATTGGTTCGTCACACCTATGCATTCATCATTTCCGAAGCCATCGACAACAACAATGGACGCAGCAGCTTTCTCGGGTTTCAAAGTAGCAAAAGAGCGAACACGTGCACTACCAATCCCCTACACCGAGCGTGCATTTGCAAAACTACGACCCGTAGGTATACATATGAATTAGACCCAAATAACATTGTATAGGAAGTAATGGTAAAGTACACAATGCAAAAGTATAAGGATACACGTATAATTTATATAGAAGCTGCCACGTCCCTAATCTATCCTCGGCAGGCAGGCTCGCTACCAAACACACCCAAGGGTACACGTGTGTATCGCACCTCGAGATCTCGCGTACGTACCCACACACGGGACTCTAGCTCGCAAACCCCGAGAGAGAATTTAGAGGAAGAAAAAAAAAAAGGAAAGAAAATACTGGAAAACATCTGCCACGGGAGAAACTGCGCAATATTGTATCGCGATGTGTGCTCGATGCATCGCTCTCCCCCGACCCTCTAGCGGGGCACGTCCGTACGAGGGGCGCTATCTTGTTCCTCCTCCTCCTCCGTGTGCACCTATTCCGCTGTACGTAGGTATACATATACACGTGCCAATGGACCACGGAGGACCTGTAAAGGAGCCCGGAAACGGGGAAACAAATCATCTCGGCCACTCGCGTTTTTCTTCTCCACCTCCATCCTCCCCGTGACATTTGTATTCTTCTTTGGTTTATGGACGCGCGCTGGATCTTTGACGATATTTATCTCGTCGCCTGTACGTTCTTTGGGCATGACCTGGTGGATCTTGGCTTCTCCGCTCCTCTCTCGCGCGCGTATATACAGGAGTACTCGTTTTTTTTTTTTTTTTTTTTTTTTTTTTGATACGCGCGCGTGACGGCGAGATAATGAAAGACGGGTACGCGCGGGGAGCAGGGATTGTATTATATTGAGATTAATTTATTTTTAAACGGTTCACTCTCGCTCTTTGTACAATATGTGCGCACACTGCACCGGGCGTGTGACTAAACGTGCATCTCTCGTCGAAGGGTGATTTTCGGGATTATTGTTTCTAATTTCGAGGTATTGTGTTGTGCTGTGTTTTTTTTTTTTTTTTTTTTCGTCGTGAGTCACGGAGAGGAAAATTTATGGGTTTTCAATTGCCTGGACACGGGTCGATTGTGTCGGCGATGATACCGAGAACAAAGGGTCTCGCTGTTCTGCTCCGGGAGTTTTGTGCTAGCTCTGGATTTACTACAAGTTTATCGGTCACGTACGACTCGAGGATCATTGTAAACTGTACACTGGAAATCTGAGTTGAAAGAATAAAAAAAAAAAAAAGTCGTGCATGAATATACATTGTATTTTCAGTTTGAAAGTTTACGTTTTCTCGGCTCGTCGTTTGCGACAACTCGCATTCCAAGCAATAATGGCTCACTGTATTTCAAGGAAAAAGTAAAATAAAATAAAAAAAATCAATCGAGTTAAAAGGAAAATTTAATGGAAAAACAAAAAAAAAAAGTGAAACGCAAATCACGACAGACAAATTGATCAGGAGCAATCACTATACGTATGTATGGAGAGCCCATGGATCAAAAAACAATTTTTCAGCACCGCGTACCATCGCGTATAACTCAACGGCTGACAAACGAGCGAGCGAGCGAAAATTCATTAAATCCACGCGACGAGGGGAGACGCGTCGGTATAGGATGCTTTACTATAGTAGACCAAATGCACCACCCACGCGCGTATACGTACCACTGTAGTCGCACCGATACGACCATATTATATATATATAGACGCGACGTCTCTCATTTTCACAGGCAATAACCACGGACGTGGCACGTATGTCACGTGTATACTATACGTATAACGGTATTGAGCCAAGTGTCAAAAGGAAACTCGAAAGAATGACGTTGTTGGCAGCCGAGCGCGAGCAATTCCGCGCACACGGACACCCATTGAATTCGGGCTTCGGGATCGGACTGTGTGTGCCATACCTACTAATAGGTACTGTGTGTGGGTAACAAGAGAAAAGGCACATCGTCATGAGCGAACATCACGTGAGAATATAATCAAGAGTAGAGAGAGAGAGAGAGAGGGGGGGGACTAATCAAGTAATTGGCTCTCGCCATTCAAGATCGGAGATGATCATTACACTCAAGTCCTTTTCGGCGCTCTGCTTTAAACGGCTCTCTGACTCACAGATTCGAGCGAGACCGAGTATAGAAGGAAAAAAATAAGAAGCCCATCGCTGCCCTTATGTGGTTGGTATAATGTATACGTATAGTCGCACACACGAATGATACTCAATGAACCTTGTAAGAGTAAAAAAAAAAAAAAAAGGTGCAAAGGGATTAGAGATCCTGCGGATACTCGAGTATTACATACCTTCGATAATTGTCAAGGATCGTATGAATAAATATACGGAGGGAGAAACGCGTCCCCCCCAATGACCCAAATTTAGAGAAATTGACGCTTGACATTTCAAGATATACGGAAGAGACTTGCAGCTGGAAACCCGTGGAAAATCATAGGTTGCCACACGGTGATGTTGCCTCATACAATAGATACTGTACCTACAAAGAGTGAGTCGGTATAGAGTAAAAAGACGGGGTGTACGACAGTACTATCCGTATATGGTTGGCGCGTGGCAGATGCACCACTAGAAGATGAGGAGGATGAGGGGAGCACGTGTTTTTCCTCGCACGCCTCGGGGACAACGAGATGCAGCTGGCCCGCTAAACGACGATCCTCCATACATATCTAGGTGTGCGCCTGAATATTTTTGTACGCCAACGAAACAACAACATCAACGGGCCAACCCCCTTCTTCACTTTGGCTTTTAACTCCCTTGCCTATGTATACCTCTTTTGATTGTTACGCTCGTCCCATATCACAATGTGCCTATATTTAAGTTTTTGATGGGTTCCCCCGGCATTATAATGGACAGCCGGCTGCATGTATATAAAGTGCCACGCGTACGAGCGTGGCATACTTAGGTTCCAAGGGCCCCGTATACACACGGCTTTGACTTTGCTCTTTACGCATCACGGACACGACTGTACGAAGGCACAGAGAGCGCGTGGATGAATCGGACTACCGAGATTTTTTTCAAGAGTGGGGGAGGGTGAGCTTTCCTTTGCTTTCTCTCGGAGATGGTTTTGTCGATCCTACGAGCTCACGTACAGCTTGACTTACGCAGATAATGCGTTATGTACAATAATTACTAGAACGGTTTGTATTGACAACATTACTATGTCAAATCGATTTTATTGATTGAGCCAAAATATGTAACAACGATGACTCGCTCACGTGGGAAAGGGGTAAATACAAACACTGGATGGCATATATTACCATGTACAAATAGCCGAGCAAAAAAAAAATTACAGCGAGTACAGTCACGTTTCAACAGCACCGATGTGAAAAAGAAAGAGGCTCGTTATAAGATTACTCATCAATAATAAATTGAAACGTGTCCATCCTCATTCAAAAGGCCCACACGTCGATGAGTTTCCGCGATTAGTTGGCGCAAGCGAAATGCAAATACCCCCGAGTATAAATTGGTGATATATACAGCCGCGCATATATGAACAGCATACTTTCCTGGGAGCGTTTACGAATATTAATAAAACTCGCTGACTAAGCCTCGCAACCGAGTACAGCTGAAATAAAAAAAAGAAATCGGCAAACATCGGCGATTCTACGTCAAAGAATACAAGGGGAGAGCCGAGTGAACCTTTTTTTTTTTTTTTTACCGCGATATTATTTGCACAATGGTGCCCATCACCTTTTCAAGCTCTAACGTATACGTGTACCGCAGCGACCCGACTGCACTGAAAGAAATTTGGATGTAGGATATCTCCAACCTTGGAAATACCCGAGCTCAATAAATTTCTTACTTTTAAAATTTCAAAATACGACTGACATCAATCCAAACTTGTGCGCTTTTATTTATTTAACAAGTATTTAAAAATTCAAGAGCTTCCTCCCAAGTAATATCGAGCGCTCGCTTGTGTGCGCTTTGATTTATTTAATAAGTATTCGATAATTTAAGAGTGGCAAACATAAACAAACATAAAATAAATTTAACACTGTTGCAATATCAAATAATGACCTTATAATAAAGATTTAATCTTAATAATAATAATTTATTTGGTTATAATCATATTTATAATAAATGTATATATATAATTAATTAAAGCGCACATAAACGAGCGCTTGACATTACTTGAGCTGAAGCCCTCAAAGTTTAAAATACTTGTTGGATAAATAAAAGCACACACATGCGAGCACTCAAGTCTCTCGGTGTGAGGTTCTTATATATATGCAAATTTTAAGACTCATTCTCAAAACACTAAACAAGAAAACATATATACCCCCTCATTCACATTACGCCAATACACCGTAATATGCCAAGTATATATTATACATTACTCCTCTCTCCCATCAATGTATTTGAATCGGTTTACCTACATACTTTTTACACTCAATGCCGAAGTTTATAGCTCGATAATGGGACCGAGCGACCTCAACTAATGTCGAGCTCTTACTCTCCCAAGTTGGGAAGCTCAGCTTACCAACTCCGAGGTTTGACGCTTCCAGCGTCGTGCTCTCTGCGTCCAACGATTCGTCGACATCTGACGCTACCAAATACGTACGGCGAGTCTTCCAATTTGTAAACAGAACACTTCGAAATTCTCCGACCTGGTATATTCCAAATTTCGTAGTGTTAGCATTCAATGTTATCGAGGTCACTTGATATAGAAAAAATTGGTAAGATCCTACACCCAATTTTCTTTCAGTGTGATTTTCTGCCGCGCTCGATGCCCAAGAAGGAAAACGACGCTAATAGTCCGTCATTACGTCCTCCTCTCTTTTTCTCTACCGGCGGCCTCGACGAGTGAGTAAGTAGTGCACACCACCACGCGCGAGTGTGCAAGCAGTGTCCCGCAGCTTCCGGTGCGGAATCCATTTCATTTCCTCGGCGCGTTTGTACGTATGATAGGTATAAGTATATAGGTGTGTGCGACTCTGGTGCTCCGGGGAAGGAAACCACGCTGCCAGACGCGCACGCAGGGCGGAGGAGGAGACGAGCTTAAAAGGCGCGGGGGAGGAGGGAGCCGAGACGAAGGAGGGTCGAGGCCCTCTTTATTTAGCTCGCGCTCTCTTGCTTCTCTACTCTCTTTATACATGGTAGGGTATATATACACATTTTGATCAGTAGGTGGGTGCTGGTATAGTGCCTACTGCCCTCGAGAATCATGTACTCTGTTGCATGATGGAGTCGGTCGCACAAGGGGTATGCGCACCCACGCACCTTTTTTTTTTTTTTTCCCTCTACTTTTCCCCCGATTTTATTTCCTACCAAGGCAGGAGTTTTTCGCGAAATACGCTTATCCTTATTGCGAGCAAGAAAGGGGTACGTGAAGGAGATTGACGCGGGTCTTTTGCTACCTATGGATGGTATCTTTTGTGCTCCCGGGAGGATGCAATTTTTCGCGAACCCGCTGTATAGAAGTGATCGTTTATTCTGGCTCAGGGAGGAAGAGGAAGCAGAGGTTTTTTTTTTACCCTCAACAGCTGCTCTTTTTCTTTCTCGAGGGCGCGTGTACAGTGTTCCTTGGAATGATTCACCGTGGAATTAAAAGCTGGAAATGGTACGCTAAATTGGTACAAGGAAAAAAAAAAAAAAAAAAATCTTTTCCACGCCACGTTTAATAAATGTAAATCATTTCAAGCGCACGTAGGTGGCCAGCTTCTTTCTTTGCGCAATGCAACGAGTCTGAAGTTTCGAGTGCTCGCCCAGAGTGTTTAACGACTAAAAACTCCCACAATACCATTAAAATAACTGCGAAAGTACCAAAAAACGTGAAAAAAATCACACTTTTGTTTTTTAACTTGAGAGACGTCATTCTTTTTATTTAGTTTCTCAAAAATTGCTTTGGACGAGCATTTTAGACTCGTGAAATGCACCATGTATATCACGAAAAAAAATGGGGGACGAGTAGAGCTTGAGCGTTCTCTCCTCCCACACGCGCCGAAACAGAGCGTTCCTTGAAAGAGCTTAATTAAATTAACGCGTTCTCGCGGCTTTCCAAAAAACAACGCGCGACTAAATATACATGATATTTATGCAGTGTCGCGAAACTTAACCAGCGCAAAAAGGGGTGCCCCTTGAAAAAATTATCACGTGCCTCTGTACGCGTAAGAGAGTGTAGTACGGCAGCAGCGCTTTGTGAAAAAAAAAAAAAAAAAAAAAAAAAAGAATTTCCTCGACTTTCCTCGACACGGCACGGCTCGCACTCGGCGTTCTCCTTCGTTTGGTTGAAAAGAGCCGCGCGTGCGACTTCTCGAGAGCTTCTTACACGCTCGTCTACTCGAAAGAGACCTGCTGCTCTTTCGGCGACATAACGGCGCTGCCATTATATTTATACGTATGTACCTATAGTGACAGCAGCTGGCGCGTTAAATGGAAAAACGCATATCAGTGCCCTCCTGCCGGTGGAAAAAAAAAAATTGCATTGCCGCGCCCGTATAGCAAAGAGAGGCAAAAAAGAAAGTGGAGGAGAGGAAAGTTTCTCAAAGCGTGTCTCCGCGCCGATCGATCGGTTTACGTCTGCCGCACTTACACTAAGACGGACTGGACGAAGAGAGAGAGAGAAAGAGCCAAGAGGAGCATCGGGACACCTACTCTGTTTACTACAGTAAGATCCCATGTAAATTAGTCTCTTGGAACTTGATTTTATACTTATACGTGTGTATGAGCGTGGTTAATTGGGGAGAAACGTATTAATATATGATCGGTAGTGGTTGCAAGAAAGATTCATGGAGTAGTCCTTTAAAAGTAATTTACTTTTCGTTTAATTTATCCTCGTCCTTTTTTCTCTCTCAAAAAAATTGTCATGTGAATTATCGTTTGAATTTTTTATCCAACATCAATCATTTTCAACTACTACCGATTTTTATACTTTTATATGCTAGGGAACTTGGATATAAAAAGACTATCACTTTGAATTTCGTCTTATTGATATTTTATCATAATAACATTTTAAAGTTACGTTCGCGGGGAAGAGTCAAAGTGGAGCGTACTTAGCAAGCACGTAATAATACCGAGAGCTTTTTCTGAAACCGTTGCATGCTCAAGAAGTTATGTCTCCACTTATCTCGATTTTTTTACCCTACTGTTGTAAGAATTTGCACTTCTTTCTAATAAGTACTACCAACGTTGTTACCACTGCTATTGATCGCGAATGGAATCAGAAAGTATAGACAAGGTATGTGGATAACTTTATTGGTAATTGAAACAAAAACTTTTTTGTAAAAAATACCTCGAAAAATACCGCAACCTATAGTTTACTTAGCATACTTTTACAGTTTGTTGTATATTATATTTTTTAAAGTAACATGATAATAGTGTTGGAGTAAGTTACAAAAAAATTGTAAATACCGATTGTCTGAAACTTTAATCTATACTCATCAAAATATGAAATTTTTCGTTAAAGGACTCATACAGTTGTGTTTATCAAGGACGAGCGGTAAAATATAATTATTCAGCGAGTAAAAACGCGTTTTATTTACAGACCGAAATCATCTGCTGACTTGCTTTGTGTACAATATTGTTAACTTGTTTGTGTTTACATTTCCGAGTACATTTCTGTAATTGCTTTGTTTCGTGCATGGGTTTTTGCCTAACCCAAGGTTTTTGTCAGCTCTGCCGCACTGGTGAACAACAAACGTGTATTGTCACTCTTGTACCCGACAGCTGCATGGGCAACCATAATATCATTTGCGTCAATAAAAGCGCCAAAAATCGTCCAATTAGAAGAGTCGAAGGACGAAATAACATCCGGGCACGCGCGTCACATGGTACACGGCAGTCTATACCGAAG
Source organism: Copidosoma floridanum (assembly GCF_036245765.1). Classification (NCBI taxonomy): domain Eukaryota; kingdom Metazoa; phylum Arthropoda; class Insecta; order Hymenoptera; family Encyrtidae; genus Copidosoma; species Copidosoma floridanum. The sequence goes on along the minus strand of NW_028321907.1, from coordinate 2,957,764 downwards.
AACCGCACGGCAACGGCGAAGCAACCCTTCCATACTTTTACCTAACCATGTTTTTTTCTTTTTCTCTATGGTTCCCGATTCTCCCGTTCGTTCGTGTATCTGCGCGTTGCGGTATACCCGCGTACTTGGATGAATTTTATCCATTCGGATCCTCAGGTACAGATCCTGTGCTGCTTGTGCGAGAGGCAATTAAACCCAAAAGAATAGCCTAAGCCAAAAAACTGGAAGATGTGCACTAGCAGAAAAAGTCTACGTACGCAATTGATGTAAATAGGTATAAAATTCAAGAAGAAAAAATTTGCGTAAACAGACTACACCTAGCGCACGCGCGCGCGTTCATATCCTATACCTCTGTTTTTCTCTCTCCCTCTGATGTTCCTTCGAAAAACGAACTAAAAAGCCTACGTATACAGACACAAGCGGGAGAGGGAGAGGAGAGATGCTTTGGTCCTTTTTGCTCCTTTGTGCCCCGAGACGCCGAGGAAAGAGAAAGAGAATCGCAGCATCTCTGCGCGCGTCTTCGGTTCTCTCTCTTTGTATATACATGTGTAGGTACTTGGCGAGCGAGAGCGAGAGAGGAAAACGAAAAATACGTTACGTGCTCCTTCAAGGGCTTCCTTCGGTTCTTTCTCTCCTGTGCGCGCGGCCTATATATGGCTTCTAGGTACACGTAAAACTCGCAGCGTTGTAAGGCGCGCTTTCTTCCTTTTGCCATATTACTTTAACCCCTGTATAGGATGTACACCCATCCCGTCCCGTCTCACCTGAACGTCGTACACGACGGCAAGACGCGGCCACCCTTCGTCCAACTACTATATACGTTCCAGCACGGATTTTTACTGCTCGATAATAGTACAAGTATGTCGGGACGAGCGAAAACATTTTTTAAACGATTCTTTTGTACTTACTGCACGGCGGACGAGCGAGAGCAACAGAGTGCCTATGTGCAGATGTATATAATATGTACAAGACATCCCCCTCGCACGTTACAAACTGCTGCCGGCGCAGCGGCGACTCTATTATATACTTTGCATGCAAGGTTCTTTTGTTTTGTTCGCGTCGCAATTGCAATTGTAAACACCACTGAGATACGAGAGCGGTGCGTGATGTGGGGTGCAACAATTGCAAAAGCGGAAACGAATGGCTGGATAATGTACATCCAAGTGTATATTATATACGCTTGTACACCAGCGCAAGAATAACGTAGAACGAAGGAACAACAACCGGCGTCGTGTACTCGACAAAGAGGCGTGTAGGTGTACGTTGAATTAACTGATTCGAGCGCGAATAAATACTCGTGCACGACGTTATAGGGGGGGGTACACGGGATGTGTATATTGTATACTCAACTATCTACTTACCAGCAGTATAAATCAGACTCGATTTCTCTTGTTGGATGTTGTTAAGGTAAAATAATTGATGTATGTTGTTGGCCTCGTGCACTTGTTAGATTTTTGAGAAAATTGTTCACCCCAACACGAGTGAGAAGGTGATCGGCAAACGCACACTTCACGTAGAGTAAAGAAACACAGCGCGACTGACCGACGGCCGGCGGACGATTTTGAATCTCGCCAGCGCACGCAACGGAACAACACAGAATGAACAGACTGCGAATCCTGCAAGAGGAGAGAGAGAACGGCTTACAGGTTTAGCGCGCTCAACGACCCTACGCCGGCCGACGCCGCCGTTGCTCAAGAAAAGGGGAGGTGAAGTGGGGGAGAGAAAGGAATAACATTGGTACCTGCTGCGCCTCCCTTGACAACTGCTGCCATCTGCGCGATAATACTGAAATTTAAAAATTGATATTTTATTTATGTGATATTTTTGTTTTGATTTATTTATTCATTTGTTGAGTTTTTCCGATTCACAATTTTTTTTCTTCTCTATCGAAATCTAAAACACTGAATACATATGTTGTGTTTTTTGTTCATCCCGTGGTGGTATACACTATACCGTTCATTACTGTATCATCACGTGAAATCATATTCCCTTTGTTTCAAGATTTAATTTTGCGTAGCGAGTAAGTTTGTTAGCATCTCTGGGGAATTTTGAAAGATCTAGGGTTTTTTTTTTCGCAGGTATGTGGTGGCATCTGTAGGGGATTCACAAAAGCTCCGGAGATTTTTTTAACTTTCTACATTGTCGAGCGTCGTCTGCATTACTTGCAAAGCTCGGATTTAGTCGAAACCGACCGAAGGGCAGTAGGTAATTAATTTAGGGTATTATCACGGGAAACCACTTGTGCGTAACATCGTTTTCAAGCGAACACCTCTGAAATAACTTTCGCGATTGTTGATTTGAAATAAACTTAGAAAAAAAATTTTTTTTTTCAGCTGTTTGAGGTCCTATTAAGCTCTGCATTGTTGTCTTACTATTCATATGTAGGTATATAGGCTCGTTCATGTAAACTTGAATGAATTCATAGTTACACTCTTGTTCAACTTTCAGTAAATATAATGACGAGTTTATAGATTATACTTGCGTAAAAGTTGACTATATGTAGCTTAAGAAATCATTTAAATTGCTGTGCTCGTAAAAATCACATGGAACAAAACTACAAAAAACATCTTTAAATTAACGCACCGTTGCGTAAATTTCAACGTCAAACTACCAACTCCTGGCTTTAAATATACTTGGTCACCCAAGACTCAATTGTCCTTCTCACGATTAAAAAAAAAAAACAATGCTATTGGCAAAAAGGATAGATTGAAACTTATGTATTCCTTTCCACTTTTCAAAGAAGAAGAAGTAATCCAATCCAGCATCAGCCCTAATATCTCCTGTATCGCACATCACGCGTGTATAAATCGAAAAATATAAAAAAATAACGAATTATTTGGCTCCGCATGGAAGAAAAAAGTGCATGTCCTTCGTAAACTGTGACCCTCCCCTGGCTGCGCACACGCGCCGCCCGCAAGTGCATATATACCTACACATAATCATCGTGCACGCAAACGAGAGGGGGCGACCTCGCCACACCGGTGTCCCCGACCTCAACCAAGTCCAGCTATAATCGCAGAGGCAAGGCAACTCTCGTGTGTATGTTGTGCGAGTCCATGGGCGAGAAGGAGGAGTGCGCGCCACGACGACGTCGACGGCCGCACGCGCGCTTTTGCATCCATCTCGCTCAGCTCTGCGAACTCCGCGAGCAACTTGCTAATTTTGACTTAAAAAAAATACCCAAAACTGTGGAATCGTTAGCAACGTTTGCAACCGCTTTGTAAAAAACTGTCGGATCAAGCAGTTTTGCAAAAAAAAATAAATTTGATACCGTCGTGCGAGAGACATAAAAAGTATCTCATCCACCCTTTGTAGTGTGTCTATACTATCAAAATTGATATCGATCGTTTGCAATTTAATTGTCGTTTATGTTGAACAGTTGCAAATTGTCATATTTTTATGTATAGCAGGTAAAATAATTATTTTTGTCGAATGTGGAATGTGCGATTTTTTCTCAATACAATAATACATAATACGTATTGCTGCGCATGCGCCGTGTATACAGTTCCACTAGCGATGGGATATAGTTCCGGCCAGATTTGGGAATTCTCTAGGACCCAACCTCTCTGACGTGGGAAATCACTAGATCAAAAAAAAATTAGTACCAAAGGTGACGCGCGAGATTCAAATAAGGTCCAATAACACAAGCATCCATCACCTGATGACCCGGGGCGCTCACTGGCCACTCTTTTAAATAAATAATTATTAATAACACCAGCGCCTGTCACCTGATGACCCACGGCGCTTACTAGCCACTCTTTTAAATAAATAATTATTAATAACACAAGCGCTTATCACCTAAATACCCGGGGCGCTTACTGGCCACTCTGTTAAATAATCAATTAATAATAACACAAGCGCCTATCACCTTTTGACCCGGGGCGCTTACTAGCTACTATTGAATAATAAATTATCAAGTAATTACAAGAGCGCCAATTAAAAAGATCTTTGTCGTACTAGATAGGCAATCAAAATTGTGATATAATTAATGTGTTATCGATCAACTTTTTATCATTTAATAGTGTTGCAAACAAGTGTCCTGGATCCTCAGGAAGAAGGTGCTTGACATACTTATTAATAATTATTTATTTACTAGATTTGCAATTAGCGCCCCAGGTAATACGGTGATAGGCGCTTGTGTTATTTATTAATAATTATTTATTTAACAGAGTTTCCAGTAAGCGCCCCGGGTCAAAAGGTGATAGGTGCTTGTGTTATCAATAATTATTTATTTAACAGAGTGGCCAGTAAGCGCCCCGGGTCATCAGGTGATAGGCGCTTGTGTTATTTACTAATAATAATTTATTTAACAGAGTTGCCAGTAAGCGCCCCGGGTCAAAAGGTGATAGGCGCTGGTGTTATTAATAATTATTTATTTAAAAGAGTGGCCAGTGAGCGCCCCGGGTCATCAGGTGATGGATGCTTGTGTTATTGGACCTTATTTGAATCTCGCGCGTCACCTTTGGTACTAATTTTTTTTTGATCTAGTGATTTCCCACGTCAGAGAGGTTGGGTCCTAGAGAATTCCCAAATCTGGCCGGAACTATATCCCATCGCTAGTGGAACTGTATACACGGCGCATGCGCAGCAATACGTATTATGTATTATTGTATTGAGAAAAAATCGCACATTCCACATTCGACAAAAATAATTATTTTACCTGCTATACATAAAAATATGACAATTTGCAACTGTTCAACATAAACGACAATTAAATTGCAAACGATCGATATCAATTTTGATAGTATAGACACACTACAAAGGGTGGATGAGATACTTTTTATGTCTCTCGCACGACGGTATCAAATTTATTTTTTTTTGCAAAACTGCTTGATCCGACAGTTTTTTACAAAGCGGTTGCAAACGTTGCTAACGATTCCACAGTTTTGGGTATTTTTTTTAAGTCGAAATTAGCAAGTTGCTCGCGGAGTTCGCAGAGCTATCTCGCTCTTTCCCTCTGCACCCAAAAAGGAGAGTCCCCTTTTCACGCACCCCCCTCGCTCTCTCTCTCTCTCGTAGTGGCTCTCTCTTTTTCTTCGGTGCAGATATTATTATTGCTGCCTCTGCTCTTGCGTTCATAACACGCTATCTACCCAAGTGTACAGCACAGAGCGGTAGGTAGTAGATGCACGGGGGAGATTCCGGCGAGCATTGTATACGCTGAGCGTATACGTTGGTGCCGTTTGTTCGGGCGTTCGTGCAATGTGTCGTAAAACACACAACTCGTGCACAAACTGAGTCGTCCTGTCGGCGCGTCAGTCCTGCACACACATTTCCTGGACAGAGTGTCTTGATTGTCAGCTGTATACGACAGCGTAACGGTGTGCATATACATGATACATTATACATCGGGTGGAGTGCGCGCGTGAGTCCGGTGTCAGGTGAAAGAAAACAACAACAACACAAACTTAACGGAGGAGAGTGTAACATCTCTTGCGTGGAGGAGGTCGTCAGGATACGTCGGCGAGGGAGCGTGATACAACTGCGGCCGAAGCAGCAAAGATCGGAGCCACGAGCTGAGACTGTCGCTGCTGTGGCGAGGATGGGCCAGGGCACCGAGTCCTCGGAGACCTGTGCCGACAGGCCCACCGAGGTCAGCGTCATCAGGTTCGTCTCCAAGAACCACACCATCGAGGAGATTGCCCCGAAAAAGGTCAGCAAGGACACACTACGTTGTTTTTGTTACTTAGGTATAGACACGCAGCATCCGCCGTCCCCGACCTTTCCTAAAATTCGCTCCGTCTCTTTCTCTGCTCCTTTTTTTCTTTTTCATACGTATATGGGCGATACGCTCGTGCGAGCAGTGCAATGTACAGGTATACGTGTACATATATGCATGTACAATGCCCCGCGTCCTGCCACACGGTGAGTTCAATGACCTCTAATCCAAAACAGACTACACCTATACGCGTGCACGTATACCTTTACCGCACACCTATGGTTGTCATATTATAATGGAGCTTTACGAGGACGCATAGATCTATAGATCGTCCAAAGTATATGTGGTGGGGTAATTCGGAACGCGATGCTGGAACCTCTCGCCGGGTGGGTTTTCGGTGCACGAGAACGCCGCGATCCCTAGCCGAGGCTTCCGGCGCTTGAACTTGAAGCTGTACTCGCGCGCGCGCGTGCGAGGTCTTTAACCCCTTGGTGTGTAACGTATATACCGAGAGCAGCTGCCCGTGTCGCCTCTTCCTCCCCTTCGGTCCCTGCTTGCCCCCTTGCACTGTGTGTTATATGCACAGGTAATAATGTACTTACGTGCTTTAGCCGTGTTTTTATTTTTTCATTGGATCTTTGTGCGCCGGGAACAATATTTAGGAGCAATTGATGCTACTTTTTCGTAACATTGATCCTCCCTTTTCAGGAAATTTACATATGCAATCAGCGAGGATGCGGCAAAATATTCACCAACCAGGAGGAGTACAAGAACCACGAGGTCATGGAGAGCCTGAAAGTCAAATTCGTGTGAGTAAATGAAAATATGTCGATGAAAACAAAAAAATAAATAAATAACGAAAAGTGTATCCGAAACAGTTGCAGCGAGCCGGGCTGTGGAAAGGAATTGACGGATCCGGGCCGGATGTGGTGGCACTACCAAGAATGGCACAACAACGACACGAGTGTCTTCGTTTGTCCGTATACGAATTGCGGCTCTGTGCACGCGACCAACGAAAATCTCCAGGAGCACATCGAGTCCTCGCACCGGCAACTCCCGCGGATACCGACAGAGCCGGAAATCATATGTTTCGAGGGTACGGACACCGTCATGGAGGACGACATCTGCGACAGGCTCAAGGAAGAGGAGGAAGACGAGGAGGATCCACTGGGTGCCATCGACTGCGGCAAGATGCCAGTGATGACCAACGAATACGTTATCAACGAAGACGGCAGGATCGCGAGTACGAAGCAGGTCGCTCAGCCGAACGAGGATTGCAGTCCCAAGGAACAGTCGAAACTCAGGGCAGCGCTGAGCGGCGGCGATTATTCGAAAAACGAGACTGTGACCAGCAGAGCTGGCACCACGTCCACTCCCAGCTCTGCTACAACGACTACGACTACTACTACTACTACTTCGAGGTTTCCTAAAAACAAAGACTTGCTAATCACGAAGGAAAACTTTCTGGCCAAGTACGAGGCTAGATCGCCGATAAGCAATAACGAAAGTATTCTGATAGACAGTTCCCAAGACGGTGGTACGATTTTTATAAGTAGCGACGTCTCGCTGACCAAAACCACGGGTCAGGAGCACAGGATAGACCTGGGAAATTTGGAGAAGGTTTTCAGGAATGGCTTTGAGAGGGATTCTCCGAAAACGGAGGATAACCAGTCCAAGATCAATTGCTCCGACGACGAGGAGTACACACCGAAGAAGCAGAGAATATCGAGGTCCAAGCAGGAGCCTAAAAGGTGCGAGATTAACGGCTGTGGTAAGACGTACAAGAACAGAACGAGCTTCCGGCATCACCAAGACAGTCATCTTTTAATTAACAATGCTAATGCCACTAAAACTCAAAAACACAAGATCGAGAAAGCGACGACCATTAGCTTTTTCATGTAAGTTCTTTGAATCGACAAAAAAAAAAAAAAAAAAAAAAAAAAACGGTTTGTATCTGGTTTTTCAGATGTAAACGTTGTGGCACCCAATTGAGCAATGCCGCTGCTTTGTGCAAGCATTACCAAGAAACCCACACCAACAACAAACCACAGCCTACTTCGACGGCAAAAAGCACTGAAGTTCACCGGTAAGATAACGTCAGAGAGATAAATTTCTTTCATTTCCAGTTGTTATCTTAATGACGATCTTCTTTTTTGTCATCATCATTAGGTGCAAAGTGTCGGGATGCGAGGCGGAGTTCGCTACCTCGTCATTGCTGTCCAAACACTTGAACGAGCTACACGCGAAGAATTCCGCGAATAACGCCAACTCAAATATTAAGACTGGAAATGGGAGTGGAGTAATGGGCGAGCAAATGTTCCGCGAAAACGACGCCACTGCCCAGCGAGCAAACTTAAAGACTGAATTGAAAGCCAAGCACTCGCTTGTTGGCTTGAACGAATTCGCCGATGGTAAGGACAAGAATAGCCAATCGCAGAGCCCTGTCGACAAGGACGACTCCGGGGACTGATTTTTGTTCTTGTAAAGACTTTTCATGGTACTTTTTTTATCGTCAAAGTATTTTTGCATGATTTCTGCCCCAAACGGAATGGGGGGGGCTTGCGTTGGTAATTTTTTAACAAAGTCTCGGAAATGAAAAATTTTTTACACCGATTTTATTTTTATATTTTAGCGGTTACATTCTGAAATTTTTAGGCTTATTATTGTTGTTGATTATTGCGTTTTTGAAAACTTATTTATTGCAACGGGTGCAAGGTTTGTTGAACTGGCATTCTGGTGGTGCTTGAAAAAAAGTCCAATCGAGTTTTAAAGTATTTTCGTTTCCCAATCGAGACGTGATGCCGGGTGTTGATTCAATTTTAATTGAACATTGACTGATAAGGAAATGCCATTTTTTCGTAAACTGCTTAAAATTCACTTGAACGCGTAATATTTCAATCACTAAGAAAACAGTGTTTGTATATTTTATTATTATGCAATGAAATTGTAATACTCCACAATTGATCGGATCACAATGTGGCGATAAATCGAAACCGATGCGACGACGATTTTTTTTTTACATTTAAAAAAAAATTAATTGCCACTCTCGCGCGTGCATTGTGTCTTGCATCGCGTAAAAAACAAGTATCACTAATTTATTTTGTTAATCATCGTTTTATAGAGAAAATGTAATCTAGTAGGATCTAGTAGGATTTTTAAAATTTTCTATCGAAAATTGTAAAAGTAAATTAGACACATTATACAGTATAAAAGTATTATTAAATAAATAAGTTTTGTCTACTCCAAAGTGTCGTTAATTCATGATGATCCGTATGACATAAATATCGTCACCCAGTCTGGTTAACAAAAAAAGTAATTTCTATATTTACAAGGAAGCGATTTAAAAAAAAAAATAATAAAATTGAAAAAAGCGCCAACACTACGAGCGCGCTATATCGACATATCTTCTCCATCACGTGTCAACGACAGTATAAATAATCATCCAAAAGCAAAGCAAACCCGCACCAAAGATTCTCGATTACCATTAAATAATTACGTACGCATGTACCACGACAGTACCATCGCCGCTAAGCTACTTTTGTTCCCCGAAGTAATTCTCTCTCTCACTCTTGGCGATATCCGCGAAACGACGAGTTTTTGCTCTGGCAACTTCATCTCTCCACATGCAACTCTCGTTCCAGCGTTTCCAAACATTGTACGTAATAATAATAATAATATGTTGCCGCTCGCGAACGAATCTCCTCTCGATTCGTTATAAATTATAAATAAATACACCCCAAATAATATTCTGCACAGAGTACCGATAATGTGCCAGTGGTCAATTTTTGCGGTAAGTAATGTACTTATGCGAAACGAAGCCAAGGAGAGAAGACAAAAAAAAAAAAAAAAAAAAACTACTCCAGCATAAGTTTCGAAGCTCAAGGGTAGGTGGATGGAAAAAGCACCGAAAATAGGAGGAGGCGGGGGAGGCCGACCTTGTGCCGGGAGAGACACACACTTGGCGCTTACGCATATATGGAGGTGCATGTAAAACAGAGGGAGCACAAGAAGCTGCTTCTTTTATAAGTTCACCGGCGACTCCGCTATACACACATGTATACATTGTAGGTATGTATACACCTAGCCACGGGGATTGCCAAATAAGGCGTTTCCCGAGGGGTTTCCGGTTTTTCCGACGCGAGCGCCCCACCGCGGCTTCGATTCCCGATCGAGAGGAGCCTCCCCCCGTTGTCGTATAGCGCGCCCGCTGGCCGAGTACACAGCAAGGCGTCGCGCCTTTCGGACCAGCTTTTCGCAAGCGCGCCCTCTTGTTTTTATCCATCTATCCACCTGCACGTGCAGTAAATTTTACGAGGCCTTTTTTTTTTTTTTTTTTTTTTTTTTTAATTTTTCGTGCCGGTGTATTTTACTTATCGCCCCCCGGTGCGAAAAGACTAACGCATTTTTGTACAAATCATGGCTTATGCTGCTTTCGACGATCGAGGGGCATTACTATAGTGCATCATATACCTCACGGCGCACGTGCGTATATAGAAGCTCGACATTGGCTCATTAATTCACTTTACTCGAATGAGGATGCCGCTAATGTGCACTCGCGCTCGTAATTGCAAACGCTTAAACTCTCCTGTACTCATGTGTATTATGTATACGTGTACCCGAGTGTTTGTTCGTAATTGCCGTAATTGCCTACCTTGGTATAAATTTTGGTGCCTCCTGCTCATCCCCCGATTTATAATAAGAGCGCGCGTGTAAGTAAAAGCACCGGAGGAAAGGGTACGTTGCTTTTGAAGAGATGAACCGGCCTTTTAAACCAAAAGCTCAGCCGCGCTTGCACTTTTCGAGGTGAAGAGGGAGTCCGTGTGTGTATATATATGTCATACTCCTTGTCAGTCGCGTATCGCGTTGATACTTAAACTCCGATTCCCCGAAAGTCGAAATGAAAGTTAGACCCCTAGGCGGGGCTGATTCACTATATTGACCTTGTATGTACAAATGTATACATGGATTATTATTTCAGTGCAAGGTATGATCCGACAAACACTTCTGTCTGCAATGCAAGAGTTTTGCTCGTAATGATTCACCCATTATAATACAGGCTTTCGACTTTTACAATGGCACATCCCAACTGCAGTGCGCGCGTCTAAACACTCGAGTTCTGTAACTCATTGTTAAAACACCGCTCGCCGAGTACAACCAAGCGCGTGTATATATATTTATAATATACGTTTTGTGTATATACGTAAAGTAAAAGCAAAAAGCGCGCGGTACCAATATACTATTGTTATACGCGTGTGTGTATATATAAGATATATATATATATATATATAATACCAACGAGAGCTGCACCGCTGAGTTTTATTTCTTTTTCGGTGACTCTACTCCATACGCGCGTAATTTGCTGCTTCGCTCAGACAGTCGCTCCTCACCGCTGACATAGCCAACACGAGAGGTATGTGTGCTATTGTATTATGTGTACCTAGATTGTATAGATTTCGTGATTACAAATAATCAAAGATAAGGAAAGTGTGCGATTCCCGTTACACCTATTTATAAATATATACGGTGCAACCCATGATCGGTATGGGTCCCTGCAAGAAGACGTCGGGAACGACACTCTCGCGAGAAATATATATACATATATATATATATATATATCTACAAGTATGCGAGAGAGCGCGTGTTACGACCACCTCTATTTTTAAAGAGTAGCGCGCCGTATCCGTCGCGCGCTTCGTCTCCGCCTCCTCCATCCGTACGGCACTTCTCCGCGCGCTTCTTCTTCTCCTGCGGTTTTCTCTTTTGGCCCTCGATCCCCCTAATGCGCCGCACCAACTGTGCCTTTTCTCGCGATTATTTTTGTGCCGTGTCGCGCTCGCGTGTGCTCCTGTATAACGCCGTGGGTGGTGTATATCATCATCATCATCATCATCATCGATAATCATTCGATCGATATCCGGCAGTTGTGTGGTGTCCAGTGAATTCGTCCATCAGAGCGGCGCGTTGGTTCATCGAAACGCCCCAAGCTTGCACTGGTGAGCGTTGAACTTGAGACTCGTTCGTCTTTTTTTTTCCCCTGTGCTTGCATACATGTGCACCTGTTGTGTTGTTATTTGCTCGAGCGCCGCCACGATAGGTTTAATACACCTGTATCTGATGCGCGCATGGAAATCGGCGCCGCGCAACCCCTAAGTAATCGAAAAAAAAAAAAAAAAAAAAAAAAAAAGAAAGCCCGAGAAGTTTAATTTAACGATCACGGCAGTTAGTTGGTATATAAATTAATGTACTTGGAAGCTCCGTGTACAATGTAATATGTACGCATAGGCGCGGATGAGGCGTATAAAATACATTATATTCTCCGGGGATTCCTCTTCGGCTCTATGGTCTTTCGTTCCTCGTGCCCGATGTGCTGGCCTCACGCAGCTCTCGGCGCAAAGAATCATCGTGTATTTTTAAACCCGCGCTCGTGCATATACGCGCGTGTGCGCGTCCACGTATATATGTGTACAGACTAAACTCCGAGGCGTGCGCCGCACACGTAAGGAGCGTCATAATTCCGAGCGACGACACACCGGCGCGTATATTATACGATACGTGAGTAATCCGGCTTGCCGATTTTTTTTTACGTTTCGTTTGATTTTCCGTGGAGAAAAAGAGAAACGTTGATATATAGGTGCGCCCCGAAAAGGGGTTTACCGATAATCATTACCGATTTATCTGGTACGTGGTTACAAAGGAAAAGTGCAACGCGCCACCGCGACTACCTACGTGTGTTATTATTTTCGAAAAGAGCCTGACTCAAGCGTGTACATATATATGTATACATATTTACCTATAATGTACCGGCAACGGAATCGTGAAAGAGAGAGAGGGAGAGAGCTGACACTTGCAGCAGCGCAACGCGTAACGACCCAAGTATGCCGCGTGTCATACGAGCCGGGCATTTATAAAATGTGCCCCGAAGCAACGGCATTGCTTTGTAAGTGCATGTACAGAGAGCGAGACAGAGCACGGCGCGCATATTAAACTGACATCAGCCCTCGGATATGCGGTTGCCACAAGTGTACCGAATGTAGGTACATTTTATTGTATACCCCTCATGGGGTATCGGAAAACGCGTGAATATGGGAAGAAAAACAAAGAGATCGGTCGTCCCTCTCGAGGCGGAAACCGCGGAAGGACGCGCTTATCGCGGCGATTCTTATCTCTCCGCTGCGATGATAAAACAATGGTTTTTTTTTCACTCTCTTTCTCTCTCAAAAGTGCACGCGCCAACAACTACGTCGAGGTACCTTTTTTTGGTTCCCTCCCCCCCTCAAATGAGTAATTATATATTATCTGCTAAACGCAACGGAGGGCAATAAGTGTGTATAGGTATAATGTGTACATATCTCACGGTGTATAATATGGGGTATATATGGAAAGAAGAAGAAGAAGGAGGCGGCGGCGTCAAGGTTTTCGGAGCTAAAAATATTTTTGGTGCAGGGTAAAATCATCGTGGTTCGTTTTGCAATGTTTTGAGGGGGAAATTGGTTGCCGGTGCGCTCCGCCCCTCCCCCACCTATTACCGGCTTCTATTTTCGGGACACATTTGTAAAATAAGATTCGAAAGCATATTTGGAGTGACGCTGCTGCGGCTGCTGATGACTATACGAATACGTTGACGTTGATGCCTTACAAAAAATATCCGTTCGAGCTCCACGATGCACTTTTCACGAGCTTTTCTCTTCAACTCCTTCTCGGGCGCTCCTTTCCCAACTCTCCTCGGGGCCTTGTGGAGTTACGGATGATCTTATTTGTTCGACAACTCGATTTGTCCAAGATAATATGCCAATCGACGCTTTTGATTCATAAAAAGAAATAGTATATAGCCCGAAGCAAAACGTAATTATACTTTATTTGGAACAAGACGCCTTCGTACACCTAATAGTTACAACAATGCCCGTCGGCGTGTCGATACGATAGCGCTCGGGGCTGTGTATTATAAGCAAATTACGGAAAATTCTGAAAAAATGATGACTATTTTGTGTGCTTCGATGTATACAACTTTTGGGCCAAACTTTGGGAAAATTGCGTAGTGGTTAATTCGTTGGAAGGAATAATTATAACGGATAATCTAAAGATTTGCTGCTCCGCGGCTAGACATTGTATATATTGTACTTACACTGTTGGTGCCGCTGCCTATTTCAGTAACAAAAGGGCGATTGTTGTCGTTTTAGCGCGGGGATCCAGAGGCCTCCAATGGCCAAAAGGGTGCGTGGGGGGGAGAGAGGTAAAAGAGAAGCAAATCGTACTTACAAGATTTTGGGGTGTACAGCCCAATCAGTTAATTCTAATTTTGCCCAAAGCTGGTTATAGTATTCGTGGAAATGTCGAATTGGGCCTGAAAACGTGTCAAAGTGGCGCTTATTTCCTTTCTTTTTTTTCTCTTATTTTTATCAAATTCGTGACGGGCCATTAATTCCTTATTAATCTCGAAATTTGTGCCACGGGCCTTTGTGTTCATTTACCAGTGTATATTATTATTCTATTTGTATACAAGTAATAATATCAGTTATTATCCATAGAAACGAAGTATAAACTCAAACAGTTGACGTAATGGTATGTAAAATATTGCTGATGCTCACGTAGGATGCCAATGAGCGCCAGTTTGTCAATTTGACCGTAAATTAGAAAAATATATAAATTATGACCCAGTCCCGATTTGGGACTAGTTAAAAGCGGTTATCCTTAGAGACACCGACAAATTCGACATTGTCCGATTTGCGAAACTGCTCTTAAAATCGTTAAAATAATATCTGACCCAGATAAACAAAATATCATGATGAAATGCAAATTCCCACATAAATATAATAGGCACACGAGGCACCGACATTTATACTTGGCCGCAATTTGACAATGTCTGGAATTATTCGCGTGAGAGTGAAATTGTTTATTTTTCACTCGGTAATAAGTATATGCGAAAGTACAAGTAACTCGGAAACTCTCGGTAAAGGGGCATATTCGTAAATTAACAAGCCGAGCTCATCGTTAAATACTATTACTTATGTTTTCACACATCTCGTGAGGCAATTGGCCGGCTTAGAAATTACAAAGATAGACAAGCAAGTTTTAGTATAGGTATAATATATAGAGAAAGAGAAAGCATTATAAAAAAAAAATACAACAGCAGCATATAGAGCACGCACGCCCCCTTAAAGTAGTATTATATAGTTCCTCCTCGTGTGGCTCGTGGCTCATCTTTCGTCGTATTACTCGTATTATGTTGTATACGTGCGTCTGTGCGTGATTCAAAAATAAAATTTTGTATATACACTTTTACCTGTATCTTTGTTTGCGTGTTTTCTAAATAATTAATTTGGAAGTCATACTCATTAAGCTTGAATATATATATATATGTATTGAGATAAATTTTTTGAAAAAGTGCAATCACTGCAAGCTTTACAATATAAGTACAAGGGGAAAGGGAGAGCAGAAGACTTTAATTGCGATTTAAAAGATAAGGGCAGTTTTAGGATATAGGTAAAGTACTTATTATTGTTACGGTACGATATCGAGGGATGAGTTACGGAGCCACGTAACACCGGGAGTATAAGACAAAAAGGAGCATATAGAGTAGCAGCAGAAGAGCGCAGCTTGTCAGCAGTGGAGCGGATCATCTGCTGAAGGGCTGACAAGCCGAACTCGCGCACCAAGTGAATAACAGCAGCGGTATCATTGAATACTTGATAGTCGCGAGTTTTCGTGTTAACAGTACACATGGAAAAATCGAACGCGTAACGGTTTATTAGCAGCCCGCACGTCTGCCGAGGAGAGAGTCAGTGAGTAAGAAAGCTCCCGCGCACCAAGTGTGACTCTTATCCCTTTTGTAGGTTATAACATTAATACACACGCCAGCATCATCACCGCCAAAGAATATCTATACCTACACGCCTCGAGCTGCAGCAGATATCGACTCCGGTTGTTCCTCCTTTTTTCCCCTCTCTTTCTCATTTTTATCTCCTGCTTCTTCTCTTATACCCATACGTTCTCCAGAACAACACGTTGTACTGTATCCTCATACATATACCTCAATCAGGAGGAACGCGTTCGAAGTTCGGAGTCTTTTTTTCAGTCAAGTTCGCCGCGCGTTTTCTATACCTCTTCTGCTCCTTATTATATCCCATCTTCCTCCTTGATCCTTTTTATTTCTGCTAGCGTTCGCGGTTTAATTTCTATCATGTCCTCATCATTATCCGCGGGCAACGAGGTCTCCGCAAAAGATTCGTCGTCTCGTGGCAATTGACGTGTGTGCTTGCTGTACCTACATACCTTTCTACTTACTTACATTTCACTTTACGTATAAGTACATACTTTACTGTACGTGCGTACGTGTGCATTTGGCTGTAAAAGTACTTACATATAGCGCAGTGCGAGTAATTTCGGCGCTTTGCTGCTTCTTCTTCTTCTTCGTTTTCTCTGTGCTCGTATATCCTATCTCGTTCGTATATGGCAGTGTGCAAATATCTTCCTTGGTCTGTGTCTGTATTTAAAAGAAGTATAAGGTATATATACCTACCTACATGCTGCGTGGCTGGCTTGGCTCCGATTTTTTGTCACAAGAAGTAAATTGGAAGATAAAACGAAGAATGAGCATGAACAAGGTGGATTTCTCGTTGTAGGTCCCTAGAGTGCAGAGATGTCGTTTCGCGTGGTACGCAGCAGCAAGTTCCGGCACGTCTACGGCACGGCCCTCAAGCGCGAGCAGTGCTATGACAACATCAGGGTGTCCAAGTCCTCCTGGGACTCGACCTTTTGCGCGGTCAATCCCAAGTTCCTCGCCATCATCGTCGAGTCGGCCGGAGGCGGAGCCTTCATAGTTCTACCCCACAACAAGGTAACACATAACAAATCTACCCAGGTACTTGCATACCCTCTCTGTTTGCTCTACTTTGTGTACTTTTTTTTTTTTTTTACTGTTATCTATCCTTTTTGTTTTTGTCTGAAAACTATTCTAATTCGTTAGTCAGGAGATCTTGACACCCATTACCTGTACATAAATTATAAAATTAATTTTATCTCAGCAATTAAATGCCCTAAATCCCAAATTTTTGTAAAATTCTAAATGCAACACTTTAGTATAACAATTAGCGTAATCATTGCTCCTTTTTTCCTTACTTTTTACTCATTTTCACGCTTACTGTTATGTCTTTCCCACAGTACTGTTATTTTCTTTTGTGCAAAGATCTTTAATGCAGATTTTCGCAAGACTTATCTTATTGTCTGATGTAGGAAACAAATATTTTAAAAAGTAATTGAAAACAATACCTGTGTTCCTTTGTACTGCAGGTTGGCAGAATATCACCAGACCATCCACTTGTTGGGGGCCACAAAGGACCAGTGCTGGATATTGCATGGTGCCCACACAACGACAACGTCATTGCCTCAGGATCCGAGGATTGCGTGGTCAAAGTCTGGCAAATTCCAGATGGTGGAATTTCCAGAACTCTGACAGAATCTGTGGTAGATCTACAATTACATCAGAGAAGAGTTGGTCTAGTGCTGTGGCATCCCACAGCTCTTAATATATTACTCACAGCTGGCTCTGATAATCTTGTGATTATATGGAATGTTGGCACTGGAGAGGCTTTAGTGAGAATAGATTGCCACCCCGACGTTGTTTACTCGGCCTGCTGGAACTGGGATGGCTCGAGATTAGTTACTACTTGCAAAGACAAAAAAATCAGAATCATTGAGCCTAGAACGGGGAATATCTTGGAAGAGGCTATTGCTCATGAAGGTAGCAAAGCTACAAGAGCCATATTTTTAAGGTATGCTTTTTTCATCGATAAAGCTTTTAATTCATTCGTAACAAATTTTTCTCAATCTTACTTACGAAATTTTATTGGCACATTTTGCAGGCGCGGTCTAATATTTACAACGGGATTTAGCAAAATGTCTGAAAGACAGTACTCTTTAAGGGCACCCGACATGCTAGCTGAACCAATCGTCATGGTGGAGCTTGATACTAGTAACGGTGTAATGTTTCCCCTATACGATCCCGACACGAATTTGGTTTTCTTGTGTGGTAAGGGAGACTCGGTTATCCGTTACTTTGAGATCACTCCCGAGCCACCGTTTGTTCACTACATCAATACCTTCCAAACGCCGGATCCCCAGAGGGGTATTGGTATGATGCCCAAACGTGGCTGTGACGTTAACAGTTGCGAAATCTCGCGGTTCTATCGATTGAATAATTCCGGCTTCTGTCAAGTCGTATCAATGACTGTCCCGAGAAAGGTATATCACTTTCTTTATTTAATCTATAAAGCCACACGAATCACTATTAAAAATAAAATCAACTATTTTAGTCTGAACTGTTCCAAGAAGACTTATATCCCGATACTCCCGGCCATACTGCGGCGATCACGGCGGAAGAATGGGAAGCCGGTAAAGATGCCGAACCTCTCGTTATTTCTTTGAGAGATGGTTATCAACCAATAGCTTCCAAAAATGAACTTAAAGTTAATAAAAAAGCCAATGTTCTTAATAAGTCAGCTAAAGTTGGTGCAAACTCCACATCTGCTCTGGCATCGGCAGATATTTCTGTAAGCAGCTCGTTTGTACCTAGAATTTTGTAAAATTAGTGAAAAAAAATATGTTAATGGAAGTTTAATTTTTCGTTTGATTTACAGGAAGATATTCTTAAAGAATTTTCAGAGGAAATTCGGAAACTGAAAACTATGATAGTTAAACACGAGGGTCGGATTCGAGTTTTAGAATCCGCAGTGGCGCTACAAATGAAAGAACAAGAAAGAAACGAAGTCTCCTCGCCCGTAGAAAAAGAGTCTCTTGCATCTGATGAAGTTTGATTCAGCTAAGGGTTATATTTTTGTATCCTTGCACACGGAAACCATTTATACTGCGTGATAAATGATAAATACGTGCGTATTATATTTTGATATGATGTGTATATACTAGGTAACTTAGAATAGTAGCGTGCTCCAAAAAAAAAAAAACAAAAACAAAAACAAAAGAAAGAAACATCGACAGTGTCTTATTAATTATTTATTGTATGTACATCCAGCGTCTGAAAAATTTCTCTGCTTCTACTATTGTGCTCCGTTTGCTCTTTTCATTCATTTACTTATTCACATTTTTATAATCTTTTTATGATTTACCATAATAATATATCGAGAATCATTCATCGTTACCTGTTAATAGGATTTACGTTTATGTTACATTTTAGTGTTATGTTATTTTTTTGAGATTTTTATGTACATGTGCGTGTGCCTTGGAGGAAAACAAACGTTTCGTAAATCACAAGTGCCTTAATTTGTACAGAAAAAATCTACTGTAAAATAACAAATCTAACAAAGCGATTGTTCTACTGATTGCTATTTTGACATTTCAAGGAAAAAAAAAAAAAAAAAAAAAAAAAAAAAAAAATTTATTGAAATTGTTGTGAATTGTCTTGTATCATATTTTTTACAATTTACAAGATTGACTGTATTTTCGAATTTTTTTAAGAAAAATTAAATTGTTACTCAACCGAGTTACAATATGATTGATATATTACTGACAATTCATAATGAAAAATTTAATTTTGTCTCGTTAAACATACAAAAGAAAAAATAAATTGATTTAAAAATATTTCACTGTTTTTTTAATTAAAAAATACTTAGTAACCCGTAATATTTTCTACTCTCCGATAATTCATGATGAATCTTAAAGAATCGTTTGATTTTTGTGCTTTTGTGTCATGGTTTACTCAAGTACGACAAGCCAAACAATTGACGATATGACAAAAGAGTAAACAAAGTTAAGTGGGCTATGTAATAAAGGAAATATATAATCATAAAAATAGCTGTTTTTTGTATAATACAGATGAAATATTAGTTCTCTGTGAACTCTGAACTCTGTAAATTTGAAACTAGATGGCGGCAGGTGATGCGTTGCTTGCCGCAGATGGAAAACCACTTTGAGAACGACGCGGGTGACAGATGCAGTTGTTATGATTCGCGCGACGTAAACATACGGAATCTGGACGCACGTCGACTGGTGTGAAGAACTGCAAGATGTGCCTCTGAATAGTGTTTTGAATCAAATTGTTTAACATGTACCACGATAAATTGTTATTCTATCTATGGAATGTTATCCTAGTGGGACGCTCCTTTGCGAATCCAGACACGTTTGAAGTACAAGGTAACATAAAATGCTCTCTTTTCATTATGGATTTTTTGCAACCAATTTTTCAGTTCCATCTGGTTCAGATCGGTTCGACTTAGCTCTTAACTACATAGCTAGAGTAACAAAAAACTGGCAAAAGTTATTTTTTTTTAGTTTAGCACTGAAGTAATTGTAGTAATTCATGTTGTTATTTTATTTGACAAACAGATGCCAACAGTAACAGAAAATTCAATTTACTGGACTTGCTGAAGGATTATGAGGAAAGTGATAGAGAGCAGCAGAGAAGAGGTTTTACAGAAGAACCAGTTGAATCTTGGACAGGTAGATGGTTTCCAGCTAGGCCTGATGAACCTGCATTACCTCCAAAAATATTTCCAAAAGTCAGCAAAATGGAAAGTAATGGATCACATCCTGGTAGTGACCAAGTACCAATGGGAGTCCAGTCATCCACTTGTGATGATGGCAAGGTAAATCATTTTTATCTTGTCACTTCAAATAAGTAAAAAAAAAAAAAAAATAACAAATAAATAAATCGAGTAATTTGTTATATTTTAGACTAATTTAACTATTGATTGGGACTATTCCCTGTCAAGTACAACATGTTATGGGAAAATGACAAGACCTAACCTCAGGCTACTTCCAAAAATTATGTGCAAAACTATTCCTAAAAATTATGTGGTAATTATCATCTTTCTTAAAATTCATAAAACTGATTTTTTTAATTTACAGCTAACTCTTACTTTAGGCAATGCACAAATGCATGAGCGATGTCATTGAATACAATGAGGATATACCGCTATAGTATGCATTATTTTATTATGATTTTTCTTTTTTAACGAGTCGTGTCATTATTCTCAATGATTTTTTATTACAGTGGAGTTCATAGACCAATATGGCCTGTTTACGGAGAATATTCGTACATTCCAGCGCAAAGGTGGCTTCACAGCTTGGAGGTGAGTTTTAGCAGATTTGTAAAACACTTAATTTAATTTAATTTGAATTTGATTCAATTTCGCAGCATGGTGCCATTGTTATGTTGTATCATCCATGTGCAGATAAGGTTGAAGTGAAGAAATTAAAATATCTAGTAAAAAGTTGTCTACGCAGGCACATTATCACTCCTAACAACCTACTAGATGAGAAAAGAGTGAGTTTTTAATAAGAATACAATAATTTACCCAATATATTGTGAAGTAAATATTCTACCGTTGTCAATTTAGCCCTTGGCATTGCTATCATGGGGTTGCATAATGAGCATGTCTCACGTAAACAAGAAAGCTGTTGTGAAATTTATCAAAGAATCTGCCGCCTCTGCTGGAAATGCTCCGGAGAAAGATATTTACCGAGACGGTGAATTCTCCGATCAGATTAAAGAGAAGGCCGCTAATGTGTCTGATGAAAAAGACTCAATTTTATGTCCAATGTGATTTGCTTAGTGTTATTAATTATTCATGATCAAATTTTATTAAGTTTTAAAAAGAAATGAGATAAATATAATATATATCTATAAGTTAAAACGTTATTTATTCAATTCATGATATCCTATTGTGTACTATTTTTAAATGTACGTTTTTGTAGAGTGGATGATAAAGACTCGACTCGAGATTTAAGTCTCTATCTCTATTATCTTGTCATGTGTGTCGGTTTTAGCAAATTTGCCTTGAAAAATAAACATGAAGTAAATTAATGTGTTGAAAAATAGATTCTATTGATTCAAAAATTAAAAAAAAAAAAAAAAAATGTGTGGAGCGGTAAAATTACAACACGTGTTATGAAAGATATTTTGAAGTTTACTTCCGATCTGGAAATGTACACATTACAGCAGTATCTTTAAAACGAATCAGGTGCTTTTAAATTTTTTATCAACACAACGAGCTTCACCTCTAGACTGCGACAGGCTCTTTTTTCTCTCTCTCGCGGTATCCAAAAAAAAATTACGTTCACTCTGATTTTTTTTAATAGCTAAAATGTATATCTTATTACTGTTATTCCACAAGATCTTTAACTGAAAATCTGCATGTAACGTTAATACCTTTGCCATGTGGTAGTTCCTTACATACGATTTGTATCATATAGGAGTTAGACTTTATATTAACAAGCAAAATCAGAGAAATCTTGATTCAACACGTAAGTAGGACAGTGTACAAAAGTGATGATTGCGTCTATCAAAAATTACATGCAATTATGTACAGCTCTTTGATATTCTATAGAGATACTTTCAAATATATAAAAAAACTGACAAATGTTCAGATCGTTTTCTGTTAAATTAATCGGCTAATATTTAAAGTCAACTAGAACGGAGATCGTATTACGTGAGTATTTGATATAAAGTAAAAAAAGAGCCAAAATTTTTTGTACATTAAACCTGATCGCTAGGCGTAAAGGTGAAAATGTTTCTTATAGTGCACTCGGAACGATAGAAAATACTGATGTTTTTAAAATTTTCTTTGCGCTTATACAACAGTATGAGGTTGTCACTCTAACGAGCATTCGCCTGACATTATATATATTTTTCTCTGTTTTTAGTAGTGTGTGTCATGTGTTTGTAAATTTTTTTTTTTTTTTTTAATAACATGGTACAAAATTTTGTATGATTGTAGTGTTTTTTGGTAATGTAATTGTTACATGTTCGTAAAACAGTTAATTGGCCAACAAGTCAAATAAACTTTTTACTTCTAAGATATTTATTAAAAACTTGTAGCTTTTATTTGAATATAATACAACATTATAACACTTATAGCAATTTAAAAGCGATTTTGCGGTAACTTGTTTTTGTTCTGACATTACGTAGGAAAAAGTCCACAAAACTAAACATAAGAATTCAAATCTCGGAGGAGTTCAAATTTTTTTTTTTTTTTTTTACTTTTTTTTTCTTCTTTTTATATCAACGAGATGGTATTATTTTTATTTTCATACATTTTTTTAAAGCCATGATACTTTTTTCGTAAACTCAGTAGCATTTCAACATAGTCGATTTTATTATATAAAAACGTACGCACAACTTCATAAAGTTTTTTCTATTCACAAAATTTAACAATATAACCTTAATAATATAAATATAAGACCAGAAACACGTTGGCAAACTTATGGAAAACTATTCATTAATCTGTATTAGAGCAAAATCCAAAGAGATTCATTTGCTTATGACTTCTAAATTTTTACGTTTTCACTACGAAATTTCACATTGAATTACAGACAATAAAAAATGCATAAAAGCTAATTGAAAAAAAAAAAAAAAAAATTAAAAAATGTGTCTAACAAAGATTTGATTAAAAAATCTACATTACGTGTGTCTGAATGTAGTGTATAGAAAGTTCATATACCCGAAGAGCCGATCACCTGCGTCGCGACAGTTTGAATCTCTCTATAGGTAGTTCATTTTTTCGATATGCAGCTATTTTTTTTTTTTTTTTTTTTTTTTTTTTTTCCTGAAAATGCCTTTAGCTGAAAAGATGTTGATTTTCTCGCATCGTTTCATCTATTACATGTATACGATGAAGGATTTCGTTTTGTGCTATGATTTACTTTTTTTCCTCTCTTTTATACGCGTCGAAAGGGCACATTCACTTGATCACAATGTATATACTTGCCGTGAACGTCAGCATCTCGACACGCACGTTTGTAGTCCAGTTTGAGGATTCAATTTATTTTTTACTTTTTTCCTTACGTCCGAGCGCGTTGAGCTGCTGTCGATGTCACGGAAGGTTTTGAAAATTATTGCCAATTTTGTACACTTTATATGTTTATATGTATGGATTTTATATATTTATCTTTTTTTTTTTTTTTTTTTTCACAATAAGATCAATTATTTCGTTTGAACTGAGGAAAAGCGTTTCATGTGGTGATTTTTGACGAGAAAATGTACGTTAATCGCCCGATGAAATTGCGAGACATTAATATAATATTCATAGGCAGAAAACACCGTTGATTTATTAAGATAAGTCATCATTTAATACAGAATTCCTTATGAACTCTTGTTTCACTATGAAATTCCTACAATAAAAAGTATTTGTAAGTTTTTTTTTCCTCTCATTTAAATATTTTCTCATCTCTCACTTTTTTCTCTACAACATCGTAGATTATTTACTGCGCATCGATTACTTTTTTTCATTTATTTATTTATTTTTTTTTTTCAATATGATTCTCCTCACATTTTTTTTATTGATTTTTATTTATTTTTTAATAATATTAGCTCATTATGTATAATCTCACTTTTTTGCATGAAATTCGCTCACGTGAACTTTTTCTTTCATCTTTTTTCAATTTAAAGTTATTGATTACTTAGTCGTACTTTAAATTGTTTTTGTTACGTACATTATGGTTTGCTGTTTCCATTAATCATTCGTTTCTAAATATTTTTCAAAATTATGATTTAGCTGAAAGTGGAATTGACACTTATAAGGTTATTAAAGTAGCCTTTTTTTATTCATAATTGCACCGATGTGACACCGACCAAATGTACATTTTTGATGTCTAAATGTAAGCAATAAGTTGCATGAATTTTTTTTTCTCGTTTATTAGGGATACATTTTTTTCATTTTTTACTTTTTTTTTGAGCAAGCGACACGCTTGATTGTTAGTGTTATTTCTTTTTTTTTATGCTTTTCCCATTTTTAAATATTGTTTCCAAATACACTAGAGCAAAAGCCGTTCACTATCAAGATTTATTAAGTAAAGATATGAACACTATTACTTTGACAATAAATGTACAATTTACAAAAATACTCGATGATTTCCCTCAAATTTTTTTTTTTTTTTTTTTTTTTGAAAATCAAATTAAAAACACCTATAGTCACTTACGGGTCACGTTGAATCGCTATTATTTCCAATGAACGTCAAACTAACTATATTCACGTGATCTAGTACGTATTCCCCATTATTAACAAATTTTTTCCCTTGTCCAATAATAAACGCATGATTGATTTCTGTTTTTATGCACAACTACAGCTGAATCCGGTACTTATATTAATAACAATATGTATATTATTATAATTACGTACTCGGTCGTGCGTGTACTGTGTGAGGCAAATGGAAAAAAAATTTGTTTTTTTCGTTTAAATATACACAGTGCGAGAGTTTTAATGCCGAGGTTGAACGCTACGCTCACTAGTCTCTTAGACATCAAAAGAAAGTGAGTAAATTTTTTTTTTTTTTCAACTTTTCATTTCGTTATACCACATTACAATATATTATAACGTGTCATCTTATCTCCAATTTCCTTATGCATAATAATTGCGTGTAACTTTAATAATTATCATCCGTATAATATTCGTTAATGAGTTGCGCGAGCAGAACGAAGAGTGTGTAAGGTAATATATTTATGTACACTTTCTATGACTATGTCATTACCTCATTTGTTCACGTTATCGTTTGCGCAATGCAATCCATTCTTACTTAATAACACTTAATAATGACAATTACTCCAAAAAGATAGTTTTAAAAAGAGCGAAAAAATTCAGGAAGACGAGAAAAACGTCGAAATTTATTTATTTTTTATTTATTTATTTTTTTTTTTTAGTCGTGAGATAGAGAGAGAGAAAGATAACAAGGTGCGTTTTTTGTTTACTTCATGCATTCATTTTTTTCATTTACGAAATTTAAGAATAAAAAAACATGAAATGAAAATACAAGAACTACATCGTGAGTCGCAATGCAATGGACCGGTACGAGAAGTTATTCCAACCACATTATTTGTTTTTAGGCCAAACTTACTAAATTAGTCATTAATATTCCAACACGCTATTTGTATTATTAATAGTAACGCTGAAATAGCGAATATTGGAAATTATATATTTATTTGTTTTGTCAACCCACTAAACGTTGCAGATAAACAGCCAGAGTTCTAGTTAGAAGAATTTTTTCTCTCTCTCTCTCTCTCATTTGCGCCACGTCTTACTCGTAATGCATAAATCATCATGTCATTTCGGGTCGTGTACTTCTGTTTATACGTGTACATTATTAATTAATTATCATGTGATACTTTGTACGCTTATGTGTTGTCGAGAGCTCGTGGATGTATTTGCGCCAGTGTTCGATATTGGAGTGCACCAGCCATTCGATAATAATGCAGTGTTGATTATTTTTTTTCTTTTTTCTTTTTGTTTATTCATACGTATAGTTGATAATAATTATAATAAATTCAAAGGTTACATCGCACGTCTAAATTTCAATGTCTCGGTAAATACATCATCACCTTAAACAAGAGATTCGAGTATCACCAAAGTATATGTAATTATCCATATTGTTTTTTTATTTGATAATTTTTCATAATGTAATTTATTTGCACATGATACTTATTTTTATAATGTACAGAATTTTTTGTTTATCCGATAAATAAGTATAGGGATTCGTGAAATACAAGTAAATTACATTATTTTTATTTTTATTACTATTATTACCATTATTATTATTATTATTACTATTATTATTATTATTATTACTGTTAATACTATTATTATTCTTTACCAATACTCGAAACGCTTAATCAACATTTATCATGATTTGCATTTTATTTTAGCAATTTAGGCGCGCTCGAAACTTGTCGATCACAGTTCTCCTTGAATACATATTATGTATACTTCTTTTTCTTCATTAATTCAAGTATTTCCTTATTTTTTTTTTTTTTCTCATCCTCGTCCTTTCTTTCTTACTCTTATGAAACGTCAAATTGAAAATCTACGTGCGACGATGGGAAAAAGTTTTAAGTCGGAAATTAGCACAGATTTCGTTAAAAAATCCACGCGTCACTATACAATATAACCATGAAACTTTGAAGGACTGGACACTAGTAGTAATAGTAGTAGTAGTAATAGTAGCAGCAATTAATTAAGTTTATATATGATATATTTATACGTTCTTACTCATCTAGTAAAAAGATCTCGATCGACCTTTCCGAGTTGCAGTAAGTAGTAATAATTTGATCATATTTCATTCGCTACGTGAATCAGCAGTGCATCTCTCGTCATTTTCATTTCCTCTTTGCCTTTTTAATGTAGACTATGTGGACCACGAGACAAACTTTCCCAACGAGTAAGTATAGCAGTTGATTAACTATTTGCTTGAAAAAAAAAAAAAAAAAAAAAAAACAATTTTTTTCTATTTTCTTTCAACCACATTGACATGCCCAGACTCGAAAATTGTAATTTCTATTATTCGGTCATACGCTAGACCGATGTCGATTCACGTAATTTTTATACCTTCCCGATGTAGCAACTATGCTATAGCACGTACATTTTTTATACGAGGCGTGAGACGAACGCAACGCGTCGAAGACACTGAGGCTCCATTCGTGATTACGTGTTCGCATCCAGTCTTTTGTAATCGACACTTGTGCTACTCAAAAGATATGTTTATTTTACTTGAAAGAATATCGCGACAACGTAAATAATTTATCGTGAAAATGGCAGCAGTAGGTAATGGCATGTATATGTTGAAGAGTCCATTGTAAAAAATAAGTTTCTGAACACAGATTTCAGCGCGGCCGCGCTAATACGATGAGCTCGCGAAAACAAGTGGAACACGTGAGGTTGCGGCAATTTTTTGCTCGAGGAAAAACCGATAGGCCAGTGCCTTCGACGTTGCACGTACTGGATGAACGTCTCACTCGACACATTGTTCTTCCCGACGCAAACAACTGAGCTTACCAACTCCATCATGACTCTCGTGTCGCTCTTATTTACATCATATAATAAAATAATTGTAGTAATGGTAGCCAACTAAGCTAACAATTACGCCTTCCGTGCAATTACAATAGGGTCGTGGGCTTTCGAGTTTTCATAATAATAACAACGAAATAATAATACTATTTCAACTCTTTCTTATTTTTTTCTTTCCTATTCTTTCCCCCAGCATATTTTATTATACATCCCCGAAAACACAAGTTCTCTCACGTGTGAACGAATAACGTTGCATCATCTGAGTTGTCACTTAATGATTTTTTTTTTTTGCCCTTACCTTTATCCTTCGTCTCTTTTATATATGATTAATAACGCACGAATTGCCTCGCAAAACACCCGTCTGCGCGTAAACCTCTTTGGTAAATACTTACTTTTTGCAACGTTAATATATTTTTTATAATAATATCTCAAACGAAAACGTGTTTTTTTTTGTTTTTTTGTTTTTTTTTCTTTTCATTTCTTTAATCTTTTAATAACATTGTAATCTTACTCGCAACGCTCTCGCGATATTCCCTACATATACGATATATGTATAATATATATAATATGATGCAATAACTCACTCGGCTTTACTCGCCAACGCAATCCAAATCTCCACCTTTACTGCTTACGCCAAACAACCTGATCATCCCCTTTTACATTATCTTACTCTCTCGCGCGCACACAAAAAATTTATGCCATTATTCAGCGTAATATTATGTTTAATTTATAATAATGTATGATATTTATATGATATAAAGAGCGGTACACACACACGTTCGCCGCGAAGCTTACAATCTCATCTCGCACTCGCACTCATCCCTCGATTCGCGCTCGTCACCACTTAATTAAAGTAATAAGTATTTATTGCTGCAGCAGAATACGCCATAATCTGTCTCCTCTTTTTTTTTTTTTTTGTATTCATCGACTTTCCTCTCTTGTACATACGTACTACATAATATTATTATTATTATTGTATATATTTATTTATTTATTTATTTCAATTTCTCTCGCTCGTCTCAGCTCGCCTTTTTTACCTAAGCCTAATGATGATGATGCTATCTACAATAAATTAATAAATACTCCATAAAAAATATTCCCTCGATAAACGAAACTTTACGGCTAAAAGTATATACCTATTTAAGTGTGTGGGTGTGTGGGTCTCGGTGTTCGCGTCGCTGTTGTTTTTCAGCCAGCAAATAATGGCCTGCCGGAATGTGTACAACAACTGGACTACTCTCAGGTATAAGTACGATTCATTATCACCACGCGTGCATGGCGTCCTTCTTTCGTCTCTGGCTTCTCGTTTCGCCAAATTTTTTTTTTTGGTTTTTCAATGATATTTTTCATTCCGAGAAAAAGAGAGAGAGAGGCACAAAGGAACGCGGGGGTTCCTCCGTGACGTAGGTGGCCGTGTTTGTTCCGAGTACACAGGTATATATATATATACATATATAAGTGTGTACGTGCCAAAGGGGGGCTGATGGGATGGGTGTGCACGTTATTAATAGAGAAACGGGGGTACGCGAGGGGAGGAAGGGCGAAGGCGCGCGCATGAATACAATAAATATACGTACATATATATATATATATACGCAAGTGTGTGTGTGTGTGTGTATAGCGCAGAAGTTCGATTCCCGAGGAGGTGAGTGTAAGCATCGTATGGTGCGTGCGTATACAATAAAGGGCGAGCGAACGAGTTGACAAATTGCAGCGGCAACCTCCACCGTATTATTACCGTTTGCCCGTTTGTTTCTTTGTTTTATCTCCCTTCCTCTCTCTCCCTCTACTCGACGTGTAATCGACACAAGTCTGTCGCATGATACACCCATGCGCGCACGAGTGAGCTGTTGTCGTTAACATATTACGTAGGATTTTATGGCTGTTTGTATATGCACGCTACGGTTACTAAGATTGATTTTATTTTTTCAAATCGCGATTGACCGCCAATGGCTCACTTGCACGACTCCGGTTATCCCGATATACAGCGCAGTCCTCTCGCAACAACAAACGAGGTATCATCATTTTGGCTTTGGTCTCTTGCTGAGTATACTTCATTTTTTTTGGTTTTTTTTTTTTGTTTTTGCTCTGTTCGTCGTCGCGGTGTATACACACTTTGCACGCGCAGCTGCTTGTCGTGGGCGTTGGCGCGGCGCCGTCGAACGGGATTCTTGACACGTTCGCCAAAAACCGCACACGCGCTACGACTGCGCTTCCGGGTTCTCCTGAAAAAAAAAAAAAAAAAAATGGTTGAGGTACAGTTGACGCACTAGTCGAGTACGTAGGTGTAAAATATATATATATATAGATGGGAATGGAAAAATTTACCTGATACATGGAATTCACAGGCCCAAGTATGACATGACAGTGGTGCCGGCAATTAAGGCGAGGACAGTCAAACAGATCAAAATCATGATCTTCTTCTGCTCTCCGTGAAGTAAAAAAGCGAGTGCAAGAAAATTTTCAGAGAAAAAAGAAATCATCGATTAGTCACGAGTTTATTATTATTATTATTTTTATGTTTTTTATTTCATATGAAAATATCGAGTACTGTATATATACGTTAACAAATAACATCAAACATCGTGAAACACATACATATATCCACGTGTATGGTATACTACACACGTTTTCATTTTACTTTTTCCTTGCTCTGCCTAAATTGTGTACCCAAAGTTTATCCGTCCAGAGTTTTTACAACATTTTGCTTCCTCGTGGAGGGAGCTTTTTTTCTATATCAAGTCACATTCTCTATTTTTTTTTCTCAACATTTCAGCTATCCTTGTATCGTCATATCACTAGTACATAGAGTATTTTCTGTCCAATACTGCTACGGAACAACGTGTTGTTTTTAAATACACAAACATTCACAATAACGTGGGACTAGAGCGAAAGTTTTTTTTTTGTATTAATAATTTACTTAAATACGTATACCGGTGGTAAATCATAAAACAGTACAACAAATCGTGTGCTACATCTATTCTACGATACGGTGAATTGGCATGTCAACCAACGTTTGCTCTTATATATATATACTATTCGGAATGAGGTTTAAATAATGACGGAATTCAATTAAGGTGCAACAAAACAATACCATTTGATTGTTAAATAGAAACATTTATTTACACATTCTAATAATCAACTATTTTCTAGTAGATATAATCATGATAGTAATAATTGTAAATTCATGAACATGACATCGATAATTGTTGTAAACAGGAAAAAACGTGGGTTTTACTATCACTTTTTCGTTCGACCCACTTTAAATACTTAAATAAAACCTTTTTAAAAGATGTATTGACTTCGTTATTTAAAAAAAAAATGTTTCTTAAATTGAATGACATAAGCGTTAAACTAGTTTTTTTTTTTTTTTTTATAAAAATGCAACCATCAAATTGATACTTGGACTCACTTTTAAAGGATCCTTCTATAAAAGATGAATGGACCAGATTGTTGTTACTTTTTTTTAAATTAAATTGGCTTTGTAGTTTTACATATTCTGTTAAAGATAGGTGATTTAAAAATATTTAACTTTGTGTCTTGCGGAAAAAATTGAAAATTTTTAAGTTATCAAAAGTTAAAAACATATTTTCGTCTCTTGATTAGATATGAGAAACAACTTTGAAACGAGGAACAAATTCAGGTGTATTATTACATAAATACGAGATTCAGAGATTCAAACATTTACTGATGGCCCACAAACTAATAAATAAAAAATTTATTCTTTAAACGGAGGTATAAATTTAACGATTGCTGTATACAATTTAATGAACTACGTGTATCTGAGCTAAAATTTCACTAAGGTGTTCCCCTCATAGTTTCATTTTACTTCACTCTCTTATTGACAGTAGTGGGAACTCCCTATGCAGTAGGCAGGCAAGTGCTTAAAATGATATGCTTTATTTTGTTTTTTTTTTTCATGTTGCACATAATTAAGTAATCAAGCAAATAATCTTGCCAACTAGACATTAATATCTTAACGACTTAATAAACAATATAATAAATATCTATCAATACTTGTAATTATTTACACAAGCAGAAAATTCATGATTCTCTAATTTTCAACTGCCGCTAATAAATTTTAAGACACATGCACGTAAGATGAGTGACAAAAATATATCTAATTAAGATAGAAAATAGAATAATCATCGATGCTTTGCATGCGTGCGTAAGTAATTAAACGTGTCGAATAAATTATAAATTTTCTACACAAACAAAATATTTTACAAAAAAATGCAAAAGTAATAAAATTTGACGCCGATCTTTCGTGTAAATAAATCGTACAACATCGCTCAGTATGGGCATTCTGTTTCGATTTAAACACGAAAAATCAATGGGTTTTTTAAAATAAAAAATTAGCAAGGAAGAACATTGGTTAATAAAATCGATTCATAATAATAGTTACTTATCATAAATAATAATAATAATAATAATAATAATAATAATAATAATAATAATAATAATAATCGGTAACTGCACCGTGTCAGTACGAAATTCACATAAGCCGTATCTAAGGCATAGTAAGAGGGTTTAAAAGTTTTGCAGCATAAATTGCAGGATCACGTAAATATCAGTTTTTCATTTAAATAGCTTGGAGTAACGTTGGTATGTATCATAATTGATTCAATAAAAGCATGGTCTACATATTATGCATATGTAGGTGACCAAAAAAAAGGAAAATAATTAAAATGCTGTTAACTGAATTTCGCACTGAAATTGCACTATTGTATAATAATAATATA
The DNA here is from genome assembly GCF_036245765.1 of Copidosoma floridanum. NCBI lineage: Eukaryota > Metazoa > Arthropoda > Insecta > Hymenoptera > Encyrtidae > Copidosoma > Copidosoma floridanum. Next base: position 2,925,581 of record NW_028321907.1, on the reverse strand, counting down.
TAGACACATCGATCGTACAACACTTACAACAAGAGGAGATAATAAAAATGCATGTATAATCAAACAGTCGAACAACATCAAGAGTCGCATTCTCGTTGACAACAATAGATATACATATAAAAAGATAGTAAAGTAGGGCTAGGGGTAGTAGGCTGTGGCTTTTATTATTTCACAAGTATACAGGGTGTCAAGAATCATAATATTCATACGTCTGCTTTGCTCCGCTGAAAAATAGGTACACAGAGAATACGGATGAGGTGACACGGAAGACAGATGATATGTTTATATGCTATAGATAAATGATAGTAATAATAATGATAATAATTGATGGACAGACGGTAGGTGTAAGAGACCGATGCGCGCGAAACAGAATCACAACAACAGCAAATAGGCTAGTTATAACAATATAACATCGATAATTACACATACGCAAAAATTTATATATATAATCTATGTATATAATATAACACAATAGGTGTATATGTACAGACAACAGAAAAGGTATGTATATATATATATATGGAGAGAGAGATACATATATTCAGCGGCTCCAACGTGAGTGCCACTGGCTGTTTATGTCGTATACATGTATGTGCTAAATTTTGTTGCTGCTTAGCTGTTGACTACTTACTCTTTTCTCGGCGGAGCGATTCTCTCTGTTTCTCTCTCTAAAATGACTCTAAGCGACGCCGCGACGAACCGAAGACGTCGCCACGAAGACGTCGTCATAGGTGCATATACCATGCGGGTCCCTCTTCCAGCCGATCGATGCGAGAATTCTTCTCATCCTTTTGTGCTTCCGTCTTCCAATTTTTCCCTACGGTTGTGTGCCTCTCGCCATTTCTTGCCACCATCGTGACAACGATACCGCTCTTGCACCGCAACTGCATTTGCTCCGATCGTTCGCAGGTGATGTTTATTGTTTCTTTATTGTTTTTTTTTTTTTTTTTTTTAATTATTATTATCATTATTATTACTATCTGTTTCATCGTGGTCTCGATTTCTTGTCCCCTTGGAGTATTGCCGTGTGAGATTTGTATAATGTTTCTAGTGTGTCCGTTCACACCTTACATTTTTTTTTTTTTTTTTTTCGTATCTATTAACGCACGGGCGAGAGAAAGCAATTGTGTCGATCTTAAGATACCACGCCGGATGATTCGTTCGTTCGTACCAAGAAGTTTTTTTTTTTTTACGCGCTATTATTAAATCACATACCCTACCCCCTTTATGTAATTATTCATATTATACACGTTTAGCTAGGTGGTGCGTAATTGTATTTTTTATCATTTATTAGGTCTCGTTAAATGCAGTTTCCATGAAAATGATCGATTCTAAAATCACGTGAGAATTATACTTTATTTATTTTTTTCTTGTTTTTTCCCTTTTTTTTCTTCATCGTTTGATTATCATACTTTATGAAACTACGTGAATCAAAAGACGCGCGCACGGTAATTTTCTCCTCCTTCCGTGGGGTATTCGCGTCGCGTTTCGCCGATATCACCCACCACTTTCCGTAGTTCTATACAAATTGAAATATTTACAAGAAGACGAAGAGTTTGCAGTGACGCTTTACGGGATTTGTTTTTTCCTCTCATTTAATTTTTTTTCCCAGAGACGCGAAACTCGAAAGTAGAAAAAGAACCCGACGAAGGACATTCGCTGAAATTGAAAGGCTTTGTCCGTATTTTCCACGTTTTTTTTCTTTACATTTTCAAAGTACTTGTAAGAAAATCGTCGCCCCTTTGAAATTTCTCAAGACCCACGGTATAATGCAAAGTACAAGAAAAACAAGCCAATACGGATAATCCCCGCAATCATAAGCAGATCGAGTTTCTCACGGGTACCGAGCAAACGTATCGAAAAGCGATTAAATGGAATAAAAATTTTCGCAGATACGGAAGCCAGAACAGCCCTACTGCGATGATGTTGCGTGATCTAAAAAATGTTTCTCAACAATTGTACATTCTTCAGTTCATTTACTCATATAGGTACGCACGACGCATCGTGGCAGTGTCGACTTGCAGGCGAGCTCGTGTGTCACATACACATATACTTTAACCTACGAATCGCTACATGCCCATGTTTATATGTATATGTATATATATAGACGCTCGTTGTTTGTCGAAGCGCCAATATCCGTGGCATGTAGGTGTACGCGCCGAGAATCGCATGAATTTCCAGCTGCGGTGATTCGCGCTTCGAGCACACATTGCGTTGGGGATGTAAGTGACATTATTAATCTTCGCTGCGCGCGGGAATTCAATGCCGTAACGAGATTTCGCTCGTTCCAATGATAGCTGGAGAAAAACGGACAGATTGGAGTATAATAATTCACGTTGATGAAAACATTGTGGCCCGGGATGAAAAATAATTGGAACGAGCAAGGCTCTCTGGAGGCTTTTGAAACGTGGACATTTTTCGACGCGTCGTACTCGTGACATTGTGGTGCAATACGAGCCAGAAAAATGCCACATTTCACGGTTCTCGGTGATAACAATTATTTATTATTTATACAATGTGCAGCCAGGTACTCTCTCTCTCTCTCTCGCTCTCGTATCTCAATTTTAGATGCTCGTTACCAAAATAACAATCAAAATGATGACCACCACTGTTAGGCAGATTATGATGAAGATCTTTTTCTGTGAACAAAACAACGTAGGCATATCAAGCGCGCTAGTCGGCATTGAATGATTATTTAATGGCTGGCGGCAAAAAACGCGATTTTACAAATTATGTTACACGTTTCGTCGTGTGCGTCGTTCAAAAAACAGCTCAAGCACGTTTTTGGCACTATAGGAAAAGAGGAAGAAAAAAATGGTTTTTTTTTTTTTTTTTTTTTCTTCCATGTCGTTTAGTGTAACAATAATCTGAAATCGCGTTTTTCGAAGCGTAAGCTAGCAATTTAACAAATTCTATGTCATACGTATATAAAAATTTTTGTTAGCAAAGTCGAAAGCGTTATAATATTGTTATTCGAGATTGACAGTTAATTAGTAAAATTTACTTGGTGCAGGAGCGAAAATTACGAAAAAAATTGCGAGACACGCTAGGAAAGTTAATAATGTTAATGAGTAATCGTATATTTGATTGTTTTTTTTTTTGTTTTTTTTTTTTTTTTGTTTTTTCAAAGGTTAGTTAATGACTTTAGGACAAATACAGAGACGAATGTACGGGAATATCATGTACGATTAAAATTATCCTCCCGAGGCGTCGATCTAAAGGATCGCCGACCTCCCACCCCGAGTATAGTAATAATTGCTGTTATCGCCCTCCTTCTCTAAAATTAATATTCATGAACACAGTTAGTTGACTCCTATTATATAAACAAATGCGCGATGCATTTTATTATGTACTACTGCGAGAAAATTTTTTTCTTCCTTTACAACACGAAATCGAAACACCAAGACTTTTATTCAAATTGTGTTATTATTATTATTATTAACTTTATTTTTCCTTTTTGACATTCTAAAAGCTATGTATATTTACAAACTTTATCTTTTTTCGCTTCGAAAACAATAAACTCTCGTCCAGTTCGAATTTCCCTGCCAACTTTTATCGTGAAACTGAGCTAAAGCGACGTGCTGCTGAAGCCGATGTTGTCGTTCAGTGCACAACATCGTTGCGTCCAAAATTTAATCAGAGCATACCTTTTTTTTTCAAGTGCGTATATAACTCTGGTTGACGAATGCCAAAAAAAAAAAAAAAAAAAAAAAACCGGCCACGGGCGCTCGGCTTTAGCTCAGCGTGAGAGTAGCGCTTTTTCGAGAAGTTCCGCGCCGCGAAGTTTTAAAATTCAAACGTCAAGAAAATTTTTTGTTCAAAGGCACATTCCGATACTACTAATGAATGTCTCGACCAAAATCATCAGCGTTTATCAAGAAATCTCATGAGCAAAGTGATTTTTTTAAGGAAATACGAATAAAGAAATAGCCTCAGCGTATCACCTGCATTTTTCTCATCTTCGTGTGACAACAACAATAATCATAAATATAATTCCGAAGACGAAAAAAATATAATAACGACACGAGAATCGTTAACATGATAATACATCTACACACTCAACGTTAGCTATGAATACAATTAGGTCAATTGTTTTTCCAAATGTCACCAATAAACGAGGGTTTACTCTCTATACGAAAGAATGCAGGGAGAATCGACGTAGGAAACAAATTCGATTTAAATACACCAACAAGTGTATTTTTAACGTAAACGGCGAAAAGAGCTTTCTGGATTTATTGAGTAAAAAAAAAAAAAAAAATAAAAGTATTTGTGTTCATGGACGATCTCGTCTTTTTTTCTATATAATTGATATTATTACAACACACCATACGGCCCGTGGACTGGCGAATTCACTCCCCACAGTCTCTCTTTCTCCCCCTCCTTCTAAGCAATGACAACACCTCGGACTCGCTCAAGTACCACATTACACCCCCGTAACAACAGTACATTATTTTCTCGATCACGGGTCTACATTGTTTTTCTCTTATTGTCCGTTCGTAGATATTAGGTATTAATAACTTTGTTTTTTTTTTCTTTTTATTTTTTTTATTTATTTATTTTTTTTTTAATTTCTTGTTACTGTCTCATTACGCTCGTTGCAACAGTCAACGAGTTTGTTCTTCATTTTTCTCGCTTCGCTTAATTTTTTTTTTTTTTATTTCACTCTCCGATCTCCGTGCGGTACAACGATCTTTTCGCAATGTAACACCTCTTCGCGTCAATTTCTTCCAAAAAACACTCCCGTGGCTTATCTTGTTTTTCGTTTAGTCTCTCGGCTTCCCCCGCACATACTACACGCACTGCAAATGTCTCTTTGACCCCCCCTCCCCATCTTTTTGTTTTCCGTCTTCCGTTTACTCGACTTACTCTTCCTGTTAGCGAGAGTCTTCCCACAGGCGCTTTAGAATATCGGTATGAATGCTGTTATAATGGAGACACCTATGACGCATAGTATTGCGATGCAGATCGATATTATGATCATTTTCTGTGGACAAAAAAAGACAAAACAATCGACAGGTCAGTCTACATGGTTACCTGTGGCTCCTCGACAATCGACGACATTGACAAGTGAGAGTTTGTGGCAGTCAAGTATACAAACATATTTATTTCGTTTTAGTCAGCAGTTGCTGTTTACACTGTCATTGGTGTTGATTCGCTGTTTCATTATTGTGGAGCGTGTAAAACGTCAGTCAAATGATAAGAAGTGTCACAATAGTCTATATGGTATGGTGTAATCAATGAATTTGGAGAATCAAAAAAGGTGTAGAGTACATAGTAATAAGAATAAGAATATAATAATAAAAAGTGTATGAAAATGTAAAGGTAAAAAATTTACTTGAAAAGATTTAAAATGAACGTGCTCTACGTAGATAAAACGTAATTATATTTATTGGCACTCAAAGGTGTGCTGCCTCTGCCGAAGCTCTGCGTGTTTGCTTTTCTCACATTGCGTACGAGAAAAGAAGCTTTGAGATGATCAAGTAAGTGGATATATTTCAATGGTTCTGTTGAGTATTTTTTTTATTTTATTTTTTTTCTTTTCCTTTCGTTTATTTAATTTTTTTATTTATTTACACAGATCATGCAACGGATGCTGCTCGTGTTGTGCGTGTGCCGTGTCACTGTTGTTGGAGTCTGTCGTGACGTGACGTCGAAATAACCATCAAACCGATCGATCGAGAAAATAAATCATAACGTGGAACAAATGTTGGAAAGCTTTCGATGCTGCATGTATAACGTGATACAACATAAATCAATGTTTAATAACGCGAATCGAAAAAATAAAAAATAAAAAACGGTTAAAATTTCTGGACGTGTATCAGAAAAAAATGTGTCATTTTCCGTGAGAGACTGTGAGTATCGGTGCAGAACAGCATTTTCTTACATTTCCATCGTAAACATCGGTTGCAAAAAGGCGTAAGAAAAATCATTCCGCAAATAATACGCATGCACCACATTCAACTACACATACGTCTACGACAACATTGCCATTACACAACATCAAAAGGAGCACTAATGAGTCGAAGAGGAAAAAAAAAAAAAAAAAAAAAAACTACTTGTATGCAAAAGCGACTAATTATCTACTACGAGCGCGAAAACCAGTCGGTTGATCAATAATATCACAGCTCGAGCTCTATCTACCCATACGGTGTTCTACTACACGTAAGTTTCGATTCGACCGGCCGGCATCTTTGGACTTGTTATACTGTTTACAACACAAAAACGGAGCCGGTCGAAGGCGAGTACAATGGCTCCTTACATCGTTGTTATTCTAGGCTCGCCGGTGGAGCGTCTCCTCTTACTTTTGCCTTCGCCGCCAGAGAAACAGGCCGCCCAGGGCAGAATGCTGGTGCGCCATGGGGAATAAAACAACAAAATCCATTCTCGTAAAGCAATGCTCTCTATTGCTCGATTCCAGTCGAGGTAGGGGGGGGGGAGACCATTTAAAACAAAAGGTAAACCCGGAGGGGTTGGGGGTAAGTAAGTACGTGACTCGCGCAGCCATTCGTGCGTGCGGGGTTTTTGTATACCGTTGTTGTATCCGCGGCATTGTGCTCGGGTGATGGAGGGCTTACGCGAGAGTGATCATTGAAAAATAACCATTTTACCGCTCTCTCTCTCTCTCTTTTTTTTTTTTTTTTTTTTTTTTTTTTTTTGTATCGACACTCTTCATTGTCCGGAGTTGTTTTATCGTTTGACAACTTGCAAACAAAGCGATTGCGGGTGGAAAAAAAAAAAAAAAAAAAAATTTGTCACAATTATTTTATTGCATTGAAACAGCAAAGGACTCTAATGGGACCCTTTCATTTGCCCTATGAAAAAACAGTAATGACAACAATAGCAGCAGCGGTCGAGCTGTATATGCAACACAGAGGGGAAAAAAAAAAAGAACCAAGGTGCTTCGTGCGTACATCAAAAACAAAGCAAAAAAAGCAAAAAAAAAAAAAAAAAAAAAGGTACACCTCAAGCACAGGTATCCAAACACGTGCATGGCTATCGCTCGCGTACTCCCGACTCCCGATTACTGATCGATGCAATTACCCCCGCGATCTGTAGCCACGTGCACCTCACACGGGTACAAGGAGGTGTTTTGGCACTGTCCTCCTTTCCTATCCCTGGCCGAGGTTTATTTCCTCTCTTTGCTCGCCCGAAGCTCGACTTGATTGCCTTCACCACGGGCAGACACATATACCTACGACGACACATCTAACGAGTACGGAATTTGTATTTATATGTGTGTGCGCACCACCTCTTCTGGCGATTGCATCTCACATTGTTGTCACGTTTACTACTATACTGGCATGTCCACGAACACATATAATGTAGATAAAGCGCTGCAATTTGAATTTATTTGGACGCGCCGTCTGTGATACCAAAACAATGTCGTAGTGAACGAGATTCGTACGATCGGAGCACGTTTTCGAGTCGAGCGTTACGTCCGGTTGATTTTTGGTAAATTATACATGCGCACGTGATGGATTTTTCATATCAACGAGTTATATCTCAATTTTGGTTAGAAATAACGTAGACCTATGGAGAGAGACACACACAAACATGTAAGTATGTTCAGATGTAACAAACATTTATGCGTATGTAGACACATATTTAAGGAATTGTCAGTGGGAATGTGGGAACATCCAAGTAATAATACAGAAACACATGTACAATTGTGTAGAGAGTTAATATGTTATGGAGACGAGGCTGAGGTTGCGCGGATTACACGTTAGCCTGGAACATGAATACTCCCTAACGTGTACTCTGTTAATATAACATACATGTTCTAGTGCACGTGCAGACAGGTACGATAACAATAAACAATGAGCAATGATAATAATTGTACAGGGATGAGTTGTTTTTACATGAGAACCGGTTACATTGTATTGTTACGTTGGGATCCAACGAGGTATATGTGTGTGCAAGGGGGATGGGGTTGGGTGGGCCGGCACCTACGGTTGCAGGGTGCGCGTCTCGTGAAATCATCATCGTCCTTTACCTTGCGAGCCTTGATCATGTACTCCTCGGCCTTGGTGAGCTCGCCCCAGGCTGTGTCAACGTGATCTCCGGTCTGGGACACGTTGAACTCAATCACGTCCATCATCTCGCCCTGTTGGTGCGTGCACGGGGCAGGACGGGGGATGTATATATACACGCGCGCCCAGTGTGTGGTGCACACAACGGAATGAGGACGGATGTATTGTTTTTTTTTTTTTTTTTTTTTTTTTTTGTTGCGTGGACAAGGGGACGGTTCGACGTTGATCGGACGCAGTTTTCGTTCGCCGAACATTGTGTGTTGTTGGGTGGATTTCACGGAAAGGAGGAGGAGGAGGAAAAACCACACACACGAGGGTACGCGCGCGTACGGAAAGTGGACACAAAAATAGGGACGACAATCGTTTTGCCGATGTCGCGTTGTTTTGGTATACATAACAACGTGTGTAGCAGGGAGGAGTCAGGCAGTTAGACAGAGAGCGTAAATGTGCGTGGTTGGGGTGTATATTCATATATGTACATAACATTATACCCACGTACAACAGTGATTTAACCATCAGCAAGTCGACAGATACAGATTACACATAATACACATATATACATATAATCATATCGAATACGCGCACACACACCAATTAGGTACATATTTGCGCCAAACAGAGCGTTATTGTTGTTTTAGTTATTGTTTTTTTTTTTTTTTTTTTTTTTTTTGTATTATACACATAGGCATGTTAGAAGTTAGTATAGTCAATGACAGAGCAGCAGTGGACAGAGGCACAATAGTCACACCCATTTTACCAGAGATTGTGCGTTGTTTTTTTTTTTTTTTTTGCAAGTCAATTATGCATAAATATAAATATATTTACAATTTTACACATTATATAGAGAAATAGTTTAAAAAAAAAAAAAAAAATATCATGTTAACATAATTGTTTGAGGTACAAACAAATAATAGAGTAACCAAAATAAAAGGATAATTGATTGTACGTGTATTAAATTGTTTTAGCGAGCCAACAAAATAATACAGAGACAGGGCAGCGTTTTTTTTTTTTTTTCCAAGTCAGTGGCGAACCAAATATCGCACGCACATTGATATTTATATTTTTTTGCATAAGTATGAAACAAATGTGCGTCCATTGAAGAAACCATGTGTTAATGAAGATGAATAACAGTACGGAGATTGTAATATATATTTATTCATTTGTATGTATCGCACAAGCAGGAAAGCGTCAAATAAAGATAAATAGAAGTAGTGCGGATTTTTGGGACATGAGTTGGGAGTAGGAGGAGGAGGAGGAGGGAGTCAGGTGAGAAACAAAAAAAAACGTGACCAATTAGACGCGAAAGGAAGTGGCATGTTTTCGTATAACATAAGGGGAGGACTCACCCGTCGGGCTTTGCTTTGGTACTTGAGTGCTTTTTTGGTGTCCTGCGTGGCCGTTTGCACATAGTCGACCGCGTGCTCCACGTGGTACTCTATGCGATCTATCATCTCGCCCTACGTTTTTACATGTTTAACGCAGCGAGGCGTGGCGTCGTTTTTTCGTTTTTCCACCCCAAAGATAGTAGTGGTAGTAGCAGCAACAGTGGTAGAGGTAGATTTACCAGTAGACCAGGCGAGCGAGTTAAGAAAGAAAGAAAGGCAACATAGCGAGTTAGTCAATGACCATATATATAGACACGACACGTGTGGCGGTTAATGATTGCTATCCAATCGTAAAAGAATTTCATTATTTTCTCTCGGGCTCTTTGAGTTTTTTAACGTATGCACAACTTGAATTTTTCGAATTGGGTGATTATGGTGGAAAATTATAAAATAACTTTAAAAAATAAATTTATTCATCACAACTCAAAGAGCCAGAAATTAGTTGTTACCGAAATGTATTATCTTATTAATTTGTTACACTATTTGGTCTAAAACGAGGACATGTTATTATGTGACGTGGAAAGAAATTGTGTATTAATTTATCAGCTTAGTTCGTTAAACTACTAAACATTTTTTTTAAGAAACATTTCGTCACTTATTTATGGTTCTCTCTCTTGCTCCTGTGGAGCAAAAAAAAAAATGTTGAGTAGACCTTTCAGTATAGCTATAAACAAGCGTTATTTCGGACGAGTTACAGTACAGGAAAATTGTAGTTATTGAAAGTGAAATAAGCCTAGGTAAAAATAAAAAACAGCGCCGCACCCACTGCTTTCTGTGCTCTTACGTTGCCGTTTAATAATGTAAGATCACGCGGGAATTAAAATTTAAAAGTAAAAAACTCATTTTTTGCAAGCCACTCCGGGTCACATATGGGGACATATCATATTTGCATATTTATAATGACTTATTGACTAAAGTACCAACCACAACTTGAATTACGTTACATCGACCAATGATCGATGCAGTGAACTATCAAGTTAAATCGTTGTGATTGGTAAACTGAAAAGAAAATTATTTTATGTTCAAGTTGCAGAAGCTCGAACATATTTAATTTTTCAATGAACAATTAAATGGATTAGAGAAAAAATAATTGTAGGAAGGATAAATTACCTGACTCTCCACGAGCATGGCCATGTCCATGAACATGTCATGGAGTTCCCTAATGGAGTTTTCCAATTTAATGATATCGGCGTGACGCGCTTCGATATCTGCTAGAGTTTGTTTGGCTTGTTGCGTTTCCATGATTATCTGCAATTACATGACGCGTCATCGCATTTGTAATACCTACTCGATTCAATTGATAGACGCTTGTATCGTTTGTTTTTACAGCGTTATACCAATCAAATTGCCCAGACTTGTGTATAATTTGATTGGATCGCTCTTGTTTATTATAGTCACAAAATCGACTGCTTCTAGCCGAGCGCGTTACACGCATATTCATTGATATAACATGTAATAGGCGCACAAATATGCAGTAAAAAAAAAAAAAAAAAAATAAGATGAACGAAAAAAGCGCCTCTTGATTCTCAAGCGCTCGATTTCCGTGATCAAAGAAACCAAAAAAAAGGTAGAATCAGAGGGAGAAATGCACACAGCGCGCCAAGACAATGGTGGCGAGAGACGCTTTTTGCGCAATCACGAGGAGGAGGTACAAGCCTCTGGCGGAGCTCCAAGCGGAGTTAATTGCTAATTTAATGACTAGGCGCCGGCCGAACGCCTCTGAGGACAAAGGCAAGGTCGACGCGAGCTAGGAGAAAAAAAGGCACAACTTACCCCCTGCGTGAAGACCGCCGGGTTGCCCTGTTCCAGCATCTCCTCGAGTTCCTCGTTGGTTGTCGTTCTTCCCGCTGGAATGACGAAGTTTTTTTTTTTTTTTTATTTTTTTTTTATTGGCCAACAAAAGGATATTAAAAAAAATAAAAGGACTAGAAGGAGTAAACTTACTGATTTCCAGCTGTCGTTGTATCCTGCCCTTACACCGTTCCCTGTAATCGGTCTGTGTCCGATTGTACTCCGTCATGACCTCGACGAACTTCCTGGATAACGTCGAGTGTTGAGTCTTGCGTATCCTCAGATCCGCCGAGGATTTGTTCGTGTGCTCGTCTTGCTCGATGTTTTGCTCTATCACTGCGATGATGATCGGGAAAAACAATCAAACTCGTTAGCCATCGTTCAAGAGGAAAAAAAAAAAAAAAAAATACGTTACTTCATACAAAAGCAATGAACTCACCCTTTAACTTGGCTCTGGTTTTATTAGCAGTTTTCTTGATGTCGGCCATCAAGTCCTCGAGTTCCATTTTGACCTCTGCAACAGGCAAGCGTGTGGATCGGTGAGATTAATGTAAAATTATTACAGTTTAAATATTTTTTAAAACAAGTATGACATAAAACATGTGGTTAACTGCGCGATGTACCATTTTTCAAGTTACGCCAAGTACACGTCGAGTAGCTAAAGCTCGAGGGAAAATTTTCATCGCTTTTCGGTGCAACAGCGTCAGGTGTGGACTCTTAGGGGGTGAATTTTTCATTATTACATTATTAATGTAGGTCCTTTTCGTGATACCGGGGCATTTGTCCTGCCATACTGCATGGTGTGCAAAGTGTTGTAGAGTCATGATTTGTATTTTTTAACTCTCAAAGTTTTGATTGATTCCGCTGATCTGGAGGAATCGGCGAATATTTTCATTAGCGATTTCCACGCTCGAGTGCCCTAAGGTTCATTCAATTCCAAATACCAGAAATTCCAGAAAAAATTCAAACGAATCGCAACCCTCTTATCAAAAGAGCAGTAAATATAGTCTCTTAAAACCACCGAGTGGGGGGGGGGAGAGAATCGAGCGAGCGCAGCAGAAAAATCGGAGGGGGTACATAAGTAATCGGTCCTCGAGAATATTTTCCGCGCGATAAAACCTCCCTTCCTCTTTGCCTCGATCTCCGAATAATGTTTGATTTTTTTTTTTTTTTTTCTCGAGCGCGCGAGAATGTGGGGGAAAGAACTTTTTAACCCCATTCGTAAGAGCACAATAAGAAGAAGAAAACAGTCGAAATAACGGGTCGCAACGCAAGCGCAGCTGTCTGCGCATCTGCACCCTCGTTTCTCGCCTCGAGACGCGAGCAAGGCCTCCTCCATAGTGGGTCATCGACTCCACGGCTTTCTGGGTACTATGAACCAGCGCCACCAGCATCCCTCGCCCGACGACTTAATGCACGTCTCGAAAATTACTTGACGCGTTACACGTACACACAGACTCCCTCCGCGCCACTCTCCAATCTCGCTTTGTCTTGTCTCACTCGCGCCGGCAGTCACATACGAGATGCACGAAGCTGGTGCTCCGGAGCAATTCGCGTGATTAAAAATTATCTTGCGACCTTTTCCGGCAAAATTTTCAATTACCTCACTCTCGGGTGTCGCCCAACTTCACAGAAACCATCGCTGCTACGAGATACTACAAGATTCGGTGTTGAAAAAAAAAAAAAACCCTTTCAATAATTTGTTTCCCCCCCCCCAAAAAAAAAAAAAAAAAAAAAGGTACAAGAGATAAAACAATCCGAGGTAGCGGCCCGCGGGCGTGAATCACGTACCGTAAGGGAGGAGATAACGACGACAGACATATATATATATATACCCATATAGCTCCCACGCGCATGTCTGACCATACGCCGAGCGTGACTACTGCCCCCCGCCCGAAGTCTATACCTCCGACGCCACGTGCGTGCACGCTCCAATAACACTCGCGATGTAAGTACAGATGCAGGTGTATTGCGTCACTCCGCGTACGAGAAGACAAACTACCCCCATACGTGTAACGAGCACGTGAAAAACAGGGCGGTTTTATTGTAGAGCGAATGAGCTGTTTATCCCCTTTCGTCGGCATCAGATTCTTTTTTTTTTGTCTTCTCCGGTTTAACCGTGCACCTGCTTTAATTTTCAACCCCGCCGAAGCGGACCCGGACGAGGAAATTAGAGACAATAAAACAACCGCGATCGAGAAAACTTTTCAAACCCCCTGACACCTCGCGAGCTGGTATATAGGTACCCCCGGAGATCAGCCATGTGTATTTACATATATGTTGGAGGCTCCGGTGGCGCAGGCCAAACGCGAAATTGCAACCGTCACAGAAACACCACTAATGATCCGGTTCTCGAGCTCTTTCGCCACCCACACTCTCGATCTTGGGTAAATACAAGCGCACGGCTATCGACGCCTGCGATACTTTGGAATGTATATACATACGTACGTACGTATAAATGACTATTTGTACAAGGGAACATATTTGACTAACGATGTTTGCATTGAGTTGGAGGACTTATTTAAGGGATGTTTTTTGATGTTGTTGTTGTTGTTGTTGTTACTGCTACCGCTGGGGCAAGATTATTTTCGGGACTCTCGAGTCTTGGGAAAACACGACATAATGGACATACATGATATTTTTCCTATCTAGATGCGTATTGCATCAACAAAAGGGAGCCAGAGTTTTTTTTAGTGTGTATAGCTATCATTTTTCCCTTTCGTATAAGAATGCCAAGTAAGACAGAAAAAAAAAAAAAAAAAAAAAAAAAACTATTATCTTCGATATAAAAGCGGCATCGGTCGTCGTAAATGAAACTATACCTGCACCCACGTAAACAATCCTCCCCCTGCTCTTTGATCTCGTTACGCACATCCTCTTCCTTTCCCATGCGTTCGCACGCAGGCGTGCGGTATACTACGTTACACGCGCCTACGTCAGAGATCACCAATATATATACATATAGAGTATATAAGCAAGGGCTGACCACCGACGCACACGCGAGTGAGATATCACCGCAGCGAACCACCCACGGGTGGGCTCAGAGAGATGCGCGTAGGCGTTGTAGCGGCGATGACGCGTGCGATACGCATACACGCACACACACTCACGCTCGGACCTGGTATCTATATGTATACCATATGTATACGCATCACACGCCTTCTATCTCTCTCTCTCTCTCCCCCTCTCTTGCTCATGAATGAACGATCGGAAATACCGGGCGTAGTATTATATCGTAGGACTACTCTAGGGTGGGAAAGAGAGACTCGGTGTATAGCCGGAGCGTGGATGTTCTCGCAGGACGCGCGCGCCGCATCGACACGTCCAGCATCCTCCTCTCATACGACATGTATGCCTCTATCGATGCGGAGTTCATAGCTTTTTTTTTTTTTTTTTTTTTTTCATCCCCTGATGTATCGCCGATGCAATCTCTTGCAAGAGCCGTGGGCCGAGATTCACGTGGGGGGATTCATGGGGAGTACCCGCGTGGGTGGCTCTATACGGAACGATCGCGTGGGCGTCCGAGATTGCGAACGGTTTAATGTAGTATAGGTTTGCAGCTGCAGAGTTTTTTTTTTTTTTTTTTATCCTTTCAATTGTCATTAAATGGTTGTTAAGCGATCGTTGTTTGGAGGTTTTACTTTTCTGGTAAATAAAAAATGACACGTACTTATCAACTGGGAATACAAGATTAGGCCTGAAAAAGAAGCCGGGCTGCGGGCAAACAAAAATTTCTCAATTACACGATAGTGATGCTATATTATTCCTTTGTCCCGGCCTTGGCGGCGCGCGTATTCAATGGAGCACGCAATATTCGTAAAGCGGGAGAAGAAGAGTCGCGTTGGTACGCGCATATACATACACGGCACACACCCAAAGTACAATGCGCCGGCAGTTATAAGCCGACCATAAGCCATCCACGAGTGCCTTCACTGACGGAGAATAAGAAGAAGAAGAAGAGGAGAGCGACGCCGAAAAATGGCTATTACGTACCGCTTACGTATGGGTGAGCTTTCCCATACAAGCACGCTTTTCTTTCGTGCGGCGTTATTAATTTCGCTCCTGGGAATTGTTGGGAAGCACAGTGGGAGGGGGGGGGGAGAAGGATGATGGTAACGGCGTCGGAAGATCCTCGAGGATGATTCCGCTCGAGGGGGTGGTTAGGGGAGCTTTTAACGCGCTCGAGGGCGCTTTGCCACTGTGGGTAGTGGTCGCTGCTGTTTGAGCTTCCGACTTTTTTTCAGTGTCCGAAGCTACGGTCATAGCCGTTGAATTGCACTGTACGCCGCAAAATCGCTGTTGGACCTACTGTTTAAGTGAAAAAGTTCACGTGGACGAAGATATTGTTTTTTTTTTTTTTTTTTTTTACCCACTCTACTGCAAAAGTATACATGTACGGAGGGTGTGAAAAAATATGCCCACCCTCTCGTTGTAATCTACTTTTCGATATTATAATCAGGGAAACCTTTTTCATAAAAGAGAAAAAAAAGGAAAATCCCGAGAAAAATATTTTTAAAAATATTACACGACAATGACAGTGGGTTGTAATAATTAACATGAGTCCTGCAATAGTTTGGCGGTAAGCGAGTCTTTCGCTTGTTTTTGCTCATCAAGGCGTACAGTCCCGCAAAATGATATCTCACTTGCAACCTCGAGGGAAAAAAAAAAGAGTATACCTACAGTGTCCGCAAATTTCACGCGTTTAGGTATGTAGTGAAGCTTGGCACCGCTGCCAACGGCACTTTAGGCTCCACAGCTCCCGTCCACCAGCGTAATGGCACGAGTGCGACCGCTCATGCGATAGGTATATATACACACACACACATTTAGAGAAGGGGGGGGGGCAACCAATTTTGAGTTTGTCCGCGACGGAGCCCTATCTCCTTCCCTTATTTCGCGAGCACAAAAAATGCCCCACCCTTTTTTTGATGACTCATCGCGATGCATTAAAGTCAAATTAGGTTACACGGGAGAACGAGTGTGTGCCCAGCGAGGGGGAGATTGTGAGATTCGTTTTATCCGCGTTCCGGATTAATAAAGAAACTTTTTACGTCGGCTCTCACTCAACGCGGATGAGTTTTAAGATTAAATTTGCCGGGACCCATCATTGCGCGTGGGGCTGGGAAAAGAAAAGATCTCACGACTCGAAAAAACTCGGCGGGCTGGAGTTGGGGGGAGGAAACGCTCGACGTTTTGTTCCCGCGGTGAGTCATGGGGATCGGTTCGGCCGAAATTCACGCATGAAAAAACAGGAACAACAACACCGGGCGTCATGTCCCGTGTGTGGCTGATGATTTAAAATTAATTCAATATACCCACTGGTCGGATGCACTTGTTTGTTATCTGTCGGTGCGGGCCGATACATTCATTTCACGGGTACGAGAGAGTATGTATTTAAATAAAAATACTCGAGCTGTAAAGTGCACCTTCTTCCATTGAAGGGTGCATGGTATAGTCGATTCATCATGAGTTTCGGAAAGTAAATAATTTTTTCGGCTAACGTATACTTTGAAAAATTTTATTCGTATACCTATAGACTCTACATTTACGGAATTGAAAATTTCATGTCGCTTTTTAATGTCCCATCACGCGTGCAAAAATATATACATAAGTTGAGTACACAGCGTCCAAGGGACAGTGGGTACAAAAATAGCCGAACGGTGACGCGCGACAATTTCCGTTAGCGGGTAGCGCGTGGGCGCGAGCGAGAGAAACGGAGCAGGTGCAGGAGGAAAAAAAGGGCCGGGCTGATCGATGGACGCAAGATGAAGTCGGAGGTTTGTTTTTTCGTTCGATTGACGTTGAAAGTAGTTCGTAGCGAGCACTCATTGTTGTCTGAGAAAAACACCTTGGCCAGACTAATAGCTCCAGGGATGCCGAGCGCCAGACTACTGCCCGACCCCCAACCCCTCCTTTTTTTTTGCCCTCGTCGACTTGACGCTGCTGTTTTCTCGACCTGTTCCTTTTTTTTTCCCGATCGACTGCTGCGTCTTGCTTCTCGAGTCGAACGCCCACGAAGGAGGGGTGTGTACACGGACAGTATAGAGGGGAAAAAAAAGAATTATCTGTTTCTCTCACCCCCTCATTTTTTTTTTTTTTTCATACCCACTGTATCAATAAATCGCTCAGCGCCGAGTGTCAAAGAGTGACACGAGTATCAGCTACGGGTACACGCGTGTGTACGAGTTTCGAGGTGCACGAGTCGACGACATCGGCGAAGCCTCAGCAGAGCACGAGGCTCGTCGTCGTAATCAGCTTATCCGCACGCACGAGCCGCGTTTCCATAATCGGACAGGGAGACTCAGCGGTTACCCCTGTACTACACTATGCGCAGTGCACTCGTGAAATTCGCGGTGGTAATGGTGGATTATCGCGGCGGTGGTCTTAAAATTTCAAAACTCTACCGCGACGTAAAGCGCCGGGCGGACAGCCCCCGCCGCAACAAACAACAAGAACCACCTACGGGGTGTAATTGCATTACACGCTGTGCCTTTTTTTTCTTCCCCCCATCCCCCTGCCTCTGGGCGAGGGAGTAAAGCCGCTGTTGCTACTGTCGCGGTTCATCGCGAGTTTGCGGGGTTATTGCTGTTGTTTTCATCCCTGGGTATCTCCTGTGGGCGGGACTGTATCCTTTTTTTTCTTTCTCTCTCTCTCTGTATTCTAACGCTTGAACAAAAACTTTTTAATTTTTAACTTTTCAAATACTTAAGCGCTTCTGAAAAAGTATCAAGCTAAATTCATACCACCCGGGAATATGTGTAAAAAAAATTTGAGTTACTAAACAATGTACAGTATAAGTTAAATGTATTAGACTGTAAAAATGGAAGGATTTTTTTTTTTTCTCAAACGTTAACTAAAAGTTCAAACAAAGCGTTCAATTCAAAAATGTAACTTTTCTTGGGCGAAACAACGTTCTACTCGCTCGTATGTATATGTACACGTGCAAATCCCACGCGCGTCGTTAAAGTGTTTGTGGGATACCACCACGGGGTGCAGGTTGTAAGACTTGCACGGAACTCGAGACGAAGGCAAAATACGACGTTTCCCTAATGTCCCATGCACTGCTACTTTACGGCACATGTTTTCAGTTATTTGTCTTTGCAGGGAAGTGATGGCAACAAGACACGGGAAGCACGCGAAAAGAGAGTCACCGAGCCCACTTCAGCCCAAAACCTATCTCCATTAACCTATGTCACTTTTCAACGAGGTTTAATAGTATTGGGGAAAAAAATGAATGAAAATCACAACCGCACCTACTCAAACAAAGATCCACGTAAAGTATACCGTCGAAACAAGAGCTCGTTCTTTCGTGCATTTTTCCCCTATCGCTCCCAAAAAACAGGCTCTCTCTGGATTTTCCCGTCCCTCCGCGGCGTCGACCCATTTCTTCGGTTTGATTTACCACGGTATGGCCCTTGGGTTTGCATGGCTCGAGGGTACCGACCGAGAGACGTATACCACCAGCGAGAATTAAGAGAGAGGAGGAGGCCGCGATTTCTAAACGCGTGGGTGAACGAGCTCGCAAGCATACATCGAACTGGGTCAACAGCGTGCTACGCCGGGAGCAGCTTATTGCACTCGAGGAAGAGCTGCGCCGATGCTGTACAGCTCCGCCGTTAGCTGACTCTTCTGCTTTTCTCTCCTCCTCCTCCTCCTCGTCAAAAGACTGCACTGATGTACTCATTCGCAGGTACGAAGAAGCAGCACACGGACCAAGATCGAACGGGGGGGAAAAAAAAGAAGGACATCTTTTTCTCTTGCATGCACTTTACGACCACCGCGCGAGCGAGTGTCTGTCCAAGGGTGTACTCTCTTTCGGTGCGTAGCTTGGCTTGCTCCCTCCTCTGCGCACCTGGATCAATCGCTCGGTGGCTCTTAATGCGGGATCCTTTGAGCTCGTGCCCCAGCGGAGTTTGAAAGAGCCCACACGACACGAGAGAGCTTTACCTCCGCGCTTTGAGTGGGGAAATGACAAACGCAACTTGATTCTGTCGCGGAAGATGATTTACGCTTTTATACCACTGCTGATGGTTCACGTAAGCTAAGAATAAACGGTACAAAAAAAAAAAAAAAAAAAAAAAAAAAAACGAAGCACGTGCGTATCTTTGGCTTTCGATGTTTCATTTGAATGCCGTCCAGGGCAAGTGCGCGCGGAGGCATGGATAAGCCGGTGGGTACAATGGCAGCGAGAAAAATACACGGGATCAGAGCACCGGACATGATATGCGAGAGAGAAAAAGATAGCCGAGAGTCTTTGGTGGTCTCTGCCCCGGACACGCGCGTCTGACCAATTTCGTCGATAGCTACTGTGCCCCCCCTAGCGAGGGGACGTTCTTTCATTTGGCGAAAGCGAGGGAGCGATAAAAACGGAGGGAGCGTGCTTATCTCTGCCGGCCGTCTCCAAAGTGACGATGCTAAAATGAAATTGGACAAAAAAAAACAAAAAAAAAAAAAAAAACACGCAGTAGACACGTGTAGGCAGGGGACTCGAAGGCCAGTAGTACAGGTCCGGTTATAGTCGGCCAAGCCGCTTTGATCCCAGAGGCTGGTGCCTACTTTCTTTTCGCGTCATTTTTCTCCTCCCCACCAGTACACACTAGCGCGAGACAACCTAATACACTGGCTCGACTCTCTCGCGTGACTCATCGCGATTCCTCCCCCATACGTTAACTCGCCGAGCGAGACGTCGCAGAGGGAGGGACAAATCTCTTTCCTTCTTCTTCGGGTCGCTCTATGAATTTACGTCCGTGGACAACCCTCCGGTATTTTCTTCTCTCTCTCTCTCTCTCTCTTTTTTTTTTTTTTTTTTGTTTTTTTTTGTTTCGACATTGTTTGCGACTGTTATATTTTCCACGAGAGGATAATCGATCGAGCCGACGGCGATGTACAGGGATCTCGTATACTCCTCGGGGACAGAACGACACTGTATTACAGTCGTTGGAGAAAAACGTCTCTTCGACGAGGGGGGAAAAAAAGGAATGTATACAAATACACACAAAAAAAAAAAAAAAAAAAAAAGGCTAAAAGTCGGTCACAAAAGTGAAGAAAGCGACGTACAAGTATCCCTCCGAGAGAGAGTCCAACCACGTGAGGAAGCAGCGACCGCGGGGCTACTAATAATACTTCCACTGGCGTTATTGGATCGGCAGCGCTGTAGGTCCCGGGAGATACGAGTGCACAGCGCAAAGAACATACACACACACACACACACCTCTGATCCGAGTGCAGGCGACAAGCTTAAATTGAAAGGAGCCGGGATACACCGCAGCAGCTGGATTTTCGCCTGTCGCAGTATGGAGCCAGTTATTGCGGGCGGATCAATTTCTGCGGAGGCGCTCGGGGCGAAGAAGAACATTCCAAACGTCGCGACAAATTGGGACTTCCATTCGATCATCGTGTGGTGCTGTTGCTTATTATCAGAGCGCCCGTCGCTGATTTTGACTCGCTGCTGTTTGCGATCAGGTATACCTACATCTGATAGACTGGTCGGTCCCTAAATTTTAGGGGGTTGGTATTCATCGTGGCTCGTACGAAAAGTGTTAAAATAAAATGAAAAAAAAAAGGGTACGAGTGTTTTGGCGATGCCAGCAGAAGCTTCGGTGAAATTTATCGCGCAGCGCGTGTGGAGGGAAATTTCGAGCACGCGTGGGAGGAACGTGATACACAGGTCATTTAACCATGAATATTTATGGAAGGCGTGCGGCTGACAGACCGAGTGTTGCAGGGCGCAAAACGCGGCTTCCGCATTAATTACAAGCTCAAACGCGGGGTTGAAATGTAGGTCGCTCGCAAAAACGCCAAAACGGGTATACGTATGGTCGAGAGTTTCACGCGTTTCAACGAAATGTTCCCGTTGAAGGTATCAAATATTTTTTTTTTTTCTTTTCATTCTCAAGAGCTCGAGCGACCGAATTCACGAGTATTACTGCGTGTACATGGGGAGCTTACCATAGTTGGGGGTGGGATTAGTCCCTTAATAGCTGCGGGGAGCTGGAGGAGGTGGGATTAGCCAAAGGAACAGGCAAAAACTTGGGAGAAAAAGGCGAGTGGCTACGAGTTTTTGTCGTCCTCCGCTTTTGGCTTGCACTGATGTGTTTCTCCAGTGCTGGGTACGGATGGGTGGGCAGGAAGACCGAGTAAGAGATAATTAGAAGATTTTTTTTTTTTCCTCGTGGTAAAGGCTTGACTAGTACGACAATTTTTTTCCAAGCCAATTTTATGCCGGCATCGTAATTCACTTTACAGTCCCGTATCACCGTAAAAAGGATTCCGGTAAATGGGTACGTACAGGTGCACAGAGGACGTGACGCGCACGAGAGTGCCTTTGCGCGGATGACGATGGCGTCACACCTTACTCGTTTCTAGTAGTAAAAGCCAGGCGATACGAAGCACACTTCCACGATCGAGCGAGTCTTATTATCTCTTTGCTCATACGAGCTTACACAGACAGGTATACATATATATGTACCTACTTCCTCGACAGTCCGACTTGATGCGCTCACTGGAGTATACATGGGTGGTACCGTAGCGCAGGTGTCGCTGTACATAGCTCAGAGACGGTGTATTTTTTTTATTTGCCCAATGTATGCTCTCCAAATGTTTGAGCTCGAACATGGAGATGTCACTAATGTTATTTACGACCTCGGAAATCCTTCACATATGCCGTCTTCAATGCTCTGGGTCACGATTATTAGGTATATGTCAATGATCTTTAATCGTTCGCAAGTTTTGATGAAAAAAAAAAATGTGTTTTATTTCCAATGTATCAGAAATCCTCAGCACGGAGTCAAACGGCACGTACACGAAACTACACCCTCTGATTTAAATTTCGCCCTTTTTGGCAGCTCCCAGGAGCCTGAAATTCCGTCGGCTTCGACACTCGTATGAATTCGATATCACTGGCGTATATAACACGTGTCGCACGTACCGTCAACGCTTGCGTTCTTGTTTACAGCCGTGTGCAATATCGTCCCTCTGTTAAACCTCTTTTTTTAGTGCGATGGTTACTGGCACGCGGTATAACAATTAACAGATCCTTTAACCAATCAGCCGGACAAATAGACAAAATAATTCGTTTCTTACCCCAAACTTGAATCGCTGCGCGCTATACTGCACCCACTGCAGCTCGACTAATTTATCCCTGCGATGGAAAATGATTTTCTTGGGAGTTGGTCCTCGTTCGCTTATTCAAAGCGGATCTTTGGAAAAGCACGCCCGTGTATGGTCTCTGTTCCCACTATGCGCGCTTGTTTGGGCGAACTTGGGGCACACGCCTCAGAATAACGTGGCACGAAAATTTTGGCCTTGTTCTCGAGTACCCGCCAGAACGTGGTTACAATGAATTATGATCACACCAATGGGGCAAAACTACATTTGAGATTATACAAGAAATTTAACACAAGCCACGCGCTCCATTCCTCGGGACAATTAGATCCACTGCAAATTACGGCTCTGGTGTCGTCTCTTCAACTCTCGCGGATCGAGCAGCGAATCATCAATTTCCACAAATGAGCGGCAGATTAAAAAAAAAGGAGGGAGGGGAGAAGTAACTGCAAGGTGATATAACGACGATGAAAAGAAGCCGTTAATTATATGGCGCAGCGGTGGGTGAAGAAAAAAAGAAAAGAGCCCAGAGGGAGAAACGAAGGAAAAGCAAACTGAATAATCCTGTTTTTGCAACAGCGTATAGTATACAGCAATGCGGGGGCGACGACGAGAAAACAATGGCAAAGCGCCGACGACGGGGCAGAGCGCGCGTGCCGCGGTGAAGGCACGTACAACCTACCCGTTGTTGTTGTCGTCTTCGTACACCTAACTGGCGCTCGCGTTAATCAAAAGAGCAAAAACAAAAAGAAATAGGGGGGGGGGGAGGAGGAAAAAATACATCACGAAACAAAACAAACGAGAAAAAGAAACGCAAAGTTGTACCGGGAGCTCGGGGTTTGTGATTAAAAGTTACAGGCGTTTTCAGGGGCTACAGCGTGAGCAGGCGGCTTTGCGCGGGTGTTAATTTTTTACGCTACTGCCAACGAGACGCAAATTTGCTCCTCTGGACGCACCTTTTTTTTCTTTTTAACCAACTTTCGTTTGATCTAAAATCACGGATGCTCAAAAAAAAAAAAAAAAAAAAAAAAACAAATTATTTACAGTCATCAGATCCAACGATAACGATGAAAAAACACACTCGAGTCAACTCTATATACGTACATAAAACATCTTCACGGGGCGACGCTATACGCCCACATACTTTTTGATTAGATAGGGTCCTCCATTATAAGCGGAGATTGGAGCTCATCTCTTGCGATAAAAACTTTTCACGCGCGGATAAAGTGGCCCGCCGAGAGTAGAAGAAGGAGACAGACGGGCTCTCGAGGTGCAGGAGGATCTCATTTCAAAAAGTAGAAAACACAATTTTCAATTCCCGCAAGTTCCGCTTTGAGCCAATTCCCATTCACGGAGTTGCGCCCTTCGCTCCGTAATATAACTTATAATCGCATGAAACGTCCCTCATGCCGATGAGTGCAGCACTATACATCGGACAGGACCGTTCCAGTAGGTTCTCTAAGCTCGTAAATTCATACTCTTTAATGAATTGGTGGCGTCTTGAAACTTTTTTTTTTTTTTTTTTATTTCCAAAAATTAGGTAGGAATCGAGGATACAGATCATATAGTATGGTATACAATATCAGATGAATGCAAAGCGTTGAATTTTTTTTCCCTACCACGTTAGTCGTTTGGAGGAAAATATTTACGCGCGAAACCGCAGGTCATTGGGGAGGAAGAGCCAAAAACGCTGACTAATTAAACTTAGCGTGATTTAGCGAGTATGATTTTTTTCATCCAATGTTTCGCGTAGTCCATTCGTGTGCATTTGCGATGAGAGTTGAGTCGAAAACCGAGAAATCCGAGCTGGGACTTGCATGCGGAGTTCCAATAAATCTTAGGAAGCAAATCGAATTATTATTTTTTTTTTTTTCCCGAAAATGCCTCCTGGTACCTCTACACCTATGGACAATACGAAGCGAGTTACCACGAGTTCATAAATCATTCGATCTCACCAGGGGGATGGAGTAACCAGAGAGAGAGAGAAAAAGAGATATAGCCGAGAACGCAATATCCCGGGAAAGCGTTGAGGAGGAATCAATGAATTTGAAAGAATCGTATGATAGCTCGAGAAGAAAAAAAAATTAAGAATACAAGACAAGCGAAAGCGTAAAAAAAAAGGTGGGCACTTGTATGGGTCTTACTTCATAATCAGACGCATAAATTTTGGGTATACACCAAAGCCAATTTCCATTGGCATGGGGATCAGAGCGATAAATTTATATCGCGGATCGACTCGCGCGACACGAGGGATCATTTCGCCTCGATGGGTGTTAAAACCCACCCAGCGCGAAGCTCCACGGCTCGAAAATAAATCGCCGAGCTCTGTATCCTCTATACACCCCCCCCCCCCCGGTGTGTTTTTCACCTTCTCGTTCATTTTTGGCTCGCGGCCATTTTTTTTGTCCCCCCGCTACAGCTCCGTCCATTTTTCCGCGTCGTTTTGAAAAGCCCCGAGAAAAGCGGCGTTGATTCTTCTCTCATCGTTCATAGAGCAGAACGAGCATCGAGGATCCAGGAAGGAAAATTTTTTTTCTTCCCTTTTGTTTAGCTGCGGTACTTGTACATGCGCGAGCACTTGGGTGCCGAAAGTCGAGATGGCTCGTCATCGATCTCGGGCCATTGGAAAATGTTGCGAGACTTTGCTTCTTCATCGAGCGCATCTTCGTTCGGTAAATAGCCACAAATTTTATATTTGCGTTAAAAATCAGCAATTAATGAGCGACGTATTGTCCATGGATTTAGAAATAGGGGTTGTTATTTGCTAGCTTGGTACACGTCATATCCAGCCACTTTTTTTTTCTATCTAATCAAAATTGCTCGAAACGATTTTGTGGCCACTTCACACCAACTAATACGTTGCTCCAATAATCACTTAAATAAGAAAAAAATCGTCCTATTTGATTCCAAATACACTGCCTACTGTTGGTTATCTGTATTGTTTTGTTTTTTTTCGATCCAATCCACGTACTCTGAAACAATAATGGCCACAAGGTTTGATTTGAGTGATGAGTTCTATTAGCTCAGGGACAGACACAGTAAAACATCGGATGAAAAAAATCGTACTCGCTAAATCACGCACGCTCCTATAAAAATTTGCATCCGAGCCGGGACATATTCGCAGTCTCTAAGATTAGTTATAGTCAGCGTTTTTGGCTCTTCCTCCCCAATGACCTGCAGTTTTGCGCGTTAGTATTCTCTTCCAATCGACTAACATGGTACAGTCAAACGAAAGGGAAAAGAGAATTCAACGCTTTGCCTTCACGTGAGAATTAAGTTGCCTCGAGATTCACGGCTCATGAGTCTTCGTTGTGGTAACGATTCGGCTTAGTCCTCCTCTTGGTGCACTTTTCGGAATCTTACCAAGGGGGGACTCTAAGAGTATACAAATGGCGTAGATACGTGCTTTACATGTTCTACAACTGGTGTTTCGCGTGATCGCCCATTCGAATGAATTCTAATCATTAGGATAGCGTATCAGGTCACGATCATAAAACTTGATTAGTTCGAAAATAATTTCTTTACATTTATACAATACATTTTATATCATACCAAATTATTTATCATAATAAAATGAATTGATTGCTTATTGTAACTCAAAGATGAAGATTGATTTGTATGTAGTACGAACGCCTAAGTCCAAACGTCTCTTTCAACTAAATATTTGTAACAGAGTTCATCATAGTAGATGAATTCGATCAATTATGTTTTTTATTTTGCGTTACAGCTCGCCAACTGTGAATTTGTAACTTAGTCATTTAAATAAACATATTGGTTCCGTTGTACGTGAATTTTAATTTTATTTCACGAAAAATCCAAACGCACATGGTATTTTCTTTATACATAATTCTTAGCTAATCTATGTCACTCATTTAAGCGTATGAAGTTTGTCACGAAAAAAAGGGTGTTGAATAATCGTTGGTGCAAATCTTTACCTCTGAATCCACGATTTTTCGCTCAAAGTTTCACGGTCCTGTTAGCAAGTGGCTCGTGCCCATGTGTGCATTAAAATCAGTGAAAGGAAAACTGCACGGGAAATAAAACTATGGAAAAAAGAGCCGCTCGAAAAGGCCGGGGGATACGAGACGGAAAGATCTAATTTGAGACAGTAGCGATACACGTGGGCCAATCGAGGGGGATAACAGGTGCATTTTAGCGCTCGCTGTTACCCATGCAGTCCCATCCGCCCGATCCCCTGTAATCGTTCACGTACTGTAACTCGGACGCTCGCCGTTATGCAAATGAAAGCCCTGGGCCGGGGAGGAAATTCTGGCGAAACTCGAAATCCCGGGAGGGGGTAGTGTGTCAAAGCGGAAACTCCTCTTTGCTCGACTATACGAACAACGGCCTGTCCGGTCGTTCCGTAGGGACTTTCCCGTACACACACACACACACACACTCACGTGTGGGGTCTAACAATACATGTGTATTACCTCCTGTATATATGGACATTTCAACTTTGTGGCTGTCCATGCAATGATATTTTCGTATGGGGCACGGAAAAAAGGTCCTTTTTGGTACTTTCGGCCCTTTTCTCCCCCCATTTCCTCCCTCGATGGCTCTCACATCGAGTTTTGGTGTATGGCCGTTACATTAGTACTGTGGGGCACTGTGTGGTTTATCACACGAGTATAGCGGTACATCCACACCGAGGAGGTCAGACAGAGGAGGAGAAGTTGATCCCATGATCGGCAATTGCCTCGAAACGATAAGGTGTTCATTAGGGATTCCTCCTCCTTGTCTTTGATGTAAGTATAAACTACGCAACACGTAGGCCCATGGGTTGTCTCAACATGGGTATACACGAGGGTTGGAAGGTCAAGGCAACGATGTTGTCTTGGTTAGAATAAGTTGCGCACTTTTTTTTTCCCCGAGGCACGGGGATGGAGTTTCTTATGAATTCGATTCCCCCCTCGGTCTGGCGCGTGTTGGCCCACTTAAGCCGCCCTAAATCAGTTCGTCTCCTCGTACATCCACCTCCTTTTTGCCCTTTTCATCCTGGACACACGCAATCTACAATCACTGCTCCCTCCCTGTTTTTCATCTCCCCCTTCTTTTTGCTAGTTTTTCCTTTATTTCTAGCTGTTGTTGTTGTTGCTGCCGAACCTTCCGACATTTTCTACTTGCAACTGCATATATGCGACTTCTCCTCTTTCCATATCGAATTTCTCACGTATTTACATACGGCAGAGCCGATATGCTGATCGAGACAGACGAAAGCGCTCACACTCCTTTTTTTTTCTCTTCGTGAAAAATCGATGCATCTACTTGCATTTTTGATTTTTCACACAGTCTGCGTGGCAAAGATGAAACGGCCCAGGAGAGTTGCAAAAAATGTTGCTCCATCGAGGAAAGGAGGGAAAGAAGAAACTTCTCGCGTGAGAGCCAGTAGGGGTTGTTTTGCTTATTTATTCAACATGTTACGAACAAGTGCTGGTATTAATAGAGTTGTTACCGTTGAAGTGCACGCTTGATCCGATGCCCACAAACATATTACTTGTAATGATTACGTTGGAGGACAATGATGCACACAGGTCACGTTTCTGGGATATTCCACCTGGTGATCGTGCAGATATGCCACACGGGTACACATATAGGTACAGATGCAATCATCGTAGCAACAACAACCACTGGGAGCTAACCCAGTGCGTGTATTATATACACACACGCGTGTAATCACGGCTGCGTGCTCGGGTCGAGATTTGACCATATAATCATACCATCTCTCCTTTTGCCCGACGCGCGCTTTTTTTCCCTCCCCCACATGCACGCTTGCCCATTTGTTAAACTTGGGGGAGGGAAAAGTTCCGAACGATATTCGGTCGGTGTAGGCTGGGGGGCGCGGAGCAAAGTTTCGGCGGTGGGGCCGGATAAAAGTTCTCACGGAGCTACACAGGCGAGCCCACGAAATTTTCGCGCCACCGCCTGATGAAAATTATTCCCACCCTCCCGACCAAGGCCGGCAATCATTCGACGTGCAGACGACGATAGCTAATTTGGAGCGTGCTTCCTTTATTTTTTCACGAGCACTATCGAAGCCTACCCAAAAGGAGCTTTGTTTGGAAACTTCATTGCTTTTATATCGCGTCCACCGTTAGTATAACGTATACCATGTACAAACACGTACACCTGCCGTGTTCGTGGACTTGACAACGCTATCCAAAACACCCCTATCATGCCGCATCCAAGCACCATGGTTTTCCACTTACAATCTCGTATCTTATTGTTACGCTTTTTCTTGCATCATATGATTTTATCGTGTGCATGTTACATCGCTGCTTTGTTATTCCATAAATTATAGGTACACGTAACGCGTTCGGTTGTTTTTTTTTTTTTTTTTTTTTTTTTTGTCATCGTCGATTGATGAAATATATTGTACATGGAGCGTCGAGTGTGATACGAACCATCGTGATTATCGCTGTTTGTGACAAGGCTTCTTTTTCACGGGCACCCCTCCGGCTCCAATCAATTTTCCATCCATCCAATGTCCCCTTTGATAAAAACAACATCAAGTATTCATTCCTGTGTGTACGCGTAAACGCGTATCCCGCGTCCAAAGTAGAGGAGGTGGATTTAAAAAAATAAAGGAAGGAGGGGGGGGAAGAGCGCTTTTGAACTTTTCCTCGTAAATAAAACTCGCAACACTTTGGAACTCTGATACAAATGGGAGACGAAGGGGGCAAGGGTATGGAAAAAAAAGGAGGAGGAAACGAGGCGCAAAGGCTCTTAATGTACTTTCGAAATCACTCGGAGAGCGCGCGTGCACACGGCAAAGTTAAATAAAAATAAAAATCCCTGAAAATATATATTTTTTTGGAAAACTTTAAGTAGGGAAAAACAGGAGAGAGGGAGAGCAGCACCCACGTATATGTAAGTGAAAAGGATAGCATGTATGAAAATTCGACGATTTTCTTTTTTTTTCTCCTCTTTAAGTTTTGCGCCACTGCTTCGAGCGCGAAATCAAGAGAGCGTGCAACAGCGGCAAATAAAGAGGGCAGCCAGCACACGCGTGTGTATTGCCTCGGTGTTTTTTACGGGGCTCTTTTGCGCGCGTCTATCCTATACACTACAGTGGCTTACACAACAAAGCTGTGCACTAGTACATAGTCCCGAGGAGTTTTTTTTTTACTGCTCACGTGTGTATATACGTACAAGTTGTACGGAAACACGGCCAAATCCGAGACGCTAAATTCATATTTTACAGGACGCGGGAGTCTGCCGGAAAATCGATACCCGTTGTGTGTGTGTATACGGTTTATTTGCGACGCGGCTCCCGTTCGATCGTTAGATACACCGTCTCTCTAGAGGCGCGAGGTGCCTTTTTTCCTTTGCTTTGAAGGATGTACACGTATACTATCTACGATTTTTTCTGCAAGGAGAGATGCAAGTATATATAGGTATGTAAATAAGGAAAAAAAAAAGGGAAAGGTAACGCGAGTAAGAAAGGAAGTTTGCAAGTGTCTATATTGAAACTGTATGTTGTTTATTTTATGAGCAAACGCGAGCAACGCTCGTGTATCGTTGAGTCTCTCCGCGTCTCGCCCATATACTTTTTTATAGCTTATTGCTCCTCTTTATTCTTTTACCGCGCAGTAAAATTTATAAAGGTGCAATCATACGTACGAATTTAATAATGCGAATGATACGCGTTTACGATTGCACCCTGGGGTGGGGGGTAAAATTAAAAGCCGGGCTCAACCACCTTACACATCATTATTGTACAAATTGATACCACTTTCGCGAGTACCATCACGCCATGGTAGTTTGTATTCTCCGAAGAAACTCATGTACGCGCGCGCCTTCGCGTCTTGATTCCCGCATCGGGAGCCGAGGATGTATACTCTTCTTCTTCTCCTTCTTATTTTAGCACTTTTGCATTTCGCTCGCGCTTCCGAGCAGTAAAAGAATTACGGTGGCACGTACGTCACCGTTGTTTGCCTTTTATTTTCAGCGAGTGGGTATACAGCGCGAGCATCAGCTGCGTGCGTGGGGTGTATCTTTCACATTTGCATCGTGAGCAGGGGGAGGATGAACTTTTCGGATTTTATAAGCAGACCTTAAAAAAAGGGGGGGCCGCTATCAAAAGGCACTTTTGCCCAAAGATGAAGTGCATTTTTTTTTAGTAAAAAAAAAAAAATCTAAATTTACAAAGACAATAAACAACTTAACGGGCAATGTTGTTCAAATATTGTGTCGTGATAACGTTTTGACTACACTTTGGCAGTCCTTCTCAAGTCTCTAAATTTAACAATATAAAATAAACTTTTAAGAATCACAACAGCTTAAGTAATTTCTAAATTTTTTCTTATAAACATAGTTTTTACAAAAAATAAATAAATTATTACACTTACAAATTCGCGTGTGACACTCTATTCTTTGACAGTTCGCAGATTTCTTTAAATTTTCTCTGTGGAAGGAAGAATGAGCAAGTTTAATTGCTCGGTCCACTAAGGAAAAAATAACACCAATAACACCAGGGTTGAAAAAATTAAGGTACCAATCTGCGAACTGTCAAAGAATAGAGTGTCACACGCCAACTAAAGGATTTGTAGTATTGCCCTCCGTAAAAGGTGTTGATCTAGTTATTAAAAAATATCTAAATAAAATTAATCTTACAGTTATTTTCAAGTCTATTAATAAATTAAAAGTATTAAGTGATCTGGGCAAAGATAAAATTAATAACCTTGAAGGACTTTTCACTGTATACTCTTTCAAGTGTAAAGATTGTGATAAAAGTTACGTTGGCCAAACTAAAAGAATATACTCGACATTCATGAACATATGAGAGATTGCAAAAATAAAAAAGAGTCCTCGGCTGTGTATATGTATATAAAGAACAGTGGACACACCTTCGATTTTGACTCGGTACGGGTGTTGGATCGAGAATATTCTCTTCACAAAAGGTTAGTTTCAGAAATGGTTTATATTACAAAATTCGATACCGTAAATACAATTACAGATACAAATAAATTAAGTTCTGTTTTTAAGTATTTTATAAAACATTGTTTAAAGGTAAAAGAATAAATCTCGATCGAACACTTTTCCATTTTACTTTGGAATATTGCGTACTTTATACTGTACTATTGTGCTGTACTACTGCTATAGATACTTGTGTGATCGCCCCTTGTTACACACACTGGCATTGAAACTTAGCACTACCTGTAAGCCTTGTTATTGTCTAGTCATTACTTACGATCAAGAAAAGATGTAACTTATACGAATTGACTTTGCTCAGTAATATTTTTGTCAACGTCGAATTTGTAAGTGTAATAATTTACTTATTTTTTGTAAAAACTATGTTTATAAGAAAAAATTTAGAAATTACTTAAGCTGTTGTGATTCTTAAAAGTTTATTTTATATTGTTAAATTTAGAGACTTGAGAAGGACTGCCAAAGTGTAGTCGAAACGTTGTCACGACACAATAAAATTTGAACAACATTGCCCGTAAAGTTGTTTATTGTCTTTATACATTCCTCGCTGTTCTTGGAATCCTCTTGGTGTTTATACTAAATTTACAACTCCGCTCTGATTGACTTGAAAATTATTCCAAGGCCTTGCACCGCGGGCTGCATGGGGTTAGGGCTGTTCGTAAAAAAAAGGGTCACAGAAGTTGTCACCAAAACCAAAGCGCTAGCTCGGTCTTTCCGTCGAGAGCTGGCGGAGGATCAATAACGCAAGAGAAGGCCAGTTTCGCGCTCGCACTGCACCCTCTCTCGTTCGGCTACCAATGGCCAAGGTCGCCCGTCTCGCTATCGCATCTCCATTTACCTCCTATTGAATTTTTCTTTTTTTTTTTTTTTCATCCTCGTTGTCGCGACCTCGTTAACGCCGAGCGTCAATTACCCGGAAATACAGCAGCAGAGCAGGGATTTGGGGCAGCCGATTGATTTTCTTCCGCGAATAAATGAGCGTACACCCTGTATCGGACTCAAAATTTTTTTCTTTTCCTTCCTTTCCCCCGTGCACTCTGTTTTGTTTTCTTACCGGGGGGTGTACCGTATAAATACAGGGGAAGGGAGGGCAGTCCCCGGTGTCGCGTCATCGTCGCTCGGGAATTATTCAACAGGGGCCACTCTATATATACGTACTTACACTCGAAATCCGGCGCTCCCAAGTGCCAAAGAGTGGCCCGCTGCTTACGTTTTGCATACATTTTTCACGAAACGCCGAGCGGCTGCTGCTGGTTTCATTCCCCCTCTCGTGCGCTATATTTACTCGAAAACCGAGACACGAGAGCTGTGGGTAAAAATATATACATATAGAGAGAGGGCTAATTCGTTTTTGTGCCCCAAGTGGGTACTAATCGAAGAGGGAGCATACCCTTCCTCCACCGATTGAAGTCTACGTATTTCTTTAGCGTATGCACAACGCATAAATATACGGATATGAAAAAACTTACACAAATTTCATCCCCTTGAGGATTATTCATTCTCGAGGCAATAGAGCAGCGTTTCATCAGGAGCGAAGCTCGGGCAAGAAAACCAATGATCCCCAAAGAAAGAGGAACGAACGAGATGGTAAAAGCACACTCATTATACATACAACGTCGCGTATGTGTAGCTGATAATAGCGGGTACGCAAAGGGGGGTAGAAACGGGCGTAAGGGAGTTAAAGTTTGAGGGGAATTCCACGCGCTCGCTATCGTACCTGTAACCCGGATGATACCGCGATAATACCGTCAACTTAGCTCGTTATATTATGCCTCCCCCTTCCCTTCTAACGCCGTTGTTGCTATATACACTACAAAAGACGCTCCAACACAAAAGATGACGATAGAGATGGGATTTTATGGCCATGTACCCGATCGTTTTTGCGTGTCGATTTGTACACGTATCCGTGCATTTTATCTACCGTTGGAGGGAACATTGAACGGCATTTTCAACATTTTTGACACAAAATGTATAGATGTTGGGTACACAAAATCGAGCAACCCCTGAGAAATATGTACATGGTACAAGGAAACCTCGAAATACCCATCACGTTAATCGGCGATCGAGGCAAACGCGTTTGCTCGGAGTCCCGATTTCACGATACTTAATGTACAACACATCCGCTTAATAGACGGGAAAGATTACAGACCGGGAGAGAGGGCAGGGTGGGCAGGACGAGAGAGTATAAGTCCGCGTATAATCCGAGCTTGGGGGCTCGAATGGTGTACACGTAAGAGTAGACATAAAACAAAGGGAAATAAGACAGGTTAACGGGAGGTGAGGCGCGTTTCTTCTTCAAGGGGGGGGGGCAAGCTCAAAAGGGGCTCGTAGAATTATTATTACACAGGGGGGCCACGACTGCTACACCACGAGTGCAGAGCGCCATAGGTTTCGACGTAGAGTAAAAGAGGGAAATCCCAGCTCTCGCTATTGAGGAGGGGAGGGGGAGATCGATGTATGGGCTCGTACAAACGTGCATGCACCGCTGGGCCCGAGGGGGGGGGCTTCCCTTCTTCCACCTTCTCGTAATCTCCCTTCTCGGCTTTTGCAGCGCACACCTCTTTCGGGGTCGCTTATGTGTTGCTCGTACAGGGGGGGAATGAACAGTTCTTCCGGACATCGTAAGTCAGGGTCTTTTTCCTCCCCCCACCCCCTGTTTCTGTGTATACGAGTGTTATCTTGAATCGTTCGGCGCGTGCACGCACTCCTCGCTTTTCTTTTTTTTTTTTTTTTTTTTTTTTCATACGCTTGAGAATTGTTCGCCCGAAAGATATTGATTCCTGTGTTTTTTTGACGAGTTGTTTGGGGACACGCGTCGTCTTTGCTTTTTTCTTTTCCTTTTGGAGCTCGAGTCGCGAAACGCGAAAAATATACTCCCTTCTCTTCCCTACAAAAAAAAGGTGTAAAAAATACAACAAAAAAAAATCTTGTAAAATCCCAGCGAGACCGTATGGATGCAGGATGAAAGCACCGTAGCCTCGGCCTAAAGAGTCGCGCGCATGAAAATTGCGAGGAAAAAAAACCTACGCGTGGTGGTTTTCACCCGTGGTTGGCTCGTAAATTTTCGCGTATACACACATTTTACATGGGCGCACGTACATATATACATGCAAAAGCGGCGCTACGAGAGTAGGCGTGTATTCACGGCGGGGCATGAAAATTTAGCGAGCAAAGTGGTTACGATGAAGCGACCGGCGACAGAGAGGGATAAAATAGCCTTTTTTTTCGCTCTCTCTCTCTATCTCTCTCGGCATTTTTATCACGTTTTTAGCCACACGAAACGCCCTTCCGCGTCACCAGCTCGTTCGCTAACCGAAATAAAATTGTCAATGAAATTGCCGTTCGCGCCTGTAACGAATTTCAAACTGTATAGGTTAAACATCGCGCTGCTCGCAGCTTAAATTTCACGATTCAATTGTGGAAACACCTGGGAGAAAATAAAACATAAAATAAGCTTTTTATATCCGTGCCCATCCGTCAATTATCGGGAATACGTGCATGACCATCCGTCCCCTTTAGGCCAAGGACCGATGTACGGAGAAAGGAAGACGTATATGCACGTGCTGCACACCTAAGTGAATAATGGACGCTCTTGCCCTCTCAGGCTATACACTCTGAGACAATAACTAACAACAATCAACCCAGCGAGTATATGTTATATATGTGTAAACACGACCACGTAGACGCGAGAAGGCGGGAATCAAAGGGCAGCGCCAATACCCGCGTCTGCGACCGACAGTAGTACAGCCGTATAAATAGTCAGACGGCGGGGCCGATCGACGGTCTACGTCGTTTTCTCGGAAGCGGCGAAGACGGAGGAGGCGCTGGCTGCGATAGGGAGGGGAAGCGAAGGGGCACGCACCCCCTTATTGCGCTTTTGTGGAGTACAGTATACTTGTGGCGCGCGCGCGCGCTATCAGCGGCCAGAAGCTCGCTCGATTAATTGCTCGGAAATTACACGTGGGAGGGGGGTGGGGGGTGGTACCTGTATGAGACCTCGAACAAATAATCGATTATTTACCCCCCCCCTTTAGCAACCTTTCACGAGGGGCTGATTTTGCTCTTTGTTTCCGAACAAAGTGGCCTCGGTGCTGTACATGCTTCGGGTAAATGGAAATTTCGCGGGAATTAATACAAAGCGTATACAGGTACTTGAGTGTATTTTTCGAATTTCCCTAAAAAAATATACCAACGAATGATGAATGTAGTAGTACACGATTGGTGACTGATTGTATTTACTGCTGTGTACAGTATTCGTCGTAATGGAGTCTGATTAATTTAGCCGGCAGTCACCTCGCACGTTTCATAAGCAGCGCGATCATATACATGTATTTCTCCTCCATCATCCGGGGCACACGAAAGAGAGAGAGAGAGAGAGAGGGGGGGGGGTGAATAGCTCACGTATACGTATAGTTCACACTCGAATCAATCTCACAAGGCAGTCCAAGTAGAAGCCAGAAGGGGGTGCAGAGTACACACACGTAAGTTAAAACGTATAAATTTAGACGTTGGTATGCACGACTTGGGAGTAGTAGGTATACACGTAGACACCCAAGTACACGGGTCTTTAACGAGGGTAAGAGAGCAGGGAGGTAGAGAAGAAGCAATTACTTGAAGCGGGCCGTGCGCTCTTCGCGTGACTCGCGCGAATTTTCGAGCGGGGGAAAAAGAGAGCCCGGGATACAATATATATTTACGTGTGTACTTATTCACTCAGCCGGTGTCTCGTTTCTCTCTTGGTTTTAAAAAAATTGTTCCTCGCTTGATAATCAATCCCCTCCTGCTGCAGCGCCAGCCACCAAGTTTTCGTTTGCGCGAAACATCCATTGGCGCGGTCGTCTTTTGTACATCCATTTCGGAAGAAATAAAAGACAGTATGGCGTATACGGACGCACGCAGACACGAGAGGGAAAGAAAAAAAAAACAAAAAGAAAAAAAGGTCCCATTCCGTGCAATATTCACGCGTGCTAAGCCATTTGGAAATCTCCCGAGTGCATGGACAGCGCGATGGGAAGTACAGCAGCTGCAAATGAACACATTCAAGTGTGAAAGGGGAGGAGAGGGGGCCTCGTTTTCGCAAGTGGATGTGGTATAGGCATATAACACTTATATGTATATACGTAGCGAGCCAGGGGGTGAGAGAGCGTTTGAATAAGTCATGGGCTAGATGCTCGTGGTTGAAAGAAACGAAGGGTATGTCATGTAGAGGTGCATAGAGGAAACTGGGTGTGTGAGAGCCGATACGGTGCCAAGATTGATCGATTGGTTTCTCACGTCATTAAGACACGTGCGTGTACATAGAATTAGCGCGCCGATGAGCTCGACTCGACGAAGATTCGGTTTGTATATTGGATGATGTGCGCTCTCCCACGGTAAATACACGTGAAGACGTAATCGACAGCGCGTATTAAAATGCATCTTTTTTTTTTGTCCATGATTACAACCCCGATCGATCGATACGACGAACATATAATACGTGCTTATGAAAATATTAATACAAAAGAAATAAATAAAGCTCACACATTTTTTCAATCACCGACATTAATTTTGTGGCCCTTCTGGCGAACTCTCTGGTGTTCAGCATACAATATAGAGTACACAAGTGTACGGAATATCGGTGTTATTTTGCCAAAACGCTCGAACTTACCTATATATACAGCAATCAGCTATATTAAACATATACACATGTGTACGGGTGCATCTCGCGTACAAGGATGATCAAAGGTTTGAGCGTGTGCGCCGAGATGCTGCTTCAGCAGGAGCAGCGAGTACAGTACCGATTACGATACGTGCACGTACGTGTATACCCCGATGGCCGGGCGTTCGATCGAATCGGCCGGATAATGAGTTTCAAGTGGGACTGAGTCGCAAGCGATGAGTACATATAAGACAGACAACCTAGGAGACTCGACTTACTCTTGTATACTCTTCGAACGTTTTACTCTACATATGTGTGTATACGAGTAAAAAAAAATATATATATATATATATTCATCGGTATGGATCAAGGAAGTGAGGGTGAAATAGAAAGAAAAAGGGTGATCTTGCGTGTCCCATGGGCGGGAGAGGGAGAAAACGCACGCAGGTAGGTGTACCTATATATATATACACCTACAGAGCTTTCCTTCCTCCTCCTCGGCTCGCTTAGCTGCGCGCCGTCGCGTACCCCCGGCTACGTATGCGATCGATAAGTATTACGCTCGGGCCGTCTCCCCACCTCCTCCCGAACCCTCTCTCTCTCTCTTTGTCTCGCCTCAGCTGCAGCTGACTACTACCATACCGCCACTGTACCCACTATACCGAAAAAGATCTTTTTTACTCGCGCGCTCGTCTCTCGACTTTCCTACCCCCACCCTCCACCCGGACGACGACGCGTGTATATCTTGCTTTACAGCGCGCATGTGTGTGTATGTAGGTGTTATTTATTGATTGCAAGGGCGCAGGTTCTTTTTTTTTCTTTTTTTTTTCTTCGTATCAGCGCATTGTAACTCGGAATCTACAGCAGCGCGGAACTCTAGGCCCAGCGTTAATTATATCTAGCGCTCGCTCTGCTGTGTACGACGAACGAGTAAATTATATACATACAGTGCGTCTGCACGTGGCGGGTTTGTAGGACGACGCGTGTCATCTGCATATTATTCATTTCTCGTTCAGGTGTGTATACATCGTCGACGCAGGGCGAAATCAACACGCGCACTCATGCATGTATAGAGCCGTCTCTTCCTCCCGCGTAACTCCATTTTAAAACACCCGACTTTTGTACGTGCGTGTATATGCGTGGAAAAAAAAGAGTTGTTGGACTAATTTTTTTCGGGCCCAAAAAAAAAACAAAAAGTTTTTACCCAGATAAAGAGAGGGCAGGGCGTAATGAAATTTTCAAATTGCGGATTGTGTGGAAAGTTCGGCGGTACAAAAGTGGTTAAAATATTTACATTCGCATTAAAAATCCCATTTCGCGCGGGCTATTGAATTTTCCAGAGATGCTTTTGTTTAAACACCGTTGTTTCGCATACGTAATATCGCGCTCCACCCCCCCCCCTCTCTGAAATATGCATTCGACATAGCAGTAACCTGATTATGACGACGTGTATATTAGGTGGTGTGTGTGTGTACCCACGACGACGACGGGAGAATAATAATTATGCAAAGATGTACCCACTCAGCCGCGCGCTCGTGGTGGTGCCCCTTACTCACCTCCAAAGGGAGGGGCGAATTACCCGTGTACGCGCGTGTGAGTGTACTCGATTAGAGAAGGGCTCGGAGATGGAAAGAAAGACGGGGGGGGGGGGAGCAACGCGCTTGTGAGGGTTCAAAGGCGAGGAGGATCGTTGACCTCCTATATACCATCATCGCGCGTTGACGCTCTCTCTCTCTGTGAATTTCTGAGCGTTTACCAGATTAAACGGAAGAGCCGGGGCATTTTATCGAGCGAAAGAAAGGGCGCTTCGCCGTCTTGGAATTGAAAACTCACTGGCGCGCCCTCTCTTTCGATTAGTGCCGAGGATCGGCTTTGGAACTGTGAGAGATGGCCCCCCCCCCCTTTTTTTTTTCTTCGCTCCTTACAACTATTTTGGAAAACGCGCAGGATACCCGCCCTCGGAGCTTATTCGGAGGGGGAAGCCGACAGATAGGAATCGTCGCGCGAGAAAGATCATCCGCCGGAAGAAGATTTCTATGTGGGGGTGGGGAGATAAAGAAGAAGGGGCATATAGGGAGTCCGAAGACGGGAAATTGGGGCTGAGCGGATGGCCCGTGCGCGCGAGGGGGAGATAACTCGGAGCGTCGTCGACGCGCAACGATGGCAGCGGAAAATCTTTCTATTTTTTTTTTTTTTCCTCTCAAAACACAAACAAACAAAAAATCCTTTCTTCGTGCGTAGTCGCTTCAAAGAGAACAGTTCTCAACGAGCCTGTACTGTTGTTCTCTTTTTAATTGGGCTAAAAAAGGGGAGGGGCAGAGGGTGCGAGGAAAGTATACGTCATAGCGCGCGAATCGTCTTTTTAACGCGCCAGACCAACGGGTAAGTACAGCAGTTTCATCCGCTGCGCTAATTAGCAGTAAAACCACAACGTCGGGATACTCGAGATGAAGAAAAAGAGAGATAAAAAAAGTATAGGAATAGAGAGAGGGGGATATACAAAAAAAAAAAAACTTACTTTCGTCGGTCTGAGGTGCGGACAAGATGGCGCTGTGCTTTTTCTTCACCTCCTCGACGTTCGCCTGGATCTTGTCTATCATCTCTCGTATCTCTTCCACCTGAAAAACAAAAAAAAGAAACGCGATTATTGCCATTATCGGGCGATAATTTTTAATTCCTGTGGCTCTCGTGTAAAATATATTTTATTATCACATCGCACGCTTGACTTTGTACTTTTTTAGCTCTCAAATACATCCAGCAATCGTCAAGCTCGTATCAAATGTATTATATGATCCAAGTGCTCTTAGGATGATTATTGTTATACAAATTGCAACGAGCTCGGATTCATCCCAATCCGAGCTATAGGGAGATTTCGTCTACGTATATGATAAAGGGATCCTCGGGATTATCGTACCTGAAATACAAGTTGTACAAGACCGGGTACGGCTTAATCATAATAACAGGAGATTTTAATGAAAAATCATCCAATAAGTCTCAAGTCCGCGGGAGGGAGAAAAAGAAATTTGATCCGAGCGGCCGATTAAAGACAATTCCCCCCACCCCTTCCATACTGGAGAATAAATGGTCGAATTGAGGTAACGACGAGACGAGAGAGAGAAGAAGGGATACATATAGGAACGAATGGAGAGACGCGTGTATGTATATTTAACAGGGCCGCCTCGGATGTATCTGGAAAGGGGTCGAATTTATGGTCGATTCCTCGTGAAATTACCCCAGCGCGGCTAGACCTCCGAGAAATTGGATGATCGGGAGCTCGCGATATGTAGAGCGACTGTGCGCGTATGTTCGATCGATCGGTGGGTAATAGCCACCGATTACCGGGGCCTTTTCGCCGATTTTTCAACTTTGCCGCCCTCGATTGTACTGCCCCGGGCGACGATGGGCGATGTACGTTGGACAGCGAACGAAATACGAAGGAAAAAAAAAAAAAAAAAAAAAAAAAAAAAAAAAAAAAAAGAAAGAGTATCGGAAATTTCGTGATGCATGTGCTACTGTAAAAAGAGCCGAAGATGGTGCGCGTCAGCAGAGAGCAGATAGGATAAATCTAGCGAACGACAATCGGGACTACGCGTTTCTGATTGAAAATGCGTGTGCTCCAGATTAGACTTACAAAAAGCTCTAAAGACTTCATAACGACGAGAGAAAGGTGAAAAAAGTACATGGCCAGTGTATCGGAGATGATAGTAATACCGGGGCACGTACTTCGAGAGAGATGCACCGCGATTGGAAGCTCGAATGTCCCTTGAAATGGTAGTTGTCTACGTGACCGGAACTCAACGGCACGAGAACAGAAAAATAAAAAAAATAAAAAACACCCATGGTGCGCATTTCTTCAATATTTGACCGCGAGCTATTCTATTGTGCGGAGCCATAGTGGATCATACGCTATACTGGTTTGCTCGTACGGAGGGTTCTAACGAGTAACAATTAAATCAAAGTATATCATGTAGCGAGTAAACGGTTTTATTATCTCTTGCCTCCGAGTAATAAGTAGTTCCGATTTTTACGAGACACGAAATTGGTTTTCACTCATTTTTATTTTCAGACTAAAGAAAGTATATTATACACAGGGAGACAATATGTAATTTATAGATACGCCGTTACGATCATCAGCACTAGTTCCAGTTATAAAGTAAATAGTCCAAAATGGCTTATTCCGACAACAACGACGACGTACAACGCAATGTTAGAGACACATATAAAAACACGATTGATCGAGGACATGTTTTATGCGCATTCGCTGCTCACGGATATAAGGAGCAAGAAGGTAAACACTATATATATATATATACCGTTGGCGCCCTCGAGTATCGCGCCACTATCGTCTACTACTGCTGTTCCATAAATATGATGCCATTCGAGGTCTACATGTATACATTACTGTATACTACCGTAATAAAGTGCCAAGTCACCTCTATATACATTCGACGAGACAGCGTGGGGGTATATAATAATGCTATATACCACCTATTTACTTGGTCGCGCGACGAGATAGCGAAATTTCATCGCCCCCAGACCGAAAAAGCCACTGACGCTGCGAAAAGGTATTGACATCCCTGGATGATTGTGCGCCAAATATCATATACATGTAGGTGTATACCGTATAGTCGTAAACAGGTAAGCGTCGCATCGTCATCGATATCAAATATAAAAAATAGTCAAGCCATAACCAATGGTTCAACTAAATTGATAAGCAAATAATATATAAGCGCGTGATACGAATACAAGCAGCTCGAAGCGCGATTGCGTACAGGTATATATGTATATAAATTGCGGGGTAGCCTCGAGCCAACTGAACGTTTAGCTGAAAAACCCGAGATAGTATGAAAAAAAAAAAAAACGCGTCACGTCACACCGGGGCACTTTACAGCCGACACGGAGGTTACAATTACCAAGAGAGTAGAGTAGAGTAGAGTAGATTTATTAGGCTAAGGACCAAAGGTCCATAGTAGCCTTAGCATTAAGTACATAAGATAAGTTTAGAGGACACGCAGGTCCAAGATACAAAATAGTCGCAGTTAATAGTATTGAAAGACATATAAGTAAAAGTATAATAAATACATAAAGTTAAATAAGTAATATATAATAATAATAAACAAAGAAAGCTAATTGGTTATGAGTTCAGTATATAATCTTTTCCTTGATTGCACGCAAAAGCCGACTTTTAGATCTAGCAAGCGGGGAGTCAATCCGCAAGTTAGCAGGAAGGGAGTTCCACTCCCTAGCAGCGCCAATAGTAAACGAGTGTTTGTAAATGTCGAGCTTAGTATGAGCCAGTTGCAGTTCTAGAGCATCGGACTGCCTGAGTCGAGAGGAAGAGGGTTTGAAGGTGAAGAGTTCCGCTAGATAACCAGGATACCCAGTTCTAAGGACATTCTCAAGGAGACACAGCAAGAGAGAGAGAGGAAAGAGCGCGCCTGCTCACCTTCGCGAGCACACCCAAGAGGAGGAGAACACATTAAAAACGGGAGCTTAAGTGTGGTGTAACGAGGTGGCAGGCTGCCAGGTGCGACGACCGCGGCCAACCCAACCGAGTTGGTACACTCGTACGAGGGGCGCTCCGGGTTACTTGGCCGAATAGCTGCGCGCAATTGCACCCACTACGACGACGACCTTTGACCTCTTCTCCGAGTTTCAGTACATGCATTTATAGGTATACACATGACGTGTGTATAGCCTAAAGAAATGGCGAGTCTCAATTCCCAAGGATATTTTACAGGAGAGTTTGCGCGTACACTATTTTTTGTATACGTTCACGCGAGCGCCGCGTTTATACTTACACGCCTACCGGGAAAGGCATGAGGGGGGACGAGGAGCCCAAGTATATAGACACACAGGTATATACCCGTGCATCTCGATATTGCAGAGGTAAATCCGATTTACAAGTAGAGTAGTTAGTTAAAGTGCGCCAGGCACGTCAGCAAGTCGCAGTGCTAGTGGCAGTATACAGCGGGAGGGAAAGAGAGACTTTGCCTCTGGGGCAGCGGCGAAAGAGCTCACACGTATACGTATAAACCCTTGCTTCAGCTGACGTGCACCTGTAAACACTTTACGCAAACGAGGGTGTTTCGGGTTGCTCAAATCAACGAGTCGGCCCCTCCCTTAAACGTACAGGGGGAGCTTTTTACATTTGCTATTCCGTTGGTTATAATATCTGTACGGCGGTGATCCTTGGGTACATGTCTTTTTAAGATGAAAATTAAGGTATATGTACAATCGAGGGTTCCCTGATACACTTTGTGTAAAACACACGACAAAGAGTCACGGTATATACGTGTACGTATGTGCGA
Organism: Copidosoma floridanum; assembly: GCF_036245765.1. Classification (NCBI taxonomy): domain Eukaryota; kingdom Metazoa; phylum Arthropoda; class Insecta; order Hymenoptera; family Encyrtidae; genus Copidosoma; species Copidosoma floridanum. The sequence continues at coordinate 2,882,392 of NW_028321907.1, read as the reverse complement.
CGCGAGCGAGAATTGATACGGATGGGCGGAAAATTGATTTTTCGCCGGGCCATTAGCACACGCGAAGGGGCAATATAGCGCCCGGGAGGAGGAGACGGGAAGATTTATCACAGGTGCGGGAGGAAAAAGTTGGCGATTAGCGAAGTGACCGATGAGTCCGTTACCGCGGACATAAAATCCGGTTTATTGCACCCCTTTTCACTCTCTCACTGGCAAGGTACATATTATTAGGTGATACCACCTGGAGTTTTCTTTCGAATGACACCTGAATTGGGCAATAAAATTGCACATAGGTATAAGTGTCCTTTGAACGCGTAAACAAAACGATTGCGGACCAATCGTTTGTAAGGCCTGCTCTTGTGTTACTTTTCGTCAAATGTAGAGGGTATAAAGATGCAGGTAAGATTTACGACAAACATATACCGAAAAATGATGAATACGATACGATAAGTGCGGAGATGATTGTTGGCCAATATATTTTTTCGCTATACCTTGGGTGACGTTAAAAAATAAAATACGAATTATGAAAAAAACTACGATCAAACATAGGTGGGCAACAGTAAAAGCGAGAGAGACGATTTCGGTCAGAGCTAAAAGAGAGGGGGGGTCAAAGCGGGCGTGAATCAGACGACGAGAGCGCCGGGACTGCAGGCATGCAGGCATATCGGGTCCAGGGGGAGGGGCAGCTAATTGCGAGGCAGAAATCATTAGCCGACGTGATTTGGAGGAACGGGCTCGGGTGGTTGGTATCATCAGCACCTACAATTAGCCGTCGTGTACGGAACAATGAGCGAACGGCTGGTTGTTGTTGGTGGTGGCATAATCAGGCGGCCACGCGTGCATGGTACTACGACTTGTATTGTGCGAGCTTCGATGTGAAAACGAGGACGATTCGCTGATGCTGCTGTTGGTGCAAGATTTAACCAGTGGTTGGTCGATACCTTTTGACTCGATCTTCAGTAAATATATATAGAGAGGGAGGACGAGGAGCAACTAACTTTGTCATCTGAATTTCTCGATTTTTTTGCCCTTCGAAGCTGCTTCCTCTCGCCTCCCGAGGCAGGCTTGCTTCTGTTTAGCTCTTACTCGTTCGGTGATTGCAGCCGAACAGTCATTGCTTTGAATTGCTTGGTTTTTCAGCTAACGATTGCGAAAGGGGCACGCGAGTGCGACTAACCGTGTAGCAAGAAGAAAAAAACGGTAAGTAGGATAATTTCCTCGTTTTTTTTTTTACAAATTGCGAACCAAATTAGGATTTATCTCTCGATGACTCGTCCGTTGTAAAATGTGTACCGATCGATAGTTGGCAAGTAACTTTTGGTGATGTGTATTCATAATTTCAGACGAAAGAAGACCGTTCAATATGTGGGTGTGTGTAACTCAAGTTTTTCAAAGCAATGACCTCCCGTGCAGTGACCGGAGACTGCTCGGAACTGCGCGGATAATGGCAATATGCCCAATACACATGTACAACGTAAGAAAAGCACAGAAAAGAAAAAAAAGCCTGGCTCCTCCTCCTCCTCCTAGCCGGTAGAGTTGTACGTACGCCGCGATTTGAAAGCTCCATAGGTATATACCTACCATTGGCCTGATTTCGCGCCCACCCCCGCCCTCTTTCTCTCTCCGAGCCCAGGCCAATACATGCATAGCTTGCCCCTCTTCCTCGACTGTCTGACTGGGCTGTGTCTATTACGTATATACCATATACTACGTGCACACGTGTGTACAACCCTGCACGTACAATTTTGCCAGCCAGGCGTGCCACGGAAGGATACGTATATAGTATATATATTATGCTAGTCAAACTCTTCTTCTTTTTTTTTTTTTTTTTTTTCTGTAATTTTTCAACTTTTGATCATCTATTGTGTGGGTGTTTTTTTCACTCGGTGTAAAGTAAGATTGCACGTTGTATCGTGGATATTTGTAATAACGGGAGCGAGTCGTATCAGATGCGGGGGAGAAAATACCCGATAACCGAGAGGAGAGATTTTTATTTCCATGGAGCTGAAACACATATGATATATATATATATATCCGCTCCTACGAGGAGGTGAAAAAGGAAAAGAGCTCGTGTACGACGCGTGATGCGATGTACGTGCATAAAGTATACATTGGTGAAGTAAGTGTGGGGGTGGGGTGTGTATTTTTATTTTTATCGATTCACAGGAGGAGAGAAGTCACTGAGCGGCTGCGAGGCTCGATTTCTTCCTTCCCGCGCATACAGTCTACACATCTATTTTTCCCAACGTTAGCGCTACACTACACACAACCGCTTGTACAGTGCGCGTATCCGTACACGCGAGCGGGAAAAGTAGTAGGGGGAGGGGCTTCGATCTCTTTTTCGCCTCTTTGGAAACGATTTAACCTACTTTCCATTATCACGGGCTCGACCGAAATGAAGCAACAGCGGCCCTTCGATGGCTTTTGTCAACGCTACCTCTCGCGCAGTTTCGCTCGCCCTCTGTTTTTTTTTTTTTTTTTTTTTTTTTTCCCTATATCCTCCTCCCTTTCCGACCGACAACCCTCGCTGGGGTGCACGTGTATACCTATAAAGACGGAGAGAAAATTAAAACTAGAGACGAATCAATTTTTCATTCTACACCACCCCCCCACCCGCGAACAGAGTTGATTTTCCCGATAAAGTCGATAAACTCTTGGACGCCTACATAATTATCAAGTATATACATTTACATATATGTACAAACTTGCTCTGGAAACTTTTTTTTTCTCTTGGATATCATTCAAATCTTTTTTATAATTAAAAAAAAAATTTTTTTTTAACTTTAACTGTATGTAACAAAAAAGTGGAGTATATACACGAGCTCACAGGAATCATACCTATAGTTTTAGATGGTGATCATAAAAGAAACACATGTGTGTATGTATACGTACCTCCGAGAAAAACTCGCTCATGTGTCCATCCTCGGGCATAGTGACGGACACATCGTCCGCCACGTCGTCATCGTCCGACTGGGCCTGCAAAACAAACGAGGCGTCAATAAAAATCACAGTCATTGCTACAATTACGTGCAACGTGTATATATGTATCTCTGTGCAATTGAAACGGTTCGAAGATTCTTACAACTAATTCGGTGTGTGTACGCTTGAAATAAAAGGAGGCCAGAAACATCACTGGCTGATGCCGAGAAACTATACGCCGAGAGCTCAATTGGATCTGCATTCCATGTATACACATGCACATGGATATTTTTACGTGGGCATTTTATACGTCTGACCTGACCCATTAATTGCTCAAGTGATCTCTCTCTCTCTCTCTCTCTCTCTCTCTCTCTCGTGTTTGAGAGAAGCAACGCTTGCAATAATGTGACGTTGCATTTTTTTACAAACTATACTTCTTCCAGTTGGTGTTATACACGACGTGTACAATGTGATCTCGACCGATCGATTTTTCTCCTTTCTCGTGCTTTTCTTTCTTTCTCTCTTTTCTTCTCTTTTATTCGCTATACTCGCAAAAATGATGCTCGTTAACCTATTTCGAGAGCGACGCGAGGGCACTTTTAATGATCGCTGCGAGCTATTGATGATGCTGCGAGCAGATGACTTTGGGTTACATTTGTTTGGAGATTGGAGTCGGATGGCTTTGTACATATATTATGTAACAAAATATGGGGAAATTTATTTGATACCCACCCGCTTTCAACAGTTTGATAAATGCAAGGGAAAACTTGTCGAGCAGAAGCAATTGTTTTCCGAAATCAAAATAAAATTTATAGGATAATTTTCAAAATACATGCATGCACATGTACGTATGTATGAGAGCTCGATATCAATTCCGATCGAATGGACGAGCCGATAATAAATGAAATATGTAGAGCTTGCCGGTGACAGTTTACGCGCGAGCGTGTGTATAGTGTTTTGTCTACTGTGCCACCACCCACCACTACTACTACTATGGCAGTGATAAAGTTTTGAGATCATCGTCACTAGATACACACGTATACATGACCGTATTGTTTTCACAGCTGTTGGAATATGATAAAAACCTATAAATTTCAATGAATCGAGCATGTACGCGGCTATTGAAAGTAATTTATGGAATCAATTACCCATTGCGCTCCCAGATTTAGATAAGAGATTAATTTTACACATCACGCGCCCGCTAGATTTATGACTTTCAAATGACGCCGCTTCGGCAGTTCTTTTTTTGCATTGGGCATTATTATTACGAAATAATATTATTAATCTAAAAAATACGTGAGTAGTATCTATGTGTTTAAAAAATAAATGTCATGCCTTATCTTTTGAAAAAAAAAAAAAAAAAAAAAAATCTCGAGAATCCCTGTACTAGTTTGAAAAATTTCCTCCTACGTACGAGCAATGCTTCAACAGCGCCAACGTCGCCTGTTTAGTCAAGAGAGTTTCCAAACGTGTGACGTTGCGGCGCAATTTTATCGGGTCAAGATCACGCACGATAACGCGATTACCTGGGAATTTATGCGACAGAGAGAGAGAGAGAGGGAGAGAAGAGAATGGTGAGAAGAAGTCCTACGCTGTAGTGTACACATGTATCGATGTCGCGTGACAGAGTCTATCTTCTATGCTTATGTTGCTCGTTGCAATAAAAATGTATACTGTAGTACCATTTGTTAAAAAAAAAAAAAAAAGCCACAGAGAGTACAATTGCCGTGGCTCCCATTGTGTAATTTTATGCATGTATGAACAATGTACGTGGTGTACATTGACAACAGCAACAACGGTACGTGCCAACAAGTTTGTAAGTTTCGTGTGTCACGTACCTATACGTGTTGTTGCCGTTGCCAATAACAAACACGAATTGTGTTGAAATGAATTCTTGTGCCATGTCGGAAAAAAGAAATAGAAATAATGATGAAAAATGGCACGTCCCGCAATAAAGGTACTATCGGTACTATACGGTTACCAGATGACCCACATTTTTCGTATAGACTAAAAAACAAAAAGAGATACACAGATTCATAATTGAGGACCCTAAAGTCCAAAGATGAATCTTATGGGTATACGCGCAGCGCGATGCCGGATCAAAAGAACCTATTGTATCCGCTGGTATTCCCACACCCATAAGAGCTGCTATAAGTACAGGCTCCTTTTATACGAGTGCATCATAATTATGTATACCAGCAAAAGCAGCATTAGCACAGCTCCCGAGGGCGTTTTTGTGTTACACGCGGGCGAGGAGACACCTTGTAAGTGATTAACACGCAGCTGTAATGTGCATACGTCGTCACAGCCAGCGCCCATAGTTAGCTGCTATACAGATAACGCAGGCCTTGGCGAGAGGAGAGAGCGTGTGAAACTCTTTACCAGCCCATCCGTCCGTATATTAGGTTCATATGCGAATGTGAAATAATTATGCACAACATAAATACGAGACGGTCACGTGATTGTCACAGTGACGCGTTGTAACGCATTTTCCAGCGAACAACTTCAAATTTGATTTGACGCTCAAGTCTATACTTAGGCTAAATCATCACTCGAGTGATTTCAAGTTAAGAAAAAAAGTATACATGTTTTCCCGATGCAGCGGAAGTAAGCAAGTTAAATATTGAATCATCGCAAAGTCAAACACGTGACGCGTGCATCATGTATATATATACTCCATAATGCCTCGGTTACGCGTATATACAGCACATAACGCCCACGCACGCACACGTGAATGTAACGCAAGCCGGCTGCAGGTACACATGTATACATATACATATATATACGACCGCACTGATCGAGTTTACGCGTACTGTAGCGAGGAGGAGGGGAGCTTCGTCTCTGCGGCAGACACATGCGTTAATGAGCGAGCGAGCATCGCGTATTAATCGATTATCCCGTGAACGAGCGCGAGGACGGATCACATCTCCCCTCGCATCATCATCCTCCTCCTCGTTTGTTGTTGATGTGTAATGTGTGTGTGTGTGTGCGCGGGCGATATGCCACATCTGTTGTATACTCGCGCCGATGTAAATACCTACTGATTTTCGTGTCTCCTCCCCTCTCCGTTGTCGTGTATTGCGGATTTCTGATTTGCAAAACTTCTTTCGACCCCTGCCGAAGGGAAATGGAGGCTGGTGCAGTTCCATATCGTTGATGCGTAACAGCAGAAAAAAAAAAAAAAAAAAAAAAAAAACCGAAATGACATGGGAATGGTCGAGGTAGTGGTTATACAATATGTCCCGATAACCCAAAACAAAATAACTGGCTGTACTATTTCTGTACGTATGATTATGTGGGTCGTCGTTGTCGTTATCCTTTCTTTTCCGCTTTGCTTTCACGAGGCGAGCTTAAAATATTTAGACACGGCAAATATGGGCGACACGTATATTTCGACTCTCTTCTTTTTGTACACTCTGTGTATCCTTGCACGTGTATTTGCGTACGCATAACATGTTTATACCGTACAAAGAGCGGAGAAACGCCCGAAAGAGGGAGTCAGAGCCAGTCAGCTATATGTGTACATGATGCACGTCTTGCGGAAGACAACAGAGAGCAAAAAGGGGACAGGGGATAACATATGCGGACAGCGTCAGCCGCAAATGCGTACCGTCGCTTATTCTCAGTCGAATAAGGTAATAAGCAAGGAAAGTGAGTATGCATTAGTGGATTGTCGAAAAGAGACTAGAGAGAATCTTGTAATGGTTTCATAAAAAGAAAAAAAAAAAAAAAAAAAAAAAAAAAAAAAAAAAAAAAAAAAAAGAATTTCTCAATGGATTTTTGTTTTTCCAAGAGGCTATTACGTCTGTACATCCTTTGGTGTACATTGTTTTTAAATATTTCATTTCTAGGACCATTATATTCTACGTAACAATATGAAGAAAAGGTACAAACGATTCTCACACATTTTATGTAAAAAAAAAAAAAAAAAAAAAAAAAAAAAAAACAGTGTACGTAACTCGTGTGAGCGTATATTCTCACACACTCTTGTGGGAATCACTGGTATCTGCGACGATTAATTGTATAATGTACTATTTTATGAAAGGAAAAAAATGGACTATTACACCATTCATGATTTATTATTTACACAGTGAACCTTGTAGAAACTTTTTTTTTAAGTTCTCCTGATCTTTTAAATGAAGTAGCATACATAATAAAAATTCTTCAGATGTAAACAAGTTTTCAAAAAATTATTGACTTTTGACAGTCAGTGTGGAGACATTTTTAAGCTTTTTTATCTCCGATTTAACTTGGGACGAACGATAATTTATACCGAGCTAATAGTTTTGAGAGGTAGCAATAATAAAAATTAAAATTTGGACAGTTGAAAAAAAAAAATAATAATAATAATTCCATTGTAAATTAATGACTTTTTCGAAAGCTATTTTTTTTTACTTTTTGTATGAAAATTTTACAATTTTACACGAAATAATCAAATCAAGTTATTTTTTAAAATTAATGGTTATTAAAACGTAAAAAAGCTCAAAGTTTCACATGGAAGCCTCGTGTACGAGAACTCTAAATAACGAGCGAATTAAGCTTGCGAACGTTACGCCCGAGCCATTAGTTTGCATAAATGCAGGACTGCATCCTTGCACATGTGCACACACGCAGTATAGAGTTAAACAGAACAAATGTCACGTTGACGCATCCACCTGTACAGTGCACGACCGAATAATTTCCAAAGTTGCAAAAGTAAGCCTTCGCGTATCGAGTTAGCGAAAAAAAAGCTCTTCAAGGAAAATGAGAATTTATCATCATCGGTATTAATGCCCAAAAGTATTTGAGACGCGGGAAAAAAAAGGGCTACGGTCGTACTTTGAAAAATTAAAATTACTGCGCGAGCAGTGACGAGAGAAAGACGAGCTAACATTGCCGACGATACATCCGTTTTATGATAATAAAATGTGCCGCTCTGCACACGCGCATCGCGTATGTATGTATACACGTAAGTATACTGGCGTTACGCAAGGAAGTTGATTAAGCGCCGATGCATATATATGCATATACGTTTGGTACAAATACGAGTGTACACGGACGGGCACGGTTGTGCGGTTTTATCAATGGATCCCGAGAAATAAAAGCGAGAGGGACGTTATAGAAGGTATGTACTAAAAACAAAAAGTGTGTGTTTCGCGTGGACACACGCGCACGCCGGTTGTGAAGGTCGAAGACCCGAGGCATTAAAATTATACTCGCAGTATTATGTGTACATAGGTATGCTCAAGTACCCCCCTGCCCCTCTTTTTCCCTCGTGCACGTGCAGTCGTAAAAATATAAAATACGAGCCGCGCGCGCTGACCGTGCAACCTTTACGGTGTAATTGTACACGCGCACCGTCACGAACACACATAATTGAGCATTAAAATTACAAATAGCGAATAAAAAAAAAAAAAAAAAAAAAAAATTCGATTCGAAGAAGGTGAAATTAATTGATCATGATGTAATGAGAGGGGAATGAAACAGCAGTGGATTTGCGTGGAGAATGACAGTATGTTGTATTTGTGCCTCGTCTTCTCGCCGGCCGGCGGCAAAAACCGTGGGTGAACGAGTCCATCCGAATGAGTCATTCGCGCATGTCTTACTCAATACTCAAAATAAATACGTGAACCATGCATGCGTATATTTTTATTTCGCTGAAACAATTTTGGTGACAAAAAAAATGTATAGAAACATACGTTTGATTGGTAAGGTATACGTGACGTCATTGACGGTAGGTTGACAAGTTGCATTTCCTATTCTACTCTCGAGACGTGTATTATAATACGTGATGGGTACGTGTGCACGTGTGTAGAGAGAGAGAAAGAGAAAGCTCACGCGACGACGACACAATAAATATATAGGCGGTGGCTCGGGCGTTTTCCTAATGTAGGTGTACAGTGTTTTCTTATTATATCCACCTTCGTCATCGTTAGATTACGCGGTGCATGCCGACACACATTATATATACGTATCATATGTTCGCGCTCTGCAGTTGCCCATCTCGCTGGTGTTATCTCTTGTTTGTACGCGCGATCACGATGATAATTACAATGTTGATGAAAGAGATTCACGTGTGACCATCAGTGAGATGTTGAATGGACGATAAAACATAAACTGTATTATGTAAGTATCAAACATTTACAGCCACGAGAATTTATCAATCGTTAGCAGATTGTTTCTTGATGCTTTTTTTTTGGATAAAAACTACTTGAAAAGAGCAAAGTAACGAAATAGAATCAAAGCCGATTAAAGTTATCGCGGGTTTAATAAAAAAAAGTTGTTTTGTCGAAGCAAAACTGTGGAAAGATAACGCGATACTTGTATTAATGGACACTAGTAGACATTAAGATAAAAACTAGATTAAAATAATTAACTCGTCTAGAAATTTAGGTTTTCTTTTTGCTTTGACTGGAATCGATTATTCGATAAAATGTACAATACGAGTGATGTTGTGTTTTCAAAACTGAGACAAATAGTTTTCTTGCCATTCCATCGACTAACAGCACGAAAGTTTTGGGAAATGCAGATTTACGTATACGAGGAACAGAGAATACCAGAGATGTAGGGCTACAACTTGCTTCAATGGGAGACATAATTTCCGATCGAGATTACAATTTATTGGCTCGGCGATATGATACTTAACAGGATGCGATGAGCAAAGATGCAATTAATTAAATTTGTTTATTTATGATAAATAAGTTGTTTAGTTCAAGCCAACTTGTTTTATTAGCGAAAATATTGTTTTCTGAATAGTGCGATACAATTATCATTGTGGTGAGTACAAAATTTATTGAAATTCTGAAAACAAACGACTATTATGGAATATTTTTGTTAAATTTATTTTTAAATTTTGATAAACGAAAATGTTTAAAAATGTTACTCTAAATTTTGTGTAGGCAAGCAGAAACATTTTTTTGAGTTTTTTGTGTGTACTTAAATCGTTCAAAATCAACATCTGTTTCAAAGCCGTACACTTTTGCGATTTTGCGTCGCATTTGCCAAAATTAAAAATTATTTACATTTTATTTTTATTTAAAAATTAATCGTTGATATTTTTATACTCGTGCTGTACTATTAAAGAAAAATAAAAATTTGAGGCACAAGGCCAGGATTTTTTTTCCATGATAACGTAAGTTAGTCAAAACAGAATACGAGAACAACATAATATGAACATGGTTGTTTTTCGAGAACTAGAAAATATTTTTTTAAGTCTCCCATCAACTAAGAAGCATCGAAAAGAGATGGACCGCAGAAAAATAAATCAGCGGGGGTACACAAATTTCGTACATCATAAAAAGAAGGTCAACAAAAAAATATCCGCTTAGCACACTGAATGAGTCAGAAGTATAAAAAACGCCAGAAAGATAAAAAAAAAAAAAAAAAAAAAAAAACGAGCAGATATTTTCATCACCGGTACGTGCATTGTATTATTGTGATCCGCGTGTTCTTTTATACAATACATGTATACTCGTTTTCCGCGATTATTTGCCGATTATTATTTAACGCCGTGCAATACACATCGTAGACATCATGTGTACACCATTCGAGACTTGTGCCACACACACATACGTGACAAAAAAAATTTACATCTATTTTTTTTTCCTCTCCTACACATTTCAAACGACAATTTGTCCTCGTCCTCAGCCGCTTTTATGGATGTATCACGCGTTGATTGTTGTATCAACGCAATACCGAAGTACACGCGGGACGCAACCTTCCTCCTGTACTTTTTTTTAACATCAGCCAAAGCTGTAGATAGAAGATACGGCGGGTTATTTTTATTGCGTCCAGTAAAGGAATTATTTTTTGCACGAGAAATTTAATTGGACGTGCAAATAAGTTAATCGTCATCTTCTTTCCTCGTCGTCGTTAAAAGTAAGGGTTGCTTTTTAATTTATCGCTCTCTGAAATTTTGCGTTTGAATTAAATGTCATTATTCAAGAGCCTCTACTTGAAAAAAGTAAAAATTCAACTCGCATGACCAAATTGTTATTTTTTACTCAATCATACGAAGAATAGATAACTCAGCCAAACGTAAAGATGACGGTAAAATAAATTGGAAAAAAAAATTTAAAAAAATAATCGAAAAACCTACTTCACGATTGATTCCTAAACTCCGATTTTTTGCAAAGTGCAAAAAGCTCCGCACAATTAACCGAGCACTGGACGAGCTCTAGCTGTTTTTAGCCCCGACCAGGTACACATACACGTGTATTGTATATATTATATTCCGGATTTTCGCGCACACCCGCGCACATCGAGTAATTAGATGAGCTTAATTCAAAGCAGTTGAAGGTAAATCAAATGAGAAATTTCTCCGGGACTGACGTGACACAAATTTTCACCGAGCTTTTCTGACCTCGTTTCTTTCTCCTTTAAACTCAAATTTACATAACATATTGTGTACACTGTACAAACGGGAATCCTGAAAATGTGCGAGAGAGTAAGTCGTTGACATTTCTGGCCCTTCATGCACACACGAGAAATATACTGCCACTGTTTTCCAAACGAGCATTAATCGTGTCACATTCATTACTTCAGCGTCAAGTGCTCGGTGCTCGTGAATTTAACGCTCTTTTAATGAGCATGTTCCCACACAGCTGAAACACGCGTCCTTTCAACAAGTAAAAAAAACCCTCGGAAGCCGAAAGAAAATCAGAGAGGTATCTACAAAAAATTCAAACCACGAGGACACGCGCGCGAGCAACGTCTATATATAATCAACTCGACGAATGAGTAATCGCAACAGCTGACCTAGACGCACCACTCATGTGTATATATATATAGACAGAACGTACACTCGTGATGATGACAGCACCGATGATAACATACAAGCTAAGCTCGAGGTAAAACTAAACGAAGAAACCCACTGCTGTATACTTCATACGGTGCGAAGAAAAATTAAACTGCAATAGTATAAAATTCATACAGAGCGAAACAGCTGACGAGGATCGAGGTGTCATGGATGAGTATACGTTTTATGCCAGAAAGGGTACAAAGATATAATATTATATTATATTATAGCGTCGACGTCGGCGAACATCACCTGCTCTGCATATTTATAATGTACCTACAACGGCTTTGCAAGTGAGACCGGACCATTTTTTTTTTTTTTTTTTTTCACTACCCTCTAGTTGAACTTTGGATTAACTAACGTAATGCTTTATTTATATGGCGGTAGGGTATATCTTAATTCGACACGATGATGATACATGATCCATACGATGTAATTACGATGATTTAATCCAACGATATTCAATCACCAGCTGTTTAAGAATGAGTTTGTCTATTAACGAGTAATCGTTGATGAGTGAGTATACAATGATAATAGAAATTTATTTGAAGAGGTGTTCAACGAGGATTTTACACTGAATGTTTATTGTAGCTCGAAGTCTTCGTGTATTATAATTTGGTGTATTAATCTTTATAATTTTCCTCTGTATTTTTTTCTTTTTTTAATTTTATTATTTGTTTGATTATAACACTCGAATTAATGTAAATGAATCCTCTTTGTATAAAACTCTCCTGCGAGTAACAAGTTACTTATATTTGTTTCAACATATTGTGCTTAATTAATGAGAATATTTCAAATATAATCACAGATAACACTTTAGATTTTTTTTTCAGTTTGGCACATGGAAAAAAAAAAAATTATCTATCCAATAATTAATTAGCATCTAATGACACAAAAACACTGCTCGTTAGTGAATACCTTCCAAACAAAAATTTTTTTCTTTCGCCTTTGCAGAATTTGTGAAAAACACAGAGTTATTTACATACTTTACGAAGTGTTACTGGATTTGAAAAAAAAAAAAAAAAAAAAAAAAAAACACACACACTGCTTTCATATTTAATCATTAACGTTCAAAAACAGTAACGGCAACGAAGCTTTCACACGAAAAAAATTGATAAAAAGGCGTAGGCCCAAGAGGTCAAATCGGAGTTTGATATTTGCATCATCCAGCATCATATAAAAGGGGAGATAGTGCCAATGGCAGCAGCAATCGGTTGATAAAACACGAGTTACATGGGGTCGTACTCACGGGATAAAAATTATTGCTTTGCTCAGTTCGATTATTCATCCTTTTTTTATAGAAAAAAAAAAAAATAGAAAAAAAAGAGCGAGGATTCTATGACGCATTCACTCACGCTTGAAAACCCCGTGCATCAAACAGTTTTAACTGAAAATCCGGTTCTAAGAGAACTTTCAATTAAATCTAATTTTTTAATTGGAAGCGACCTGCAGCGAATGAAAGAAAAAAAATTTTTCCTTTTTTTCTCCCCAAAACATCGAGTGCAGCACTCTCCATTATTTGACCGCCAAAACGCGAGAGAGAAAATTAACGAGTAGCGCACCACCGTATACGTGTATATATATATACACACACACGTTATACGCAAACACTCGAGCTTGTGTCCCAATTTTTTTGGAAAACAGCGCAGAACTGGAGCTCGACCCGTTGCACATTTCCTCCGTCCTTCAACTCCGCGGACAAGTCTACCCCGGCACGAGACAAGAGGTGGATGGAAACAAAAAATGGGAGAACGAAAAAAGAAACGTCAAAGGGAGGTAAAAGGACCCGCGGCGTTATAGCCCCCGGGAAAGGGTGCGAGTGTACCCGAGAACGAAAGAAAGAGACGGAGAGAAGAGCCAAGGGCGGTTACCCGCAGCAGACGACGAGGGAGGGAAAGAGAGAGAGAGAGCTGCGCGAGTGAGTGCCGCGAGCGAGAAAGGAAAGGAAAAACACACATCAGAATGGAACGATCGTGTGTGCATAGTGGAGGGTGGAGGGTAAGTAAGAGCACCAGCAGCAGCATTGCACGATCGGCTTTCAAAACAACGTGACTTGGTGATGCTGTGAAACCAAGTGCACTCACTATGGGATAAAGACAAATGCGAAAAGAGTGCAGGTTCGTGCAGTTGCTCAGCAGCCATACCGAATGGCCTCGGTTTCTCGGTTATGTAACGTGGGGGGGCATCTGGAGGATAATATATAAGCTTGTACAGAAAATCCCGAGGCTCGAAGGGAGCTGCCGTCATGCCCCACTGCCGGCCGACATCACGAGATTTATCCTGCACGCACTCACCATACTCTTCTATAATAATATACTCACACACAATACATATGTTTATACATATATACTTCCTCCCCCTCGCATGGTGCTCCGAAAACTTATTACATGCAACGCATATATTTCGCCCGCACATTTTGGAGCAATCGTGAATTTCATTGCGACAGGACTGAATTCTTTGGCCCGTGCTACTTGTATTATTCGTTTGTCCGATGCTCTCTGTAATGTTATGGCCCGTGACAATTTTGACAGTCGATACTCTGCTGCATCTACTGCCATCTCACCCTCCTTGTGGAATACATTCGATAGGTGTACACAATCCACCTGCCGTAAGTTGGTCAGTGGGGGAGAAACGTGCGCCAGAAAATGCTCAGCTTGCCACCACGGGCTGACACATTTTCCGATGTAGATTACGTTTCGGAAAACAGGAAAACGTGAGTATATAAGTATATATACGAGCATCGGGAATGAAAAGGGAGGTGATGCGCTGACGGGAGCAGACGATATTTTGAGGCCAAGCTCGATTGGTTTCCGCGTCTGCATGTATACAAGGAGGCAAACCAAACAAATAAGAAAAGGAGTCCAGGACTTACCGCGACGAGGGCCGCCAATCTGTCCTTCGTCATTGTGAGTCTTGGAGCGAGGGCGGCGCGAGGGTGACGAAGCTCTTACTGACTCTGCTGCTGGTGCTCCCCTGCCTGGGCGAAGAGGAGGTCAGCGCTGCTGCTGCCGCCGCTGAGGGCCAGTCCCATTCACCGTCCGTCGGCAGCTGCGGGGCCCTCCATGCAGAAACAACGACGGCTCTATGTGGGCGCACCGCTGCACTTTCCTCACCCTTTCTTTCTTTTTTTCTTTTTTTTTTTTTTTTTTTTTTTTCAGCACAGGCCGACGGCGACGACGGCGATGAGGAAGAGCAGCGCTATATCAGCCAGCAGCGGAGCAAAGAACAGAGACACACTACCAATACTTGTCACACACAAACAGCACGTATATTGCACAGAGAGGTATACACTGACACACTTGTGAGTTGCGCGCGCGCGAGGAAACACCAGTCGACTGTCGTTCGTGTGTAATATGCACCAACTAAATAACAAAACGTCCGTGTCCTCTGGTTTTATATCTCCCGGAGATAACGAGGAGGCCGGACAACGTAAACGACGGCGACGACGACGCGCACACAGCACGCACTCTCACACCCAGTGTGACACACACGATCGTAAAAATCGATACGCGGCTCTCTCCGCTTTAAAGATGTATGTATATATATACAGGTATGTATGTATATATATATATATATGTATATGTACGGTACGAGTTACAGACGATAGAGACCTATCCTTTGCCAGAGACCTACTCCCATCGTCTGCTTATACACGGTTCACCGTCTCTCTTGGACCTCGCGCCCGGGCTTGCTGCCGTCCTCTATATATCTAGTTCGCTCTCTCCGCTGCATGTACTACCAGCAGCCGGCCCACGCATGCGCTGCTCACCAGCTGGGGATATTGGGATGACGTCAACCCCCACAACCTCGACATCATCGTCGTAGCCCTGGCGCCCAAGGAGTTTAAGGACCCCTAGTGGCTTGAGTCCTTTCTTACTCTCGGGGGTCTTTTTTTTTCCCCTACTTTTCGTTGTGTTTACGTCAATCTCGTTTTTGTTAATAAGTATTTTTGATGAAAAGCTTATTTTTTTTCGTTTAAATTTTACATTGTGTAAAAAGTACCGGCAAGTACTCAATGATGATGTTTTTGCAACATTAAACATTTTGATTTTTCCCACAAAACAAATTTCCCGCCAAACTGAGGCACACAAATTAAGGTGGATCTTCAATCCTTCGTTTTTGCGTATGCGGCTTAATTGTTCTGCCAAGCGTCGGTCGTGCAGATTTTCATCCTGACCGACAGTACCTCCGTCGGCATAAAAATGCCCTCAACTGTTTATCCAGTCTGCGCTAGATGTCGCTGGTGAGTTTCTTCTCTCGATTACTCGATTAGTTCAATTGTAATTGTAGTTGATCCGACCATTCGAAAATTCCTTAATTTACTCGACAGTCGCGAAATTCAGGTAAAATATAATAGTTTGCCGAAAAAATACATAAGTACACTTTATCGCATACGCAAAAAACATCCGCAAAGGAGTCTTGTCCAACGCGAGGGTAAAACCGTAAAAAGGGTAAAATTCAATTTCAAAGGTAGAGGCAAAATAGGCCGCGCCGCGCCGCCAGTATCGCAGCAGCAGGGCCACAGAGATTCGCCATTGTGAGCCTAAAAGACTGTGCCGGGCTGTGTCTCGCTACGTCCATTTTCACGTGCGCCACGCCGCTTCCCGCGAAATTTCTCTCTCACCAGCCCTAACCGGCCAAGTAAGTTGAGCGACAGACCCTTCATTAGGCCCTTTTTCACCGCGTAAATAACAACCTTCGCACCTTGAAATAGGTCTGCTTCGCAGTTATTCTTGCAGAGTCATCCTTAACCATCAACCGCGCCTTTCGGTTGTACGTACCGCGCGCAGTTTTCTAGTGCTACTACTCCTTGTCACACCTCCTCATCGTATACCGTCGACGTCGTCTCCGCAATACCAACAGTTTCCTGTGTTTATCATCCCTTGCCAAACTCCAACGTATCCTAGCCTCGTACATCCAGGGAGTTCTTTTCCAGCGCCGAGGACGGAGGTTAGCTTTCCTTAGAAGTTGTAATCATGCCGGTGGTTCGTGATCTCAAGGTGCCCGCGGGAGAAAATACTCGTGTTGTGCCTCAGGCTTCGGGTTTAGTCAGCCCCGCCGTTATACATATCTCTTCTGAGCAATTGCATACATAGATATACACTCTCTGGTAAGGCGGACTTGACCCGAGGCCTGTCTCGTGGCAAGGATGTGCATCTTCGTTATTTCCGTAGCTTGTTCTACTCCCTCAGGCGCATTTGCGGAGCTCGTGCGTGGCTTCCTTCGACCGGTCGATCCGCGAGCTTCCATGGCGCTCTATTATATACCTAGTTAAATACTTACACCAGCAGTAGCTTGTACGCTAACCTCCAAGATGCAAGGGAATAGAAAACTGCATTAACGCTCCTTCGTTTTAACTTGCAGATTTTTCGTTACCAAAGGCTCATAGTTCGAAGCAAAAGCGACAGACAGTATGGATGACAAACAAGTGCCAACCTTCAAGTGCGTGCTCGTCGGCGACGGAGGTACTGGTAAGACAACCTTCGTCAAGCGCCATTTGACCGGCGAGTTTGAGAAGAAATACGTCGCCACCCTCGGTGTCGAGGTGCACCCTCTGGTTTTCCACACGAATCGTGGCCCAATTAGGTTTAATGTATGGGACACCGCCGGCCAGGAGAAGTTTGGCGGGCTCCGTGACGGTTACTACATCCAGGGCCAGTGTGCCATCATCATGTTCGACGTCACGTCCAGGGTTACCTACAAAAATGTACCCAACTGGCACAGAGATTTGGTTAGAGTCTGCGAGAACATTCCCATCGTACTTTGTGGCAACAAGGTTGATATCAAAGATAGAAAAGTCAAGGCCAAGAGCATTGTGTTTCATCGGAAGAAAAATCTCCAGGTTGGTTACTATCTTGCCCGTTACTGGTGATACTTCACAATATTGCGTAATTACGTTTTTCCTTATTCTAATGATGTTGCAATAAAAAATCTTAATTCTTTGATGACGTTATCTGCCCCTCTAATCTGATGGACATAATGTCCAACAAAGCTTTTTTATTTGTGTACATTATTTGTTCTAATCATGCACGTTTTTTGAATTTTCATAGTATTACGACATCAGTGCCAAAAGTAACTACAACTTTGAAAAGCCATTCCTTTGGCTTGCACGTAAGCTGATCGGAGACGCCAATCTCGAATTCGTTGCCATGCCAGCTCTTCTACCACCAGAAGTTACGATGGACCCACAATGGCAGCAACAGATCGAAAAAGATCTCAAAGAAGCCCAGGAAACGGCACTTCCCGAGGACGATGATGATCTTTAGTTATTTTCAATGCATAGCCACTGGAGGAAAAGGCGAAGCAATACGCCATTTTTTTCTCAAAAATTACTAAAAGCTGTTCTAAGATTAAAAGTGTGCATGTGAGTATTTGAATTTCTTTACAAGGTGCGAAATAAAATTGATTTCAATGAGTGTTAGAATTAAATGATTGATGTAAAATAATGAAATAGTTTGTTTTTTAAGTGGATGAGTCTGAAAAATTCTTTTAACAGGTTGTAATGTTGTCTGAATCCAATAAATAAGAAATAAAAATATTTTCTGTTTCTCGTTTTATTACATTTAAGTATAATTTTTCATTTATTTTAACTTTCTTGAATTTCATACTGTTTTGATTACAAAATAATTGCCACAAAGCAATATTAGTTTAAATTTATGCAATCAGTTAGTAGTAAAAATTGAAACAATTTTTTGAATCCATCTGAAATCAGTACAGTTTGCTACATCCATGAGCAAAGAAACGGTACTATACTCACTTGCTAAATATTAAAAGAATAAAAATTGTCAAATAGTTCAAAAATTGTAATATAATAATATTTAATAAAGGAGTTTGATGTATAACAGTTAATTGTTGTTCTTACAAAAAAATCATAAATTATTCTTTAAATAGTCACTCAATCAGGGTACAGAAAAACTTTCTTACAAATGATTAAAGTTAATTTGTATCTTTAATAAGCAGCAAAAATTTTTTCCTGAAAGCCATTTATGCTTTACAGTGCCATTTTCCTAGTTTCATTAAACTATTTGCTTCGTTTAGTTGTCCTACATGTCTATTACATTTCGGCAATAGAAAATACTTTTTTAACTTGTAATAACAATAGCTTATACAGATCTTTAACTGGCACTGGCACAATCGCATCTATAGCAGTTAATAAACTCCATTACCGTATTTCAGAATTTTTTATTTTTAAAAGGGAATTTTTTTGTTAATGTTAAACTTTATCTCTGGTAAATGACATCTCAGACACGTCATTTCTTCATTCCTATATGTTCAATTAAGTCAATATTCGTCCTTCAGCCACCTTAGAATATTAAATTATAATACAAATAAAATTTGAAAAAAAAAATTAAAAAGCCTCTTTTAAGTCTTAATGTCCACTCTGGGAGTTTCAAATGTTCACCACAATGGAAAAGGATAGGAAGATGGAGGGCGCTTTTTGTCGGGGAGCCTACTCTCGCAACTTATAAAATTTTCCACCTCATGCATGATTTAAATTCTTTAATTGTGTCATAAGAATTGAGAACCGTAAGCACACATAATAGGGCGGAAAAAATTTTTTTTATTAGTTTATAACGTGATAATTTTATTATTGTTTTGTTATTATTAGTATTTTATGCTTTACGGTAGTACCCAGTGTTTAATGTACGGAATTATTACAATCATTTAAATATTGCCAATTTGCGAGTTAAAAAGATATTTTGCAGAAATCTTAAAAATTCCAAGATTTGTACAAGACAAGTATCTTATATAATCTTGTATTGGTTGGTACAGTTTCCTTCAAGAATACAGATACGTTAAATCAAATATAGTTGAGCTTTTTTTTTTTTTTTTTTTTTTCATTGAATTTAATTTTTCGACCATCACTATACCACCAATAGCGCTTTTGTCAAAAATCACCGTTCGATATCCAATAACCCTTAGAAAAAGTGTCAAACGTAAATCATTGGAAAAATACTTTTCTCGAGTACTGAAATAAAAAAAAAAAAAATTAAAAAAAATAAAATAAAAAAAAAAAAAAAAGCTTGAAAGAAAAGTCAAGTATCCAGGCTTGTCGATGGTTATCCTTTTGGTACACCATTGCGCGTAAAACACTCACGTCTTTGCCATGTATACCTTATATATACGCAATTGCGGTCTTTTGCCGGGTGTAGAGTATACTTAGACACGCGTACACTATAACACTGCATCCATCGTCCTGTCGTGTGAAGATTTATAACGGTTAGCTGAAACGGCACACGGCATAGAGCATCAAAGTACATTGTGTACATAGTCGCGAAGTGAAGAAAAGCCGCCGTGTAAGTAAAGTACGTACCGTATGCTTATCATACGGGCTCGTGACTTTACAATAATTTCACTGCCTTATGCTCATAATGATTTTTAAAAGATTTCGGCAATTAACATGTACACGATGAGTCGTGCAAATAATGCCAAGTGCATTTGATTTGTAAAATACGTGTGTTATGTGTCACGGACGTGGCTTGGGTGAAGTTAAGGGTGACAGAAGTAAAGATGTATGTGTATCAGTAAATAATCGTTTTATCATTATTATTATTTTTTTTCAATTCTGGAAGCACGGAGAATGACATTATTACCCATAACGCAACAGTAGTAGTCGTGACGCCGCAAAATTTGAAGAGAAACAAAGAAAGCAAACCACGTCATTCAACTTGGACAATTTTTTCCAGCACCAATTTTTTACAGCTACTTACGCGCGCCGTCAAAAGTTGAGTACGAGCGTAAAAACCACGGTACAGGTGCTCCATATTACCTCGTTGCATCCGCATTAAAAACTACCTCTAAGCGTAATTTTCTCTATCTTCTGTCCCAAGTTTCACATCACGAGCAGAGCTTTCCAGTTGTAAACGCGGATCCATGTCGTTGCGATGTGCAAAGCAATCCATGCGATGTAGCAGGTGCAACGTGACGGGGGCATCGTTTTTATTGTCGCGTGTCTGTTGGACAAAGTGGCATGTAATTGGACTCTTGTCGTTAACCGTGTACATGTAGGTACACATATAGTTTTCGTTTTTTACACGGCACATAGGTATAAACAACAATCCGATGAATAAAAAGTTGAAGCGAAACTTTTGCTTCGTGTGCACCTACAGAATAATCATGTCCCGAAAGCATGAAGTGCTCCAGCACTTTGTTTGTTGCAAGTAGCACATTTCGCTCCGATTTCGTGCCGAGTCGCATGCATAGGCATGCAAATATACGTAGGTGTAAGCAAATCGGAAGTTTCCAAAGCAACGCGGTCAGTTGAAATTTAACGATCGGCCGTTCGTAATCGGTATGTAATGAGACTCAAAGAAAACATGATTTTTTTTTCCTTTTTTAGAGCGTCCGTGTAGTACAAGTCAACGAGTATCAAGAATCTCAAAATCACAGGTTTCGCAGTCAGGTGTACACCTATCGTGCATATCATGTACAAGTAAGACCATTATTTTGAGCGAAAACTGTAACGCGCCTCCCCTCGTCCGCTTATATACGAGGTATATAAATATGTGTGGTAGCGACAGTGGTTTTTTCGTGCATGTATAGCTGTATATCGGTGACTACGTACTTACCAGGTACATGTGCAACATCGGAGAGAGTTAAACCGAGATAGAAACGATCAACGGGAGGAGAACGGTATATACCGATCCGAACCGTTAAATCGTTACTCATCGTATACCTCTAACGAAGATGTCGCGTGCAACTGTACACACATACATAGTATACTTATAGTAACGCTGATGCTCGAGTACTCCCCGTCAAGCAAAGTGTTGTATATGTATGTATTATGGGTATTATACGTGCTTCGTGCATTATCGCAAACGTATATACCGCGAGTCTCGTGTGCAGCTCGAGCGAGAAGCGTATGGAAGCCCTTCCGATCAGCGATTCTTATTGCCGAGTTATAAATCACGCCTTGATGGGACAGGTGGTGCAAACATTGCGCCTTTACCTATACACTCCGCCGGTGCAAAAATACGATATACGCGCTAATCTTTTTTTACGCAGCATATCTCGACCTTGTACGCTTTTGATCGTGCGATCGTTTTCCGGAGTCTGTAGCTTTTTTTTCTCCTCTCGTTGGGCGTGAAATTTGATCTCCGAGCTTGGGTTTCGCGTGTGGTCTCCTCCTCGCCATTTCAGGCTTTCGTGATAAATACCCCGTCCACAAAAGTCATTCGTTGCATTTTTTCCTCCAATTTGATATTTTTCTCGGCTTCTATACCGTCCGAACCCTTTTTTCATACGGCTTGAAATTAAATTCCTTTTCCTTAAATCAACTCGGGTCCTTGTGTGCGTTTTTTCGTTCACAAAGCTCAAACAAATTTTTCTAATTTTAAACTTTATGCTATTTAATTTTTACCGTTAAGTATATCGTACGTTTTGATTCGACTTTTTTGTTTTTCAAGATTTTACTATTATGTAATAAGTACTCCTCGTGTAATTTATTTTTACCCTCGAGTTGGAATAAAATGCATTCTCACGTGGGTGAAAAAAAAAAAAAATATTCATGTGTACAGAAAGAGAGAACTTTTTCCTTCCAGTAACTTGAGCTCAAGATAACGCGCGTTTCCACGTGTAAATCACAGAGTTTGAAAAAGAAAAAAACAGGGGGGGGGAGAGAAAAAGTCGAGAAACACGATGTTTGAACAAACCGCGAAAATAAAGTTCCAGCCACCGCAAAGGGCGTTCTTGCATTTCTCTTTTTTTTTTTTATTCTCTTCCTTCGTGGTATATACTTGCAGTTTCGGTCACGTCGTAAAAAATGAGCTCAAAACGTGGTTTCCACAACTGCTGCAGCTCACTCGAAAAGAGGAGGAAAAAAAAAAAAAAAAAAAAAAAGGTGAAGGTACCAAAGTATAGTACAATACACGCTACATTAGGCGAATAATATCACGGAACGCTGCCCATAGGGTGTACATGGACTCGGTGCTCTTTGCATACGCAGGCCAGGGGAAATTATCGTCCCTTCGTTATTTTATTATATACCTACTCTCTCGAGACTTGTATAGTTACCAACTGCCCAGAGTGAGTCTTCTGGGGCATCACTGGCGCTCGAAAAATCCACGTGTTATTGATACTTACATGCTTTCGGTCGTTACCTTTGCGAAATAAAATTTCATTCCCCGTCATTTGAACGTCGGTCCATAGCACGGACGATACGTTTATGCGCCGATGAGTTTATGAATATAACACACGGAAGCCACAAAACAAGTGGATGAGGCACGAGTGTACCTCCACATGCAAAGGCGCAATTTAACGGGTGATGCGCGTATATTTCGCGGCTCTGCCAAGCTCCATTGGGCAATAAAATCGATCAGCGGAGAAAAACCGGTGCCCATCGCCGTGAAAACTAACGCGCGCAACAAACAACGTGGATGGCAATCCTCAACTGCGAGGCAAAGGCGTATTTTTAATTACAACCCCAGCGAATGATAAAATCCACGCCGGTCCCGTACGTGTACAAATGAGGAAGTGTCCCCGTCGACGAGAGAGATTTTATGCCTTTGAATTTTATTGGAGAAAACTGCGAGATGCCGCGCAATAAAAGTCCCTCCCTGCAGTGCGATTTGCGCTCTTTTATTTCCTTTCCACGCCGCGTCGGTCCAACTGCTCACTTGATTCCTGAGAAGTTGTTTTTTTTATCGGAGCTCCTTGTACGTATATGTATCAAAATTCGTACAAACGTAGGGGGGGGGGGGGTATTAAAATATATGTACAAAAGTGCGATGTACCGCGTGTACATTTGAATACTTAATTTCGACTCGGCGGATATTGTGCAGTTTGATTGTTTCCTGCTTTTCTTTTCCTCTTCCTCTTTCGGATGCCGGACTAGCTCGATAATTTGCAATTTTTTTTTTTTCCTTCCTCCACTCGCCTGTTTTGTTCGGCGCATTGTGGGAATATGTTACACGGGCGCTCGAAAGATTTGGGGAACTTTGCCATGATTAATCGCGATCTTTTTCTTTCCGTCAGTTCGAAGGGTTGAGGAATTACGGTTTCTTGTGCAGGTTCCCAGAAGTGCACTAAAAACATCTATGAAATTACGCCTCGTAGCGATGGAAGGCATTTTTATCCTTCGAATAAAAAGGGGAGCGAATATTTTGCCACGTAATTGCACTTCTTTATATATATACATCTGGAGCGGGGCAATCAGAGCAGCTGCCTATTGTTGATAGGACAACACAGTAAAAGTATGAAAAGATGACCTACAAACACAGAAACAAAACAATTTATGATTGGAGGGGGCAGAGGAATGTAGGGACTTACTTTTTATGCGATTCCTCCAATGCCTCTCGGTAAATACCAATAGCACACCTATATATTTCATGAATTTGAAACAATGATTGTCTGAATACTTTGTTTATTTTTATTACTACTTAAAAATTAATAATTACATCGCTTCATTTTCTCTAATTTGGCTAATTGTAGATACATATTTATAAATTCACACGAGAATTATTCTACAATTCCCTAACTAAGTTAGTGATGTTCAAAGTGCAATTTTTACGTATACGGCTCACTCATAACGGACTACAGAATATGGGATCACTAATAAAGAGATGTTTGAAACTGAAGGAATTACAAAAAAAGGCATATACTATATGATTGTTTGCATGATGAAATGTCGATAGGGAAATGTTAAGTGAAAAAATTTTTTTACTCGTTTAGTCATCATAATCATGAAGAATTTTTAACACAGACAGCTGCGGACCATTGGACAGCCAATGCTATTAAAATAATTATCAATCAAAAAAAGGAGTACAAGTAAAACTTGACAAAAAATTTTCTACTAATCTGTGTTCCGGATGCATTAAGTGAAATCGATGTATTTCATTTAATTTATCGTTTGTGTCGGTTTAGTGGGCTAGCCTGTTCCACTCTTGTTGTATGGTAAAACAAGGCACGATTTGAACGTAAGTCTGTTTTTCGTTGCCCTCGTGTCTACTACCAATTCAACTATCGGAATGAACACATCATCGCAAAGTTTTAATTGATTGAAAAAATGAAATACTAGGACCACCTACATATTATGTAAGCATCAAAAATTTGCTTTGTGCTAAAAATGTTTTCTTTTTTCTGCTATAGTAAAAAAAAAAAAAAAAAAATCATAAATAACTACGTGATGATTTTATTTTGCAGAGTACAGTGCGCAATAAAATTCCCAAAGAAAAAAAAAAAAAAAACCTGTGCAACGTAACGCGTCCATCATACGCTCGAACGAAAATCGAGTTCTCGCATTGTTTTTTAGGGCAAGATGAGCTTTAAAATTCGTAAAAAATCAGCCTGGATATAAAAACGCACAACCCCCCACGTTTTTATAAAGAAATGGACACCCACTATTTTCAGTTTACATAATAGAGAAGAAGCAACGAATTATACAGGCGCTTAACGGTTCGCGAGACGTTGCGCATAATAAAGTAGTACACAGTGCCTCCTCGAGCAAAGAGAGAAAAAAGAAAAAAAAAAATTACTCCGTCCCTATATCCCGCGGTAATGGAGCAAAAGAGGGAAATATCTTTCATTCATGAAGGTATAGCCAGCCGCTCTGTTCACTTTATACATATACCTACGCCATAGGGAATATCCTCGGTAATGGCATCGCGTGCGGGCCCCATCGGAAGGATTTTTCCAACTTTCCCCCTCCCCCACCATCTGCTCTTCCTCCATTTTTCCGATGTGATTTAGCGCGAGAATTTATGGCTCATTATTCGCCGGCGATGCGAGTGAATAACAAACCGAGCCCACCCGCGGAAAAGGGCCCCTCTTCGACACGGCGAAGGATACGGGCATACGCTTCACACATTTAACGAGACTTCCACTTTTTCCCTCCACACAACTTCGTCCCAACTCAAACACGTCCCTATACTTGGGTCGGTTCCTCGACTTTTCTCACTCTCTTTTTCCTTCACTCCAAAGTGCACCCGCGTTTGCCCGCTTCTCTCGTGTCCTATACTTATATACGTATTATAATGAAGTTAGGGAGTTTTAACAAAGTTCCGGTTCGTTATCGAGTCGAGAGCCCCGGCGAAGAGAAAAAAAACTCTGGAAGTTCACGTTGATTTTCTGATTAGCTTCGAAGGACCTCGGGGCTTTCTCTTTTCGTTTTCTCGTGCCACCGAGTGTGTAATCGAGAGTAACTTACCTGTTTTCTGTTTTTTTTTTTTTTTTTTGTTTTTTTTTTTCGAATCGAGGCAACATTGTATTTTAACTGATCCGAACATCAGCTAAAACCTGCGAAATGTTGGGTACTATATCTCGTGCGTGTGATTCCCAAAGGCATGGGAAGATATGGGCGACGGCACTGCACTTAAGCGGGTATACCTGTAGGGGCCATTTTTTACCTTTGCTCGCGCCACTCGTCCGTCAGCCTCGTTTTTTTTTTTTTTTTTTTTCCTACACCCTACCTTGATCCTAGCTCCCCCCGACCTCGCGTCCGACAGGTTCCTCCTCGGATTCCCCCTGTCTCTTTTCAATTATCATTCCAAAGACGCGCATAGGCGCTTCCTCTCTCGCTCGGCTTTTCATCGAAACGAGCCTGCTGCTGAGCCACTCGTCTTTTTTTTTTTTTTAACCGCGTGCCTCGTATTCTCCGCTCTTTTTTTGTTCACCCTCTCCCCGCGAGCTTATACCATTACACACATGGCTGGATTTTTGTTTTGTGCATTTACAATGTATGTACGCGTGTGCGGATACGATTGAAAAAAAAAAACAAAAAATTAAATTTGGGAGGTGGACAGAAAAATCATCGATAAATGGTATACCTGTAACATTTTATGTTCAAAGCCTCTTTTATCCCTTAGTATGGTTATACACACTCAAATGGTTTTACTCACCTCGAATTTTTCACGCAAATTCGAGTAACCACAGTTTTGTCACAATCGAAACCAAATATTATATTTTCAACCGCGAAAGTGACGAAGTAAGACTCTGTACGATAAACTTTACGAAACGCGGATAATACATATATATATATATATAAGGGGTAGGTACAACGCGAACTGAATGTACCCATACATATATATATACCTACAACATTATTTTCATTGGCCGGCTCGTGCATCTCGAGTATATAATTATAATATGTACGTATGTATCTACGTAATATATAGGGTAACAAGTAAGTAGTGGATATTATAGGTGCATATACTTATTATACATGGCCGCGTGCACGAAATTAAGTGTACAGTTATGATTATGAATATCGATAGCGCGCGCACACGCGCAAAGCCATCAGCGCACCGTATTCTAATATAAAATACACAATTCATGTATATACATACATATATACACAATACCTACTACATAATATTGCAAGACACGACGGAATGACCAAAACCGCAAGTTAAAGCTCCGCTGTCGGTGAGCTGATTTTCTCTCTCCGCATCAGCTGCGCACACAGAGGTCTGGGGGGGAGGGGGGGCAATCGCGAATATTAAAAAGCCACGGTCGATGCATTTGAATTTAATCCAATGCTATACACGCGCAACCAAACGAAAACTCTCGGCTCATCGTGAAATTGAGATTCGATGTATAGGTTTACCAAGTGCCGTTCGAGAGATGATTACTCCATTGCCATTTCGATATCCATACTCCCAGTGTATGGGTATACATACATAATATATACAGAGCGCTACATATACTTGTACAGGTTGCAAAGGAGTTTCCGGCTCCTATGGTGCGTTTGAACAATGATCTTTATCATGTCTCCCTTATCCGCGTGCACATATACTTGCTTCTTTCCTCGCGAGGAAAAAATTTCGTCTTTCCACGCCTCCCTTCCATTGCCCCATCTCTTCTCGCCGACGCGTTTCCTATATTATACTCGCGTGCGTATTACTTGCCTCTCATCGAGGCTCGTGCCTTCATATGTATTATATACGTTGCAACAAAATAGATGTATACACATGTATACTCGCACGCGAGCGTGACGAACGATATATTTCTTGCCGTTGATCGGTTGTAAGTGTATACTATAACGCCCCGGGTGCAATGCGTCAACCTTTCAAGAATCTCTGTCCTATTGTGAATTATATCTTACAATCCATGCGAGGTAGAGTTCATTTGCGTTCGTACAATAGAAGCGATGGACGCGTGTCTTGAGAAGGGAGGCCGCGAGAGAAAAGGAGGAGGTGCGCGGAGGAGCGAAGAAAAAGTGTATACACCCGACTGAGGAGGAGCAGTACACTTTGTGTATGCATATGTGGTCCTGGATCTACGTGGGAGTCAGTCGGTAGTAGTTTCGTTGTGTACACTTACTATCAACTTGAGTACCTACATAGAAGAAGACGAAGAGGAAGAAGAAGAAGAGGAGTCTCGAGGACAAAGGATCTCTATTCCCGCCGAGCTGTACTATTATTTGGATTTCAGGGTCTCTGCATCATCACCTATACAGAGCACAAAAAAAACAAAAGGAGAGGGAATTTGATAAGAGCAGTTGTTACAGACATTGGCTCTTTGATGGGTTGACCATATGTATGGGCAGCTCTCCTGTACAAGCAAAAGGATGAAATGTATACTCGATCGCTCATCACTTTTCCATTTGAATGGCGGGAAGTTGATATTTGCCATTTGTGCATATCAAATGTACCAATACCTCGTGTTATTTTCCACCTTTTCAATGTTGTGTATTATAACGGTACCCCCCTGATTTTTCCACCCTTTTTCTGTACACCCTCCACACTCGCTCTGGATTATCCATATCAAAGCCGCGTCAAACATCTCGTTCCTTGTTGTTGCATTTGCACCATTGTTCCTGTTTAAACGTGCACCCTTTCATCTGCAATCTAATCTACCTTGGCAGTTCAAAATCACCGAGAGAAGCCTCTTCTCTTCTTTTTACCATTTCGCTATCTATGCCTAAGCGAGCGGGAGAGAGAGCTATAATCGAGTTCCATCGGGCCTTATATATGTAGAGAACTGGTTCATTACTATTATCCCGGGACCCTTTGGACTAACAGCAGAGATACGCCAGTACAAAAATCGGCATTCCCACAAGATGTCCTCGCTCGATCGGCTTACATGTAGGTATATTTATATATATACATACATTATGTCTACGGTGGGCCCCACACAGATAACCGTCCCGGAGTCGGCTAATTAATTCAGGCTCTCATACATATACATGGATATACGCTATACGATACACATGTACACATGTACGCAAGGCGACGAGACGTAACTTTGTCGAATCGAAAGAGCACTGCACACCTGTGGCTCTGCCCGAAGGACCCTATTTTTATGCTCCTCAGGACGATCTCGTTCTCCCCAGGTAGAAAAAAGAAGCGAGGGAGGATGGAAGGTGGCATTACATCAGCGCGCGAACGAGCGAGTGTATATATATATATCTGTGCGCATCTATGAGATGGGGCCCCTCGGCGAGGGCTCCCTCCTCCTCCTCCTTGGCGCGCTAAAGTATATATACAAGTCGAGGAGCCGTCAGTGTGTGTTGCGTGTGTAACGTAAGTAACGTCGTCGACGGCGTTGCGCCGCCCTTAGTTACGAGCCCGCGCGTGTGCCTATATACTACCACGACGACGACGACGAGACTCACTTCTTTTCTTCAGTCGTAGGCGCGCACGCGTGCACGGCACTAGCGCACGCATCCGTTCTCGCTTTACCGATCTATCTTTTCGCGTTCACGGTTTTCGCTGTTGGTTTTATTTTTTAAGTTAGTTTTGGGCTATTTGGTCAGTTTTTTCTTTTAGTTTTCTTTTCTTCGTGACGATACAGGTCGAGATGGGCTCGGCTGGGTGACCAAGAGTAACGTCTTTTCAGAGCAGTTTCGGGACAATCGGAGGAGAGATCGGTTAGTACGAGGATCGTCGTTGCATAAGCGTAATCGGTGAAGATGATCGTCAGAGGAAGTACCCTCGTGAGCCGCTGGTTTTTCTCACTGAGCTTGGTAAGAGCATTTTTTTTTTTTTTAACTATCGTTGTTTGGGTACCGATTTTTATTTATTTATTTATTTTTTTTTTTTTCAACCAAACGAAATGGCCGCGCATTCCAGTTTACGTATTAAATTGCGGTTGTGCCGACTACCAAGAAAACGAGGGCCGATCCTTCATACTCGTGTACACTGGACGCGCGTGTCATACGACGCTTACTAAACTTATATACCGATCCTCCGAGCGCTCGTGCTTTACATAATGAGACGCGCGTCATGCAAAGGACGATGGGTTTTACTGAAAATTCTCACGTATAGGTATATACTTTGGCGTCCCAACCGTATACGTATTATCTTTTTTTTTTTCGCTGTGGCGTTCGTGTATTGACAAAGAATTTTTCACCGATGAAAAAAATCGGTATACATATAGAATCCATTCTAGACTCGCGCGGAAACGCTAATAATGTATTTTTAGCGAGAGCGCGCAGTTGGCTCGTCGCAGTCGCTCAAAGAGAGGCGCTTTACGTGCATATACTTTATTAATAGTCGGGGTAATTAAAGCCCGTGGACGTACAATGCAGAGCCTTGCGATAATATACTGTATATATATGTATTACGTAGTTGCGGCATATAGGGTATAATATCGAACGGGAATTCGCGAAATTACACGCTCATGTACAAGCGTGCAATATTCAGATGCTGTGCCGTATGAAGAACGGTTTTCGCAACGAGTATAAGGAACTGTTTCTGGTCTGTTGTCCCACGCGCATCATTGGTATTCAATGTGATTCTCGAGTACAAACACCAGTCCCGGCCATCATCGCTCATTTGCGCGCAGTATGGTCACAAGATCGGTAACTTGTTCGCTTCAAAAGTCACCGAACCACAATATTCAAGGCGACCCGCGTGATACTTATATAGTTATTAATGAAGACGCGTGGAAAAAAATAAAACGAGCGCAACATTGGGGATACCGATACATCATCCTAATATTCGCGTATCTCCGGTGCGCCAAGGTAATAATAAAGACATACCGAACCGGTTGCAAGAACAACTCGCGCGAAAACTCAATACTGTAAACACGATACGCTCACAGCGATGTACGGGCAAAGGTATGTATGTATAGGTAATCGTCAGAACGGGCGTGCTTCCCTCGAGCACGCGATCTCTCTCTTTTTTTACGCACCTCGCGACCGTGGCAGTGAATCGCGATCGTTAACTTTTTTTTTTTTTTTTTTTTTTCTAACGCGTCTCATACACAGCAAAGTGCGATTATTATTCCATATCTCCGTAGGTCGATCCCGATAACTCCGAGCAAAGAATAAGGGGGAGGGACACGAGCGTTTTCGCGCTCTCGACGGGAAAACGAGGCATCGAGTTAGCGCGGAGCGCGCACTTACGGGGGATATAAGCTGACGAGTAGGGGAACAGGAGACAATTTGCCCTACGAGCGTCGAGGAAGTGTACTTAGTAGGTGTATATATTTATACACACGTAGCAATCTGCACGGTCCTGTAGCTATACTTGCATCTCGATACACTCGGCGCCCGCGGGCTGGATTCTTTCCGCCTCGTCTTTTCCTCTATTTTCTCCCTTTGCCCAGATTTTTTCCTCCCCCCCCCATACGCTGGTATCGGAAAGTCCACGCGAGCGTGCATTATATACACTTTGGCTTTTGTTCGATTTGTCTCTTTTCGCCGGCTATATATACGCTGTCGTTGCGAGGCTTGTTTTTTTGTTGCTTTTCTTCCACCTCCGCCTTCTATTCGTACGTATTGTCCCCGGCCGATGTGGTATCGCGTTTTCTTCGGGGAACCTCGAAACGACACACACACGTAGAGAAAGAGAACAATACGAGAGCGAGAGAACCGACTCGTTCAATTACGTGCACGCAACCGCACTCTTCTTCTTCTTCTTCTTCGTCTTACCGATCGTCGTTTGCGTCACTCGAGTTTATTTTGTTGGCTTCCTTTTTTTTTTTAATTTTTTTTTTGTTTTTTCTTCAACAAACAAACGAATCAATGTTCATTGTACACCATGTGAATGATACATCCGAAATAATGTATACCATCCTTTCCCAGCCGCGACACTATATTATATAGGTGCATCCTCCAACTATTTCCCGAGTTTATAGATAATTGCTGAAATCGAGAATGAACCGCAGCTATATATTATACATATATACACATACAACAACAGACCCCGAGCAACTTCCGCGTTGGCGTGCATCGCGCGCTTCACCACCTTTTACCTCGTTATCATTATCATTATTATTATTATTATTGTATGCTAACGCACGAGCACCACCACTGCGTATATATATATATACACGCGTATATAGCTAGGGCTGAAAAGATCCATCAAAGCTGCGCGCGTGGGTCGTCGCCGCTTGCAAGCCAAGGGGATATAATTACGCTATATGGGCCGCGGGAGCTTCCGCGGTACGCGGAAAATATTACCCCGGTGTGCCCGCGCGCGTGCATTACCTATGTACTGTACCCCTCCCTCCCTACCTCTCTTTCTCTCTCACGTGTGAAATTGGATATTTTTCCGTGCGTGCAGTAAGTAGCTGACGCCTCTTCTCGCAAACGTTGCTCTCGTCTCTCTCTCTCTCTCTGTAGTGTACGCGCGACCGCGAGCAAAAGCTCATCTCGGCGCACTTGATTATATTGCGTGCGAAATCGAGTGCCATCTGGTATACATGTGTATATACGTATTATATACTCCCAGAGAGTGCAGAGTAAAACCTTTAGAGACCTTAGACGCGCACAACGATGCTCTCAATGGGCGCAGGGATTAGGGGGTGTGCATGTATACCGAGTGCGGAGTCGTGCACAAGTACATCCTCCTTTACACGATGTAGGTATATGTATATATATATATCGTAATATCATGCGCGGGGTGTATGTACTTGAAGGAATACATATATGAGATGCCGCCTCAGTTATAACGGCAAGGCTATATAGGTACTCCATATATGCGTGCATGTATAGTATAAGTACACGCGTTATAGGGTAAGTATGTATATATACAAAGGATACGCAGCAATTTTTTCCTATAACGTCTTTGTCACGTTGGGGTTTCTTTTTCTTCGCCTGCAGGTAAATTTAGCTTATTGCCCCACCGCAACGGCTATTACGCTCCTCGGGTGATTGCGTGAGGACTTTGCTGGGTAATACTTATAAATCGATGATTCGAGAGGGTTTATGCGTGAAAAATCGTGAAATGGCGAAACTAATATCGGAGATACCATTTTTTCGATGTACTGTACCAAAACGGGGCCATATCGGGGTATAGGATCACGAGTCCAAGGAATAAGGCGAAGGACCTCTGTGTTATTAATTTCACTTTTTCACAGCTCGTGGTTTCTCATAAGAAGCACGTACACGCTACCCCATGGGGTAAATTTCTCTTTCCCCGTGCACACCTGCACGCGGAAAATGTCTTTATAGAGCTTGCATTACCAGATGAAGCGCGAGTCTTGTTCTGTACAGCGTAACCGTTAATATCTCTCTGTCGGTGCGACGCGTTTTCGCGATAGTTTTTGTTCTTTTCCTCCAGCCCCTCAGAGGCGCATCTCATGTGCGACGACTTAATTTTTACTGAAAGGATAGGTACTTTGGCTCCCTGAATGGGAATGATTATGTCCATTCTCTCCCACAGACGGAATCGTTGCACAACTGTAACATCTACAGTAATTGTCTCTTCCCTAAAATCACAAACATATCCAACAAGAGATTCAAGTGTTCAACTCTGTAATTACAAGCTGTACCATTTCCCCTACACTTACAATAAAAAAATTAATAAAAGTACCAGCCACTTTTCATTTCGGCCACTGTATATACATTAAATACAGCCGAAAGGAATAGTGCAAGGCTCAAACTGCATACACGTGCAGAGAAAAGGGAATAGGAGAGAAGCGAGAGAGACCGGAACAATAAAAGCGCGCCGGGCCTGTAGACACACACACACACACACTCGAACACGCGCGTACATAATATAATACACACGGGGCAAACAATGGACCGCATTTATGCACATAGGGAGTGTAGGAGCGAGGGTGTATGTGTGTATGGTGTCACCACGCGCGAAATTACCCCACTCGCACTGTATTTTCCTTCGTAGGCGAAAACGGAAGAGGAGGACCCTCGAGGGAAGCACTTTGCGCGCCTTTGTGCCAAAGAGAAACGAGAGTTGGAATTAACATTATTACATATTATATACGTGTACGCTGTTTGCTCGTATACGGCTCATTCGAATATCCGTGCCGGGTGGGATATTTTTGTTTGTTTCTCCCACCGCTCGCTCCCTATTTGCGTACGGCTAAATTGCACCAGGCCCCTATATACACACACGGCGTTTGAAAATGGCACCAGAGCGCTCCGAGGTTATTAAAATTCAGAGCTCTCTCTTTCTCTGCTCTTTGTTTGCCCCCGCGTGACGCTAATATCCGGAGCAAAGGTGGTATTATCCTAGCGGATTATTGTTTGTTGGTTTTTTTCCTCCTCCTCCTTCTTGGTCTTTTGTTAATGCCATGCGAGCTATACACAGTGTTGTGCTCACGCTGTCCCAAATATATCTCCCCCTTTTCCTCCTCTTTCTAATCAAACCCCAATTACCTGTTTTGTTGCATGGTATGCGCGGCTCCGATTTCCCAAAACGAATACGGTCACGACGCGCATCGTGGATTCGTCCGAAGAGCTAATTTGGAAAATGAAACCTGCACTTCCACGCGATGACGAGCCATTCTTTGGCTCTGCCGTGGATTGTGGCTTACTCGATTAACATGAGTATAGACAAGCGATGATGGACAAGCTCGCGTGGATATTTCACCTGATGCAATGATGTTCCCCGTTCCCGCGCGGCAGATTTATCGATCCGATAACTATATAGGCACTTTTACCGGACGAACGTGCCATTTTCACATGTAGTGTCTATTTTATATATACCCCTCTTCGATTCTCTTTGTCTATGTTGCGTATTAGATAATACAATATTTGCAATAGCATCTAGACATTTATACGCGAGAGGAAAGTCTCACGCTACTTTTCTTACACATGTACACAGGTAAGTAGTAACCTCGAAAAGAAAACCGCGATGACACACTATTTTTTAATGATCTCTCGCACCTCAAGATTGATCTTCGTTACAAGCAGGTGTAGCTAATATATATATGTATACATTACTCGTACATTAGACAATAAAAGATAATAGTGATGGGGGGGCTCGTTACATGTGGTAGACTCGAGTAAACGTTTGTATATCCGAGCACGTGCGACAGAAATCCGTATTAGCGTATAGATCCAAAGCGCTCGGGAGTTTAATTGAATTCCAGATGCAGGTCGCGCGCGCGTGTACAGCACGTATATACCCCACGTTATATACATTAATACACCGGCCACGGGCTTCGGTTTGGCAACGGTTGATCGCTCGAAAATTGCGGACATTACGTGACGTCGTCGTCGAGCTAATTGCGATGCTTTTCACATGAGGCTGACTCTTGATAGAGAAACAAACTTAACGTGGATCGTATTGCGTAGGTGCAAAGTGTATGTATATACAAAGAGGCCAAAAGACGGTGTAGGTACCGTTTCTCTCCCGTCCCGTTTAATTGTCTTTCGCGCGCTTCCTCCAAAGACCCACTCGATACATATCTCTCTTTTCTCCGCGACCGCAGGTACATTATATGAAAAATTAGCGCAACCGCGGAGGGTTACACGCCGGTTTTTGAACAATCGCTCGTATTTTAATCCAAACAACAACCAATGGCTATAAATACATTCGTAACCATATTTAGGTACTTGTGCGCCTACATCGAGCGCGTACATGTAGGAGGTACACGTAATTAACGATGATTCGATGCTCACTCGCGATAAGATTGTAACCCTCTCTTTCGGAGCGCAAGATTACTTTTTTTTTTCCTTTTCTTACATCTCCCATGTGTATGGGCTTATCAGCGTGTTTGCGTGAGAAAATCGCACCGATGTGTATACCTACATACTGTATCTTCATCTACGGATTGTACGCGACGAATATCAACCATAATTGTTTAAACGTATACAATGCCTAATACGATGTACTACAATAATAATAATGATAATTTATATTACACTGTACAGATTTTCCAAAGCGAATGAATCTTGGGCGTAAATAGCAAACAATCGTGCCATTACAATAGCCAATCGAAATTTCCGTGGAAAAGAAGAAGAAGAGAATGAAAAAAGCAAATAGCCAAGTGATGGGTAAAAAAAAAAAAAGGATTATCAATAGCCATTGGAAAGCATATATGGCAAAAATGTAAAACAAACAATGCAAAACCAAGAGCTGTATCCATTGTATTTACTTTGAAGGCTCGCAAGTGCGCGTCCCATACCTATATAGGTGTACCTATGCAGAGAGCAAACAATAGCCTATGAGAGAGAGAGAGAGAGAGGACGAGCCATTAAACAGTCGTCTCCGGGAGTACTTGAAGGTACAAGTAATATATACCTTGAAGTACTAGCTGTCGATCCCGTGCACACACGCGCCTACACAAGTGCATCTGGGATTGGTGGCCTCAGCAAGGTCGCGACAGCTAGACGAATGTACCTATATATGTATATTTAATGGGCGTCAGTCATGCCGTAATGACGTAGTCTTATATAATATATACACCCAAGGGATGTATCTTTATTCCTTTTCTTTTCGCTATCGGGAGCACCGCGTGAGAGAATCGCGTCCTACACGCGCATCGAAGGGAGAGCCTCGGAAAAGCTTTTGAATTGCCGTCGTTACGTGTAATTAAGCATCACGCGTATACATATATATGTATGGAGTTGCATTGCGCGCATTACTTATCTCTTTCTCTTCTAGTGGGTTATTTCTGTATATACCTCCCTATTACACGGTCGCGCGCTACAATACATATATAAACTCTACACCGATGCGGGGGCGGTCTTATTAACGGGTGCGCGAGAGCGCGGGAGTAGATGTAGGTACGTACAATATGTATATAGGTATTATAGGATGAGGTTCCTTGCACTTGACTCGCTCGCGGGGAGTACCTGCTTGATGTGTATACATGCGTACTTACTCGAGCGCCCGACGAAAGAGAGACAGAGAGAAAAAGAGGAAGTGCGTTGCTCGCTTTTTCTGTACATCCTTGTGTATATATATATATATATATACTTACTTACTTACGCGCATTAAGTAACCTGCTACAGCTCCTTTCGGCTCCTCTCTTGTACACCTATACTCATACTTCTTGTACACATTTGCCGACTCTGGCATGCACATGTATTCGATCGGCCCGTCCGATGTAGTAGCTGATGCACTACTATTATTGCAGAGCAGCTGAACTATGCGAGGCGAACGACGAAGACGATACGCGCAGTACAATGTTACTTACGCGCACCGGCTATACCATGGTACCGATTTTTTCTTCTTTTTTTTTCCCCTCCCCCTCCGATGCCGACGCTGACAAGAGGAGCGATCTAATAGAAGCCCGGAATGGCTGTTTCCCCCCCCCCCCTTTGTGTCTCTGTATATGTATGTACAGTGTTGCTATTATGTGTTTTGTACTACCGGTTTCTCTCTCTCTTATTTATTTCTTACTTTCGTTCCACAGTTGATGCTTCTGCCGCTGTTGTTTCAACGAATGCCGTTTTTACGAGCGATCATTGCCTTTTTTTATTTTGCTGGCATGCTCGCGGGGGTACATGGATTTTCCAAGGGGGATCGAGCCAAAAAAAAGTATGTGCCGGAAAGGCCGAGGGTAACGCAGTGTCCCTCACAAGTGGACATTTTCGCAGGAGTTTCGTCATAACTATTTCGAAGGACAAAAACAAAAATTGAGGAAAAAAAAAGGCACCCCTCTTGCCAAACACAATGTACCAAGCGGCGTTCACGCGTGCGTTTACAGGGATGGGGGGGAAGAAGAGGCACAAGCGAAATTCCGATAAAAGGGTATATCGCCGGTCTCCCCGATCCATATCTTGGGTATATATATACACACATGGAAGCGGCGGTCGCGAATTCCTCTCTCTTCTCTCTATTGTCGGCGACTCTCTTGCACCTCTCGGCACCCTCTTCTCTCTCTCTCCTTCCCCCGCATACTTATACATATATACGTACCTGCTTCCTTTTTTTTTTTTTTTTTTTTCCTCCCTCCCTCTTTTATCCGCGTGAAGGTATACATACGCGTGCTTGCAGCAGCTGCTTTTCTCGTGCGCATACCTGTACCCAAGTGTATTCTGGCTTTTCTCGTTTGTTCGCGCGATTTTTGCACCTCGACACCGCGCGACGGCCATCCATACACGTGCACACAATCCGTAAGTATATATACTTGTCCTCGCGCCTCGTGTAGCTTCTCCGGAGGAATGAGAAGACGAAAAAGAAGAGGAGCGCGCCGAGGGAGGGCAAAGAAAGACGTATTGTTTGCAGATCGTGGGAAGCGGGAAAGCGATTAGTCGGCTATAGTATACATGTATGTTTATACGTTAGATCGGTTCAACCATTATACATGTGCAAGGTACGAAGGAAATCCGGGGTGTTGGGTTTAACGAAACTGCGGTTTGAAAATCGGTCGGGAAATCCATTTTTTCCCGTAACAATATTATAAAATGCGTATCGGGTGCAGTTGAATATTTTTACGTTTTTCCTCGCAAAGCTTGGTGGGGTATGCCTGTGTTCCATCCAAACGTTGTATATATGAGTGGAATGGACAGACGGCCACTGACGGATCGTTAACCCACCGATTTTCCCATCGCTCGAGGGAATGGATAAAAGAAAAGGAAAAAACGGCCTCATCGATTTTTCATACGCGCGTCCGACGGTGCATAAAACACACAAAAGCTTTTTATGCGCATGAACCGGCGTACGGGGAGCAACAGCCGGCTACCGAGAGCTGCCGCTCAATAAATGGCAATGAATCGACGACTAGGCCGCCAATAACAATTTAAAGCCGCTGTATGCATACGCGTGTATATACATATGTATAGCTTGCCTGCAGTCATCATCGCTCGTCTCCTCCTCTCTCGCGCGAATA
This sequence comes from Copidosoma floridanum, assembly GCF_036245765.1. Taxonomy (NCBI): domain Eukaryota; kingdom Metazoa; phylum Arthropoda; class Insecta; order Hymenoptera; family Encyrtidae; genus Copidosoma; species Copidosoma floridanum. The sequence goes on along the minus strand of NW_028321907.1, from coordinate 2,843,787 downwards.
TAGAGGTGTACAACCATTGAAATTGCCAGTCACACGAAACGAGAGCACGGCCAGATTTTTCTTTTTTTTCCCCGGGGCCCACTTCGAAGAGCAGTTATTTAACGAGAGCCCCTCGCGTATATACTATCCCTCGCCCGCGCTTACAGTGCAAATAAGTAGTACGGATTTCTTTTTTTTTACAGTTATAAATAGGGTCGGGACGAATAGCGTATTAGAGCGTACAACCCGTATGGTTATATTATTCATATTATGTACCTCTTGAGGTATAAATATACATATATGATGTATGAATGTGTGGTGTTGCAGGTAACAGTGCTGTCGATAGCCCAAGAGACGGACGTGCCGGGTTTGAAGCTCGGATCCGAGTGCAACAGGAACAAGGAATGCGAGGCGACGATCAGCAGGAGCCAGTGCCACCTCGGCTATTGCTCCTGTCTGCCCTTCTACGCCCAGTACAACGAGACCTTCTGCGTCGAGTGTGAGTTGTTACGTAACTCAAATTAACGTTTGCTCCCTCCTTCCCCCTCTATACGTATATGTAATTTGTACCGACATGTGTACTTTGCGGATTTTTCCCGCGCGCGCGCGTTTTACCTATATGTAATTGCGTGTGTATATGTACGAGTCGAGAGAAAGAACGAGATGAATAAAAATGTTTTTTAAACGCTAAATAATGTAACATTATGTAGATCTCTGTGCGTATATACATGATTTTATCTCGTGCGCGCGCGCTACTTTTTAACGGTAAACAATATCATATCAGGAGCCGCGTGCAAAAACTCTTGTTTGATCATTCTTTTTTTTTTCTTCCTTTTACCTATGGGTGGGATCACCGCGGTACAATCCACATTGGCAAATTTTTCCATCATCGTACGTTAACAACTTTTCGAAAAGCGTCGCGCTTGGGGTTTTTTTTTTTTTTTTTGCACTAAAAAAACCTTAGGAGAATCCCTTCGCGTGCGTGAAAAAAAAAAACAGCTGCTTTTTTTCCACGTAGCGCGCGTCCTTTCAATTAGGCGCAATTAATTTTTCTCCTCCGCAATTTTCCGCAAAACTAATTAACTTGGCCTTCCGTTCGCACCCGGCGACGACCGAGGGCTGGGGGGGGGGGTAGGGATATACAGTAAACTTCCTAGAAAACCATAAGTATAATAGCACGTACATAATATCGCGGTTGATTTCAGCCACCCTACTGGGCAACGAGTGCCTGGTTGACGAGCAATGCTCCCTCAAAGTGGCCAACAGCACCTGCCACGAGGGCCTCTGCAAGTGCCAGGACGGCTACCTCTCCTATCGCGCGCACTCCTGCTTGGGCCGTAAGTACACACATATATATACACCATTAAAATCAAGGCTACACACCTCGACGCTCGTTACATCACATACATTACAGCTTTTCGTGTGTACTGTCTCGTTATATATTACAATATCTTGCCCACTTTTTGCCCTTCCCCGGAGTCAATTTGAACGAAAGAAACTTGAAAACCATATACAGACTCCAAGGGGGAGGGATACAAACGCCCGTCGTCGAGTGTAAAATGTTTGCCCTGCAAATATGTCCCCTGCACGCTCGATCTTACATATATATACATACGCCTCCTCGCGATCCGTATCTCTATCTTATGGTCCGCGCATATTATATACATGTACATTGTACAGTGGTGTATCCGTCCATCCACACGTCCGGGCGTATATGTGTGGACACACGCGGAAATGTCCGCGTCGGGAGACAGGATTCTTTTATCCTCGAAGCTGTGCCGGGGGGGGATATCGGGAGCTTAGAGAGAGCACACACACGTGCTGCTTACGGGTACACGCGGAGTTTAATCAGATACACTAGTCAATTATTTTCTGAAATGCCGGCGAGTATATATAGGCATGTGTACGGGGGAACGGTGAGTTATTTTGCATTCCTCGGGAGGCTCGTTTTCTTTTGCCCGTACAACAACGGCTGGTGTATAGGTATACGTGTTGGAATTTCAAATTCGCCAGACTTTTTTTTCATCAACAGGTATATTATAGGTGTATCGGTTATTCTCGTCATTATATGTTAACGCGGGATTATCCTCAGCTTGGGATGCTGTTTCAATCAAACATCGCTCCTATGGGTAATCCTTCCGCGCGAGCTCGATCGAGATATTTTGCGGTTACAAGCTCGCGAACCACGTTCATGTTTTCACCATTAATTTTTACCCTCGTTCCATTACTCGATATATGCTTCATCCCTGGAGCTAATCTCTTTATCTTATACGACACGTGTTTCACGCTTTTGAGCGTATGGAATGAGATTTGTCGAGTCGAGAGAAATTATCATAAATTGCGTGGGGGTAACAAAAAAAAACAAGCTTGCAATTTCTTGGATTGTATATACTCAATCATTGTCGTTTCTATAAAAATCCATGCATATTCATATTAATTATTATTTTTTTTTTTTCTTGAACCCATCCGTGATTCTCGAGCTTAAAATGAGAAATTCAAAGGCGGATAAGTACATTTGTATTTATTTCGAGAGTATGCCGGGGGGCAAATGTATTTAGCAAAAAAGAGTACATTGGGATAAAAAAAAAAAAAATTTCCCGAAAAAAAAAAAAAAATTGTCAATGATTGATCCCGCGTGTGTCCGTCAGCGGCGAGGCTCGGCCAGGTGTGCTTCAGCAACGCGCACTGCCAGCTGTGGGACAGCGACACCCACTGCGCGTTCGTCATACCGGATCTGTTTGGCCACTGCCAGTGCACCTCGCCCATGAGGCAGGACGGTGAGGTTTGCCGGCCCGACCGACTGGTGAGGCCACCGGCGCCTACGAGCCCGCAACCGCTCGGACTGTCGAGCAGCACCGGTAGCGAACCCAAACCCCTGGCCGCGGCCTCTACTCGCTCGCGCACCAAGACTACCACCAGCTCGAGCTTGGACGACGAGGACACCGGTAACTACATACTAAGTTCGAACATCTTGGCTCGTTTCTTTCAATAATAGTCATTAGTTCTCAAATAAAGGTTGAACAGACCGTGTACCCCCTTTTATTCCTTAAACGTAATTCAATGCTTCGAAAATTAAAAGGAGAAAAAATTAAAAAGCGCCAACATTTATTTTTACTTTGTACTACAGGCGCGCAACTCTCTTGGCTGCGCAACGCGACGTTGCTGCTGTCGACCGTGGCCCCGACGCAACTGATGCCCGTGAACATCGTGACGAGGCCGTCCGTGCGCGCCGAGTTCCACCCCAACGAGCTCCCAGAGGACGACGCGATCATTGTCGACGCGGAGATTCCCGAACTCGTGCAAACGACCACGACCACCTCGAGCACCGGTGCGTGTGACTATACCCACTTTTGTTTTATTTTTGTCTCTCCCATAAAAAAACAAAGTATTGCGCGTACAGCCTCGACGCCGCTGAAGACCGATCGGCACGAGAGTAGCGCGTACTCGGCCGTGTCACTGGGGCTGCCGTGCTCGTGGGACGTCGAGTGTCAAATGGCCGACCGCAACAGCCGCTGCCTGGACGGTATATGCGAGTGCGCGCGTCGGGGTGGCAACGGGACCTGGTGCAGCGCTCGTCAGCGGGGCTGCGCCCCCAACACCTTCCAGTGCCGCGGCTCCGGGGCGTGCATCAGCTGGTACTTTGTCTGCAACGGCGAGCCAGACTGCAGCGACGGCTCCGACGAGGAGTGCAACCTCGCCCGGGGCCACTCGAGGTCGTCCTCCCGCTGTCCGGCACAGGCGTTCAGGTGCAAGAGCAGCTCGGTATGCGTATCTCGGGCCTCTCTGTGCGACGGCCGCAAGGACTGCCCCAAGGGGGAGGACGAGGTTGGCTGCAGCGACCGGAGAAGTGAGTACACACTGCCGATAGCTCACCCTCCAAAGAGAGGTACCATATTTGGGATTTTTTTTTTTCTCTTCTCTCCAACCTCCGAAAGAAAAAAAATTTCAAAGTTGGCTATTTCGGTTCAACATGTAGCTTTTTTTCACCGGTAAATCGCGACCTAATCGTCGCATATATTATGGCATATATGTATATTCTCTTGGAAAAGTTGTACTCTCTTTCGTACGGAGATGGCTCGCGTGGTTTGATAACGATGTGTATACTTATGTGCGCTCGAGCGATACCATTTTAATCTAAGGGGAAAAAAAAAAAAAGGTAATACAATTCTGTTGATAAACGCGCAGAGTGTCCGGACGGTGCCTTCCGGTGCAACAACGGCCACTGCCTGCCGGCGTACGAATTTTGCAACGCAATAGTGTCGTGCAGGGACGGCAGCGATGAGCCCAAGGCCCTCTGTCGCACGAGAAACCGCGGCTACTTGCAGCCCCGCGACTGCCCGTTCAAGTGCGCCAACGGCCGGTGTCGCTCCGACGCGATAGTCTGCAGCGGCAGGGACGGATGCGGCGACAACTCTGACGAGGCCAACTGCTCCGTTTGCAGTCAGTATTTTCTCCACACGCATCTTCATTTTTTTTTTTTTTTTTTTTTAAATCTTCCACTAACGAAATTCAATCCCATCTGATTCCAGAATGCGCACCGCTGCTGTAATTCAAGAGGAGCAACAGCCACTACTCTTTCATGATGGCAAATCAAAAGTCACCGGAGAACGAACAAACTTTTCAACTCTACACACGAAACATCCATATGAAAAACAATCGTGCACGCACTCGTAATATACATGTATAGTGTCACACGCGGGCAATGCCAGAGCGGCTACATCGTGTGTACCTTTATCGTTTATCATCTAAAAATCAATAGGCCTTTTTTGAGTACGACGTACGTGCGGTACGCGTTTCTCCCTCTAAACAAACACCCACACGAATACGCATGGGCACACGGACGCCCGCGGCCGATAACCAAAGATCGATCATTTGAGACGGACAAGCCCGATCACCTCATTTTTTCCTTTAACTCGACTTGTACATCGCCTTGTGCCAAAAAAAAAAAAAAAAAAAAAAAAAAAAAAGAAATACATCGTTGCGTGAAATCACACAAGGTTTGCCTTTGTATCGATTGTACGCGTGCAAGACTTTACTTTTTAATCATACATTAACATTATACAAAAACAATATGTAGTTTAGCAATGATTTTGTAGAGCTTTACTTTAGTCGTAATATAAACGGTAGAGTGTAAGGTGTATCCTCCCGAGACAATAATTATTCGTTTAAAACGAGCCGCAATCGAGTGCCGGAACAAAGTTTTTCAAGCAAACTCTCATTGCTCGCTTTCTCTTCGCGTCACTTGTGTCGGAATTGAACAACCACCGCGGCAATTATACACAACATTTGGAGTGTACTTAATCGTTTCTTTTTTTTTTAAAGAAAATTAAAGTTAGGTTATTTTTTGCCCTTACCTATTATTATGTGTAAAAAATTTCTATATATATATATATATTTAGATGCCTGTCGATGACACGAGCCGGTGTTGTCAAGCCGTGCTTTTGAAAGATCCGAAAAAGTAAGCGGAGCCAAGCGAAAGCTCCACTCTATTGTACAGACTTTCTGGGTGTTTTTTTTTTTTTTTTTTTTTTTTTTTTTCGTATCCCAATGCACGGGTGTACGTGGACTACGTTTGTCATTATCTTGAGACCTCCCGTAGCCTTCAATCATCATATGTTTGACGCGTAGGTATACTGCGCATTGCGAATCACCTACTATTGTATTAATGGATCAAATGTTTATTTTTTTCTTCTATGGTTTACACACATCTATCACCACACATCAAATTAATTTTGTGTACATAACGGTGACATCAGGCGCAATGGTACTTGATGGTCGTACAAGCGCACATGTAAATGTACAGGAGTGTTTGTATTCTTTAAATAAATAGAATTATCTTTTATACCCAAGTAATGGAGTGTGAATTTATTTTTTTATTTCACTGACAGATCAAAAGCCCTTCCACCTCTTAAAAATAATCCTTAAATATCAATGTAAACAAGGTCACTTTGTTTCATTACAATCAACCCTTGAACTGTTTTTCTCTATAATTAAATTTTTTACTCGTCATTTTTCTAAATCATTGGTACAATATAATCGAGAACCAATATCTTGATGGTTTTATATTTAATAATACGAGCTGTTTTCGCGATAAAACAATTTCTCTGTCCACAAATACTCGACGAGCACCACATTGAATTATTCCTTCCTCGTCAAATCGATTTCTCCCCTGTATATACCGTAGCCATAAGTATACCATTTCTAAAGAGAAATCATAAAAAGTTAAATATTTAATCGCAAAAAAATTTGGGGAGCTTCATAGACGAAACGTTATTTGTTTCTGGTAAAAAGAAAAAAAAAGAAAATCATCAGTATGTTGTAACTTTGTTGTGCTGGAGGCTCCATTGTGTTGTGGAATAGCTATACGACGCCAGATAACGCGACGCCGCTAAAGGACTTCAGCTGAGTGCTTGTACAATACACAAGTACGAGTAAAATTTCAAGTCACTCAATAATCCACGCGTTCATAAACTGTCTCACTTCGGAAATGTTACTTATCGACAAGAAATAAAATCGAGATATATTCAATCAGCCCCGTACGACATCGTGCAATTATATGGTATATTTTTTTTGTCCCGAAACTGTTTGATAATCCATCTCGTGCTCTTGCCAGTATAAAGTCTACGTGCACATCCAACGTATGAATGACCAACAGAATTTCTTTTTTTTTTTTCTTTTTTTTTTTTTTTTTTTTTTTTTTTTTTTTTTTTCAAATTGATTGATTACCGTTCCCATTGATTGAAACACGTGTTATACCTATCAGTTATTATCGGACCAATGAAATCGAACCGTATTGCAGGAATAATTAAAAAGGATGTTATTACGAGCACTCAACCAATGCGTACACTGAGAAAAGTGGTGTTAAAAAAAGTATTATAAGTATACTAAAAATTACTATATTTTTCAGGAAAGCTTTTAGATACTCACCTGATGATACAAATTGGTTGCACGCAAGTGGTCTAGTGGTTGCGGAGCTTGATTCGAAAGCCGAAGGATGAGAAGGTTCAAATCCCAGTCGCTGCAGATCTTATTTAAAATAATAAAATTGTATATTACATCAGTATCAATTTGTAATCTGTGAAAAAATATCTATGTACATATAACTTAAATATATATATTTCAATTTTCTGATAGTTACATGTATAGTCCCTGTGTATATATGTAATAAATATAAATATTTTTCTTATTTCTGAACCAAGCAAAAATTACTATGTTGCATTGCAAATTCTAATATGATCTGATTTTACTATGTAGCATAGCAATTTTTATAATATGGCGGGTATGTCTCAGCTTTCCTATAAAATATAGTAATTTTTATTATAGTTGTAACACTTTTTTTAACACCGCACTTTTCTCAGTGTATAGGAACTCTTTCGCCTGTTCCACGTTTTGTGCGTAAAACATTCGAGTCACTGCTTCGAGACAGTGACCGGCGTAAAATAAAAACGGAGTGAAAATCATTTTCAATAGAAATAGTCGACATAATAATAATAATGATAGTAGACACGTGCGACTGTTAAATTTAAAAACTCGGCATGCCAGTCGAGTAATTGGCAGGGGTAGTCATAAAAGTGTATCCCAAGTCGTAAGTGTGACCTTAAATTTTAATTTATGATTTTTTATTTCTTCTTCCTTCTCTTCTCATCCCGCCGGGGAAGGAAGTTGACGCGCAACCACCCAAACTGCAAGCACGGTTTGTTCGAACGACGGGTTCTTTAACTTTTACCCCCTCGCGTCTATTCTCTTCAAATTTAATGATTTACACGCTAAGCCACGCATTTATCCTATAAATACGCGCTTCAATAAATAAGAAAAAAATATCGTTTGTTTTATCGAGATGAAATATTCATCAAAATTAATGTTTGCCTCCAAGAGCGTCAAAATAAGTTGTTTTCATCGATAATACCTACTTTAAGTTGTTTTACGAGAGGATGGCCACGTCGCATTTTGCTTCGAGTATTTTTATCGCAGAAAAACAATGAGACATATTATTAAAGATATACACGATATACATGCAAAAGTCTCTTAAAACACGTAAAACTGCGTTGTTTTCAAGATAACCAGACGCGATTGCGGCACCGATCACAAAGGTAACAGTGACAAGAAGGAGAGGAGGATGAGACGGAGGATGTGTTACGATATTATCCAGGTTGCGTCACGTGCAGTGCCCCAGAAACTCACCATTAAGTGCCAACATGCTTCTCTTGTACAATATTTGTGTGTGTGTGTGTGTGTAGGTAAAGACGGGCCTATCTGCCAAAACAGCCGGATTGCCGGATACTGAACTTGAACGTGTGCGCATTGCATGCTTGTGCTACGTCTCTTACAGTTGCAACTGCATATATATACGCAGCTACGAGACAGACGAAATCAATGCGGTGTGCGGTGCCTATGATTTTTTTTTTCTCCTCAAAAGCTCTTTTTTCGTGCGTAGAGATTTTTTTGTTTTTGTTTAATTAGTATTTTGTTTAGCTTATGAAGCGACTGACGCGAGATAAATACAAGCATTGTAAGTCCGAGCAGGAATCTCTGAACCCGAAGGCAATACAGGTATATATACCGGCAAGTTCCAGCTTTTATTTCCATTGTACGCGCGTGAGTGCACTTTGTTTTCATTGATCGTCAGACGCCGGCACATCAGACATAAGCCATTTTCTCTAATTGAAATGATGATGCGCAACGCGCGCTTGCATATATATATATATATATATATATATATATACACGTTTATATTCCTTAAATCTAGATATACCTATATATACATGGGTACGAGAGAGATTGCCTCACAAGTAAGTGCAATAAGTAAAATGCAATTAAGGCTGCGGTGGTGTATCCAATCCATCCGTATATATATACGTACACCTCGGCTCGATTGTTTTTTTGCGCCTATTTTTTATCATCATTACCCATCATTTGGCAATAAAAATCAGGGTTGAGTTGTTCCATCGATTTATCCTCAACCCATTTGACGCACAGTGAGAAAAATGTGTATTTTTTTTTTAATGAAAAAAAAAAAAAAAAAAAAAAAAAAAAGGCAACGAGCCAGCAATTGCATTAGGACCCGTTCTCGAAGAGCATGCACTTTGTCGGAGCGGACGAGCGCATCATCTTGATGGAGTAAAAAAAAAAAAAAAAAAAAAAAAGAAAACAGCAGAGAGAGAGAGAGAGAGGAGGAATCAATGTACTCCCTATATATAAAAAAAAAAAAAAAAAATCGTCTCCCTCTCGTAATACAGAGTCCAAGTAGGTATATATATATAGGCGCGTATAGCTGCACTGCGAGCCAAACAATGCGAATGACTTCCGGACCACATAGCGTTTATCTGCATGCGTACGCGCAGTATAGACACGCGATACGTGCCAATATACAATATACTATATATACACGCGTAATGATGATATGACATTGTTGCCCTGTTTATTCCCAGTTCAAATGCTCGCTTCGAATATTCGTGATCCTTCAAACGATAATCGATCGATGATCAATCCATTGTCGGATCGTACGTTGACGTTGCAAGTGATGCGCCCTTCGATGTATACTTACGTACATATAGTAAAAGAAAAAAAAAAAAAAAGGAGACGTAGAGTGATTCTCAAAATACGCCTCACCAATGTATGTAACCACACACGTATCCTCCTCCTGGGGTATACGAGTCAAAAGGTAAAAGAGACAGTTCAGCCACCCTCCCTTTCCCCCATACACCTGTAAAAAAGGTGTATACGTCACCAGTTGGGAAACTGGGGGCTCGTAGAGGGATGGAAGCGCGGATGCATCGGCAGTCGAGCAGCAGTCAACCCCCCTTTGGCCGACCGGGCACGGTTTCCGCGCGCGCGCATTGGAGCACCCGATATTTCGCGGAGGTGTGTGTATAACACACGTAGGTATATATGTGTGCAGCGCGAGCGAGACAGGCCGAGGGTGGGGAAGGGAGCTTGGGAGTGCGAGGAGGAGTAGTAGAGGTGGCCGGTTGGTCTGGCGCACGCTCCAAGCTCCCCCGAGAGATGAAAAAGCTCGGGTTCGCTCAGTGCTGACTTGTGCCCCGAACACCGCGTCTCGTCTCGTTTTACTCTCTCTCTCTCTCTCTCTCTCTCTGATAAAAGAGATACATTCTGACTTGCTGATTATACAGTTGTTGTTGTTGTCATTGTTTACTTTCTTCAATCGTACCTCGGGACTTTGAGGTGTTGATCGATGGATGATGCATATATAGTCAAAGCTTTTTCCACGTTGTTGGCTAGACTACGTGCTGCCGGTGTGACAATGTGCGACTGACGTGGGGGTCTGGTTTTCTGAACTTGTTTTGCCGTGACGGTGTGCCGCCGCTCATTTTCCTGCCCTTTGATTTTTGCCGTTCGAGGGGTGAGCGTATTTACATAAGCGTGCTTCCGGTGATCGATAACTCCAAAGAGCTTTTACACTTTTTTTTATCAAGTACACGTGGAGCGTATACATTTTTTTTTTTTTCATTTCGAGGAATACAAGCTATAAGATTCTGATTGCCAACTGGTTATTACTGCAGAATAATGGGGGGCAAATTAATTTCATATCGCGTGCCAACGTTTTTATCGAAAAGTGAGGGTTGCGAAATGGCTACTCGTGTCATTCGCTGATCAAGTGACATTTTTTCGAGCACACGTTTACTCAGTATTGTTGGTTCAATCGGAAAATTTGTATGAATTTCAAGCTCGACAAGTAGTAAGTTCAAGCTTTGTAGAGATTTCTTACAAGTTGATATCGATTGCTCTAAATAGAGGTCTCGATTAATTTTACCTTGTCAAAATTAAAAAAAAAAACTCAGTTATATTTTTGTAAATGGAAATTTCGGCATTGATATCTTTTGAATTCTTAAATATATTATTTTTTCATTAATTTGATGATTTTTAGATCAGTTATTATGGTTTGAACAATAGATGGATGGTGCACCAATAAATTCGAATTAATATTGCAGATAGCTTGAATCAGGATATTAGAGTATTTTTTTAAAATTAGAATCACATTTTGCAGTGCAAATAAGTATTTTATGAATAAGAGGCGCCGATGTGTACTTTTAGTTCCTCTTCGTAAGAAGGCCGACGCTTGACACACATATAGGTACTTACCATGAAAGTCTAAAATACGCGAGTCTCACTATTAACTTTTGACATAGAGAAAAACGGTCCTCTATTTTTTACTTTTCATTTTTTTTGTACACCTACAAAGGCTAAAGTTCATATTGATTATTTTAATAAAATTACTTTCAATTGTACAAAAATTTCAAACAGATTTATTGTATTACCTGAGAAATAGAAGTACAATTAGAGTGGAAGTTGGTCGAGCGCAGAATATAGCTAGAGCATTTGATTTAATTAATGGATATAAACTTTGTTACTGAAGGCGTTGGTGTCCTTACATTTGGTGCAAAAATTAATTAGACATGGAAGAAACAGTGATAAAATAAAGTAGAAAAAATATCATTTTAATCTTAAAGCGTAAAAGAAATATAATAATATGAGAAAGATAATACGTCAATATTCTAGAAAAAATCGCTTGATGCATGCGTTGGGTAGATATCGTATAAAACCTCTATTCCGGCGCAAGCCAAGATTCGAGCTTCGCCCAGATGCATAAGTGCCCCCTCCTCTCATCTCTTCGAGAGCGAGACGGTCTCCGAAATTCTTCGTTATTTTCCTTCTTCTTTCTCCTCTTATGCCCTTTTGTCATCTATAGGGGAGTGATCCTCACGGGTTAGTTTTTAGTCGGTAGGCACACCGGGTGAATCCGACACTACCACCGGATTAGCTGGGGTGTCTATGAAGATTTTCCCCTCCCCGCTCCATCAAACAAAAGAAAAAAAAAAAAGTCGTATAAAACACATTTACTAAAATGTCCCAACTGCTCAATTTAAAAAAAAAAAAACAATACCGTCAAAAATCATATTGATTCGAGAAGAAAAAAAGAAACAAATTATCGCGCACTTTACCCAAACCACCAACTCTCCCTCACACACAAGTCTCACTGCAACCTTCAACTTTAATCCACATTATTATTTCCAGCCAGAAGAAAGTCCGCAATTCGATCGATTCGTCATGAAACTTTTTCTTTTCCCCCGCGTAAACTAAAAAAGAAAAAAAAAATTCTCCGCAGTGTCAAATTGTGCCGATGAAAAATTTCACGGCTCATTTTTCCCCCGCACGAGTGAGACCTGACATCACGTATTGGCACCTCCTTAACTTACGCTGACCGAGTTAACAAAGGTTTGCGAAAGAGTAAAAAAAAAAAAAAAATAACGAATCAACACTTGATCGCGCGGTCACCTGTGACGCGATCGAAGAATAATCCTCGGCTCAAGCGACTGGCAATAATCGACGGCAATTTCCAATAAAAAGACGCGAGTGTCTGCACTCAACGCTCGTATGACCGCGCGGTTGCATCCTGTTAAAGGTGAAACGATTCATCGTGAAAAGACTCGCTCATTGGCTGCGTTAACAATAGTTTTTGTACACAAAATCTCGTTTGCTCGTTTTATCCGATGATCTTTCGATGCCATCGCATCGGCGCGAAATTACCTTTGCACATTCATTCATCAATTTTGCATAATCAGACGTACACATATAGAATACAACCCAAGGCCGACAATCATCCTCTAAAAGTATTGCTGTCGGTGAGCTTTTCCTCGCATCACGGGCTTTACACTGCATGCCACAGTTGACGTTTAAAGACGAGCATTCATAAAACGTACGGACGCGTTTGACGGAAAAATTTAACGCCAATGCGACACGTTAATGCCCCATTGTCCGCGCGTCAAGTGATAAAGATCGTAATTGTTGCACGACGCGATTCAAGGATCGGAGCTCATCGTGGATGTTTGTTTATACGTAGGTGTGCTTGTCCCACATGTGTATACGAGAAGAAGAAATGAACCAGCAGTGTAAAATAAGAGCCTCGTTGATACCTATCTGTTTGAGCTTCCGATGGGCACGTCATTAAGTCACATGTAAATCTATTCGTGGTTATATTTATTTAAACTCAGATATCGTGGTTGTATTTAATTTTTTCGTCAAAAGATTGTTTGAAATTGTTCATAACAGCAGTACGTAACGTTGTCCTTGTATTATGTGTTACAACATCGTAATAATAATATTGCGACAACTTTGTCTCGACAGCGTAAAAACAATATTTTGCGATTGTCTCCGTTGATTGTTGGAGGAATCGCAATGCCAATTGAACGCTGTAACTGTACAGCTTTTTGCAAATGAAAACCCCTCACTATGCGCATGAAACACCTTTTAGGCACTTGTATAAAAATGGCCCTTGTGCCATTTTAAGATTTATCGATTGATTTTCATCGAAACATTAATTATTTTTCAACACGACATCCAGAACTATATTAGATTTCAATAAGCTCCCTCATATAAACTGGACAGATTGCGAAGTACACTCGATCAATGGGGAGGGTGTTGATGGAAAAAAAAGGAGAGTCAACGGCAGAGCAATCGAGTCGCGCGAAAATACATCACGGCACGTCGTCACAGGTGCAAGCGAAGCCCGTGAACGAGTATATAAACGTGCCATCATAGATCTCGCGCTTCATCATTTTGCACACCGTATGCACATAAGTATACCTATACGTACACACGCGCTCTCCCGAGAAAGATCTCTGTCGTCACCCATGAGGAATCTTGGTCGTTTCTAACGCGCATCGCACCTCGTACACATTGGCTGCAATTCGCAGCATCTCTTGTGATAAATTATCTAATCGCAGCATTTCTTTTTTTTTTTTTTTCCATGCATCATCGTTGGTACAGAGAAAGAGGACACTGCAGTGGCACAAAACAGTACAGGAGGTGGAGGAGGAAAAAGGCAAAGATAAGGGGACATCCGCGTCGTGTTTCGCAGTAAAATGCCACGCAAGCTGACGCTGCTGTTGCTGCGACCGCCAAGATGACGAAAGGACCGAAACGAACGTATGAGGACAAGGGCGACGACGACGATGATGACGATGGGGATGATGATCGCCGTCAGGTGTACATAGTCTAATGTGCGTGTATAATATCGGCGGATGAGGCGCCATGTGGAAGCCCAAGTGGTCGCGCCTCGCCGAGTGGCTGGGCCGGCCGCAGGGACTGGTGCTCCTGCTGTTGCCCTGTCTGCTGCTCCTCACCCTATACTTCTTGTCGGGCAACGAGCCTGACATCGACAGGATACAATACATGGTCTATCGATCCTACAACGCCTCCATTGGTGAGTTCGTGGGTAGTTTTTTTTTTCCTGCGAGAAAAAGGGCACGAGCCGAAAATCACTCGGAGGAACATAAAATACTGTATTTTAATTTTTATTAAAAATTAGTTTGGGTACCAAATTATCTCACACAAATGCAATGTTATGATTTGCTATTGATTAATGTGTTTGACACAAAAGAATCGAATTCTCAGTTGACCTTAAAAACTAATACACCACTAAGTATACACGAGGTACGTTTTTACACGCAGCCAGTCATGTATAGTCTTGAGCAAGTACCTACTCTTATACACACAATGCAGCAAATGGAAAAGTTGATGAAATATTTAACAAAACTTTGCGGAGTTTTTTTTTCCCCTCGTACTCGGTGGGGTACATCACAAAGCTCATGGACTTTCGCGACGCACATGTTGTATATACGAGCGAACGATCGTGAATAATGCGGGTATTTTAATCAATCCAGACTATGAAGAGTATAATTTTAAATTAACCTTACGTGGCTCGAGTGTATTTTTGAAGAGAAAAAAAAAGCTTTCGACGCCGTGAAGGTCACATTTAAATTTAAATCAGACTAATTTATATAGCATTTATTTGTGCCAGTTTTCGTTCATACCCATGATGTTGAATAAAACTCGAAATACTGTTATAGCTGTTTGCTTGATTATTATTACTTATTTATTTGTTTAATTAAATTATTGATTCACAGCGTTAAAAAAAACAAAAATTTTTTTTCCCCACTTTTAAAATCATTTCATTAAATTTTACGACATCGCGAAAGCCGTACAAAAAGTAACTCACGTGACATTGAAGTATTAGTAGCGCTATATAGCCCGTGGATGTAGATCATGTATAGATCATCCGAGACGCTAGGGCTTGAAAAACCGGGCCAACGAATTACGTAGATTACGCTATACCCATTGCACCTACTGTCGCCGGTGCGGCTGTTATTGCTGCATGTAACGTGTGAGCGATTCCGCAAAGTATCACTCGTTGTATAGTTCTGATTAATAATTGAAACAAAGTTTTTGCACAGTTTTTGTTTCAGAATTTTTATTATGTCATTACTTTTTTTTTTTTTTTTTCCTTTGGACTAAATTTGGAAAATTTAAAGTCTATTTTTATTAAAAAAAAAAAAAAAAAATCAGACAAGAGAATAGAAATTCTCAATGTTTGCTACGCTTAGTCAATTTTACCACGAATTCTCGATTTAGATCTGGATATTAAAAGTCTTGTTGAAACGGTTTTTTTCGTCTTTTTTATTTTGTACGTGCCCTGGATTACCAACTACTGTCTGCTGAATAAAAGTTAAAAAGCAAAAAATTAGTTTTTTTTTTTTCATAAAAAAAAGAATCGAGAAAAACAATTGTTTTTGCACACCTATAATGTCCCTCAAAACATTAAACGAAATGCAGGCTAAGTACAAGCCTAAATATTATTAAGCACTGCGATCGCGATGATTGATTTTTTGTGGAATCCTTCACGTATGGTACACTAAAAATAGATTCGCAAGCGTCGCACGTAGAGCGCCATCAGTACGATGGACGAAAAAAAACACGTTATTAGGTGTAGTTGTATTTCGATGGACTGAAAAATTGCAGAGGTGATCGACGGCTACCTGGTGTGGAACCCCAAATGCCACATGCTAGCCAAGGACCCGCTCGACCCGTCCATCGTCAAGTTTGTGAAAAAGGAAAAGTTCGAGGCCTGCTCGACGAGTCCCCTGTTGACGAGCATCCACCGCGAGGCCAACGCCAGCGCCTACCTGGTTGTCAACCCCGAGGCAGCCAAACAGTACACCGGCCTCACCTGCTGCTGGGCCCAAATCACGCGACCCCACCACCTGCCCAACCAAACGCTCGATGAGAAAATCGACTCGAAAATCAAGTGAGCCCAATTACAATTGTACATTAATTTCCCTTTTTTTCCTTTAACTGATTGTTGTTTCCGCAAACTCGCGGGGTACCGTACAGCCAGCCGAGTCGGCTTTCCAGTGCAAATATAATGAGCGCAATTACGTTATTCCGTTTATTAGGATAAATTTGTCGCGTTGCGGTGTAAGTATCGCGTATAGCTGAAACGCGCGTTTTGCAACACAGAAAATGAGTCTCTCGAGAATTTTGATCGAAACAATGAGTTTGATGTGTAAAAAAATCGTGGAAAAATCGGTACCAAAAAAACAAAACTTGTCAGGGATTAAAAAAAAAGTGACGGTGGTGAAATTCCTCGCAGCGTCGGTCCATGCGAGCCCTTCAAGGTACAAGTGCTGGTGCCAACGAGCACCGAGACGGTGCTGGTGACGTGCAAGACGCCGAAGCCCAACCGTCCGTCCAAGGGCAAAGTGAAGGGCAAGTCCTCCTCGAAAGCGGGCACCGTGTACGAGAACGTCCACGCGGTGCTGCACCCCGAGCGAGTCCGCGCACGCATCGAGGCCCACGCCACCAACAACGGCACCCCATCGGACAAGCCCGTCGGGCGGAAAAAATTGAGCGTCCTCATGCTGGGCATCGACAGCGTGTCCCGCCTAAACTTCCACCGGTCCATGCCCCTCACCCGGGACTTTTTCGAGGAGCGCGGCTGGCTCGAGCTCCGCGGCTACAACAAGATGGGCGACAACACCTACCCGAACCTCATGGCCTTCCTCACCGGGCAAAACCAAAGCCTCGCCTACTCGGTCTGCAAGCCCAAGGTGCCCCACGGCCTCGACAACTGCCCCCTCATCTGGCACAACTTCCGCAATGCCGGCTACGTCACCGGCTACGGCGAGGACCACGACGAAATCAGCACCTTCAACTACCTCAAGGTAACCATAGGGAGGGAGGGGGGCATTGATGGTCCTTTTTTCCATACGATCTCACAAAACGACGAATCGCCGCAGGTGGGCTTCGTGGACCCGCCCACCGACTACTATTTGAGGCCGTCGGTCCTGGCGGCGGAGCGGCTCCTCAAGGACCGCAAGCGCTTCAGCGCCAAGTACTGCACCGGGCCGGTGCTCAACGTCGACCGCATCTACGACTACGCGGTTGAGTTCGCCAAGACGTTCTCGGGCCTGGGCGCACCGTACTTTGGCTTCTTCTGGACTAACGGCGTCAGCCACGAGAACGTGAACGGGCCCTCGTCGATCGACGCCCACTTCGCGGCCAAGCTCCGGGACCTCGAGGCCTCGGGCGTCACGGCCGACAGTATGATCGTAGTGCTGAGCGACCACGGGATGCGCTACGGGGACATACGGGGCACGTTTGTCGGCTGGTACGAGGAGCGGCTGCCGTTCGTCTACATTTGGCTGCCCGAGTGGTTCCGCGAGCAGAACCCAAGCGCAGCCGAGGCGCTGCGGATAAACAGAAACCGGCTGACTTCGCCCTACGATCTCTACGAGACCCTCCGGGACGTGCTGAGTAGAACCGGGGCTGGGGTGGCACCGGCGAGTAGCGGGTGTCCGAGTTGCCAGTCGCTCCTGAGGCCGGTGCCGCGCGAGCGGGGCTGCAGCGACGTCGGGGTGGCCGCGCACTGGTGCACCTGCGACGCGTTTCAGTTCGCGAGCAAGACCGACAGGGTGGTCAAGGAGGGCGCCGAGAGGTTCGTCGAGCACATGGAGGGCATCGTCGGGAGGTACAGGAACAAGAAGGGCGCGAGGCTGTGCGCCAAGCTGAGGCTCAAGAAGATACACAGGGTCGACAAGGTGCTGGATTTGGAGAGGAGCCCCAACGCCGGGGTCCTCGAATTGTTCTACCTGCTGGAGGTGACCCCCGGGGACGGTTGGTAGTTGTTTTGTATATATACGCATTTGGCTGGTTTATGTTTATTTTTTAAAGAAACACTTTTTTGGGTAAAGGGATGTTCGAGACGACCATCAGGTACCACGGACCGGGCGAGTACAGCATCAACGACGACGAGGTCAGCCGGATCAATTCCTACGCCCACAGTGCCAAATGCTTGAATGAGGGGTACAAACAGTATTGCCACTGCACAAAGTAGAGCGACTGCTCTTACGCTATATACTTACATATACGCCTATACGTACGCGTTACGTTTATATATACATCTCTGGACGTTACACTTGTATATACCTGTACATACCTTTGAGCTATATAGGTATGTACATCATACATAATCGTGTATTACGGAAATACGCGTTTTATTGCAATTGTTACCTAATTATTGTACTCGTACTGTATTTTAGAATTTATATTTTTGTACATATACTTCGGGATAAATGACGTACGCCACGATTTTAATGCGCACCACGTAAAATCTAGTTTATGGAGAATGCGATAATGTGTACTTTTTGAATTGTATTTGTTGCTTATGACTTCTCAGTCAGCTTGAATTTTTTCTAATTTTAGATCATGACTTGAGTACAATTATTACTAGGTTCATTTCTTTCAATACGTAAACTTGAATTAAACGAGAAGCTTCACTTGAAAATGTTGAAATCTAATCATTCAATATGTTTTTTTTTCCTCCGTACAATCGATAAAAATTATTAATTCAAATGAATTTTAAGAGTTTTAGCGCCTGTTACCTAAAAATAACGAATAAACTTCCGCTGTAAGGGGTTGAGAATGTGCTCGTATTGTATGATAGGACTGATTTTTCATGCCACACTAATGATAGTTGTAAATATTAAATAAATTTTATGTATGTGTAACGACATTGCGAATCGATGTATGGTGTGATAAGGGGTATTGAAGAAAAAGATATACGCTATTGAAAACTTTACTCGACAGCCTATAAATATTTTCATTAGAACGTAACATGAGCCTATATTTTATGAAACAATTTACTTACGAATATTAAATGTGTGTTAATTTATGAGGAGACAAATTTTTATTTTTACTATTATGATAAAAATGTAATGACAAATGTATGATGTGTTCCAATTTACAGTTTGTGTACAGTATAATTTTATTACATGTTGTGTTAACTGATTGATCAAAAATTTGATCTAGATTGTAGTACAGTATTTAACGCGAGAAATTTTACTCTTCTGTTTAAATCGCTTTAGATCAGTAACTCTACTATCGTATTTATTTTATGCGTTACAGATAAGTCATAAAAAGTTTCAAATTTAACTTTTTTTTTTTTTCACTTGGCTTATGAAATTTGTAGAAGGTATTGCCGATGATTTATAGTCTCAATATAATGGAAAAGAGAACTTGATGATACAAGATTATAAATATTTGTACCTTGTAGAATCTATACAAAAAGTTTTACAGTTTACAGTAGTCTTCCTCTATTGGTACTTTTTTTTGTTTAAGATCTGTACACTCTATTATCATTAGTTACTTATTAATTTTTCAATATAATTAACTACATAAAATTGCTATCACGTATAGAATTCTTTGGTACTTTTTTTCTATGAAAATTTTTCCATGCACTATATTACTATTATTTTTATTCTTTTTTTTTATTAAACTGTTCACGAGAAGTGAGTTCAAAAATAAATGATCAATGAAAGTATAAAGTTATGAGGTAGAGAAAACGCAAAAAAAGTGTGCAATTAATTAAACTGTAAAAGCAGTTTATTATGGTAAACAATTGTATGCATTGAACATGTCACTGAAAATGAAAACGATAACTTCCACTAACATGTTAACTCTTTATTCGGCATTTTACAATATCTTGTTGTTTTCCCTGTTAGTATGAGAAGATTATCACTTTTTACTCAGCTCAAATAAATCTTAAGAGAATTTATACTAGTTTATTTAATTTGCCGAGATTGAGGTAAAATATATAAAAAATAGCGCAAATGCCTAAAGTTAAAGTTCATACAAACTGTAAAATATTGTTTTATTAAATTTTTATAATAAATACAAAGTTGTTTTTATTCCCTTCAATTTTTTTTCATTTTAGAATAATATTGTTGCGTTAGAATAATACATTACTATACCTAATTTAAAAGCTAAAAGTGTCTTAATTTACTATCATTCAAAATGTTATTAATTTACGTATATTTAAAAAGACAAATTCAATTCAATAAATTTATCAGTCCATATTTGTGAGGTCTGTGATTAAAATGTATCATTAATTTACGTACTGTATAAATTTTTCCACAAATTGTATACTTTTAATGGAGAAAAGTTAGATACTTTTTTTTATTTCCAAGCCAATTTAAAGTAAAATATTACACTATTACTGTCGATCATTTAATTACCAGGTATTACTAATACCCCTATTCACTATAGTATTTGAAATAAAAAAATTGGGGAAAAAAATACCAGTTCGCATTAAAATTAAAAAAATCCTATACTTAAAACTCTTATTTAAATACCTATTCTTGTTAAACCTATATCATGTATCCGTAAAGACGTCAATCAATTTGAATATTTTAACAGACCAATCCTTCTGTACAATGTGCTTGATTTTTTATTTTTTTCAATAAACCAAAAACAGCAATATTATTCTCTTGTTGGTATATGGAACACATTTATTGCAAAATATTGCCCGACGTTTCGCCTATCGCACACTTTTGCGTAAAAAATGGATTTATTGAATATCAAAATATCTGTTGGATTTAAATTGCTTTTGTAGCAAAATGATAAAAAAAAAATAACAATTGTTGAACCTCCACCACGAATACGTTTTTATAGAAAACGAAGCTTCGATTTACGCAGTACCTAACATACTTTCGTTCCACCACGCACTCGAAAATAGGGAAGCCAGCTGCTAGCTGATTCATTATTTTATTCCCATCAATAAGTGCTGTACGTATAGGTATACGATGACAAAGATAAAGAAGTGGGGGAGGGGGGGGGGCACGCCGAGCGCACCCACCGCGAGCGAGACTTGCTGCTGGGAATATCTATGGCAGTCCCTCGGCGTGTCTCGCGCGCTGCTGAACTGTTCTCGTACGAGCGTAGTAAAATCGGAGCAACCAAGTTTTTGATCAATATTTCAATTTATAGTGTACATTCACGAGAGCGAGACCGTGAGCTGATAAGGGACCTTTGCCAAAGATTACACCAAAGTAGGTACGTCCGAGTTGGTTTGATTATTAAAATAAAATACGTGCAAAAGCAGGTATAAGGTCAAACTGATTTGAACATTGCGTGATATTTTTACAGTTGTTAAATATTTGTGATTAGTCAGCCTCCACTTGTAGAAGATTAACTGTGCAGTGTACGTATATATGAGGGAATAAAACGAATTATACCATCTAGATTGATTTTTTTTTTTTTTTTTTTTTTGCTGAATGGGATTCCACGTCGGTATTTCTATAGGCCTAACTATTGTGATTTCGGAAGCATTCATAGTGTGACGTATAAATAAGAATGGGGTTCATCGCTCATACATAGAGTAACACGTGTTTGCGAACCTTTAAATGTCCAATAATCCTAGAGTAATCTTACAAAAAAATTTTATACGTAAAACTGAAATGATTTAGTATTATTACATTGGTTATAAAAGTTGCAAAATTTTTAAACCATTAAAATAAAATTTTTCAATTTAATATTTTAAATCATATGTCTATGATGTCACATGAGCCCAAAGGCAAGGATGACAATCGTGCGATTTGAGTGTGTTCTTTACTGTTCGGCTCACCTAAGCCGGGAGTGGCACATTAAGTTCAGTCCACGTAAGTGGCAGTAATATTTCACTTCCGGACGCGACGTTGTTGAAATTTCATTTTTCAATTGTATTATTAACTTCAAACATGTTCAAAGCAAACAGATAAAATTTTTTTACTTAAGTAAAATAGTTCGTTGTATAAATATACTGAACACAGGCTTTTCCACATGATTGTTCTTGTATTTATAGTAACGAGGTAGTATTTACTAACATATGAGTTATCCTTTAACAACTATTAATATTAATTAATATAATACAACACACATAAATGTTGGGAATATATAATAATAATAATAATATAGAAACTTTAACGTGGCGAGATATGATATTGAAGTGAAAAATCGATGCTGTGTGTAAAAATGATCTTTTCTTAGTTGAGTAAATAGCCTTGTGCTGTTTTTGTCTGGTAGGAAAATCACTGTTTCAAGAAAATTGATGTTTTTTTGAAGAAAAATACACAAAAGATTGTTGAAAAATTCTCATACAAGTTTCGTAATAATGTCGATTATCCAAAAAAAAAAAAAACAAAAAAACACTACGTTTCTTATATTTTATTTATTGCTCGTACATTTGTTTCCCTACCTAACTAATATTGATTAAGTATGCATAAACTCGTTAAAAAACCATTATAGTATAAATTTAATGGTAATAACGATAAAAAAAATTATCTGTTTCAGATAACGTGGAAGAAATGGATAGTACTGTAAATTTTTAAAAATCTTACCCGTCAGTGGAAATGGTGATGTCCAGGGATTCCAAATTTTCGGCTCAGTCGATCCAATTATCGCAACATTCCGTGCCCACTCCAACACGTGTACCCTACAATGCGCATAATACGGAGATACGGTATTTTCCTATCTGTGTGCTGTCTGGTGATCTGCTCCTTTTATCTTTTCCGCAATTATAACGACGGAGACTACAATACCGTTCAATATGTGAGCTTCCGGTTTCACAATTCATCGGCCGGTAAGTTAACTAATTACTCGTGGCGATTGGCAAAATTTGATTTTTGCATGCCCTGCAAATAAAAATATTCCAGATTCGGTCGATGGATACCTCGTGTGGAACAAAAAATGCCACATGCTGTCCAAAGACCCCTTCGACCCGTCCATCCGTAAACACTTGTGGAATCAAAAGTTTACAAAGTGCTCGGAAATCCCACGATTGACGAGCATCGTGCGACAATCAGATGGCGGAGCTTACTTGAAAATTAATACCGATTATCTCAAGTTTTACGAGAATCTGCAGTCCTGCTGTTGGGCACCGGTTACCAGGCCGGACAGAATCGACGATCTCGACAGGGAATTCGATTCCAGAATCAGGTGACATTTAGTGCCATTTTTATCGTAAATTATCTTTACCGCTCTTATACGTCTGTTTCAACTCTTGTTTTATATATATATGCAGCGAAGGTAACTGCAGCGTATTCCAAGATATCGTGGCTATTCCAAAAGATGTGGAGGTTGTGAAAGTTGTGTGCTCCAGCGACTCGTCTTACTTGAAAAAAGTGCTCAGCGACACAGTTTACGAAAACGTACACGCGATCATCCAGTTGGACAAAATCAAAGACCGCTCGGAGCCCCCGAGTGTTAAAACGATGCGAGGACGAAAGGCGCAAGGCAAGAAGCTCAGCGTGCTGATGCTGGGAATAGACAGCGTGTCGCGTTTGAACTTTTACCGGAGCATGCCGCTCACGAAAAAGTATTTGGATAGCAGTGGCTGGTTCGAGCTCAGGGGGTACAATAAAATCGGTGACAATACGTTTCCCAACGTGATGGCGGTTCTTACGGGACAGAGCGAGGAGGAAACCTTCGCCAAGTGCAAGCCGGACACCCCCTACGGCTTGGATAACTGTTCAATTATCTGGAATCACTTCAAGAAGGCTGGGTACGTCACTGCCTACGGCGAAGATAACGGGTTCATCAACACTTTCAACTATCTCAAGGTATGGGAGTTGCAGGAATATTAATTTATTATGTGCACAAAGTGACACGATTTTGAATCGGTCGTATTTTTTAAATTATTTTTTAGTTAACGGCTTTAGAAAGACATCATTATTTTAATTTGAAACTAGTTTTTCCAGTGTGACTTTTGCGGGAAAACACTTGAAATATTTATTGCTTCATCGTAGACAATTATACGGAATTATTAGTTTCGTAAAAATAGTTATACCTGACAAGTCGTATTAGGGGGAAAAAAAGTTCTGTTTCTATCGAGTAGTGAAACGAAAAAATTCAAAATTTTAATTGGCTTATCGAAGCAGGTATACGATGGTTTTTGATAACATAATCTGAAATGAATTGGCCGCAGCAGTGATAAGAAAACATAAGTAACAATGATTTTTTTTTCTCTCCTAAAATAAAGACTTTTTTTATGTTAGCAAAGACTTCTTTCTACATATTATTTTAATACATTATTTATTACTTTAATGCATTTAATACGTCGGTCGACTACATTAAGTAAAACCCTTTCATAAACATGAAGATAGTTTTTCATACAACATTAATTATCATGTGTAAGAAAACGTTTTTCCGTCATTTTGAAAATTTTAAATTGGTTTGGCCACTTCGTATGAAAAAAATGTCACAAGCCAAGTGTACCTTCATAAGATTTAGGTAATTGATAAAATATCAATAAACAAAAATGTGATAAGATTTGCATCAATATTTTCATCACTATTGGATTCAATTGAGTCGTATGAAAAGTAATCTTTGACAATGAGAAAATCTAAAAATTTTACTTTTACTATTAAATTATGTTCCCTTGTTTAGTGGTATTTGCTGAGAATAAAAAAATAACAATATTGTAATAAATCTCTAAACTTTCTAATACACATTTTTTGTTGGAATAATCAAAGTGGTACATCTTGTTGAAATATCCATAAAACTAAAACAGTTTGAACAATTCAGACATTGTTTTAATAAAAAATTTAGCTCAATCGCTCTTTAGATCTCCATCGCAAGCGTAAATTAACCTTTTTTTTTTTTTTTTTTTTTAATTTTTATCTTCGACTAGATAAATTGCAAGATATTGGCGATGAACTACTTTAAAATAATAAAGTGAGAATGGGCAATGAAAGTTAAAAAAAAAATATTGATATTATTTCTCGCCCACAGGTTGGTTTCGTGAAACCCCCGACGGATTACTACCTGAGACCCTACGTCCTCGCCTACGAAGACCTTCGCAAAGGCCTGTACCGCCTTATCGGCAGATACTGCGCCGGCCCCGAGCTCGCGTTCGACCGTATCTTCGATTACGCAACGGAATTCGCCAAAACGTTCATCGGCAAGCCGCACTTTGGCCTATTCTGGACGAGCAGCGTCACCCACGACGGCTTGAACGGCGTGTCGTCCATCGACGCCCACTTCCTCGCTAAACTGAAAAAAATGGAAGCGGACGGGGTGACCAATGACACGATGATAGTGTTTTTCAGCGACCACGGGATTCGCTACGGCAGCATCAGAAATTCGTTCATCGGTTGGTACGAGGACCGATTGCCGTTCATCTACATTTGGCTGCCCGAGTGGTTCCGCGAGCAGAACCCAAGCGCAGCCGAGGCACTGCGGATCAATAGAAATCGGCTGACCTCGCCGCTCGACCTCTACGAGACCCTCCGGGACGTCGTGGACCGGTCCGGTGGCCAGGCCCCTCCCAGCAGCGGGTGTCCAAAGTGCTCGTCCCTCCTCGAGCCAGTGGCACGCGAGCGCGGCTGCAGCGATGCCGGCATCTCTGGGCACTGGTGCACTTGTGACGCTTTCCAGCTGGCCAGTACGACCGACGAGATCGTGGTAGAGGGCGCCAATCGGTTCGTTCGTTACATGGAGAGCATCGTCAAAGAGTACAAAAACGAGGCGGGCGTGAGATTGTGCGCGGTGCCAAAGTTGAAAAAAATCAACAAGGTCCAGCAAGTGGTCGACTTGGACCGGAGTCCGGGGGGTGGTGTCTTGGAGTTGTACTACTCGTTGGAGGTTACTCCCGGGGATGGGATCTTCGAGGTGACGATACGGTACTACGGTCCGGGCAATTATTCGATTAGGGAAGAGGAGGTCAGCCGCATCAACGCTTACGCTGAGAGCGCCAAGTGTCTGAACGCGGGCTTGAAAAAGTACTGCCACTGTGAATAAACAACTTTGTTGGTTTGTTTGTTTATACCGCACAAAGATAAGCTGTGATGATGATGATGATGAAGTAATAACAATAATTGACTTGTTGTAGATTTTCATCCGAGATATTGCGTATTGTTTTTTATTTATGAATGACAAGAGAACAATAATATTCCTATTGCGTGTGTAATAAATTTTATGACTGCGTGTTTACAGGATGGACGAATGCTGTAGGTATTAGGCATTATTGTATGGTATTACAATACATCACAGTAGATCATGGATGTACTCCTTGATTTAATCATGTAATTATTTAAGACTGTTGTGAAAAAATTTGCAAAAAAAAACAAAAAAACTATTTTTGCTGGGATAAGTGCAACGTAACAGTTGCATCAGAAGTCATGGTTAAAATGTATAATTTAAAATTTTATTAGAATATAATATATCTTACAGTTTTTAATTTTCATAGTATACATATTTCAAACTACTTTACCACTGAATTAAAATTGTTCACATGAAGCTTAGCAGGTGTACGAAACAACGTGAAACAGAAAATTTTTTTTACAAATCTCCCAAAGTTATGAATAAAATTATTTCATACGTATTGTTGTAAGTTCCAATATTTTTTTTTTCCTTTCGAGATAAAATCGAGCACTTTGCTAATCAAATCATATACCTCGATAAGGCTCGAGTTTTCCTATATGTACCTGATAAACCTCCTTAAAAATTACGATTCATTCATTTCCGTCCTTACTAATATCAAATGCATGTACATCTTTCGTTTTATCGTCAACAACAAACTTTATACAAGAGCATCGCATCTGCTTTGGTTTGTAAAAGTTCCGGAACATTGTGAACAAATAATTCTTTCACATTTTTTCCTACAGCTATTTTTTTTTTAAATCACTTTAGTCGTTGAAATATTTAAAAGTAAAACAAAATCACTGACCGTTTAACCAGCCACCCAGGCGGAAAAATAAGTGATTAAATTCATTTTTCAAAGGAATCCTCAGACTTCCAAGTGCGGACCCTCGAAGAGTCCTCCCCCGAGTCACACGTATTCGTGCCATGGTTGCCTTTACCGCTAACCCCATGCCTGGGAGTTCCAAACAGCATGACGGCCATCGGCCAAGTGCTCCTCGAAGACAATTTCTGCGTACTCTCCTGCCTGGAGCAGCCACTGCTGTCGCTACTGCTGTAACTGTTGCTCCGCTGGGCCAGGAAGGAGTCGAGAATCTTGATGCTCTCGTAAAGATCATCTATATCCCCACCATGGGTGGAAGAGTATCTGGTGCAGCCAGACGAGCCGATGATCGGAAGACTGGGAACTTTGATGGGCGTGCTCTTGGGGGTATTGGCCAGAGTGCCCGGGCCCAGAATACTCGTTGTTTCGGACACTACGTCGAACTCATCCTTAAGTTTGACTCTATCGCTAATCAGCCACGGCTTGTTCCGTCCGAGTTTTGGGCCCCGACAGGACTCGCCAAAGGTACCACAGGGCGTCGAGCAGCTCGTCGACAAGCAGCTGCTGTCCAGGCTCAGCTGGGGCCTAACAGTCGTCAGCCGCGAACCCGCTAATACCTTGGTTATCCGCTTTCTCGCCGAGGGCGACTCGTCCTCGGTTGAGCTCCGGTGCAGCAGCTGCACCGGAGCCCCTTTGTCATTTCTCGGTGCACTGGCGCAGCCGCAGGCTCCTTCGCAGGTACAAGCGAGGATGGACTGTTTCGTGGGTGTGCCAGGTGCATCATCGACCCCGGCCCCTTCCCCGTCGGCGGACTGAGGTTGCACTACTACTGGCGCTGGGTCGGCCACAACCCGTCGGTGCAGCTCGATGGGCACGATTGGCACGGCCGCACTGGCGCAGCTGGCGGCGAACCCGGCTCTCGTGCAGGTTGAGGCATCGCTCGATCTCTTCGGCTGTGGGAGACGAGAACTACAGTTGTTGTCGCAGCAAAAACTTGGGACTTGAGCTTGGACCGTGACTAGCGCAGGTAAAGGTGGCGCTGTTGGTGTTATTGGCAATGAATGTTGTTCTTGGTGCAGATGATGGTGGTGGTGGTGGTGATGGTAGAGGTGTTGTTGTTGTTGTTGTTGTTGTTGTTGTTGATGGTTGCAGGTGGGAGGCTGGTGAGGCTGCTGACCGACGAGATACGCACCGAGCGTGTTGTCCGGGACTTCGGAGGAGTTGCTCTGGGTGCTGCAGTTGTTGTAGCCGTTGCGCCCCAGAGGCGGTGAGCTCGAGCCGGCTCGGGACACCGGTAGGGAGCGCGAGAGGGAGCCACTGTTGCGGAGCCGGCGTCGTCGAACCCGAGCCTCCTGGCAGTCGCTCCGGCAGACGTGCACTTGCGTCGGACTGCTGCCAGAATCCGAGGACTCGTGCCTCTCACTCGAGGGCATTGGTGTTCTCCCGGCTCCACCTGCGAGACGTCATATTATCAATTTAAACATGAGCGGTGTCTCAACGTACAGACGATTACGTTAAAGCTTATACGCACTGGGACCGGGAAGATCGTTGACAAACGCGTCGTCAAAGCTGAGCGGGGCAGTACCCGGTGGGGTCACGTACGGAGGTGGAGGACTTTCCGGGACCACGTGCTTGGTTAGGTTGCCACTGTTGCCAAGCGGGGACGTCTGGCTGCTCAGCGCTGCGTCCTCGCAGATGTTGAGGGTCAACTGTTGGGTGTCGCACTCGCAGCTTGCGTCCCAACAAAAACACCCATTAGACAATATTGTCCAAGTGCCGTAGGGGCAAGGGGGGACTTACGAGCATTGGCTGGACGGGTTGCTTCGGCTGCGCCGGCTGCCGCCCGGTAGCTTGCACTTTTTGCGGCGGGTGCCGCCGCTCTCCTCGTCCATGCCGAGTTTGATTACCTCATCGTAGTTGGGTGGCGCCTCGTAGACCGGTGGCTCGTCCGTCGATACCGAGACCTCGTCGATTCTCGCACCGTCTGCACATACAGCAAATTACAACTAATATTTAAATCCGTATCGAGATTTTGCTCGATTTCAAACCTTACCTAAAAGCTCGCTAATGGTGCGCAGTCGCGACTGTAGCTCTCGCTGCTGTCGCGCTCTGGCCCCGACTCTGTACAAAAGAATCAGCAGGGTGGATATGAGGATAATCAGGCCCAAGCTGCTGGCTACGAAGACGAGGGTTGCCGTCTTCAGATCGGGGTAGCGATCGATCTTCGGGAAGTAGTAGTTCGCCTTGTTCTGCTGCCACTTGCGATCGGGCATACTGACGTCCCACTCTGCAGTTTCACGTTAGACATGTGTATTATACGTGCAAAGGTGAAATCAGATTAAGTATGTATACGTAAAAGTCGTGAAACGTATGAGTTGCCGCGGTTCGTGGTTGCAAATTTAATTCTTTCCCAAGATTAGTTGGTATGTTGTAAATTGTTTTTTGACTTTCACTCGCGAGAATAGTGGGTTAGACGTTGGTTTCCATAATGATTGGCAAAACATACTCATGAGGTTACATCTGTCTATAAAATTTTCCTGCGATACATTTTTAGGTACATTTCAAGGTAAAGTGTGGGCTCATTATCTTCAAATTTTGTAGCGATGGATGCACTTGATGAACATGGTATATATGCACCACCAGTCTGCATTGTTGGAAAATATTGAGTACGTATTTTCATGCAATTCTTTTTTAGTAATGTTGGACCTAGTGTCTCCAGCTTTTCTTTTCAAACAAGTGAAAATTGTGTGATACACATGTACTTATATGTGAAGTGAAAGTGGGATGTTAATGTATGAGCTAGCGAGGTGACTAACCGTGCAAGCAAGTGGCAGGCTCGTCGCTGTTGTCGCCGCAGTGGTCGAAGCCATCGCAGTTCAAGTAGCTCGAGATGCACCTGTGATTCTGGCAGAGGAAATCCGAGCCAGTGAAGCAATCTGAGAGAGAAAAAAAAAAAAAAAAAACATGGAGCCATAGTGATATCGATGCCGAAAATGTAATTTCTCAAAGTGCAAAAGGCCCAGTACCCATGTAGCTGAAAGTTGCGTAAGCAATGGCGAGCCTCGAGTTGGGTCCAAAACTACCGCGCAGACTAACGTGAAAGCCACTGGTTATCGGGGCTATGTGACTGAGTAACTTTGGTGGTTGCAGTTGGCTCACCGGGTGCCGCAAAATTTCCAAGGGCATCAGGGCGGACGTCGGGCCCTGCTTGATGATCAGCTCTGTATTACCCGCTGTTTGATGAAATGAAATCGATACATATATACTTTGATCCGTAAGAAAAAAAAAAAAAATAAAACAAAATGGTTCATTGTAGGGTATACCCATCTCGGCGAAGGTGATGACCTTGAGGTACATGTGGGTCTTCATGTGGAGGAAATTCTTGGGCGGCCTGATCAGCCAGACGCAGTCGTAGGTCTTGACACCCTCGCCGACCATGTCCATCATGGTGATGGTGCCGCCGAGGTTGTCCACGTAGCCACCGCAATCCGTCACCGGGTGGTTGTGCTTGTCGTACGTCTGGCCCAGGACGAAGGAGTAAAAGGCCTTGTAGCCCAGCCCAGTGCCGCCGTTCGCGTAGAACCTGATCAGCAGCGACGGGCCCGACGACACGATTATGGGCGGTCGGAAGCGCGCCCCGCTACTCACGTCCAGTCGCTGGCCGTTCCAGTCGTAGAACTGGAAAATCGGGGTGAGCATACAAGCGTTTCTTCGTGCTCTTGTATATTATTATTATTATTATTATTATTTACCTCCATGATGGAGACGGTGGCGAGCTGAAAGTCGCTAAAGATGATGCGAACGCGGCAGGTGGGCGTGTCAGGAGGACAGGACACGATGTACTCCATGCCGAGATCGCGGGGGTAGCGGGCGGGGAAAAAGGGCGACGTAAGGACGCCCCCGACGGTGTTGTTCGTCGATTTCGACATGTCGCTCGTCGTGCTCGAGCCCTTGAAGACCAGCCGATTTCCTGGTAAACGAGAGAGAGATCGGTTAGTTGTATCGGTAAATTTTGTTTGTTTTTCATGCAATTATCGCACTTACTTTCAGCCGTGTACTCGACGGAGAAGGCATGCTCGTGTGACTGGCTGTAGAGCAGGGCGATCGACAAAGTTCTGGTGTTGGATCGGTACGTGATCGGCGCGTAATGGCCGCAAAAGGGTGTACCCGAGACATCCTCGTAGGGAGGCTCCGAAACCCACACGTAATCGCACCTACAAATTGTACACGCGAAACGAGATGACAGTTGTGTTGTTCGTTTTACGTAACTGGCGTCATAGATTATATCGTTCCAGTTATATGCTAACGATAATCCCCTATGATGCAGACGTAAACTTTTTGCACTTGCGGACGAAATCGTTACGCAACGTATGGAAACGAAAATCATTAATTTGGAAGAAAAAAAAAAAAAAACAAAAAAAACTCAAACCTGCACGGACTGTCGATGGTCATGCCACCGTCGTCGCAGTGGTGGAGCAGACTGATGCTCTTGAAGGTGAGATTGATGACGCAGGAGGGACAGGTGATGAGCTCGAGGCTGCACTGGTTGTGGCTGCTGTTGGTCGCGTAGGGCCGCGAGCTGTCCTGGAGCGCCGAATTCTTGACGAGGGAGACATTGTCGGCCCTGAGGTAACCCTGCTCTCCCAACTCCACGTACAACCGACGCCCGTTGTGCGGACCGCAGATGTCCACATTGCGGATTATGTCGCCGTTCGACGCGCAGATCCACCAGACGGCCAGGAGGAGCGCTGGGATGGGATTGCGAGGAAACTCTATGTATCACGACAATTAAAGAAAGAAAAAAGAAGCACCAATGATTGCTTCGACGTTGCGAATAGCCAAAAAACAAGACTCACCATGACGGCACTGGCACATATTTCAGCGAGCAAGGCGACGGTCGTTCTGCCGGTCGGGAAACCCGACATTGCCCATCGGCTCGAGCTTTAATTTCGTTAGAGCTTGCGGTGGCGTGAAAGTCGCGCACAGAGTTACGTGCGCCCCTCCCGTCTCGGGGCAGTTCTACGGCATCCCTTGCAGATATGCAGCTCTTGGGCTCTCCGTTAATTGGAACGGACGAGAGATTTGTGCTGCGTTTCGTACGTGCAGAATAGATATTCTGGAGAGGGATAGGGTTTTTTTTTTTTATTATTTATAAAAATAGAAAGGTTGTATCAATTTTATTTGTTCATTTATTTGTTTGTTTTTCCGATGCTATTTCGGTGTACATGTTTTTCGATAAAATGTGTATTGGATCGATAATACTGACAAATGGTGCGTCTTTTTTCGTGCTCGTTTGGATTGTTTCGTGGAAATATTTTTGTTTGGTCGTTTCAAGTGGTTAAAATGAGACAGCAACGATAACACTTGGCTAAAACATTTGTAAACTTAAAATTACAAATTTCCTAAGGATTATGCGAACTAAAAGAACAGAGAAACGCAATGTGGTTTCTCCGAACAAATATTTCTTTTTACTACCTACAACATCGTATTTTAATAAAAGTAAATAATGAAATTACGAGTTTTCGTCAACTCTTTGTTATTTCTATGATTTTATCGTACAATAAAACGATGATTCACTACAATAATTTATGAATAATTGCTAAAACAAACAATAATCGTTGAGATCAGACAACACATTGG
This sequence comes from Copidosoma floridanum, assembly GCF_036245765.1. Classification (NCBI taxonomy): domain Eukaryota; kingdom Metazoa; phylum Arthropoda; class Insecta; order Hymenoptera; family Encyrtidae; genus Copidosoma; species Copidosoma floridanum. The sequence continues at coordinate 2,811,317 of NW_028321907.1, read as the reverse complement.
AATTTCTGATCTCGACCGCGACAAGCGTCATCGAGTCATTGGTTAAAACATAATTTGCGCCAAAAGCACTATTTCATTCTAACTAAAATTCAATAAAAATTACTTTATCGCTACGACGCAGTAAATTGCGAGCGATTTATGAAAAGAAAAAAAAAAAAAACTACTAGCCACAACAACAATAATTTGAAAATTCACTAAAGCACGCAATAATTCAAATGGTAAAATTCCTAATTCCTACAATGTCAAACATGCATGTACCGTTTGTATAAGAGAATAAACAACACACGCATGATGCACCAAAACAACAAATTTATATCACGAGCAAAAATTAATTTGCGCCTCGACACGCGATACAAACGGTAAGTGTGCTCTCAACTAAAACGTGGACAAATGCTTATGGTATATTATATATGTAGTTTAATTTTTAAAAAACACAAAGCAGAATAAAAAAAAGAGCACTTCCCGTTATGTCTAGGGCACATGTACACACACACACACACACACACACACATGTGTTTGCAGTATCGGCTATTTGTCTATCATATTTACACAATTGGTGCAAACTTTGTTTCTCATTTTATCTACCTTTTCCGTTTCAGCGGTCCCACCTTACTTATACACGTATGTATGTTACACCAAGAGCTAACGGTTCTATACGTTTACTTTGACTCTTGCCACCGATGAATCACAATAGCTATCGCAACTCGTTGTTCAAATTCTACTGTAACGCAATAACGTGGGTGCCGCTTAATTTTATGGTCATTTTTGTTAAAATACAAAACAAGTATAGCAGTTTTTGATCTTCGCTAATAAGTTTCGACGAGCCGTTGCTTAGTCACAGCAACGGCGGCACAGTACACTCGTACATGTGCTCTGGTGCGTCTATACTAGTCTCCGAGACCGTTAATCAACTCTTTGACGTTGGAAAACCAGGTGAACTGTCCATGTTTATCTTGATTGCGTCTAAATGGTAAAAAACGCCCAAGGCGCGATATTATGTCGAGTAGTGATAAAATCATGGTAAACGCAGAAGTGAAAAAAAAAAAAAAAAAAAAAAAAGAAAAAAGTACAATTAATTGCATTTTTGTTTGCTGGACATGTAACGAGAAATAAAAACATCTTTATACGCGTAGCACAGCTTGCTAATACTCGGTTATTTTCGTTCCTAATCTGTAGTGAAGATAGAGCGCGTCGAGGCGTATTTTGAGCGCAGCTTATCACAGCGACGACTATTGTGCTCGTACTATCTAAATTAAAAAAAAAAATTTAAAAAAAAAACAAAAAACAATACGCTAAAATCACTGTGCTATAGCCCATATTCCTGTGCAACACTGCACTAGCACTCCTGTAAAATCGAGTATTTGTTTTGCAATTCGTTCGAGCGAAGGTCATCATCTTGTAATTAGTTCTGGTACGGATGGTTGATCTGCTGGAGAAACAGGAAGGCCGCCGCTAAGAGAAGGGAACCACTGAGGTCGCCCAGGGCAGTCAAGTACGGTATGGCTGAGTTGTCGGGGTCTATCTTGTACTTCCACATGACGTGGATCATTATGTGCGCGACGTACAGCAGCAAAATCACCTGTTGGCAGGAGACAGAAAAAAAAAATTGTGATATCTATCGGTATACGCAAAGTATTTTGCTTGATTATTTTCCATACCTGGAGGACCGTCACCGTCAAATAAGCCAGCATGAAGTAAACGTGAATCGTCGAGCGGCTCCACTGTATGTAGTCCGCGGCAAATGAGAACGCCACGTGCCCGGGGATGGACATCGCGATCAGTAGCCTGGCTGTTTTAGCAGATGGCGCTGAAAAAGAAAGACAAACGCGCGTTTTGGAAATCGGTATCTCTACGATTCGATTACAGCTTTAGATAGGGCCCGTTATCTTTGTTTACGCGTCACAATTGAATAACATAAAGAAAAAAAAGATCCATACCTCCGTGGAACAGTGCCGTCCAGGGCGAGACCCAAGTCTTGGTCCAGGGTGGCAGGATCCCAACGAGCGTGGACTGGTGCAACATTGTCGAGATCCTGGAGGCTTGGACGGACACCAGGTTACCGCCGATTCCGTTGACGATCGGTTGGAAGATCACGAAGCCGTTGAGGCTGTCCACCGCCTTGTCCAGGATCAAGCCACCGAGACTAAACGAACGTATGCGTATTAGAGTATGATTTTGCAAGATAAAAGGTAATAAAAAAAAAAAATAAAAAAAAAAAAAAAAAAAACAATGGTCAAAGTGGGCTCACCCGCTGATGAAGAGCGCGGTTATGACGGGAACCCAGCCCGAAGTAAGCACGTTTCTCGTGTACTTGTTCTTCAAAACGATGATTATCCAGATGGGCAGCATGACGAGGAAGGCGCTGACGATCACGTAGAGGATCCAGATGTCGTGCTCGAGGCGATTGAAGAGGGCCGAGGCGATGGTGGACAGGACGCTGATGGACACGACGTCGCCGATCGACGCTGCCAGCGGGGTGGCCAGGTTGTCGGGGTTCATCCTCAGCCGGTGCGAGCCCATTATCACCGCGACCATGGCGAAATCTGCGGATTATCGGTTTCGTCAACTTTCCCCGTCCACCAAATATCCACGAATTCCCACGTGGTTAAATTTACACCCTTATACCTAGTATGAAGCAGGAGCTGGTGGCGGTGCACACGCTCGACGCGACGAGTAGCAGTGTGTGGTCCCAGGAGTACTTGTTGTCCATGGCCGCGCCAACGGCTGTGGCGAACAGCGCGACCAGCATCGCGGCTACGATAGCCTGGATCTGGACGAGGGCTATGTTGCCGATGATCATCTTGACGACCTCGCGGTAGCCCTTCATGTTGCCCAGGTTGGCCTGCGTGCTCAGCCTCGAGGCCAGGCACATGTCCAGGTTGCCCTTGAGGCCCAAGAGCGCCGGCACGAGGATGAAGATCTGGGATACTTGTTGGAACACGTCCCAGTCCTTCAACCGGCAAAAAAATAAAAATTTCCACTCGTCAGTCGTCTTTCATTTTCCTCCTTTGGGCTTATCGCGAGAGATTTTTAACTCATCCCCAGCCGATCCCCGCTGTCTTGTCAACTAGCTCGGGTATCGTTGTTTACGTGCATCGGTCAACAAGATACGACGGGGGATTTAATTAAACGTACACCTTATACTCTTGCATCAAGACTTCAGGGAGAGTCGAATTGTTTTTTTTTCTCCTCTTGTTTTTTCATTGTTCGGCAAACTTATCGGCTGACCTAGATCGCGAATCTTTATCCCAAAGGCATATCGGGGGGTAAGAAAAAAAAAAAAAAAAAAAACAATCCGTCGAGTAATGCGATCCGTTGCAACGATGCACCGAATTGCGTCACGATTGAATCGGCGAGCAATTAGCGTGTGTCGCCAATTGGCGGCGAAACGAAAGAGAGACAGCGCTTACCTTGACCCTCGCCAGAACGAGACCGGCGCCAATGGTGCCGATCCCAGCGATGAAGAACGGCACCGAGATCTGCAGTCCCGTGTGGTACCAGGTCTCCTCGGTGATGAGTCGCCTCCTCTTTTTTTGTTTGATCGCTGGTGGTGGTGGTGCTTCGGGGTCGTCGCCCCCGTCGCCGCTACAACTGGTCGCATTGTCGTCCGGTTTCGGCTCGGAGTTGGCCACCGAGCAAATGGTGACGATCGAGCTGCCGCTCGACAGCGAACCGATTTCTGAGCTCTTGTCGCTGGTGTCTTTGCCGCAGGACTTGAGTCCGGCTGTGGGAGAAATCAACCCGGGGTTAATGGACTTTGTCGACTACACTTTGGGTGTACAAAAATGATGGTTTACAGAGGAAACCTGTATTACACGGAACGGAAACATTATCGGTACAGTTCCCAAGTTCCCATAGGCTTGGGAGGAAAAAAAAAAACTTGCACAATTATTGCTAATAAAGCGCTCAAGCGTAAGTGCCTTATCTAAGTCGGTCAACGTGTATTGTACACGCGTCCGAAGCGGCTTATTATTATTATTTTTTTTTCTGTTGCATCGTACACCCAATATATATATAATCGCGTTAAAAAAAAAAAAAAAAATCAGCTCGCGCGTTTCACCAAGTAATCCATTTTGCCGGTGCACCCACGGATGTCAAGGTTCGCCAAAGGTCGGATATATATATATGTATACATAATGACGCGCATTGTGTGCATCGCTGACATATGTATATATACACGTATAAACGCTAATTGGCTTGATTACGCGGAAAACATTTCCAGCCGCTGTGCAGCTGTCTCTCCTTATCTGAACGTCTCCGCGTGTATACGTACACTCAATAATGGTTATTTCCAATGACAAATCGATCAAAGACTATCGTCCCTTTCCCCTCCCAGTCGACAACTTTGCAGATCGGAATCGGCGCGCTTGCGTCTCTCGCGCTCGATGGATTTTACCGGCGTTTGGATTCCCCGATTGTACGCGGCGAGCAAAATGAGACTCGGAAAAAGCTGTTCCGGTGAAGCTCCAACAACGGCTCGCCGGTTAGTTAGCGCGTGTTTTTTTGTTGTACACGTTTGCTCGCTTTATCGACACGCAAACGAAGACGACTCCTCTTGGCTTTCATCTCCCGATTCTTGGAAATTTAATAAAGTTACGGAGTTTGCGAGACGAAGAAGAAGAAAAAAAGAAATCTCGTCATTGTGCGAGCGAAGCTCCCCATCGATGGTTCTCTCGCCAATTAGACGCGACCGTTCATTCCGTACTATTGTGTCAATTGACGCGAGTTAACGTTTATCCAGCTCGAGCGTATATATATACATCAACGCGCATCGGAGCGAGAAAATTGATAAAAAATAATAAAAATGCTTGGGGGAGGCGAGTCACTTACACATGTATGTTTCCTGCCTTACCTGCGATCTTTTTGACAATGGCGGCGTTATCCGCCTGGATGGTAATGCCCTCGACGGACGGTAAGTCCAGTCCGGTTTTGTCCGCGCCCTTTGCATCGGCGACGCCCAAAGTCAGGACGACGCTGTCCTTGCCGGGTGCCATTTTCCTATCAGTCTTATCGTCTCGGTTTTGTTGGGTTGTTTCTTGGTGATCCGCCGCCACGGATGGCCCTTCCTTGTCTTGGGTGTCGTACGCTGCTGCCACCACCTCAACCGCTGGCCCTTCCTCCGTGTCGGTCAACACGGCAGATTCGTTCGCCGAGACGGGATACGCGACCATGTCTGCCAACACGAGTATCATCATCATAAGTATACAAATTATTTTCTTTTTCCTTGAACAATCCACACGTGGCTCTCGAAAGTTGGCCCGTCGAAGTAACTCACCGCGTTCGCTGCAGCCTGATTACGCGGTCCCCCGGTACTCGCAAAAAATCGAGCACAGGATCGACTTGTGGAAGCGTCTGTTCCGATGGTCCGATTTCGGTCAGCTTTAGTCGACACGAGCTGTAAAGACAAAGATCGGTATAATTTGCATCCTTTCTATAATCATCCTATGGTAAAATTTTTAGTCAATCCATTGTGGTGTGATTTTATGTCCTACGAAACTAAAGCCACACGGCTAAAAAATCGGCATCGCCGGTAAACTATCAACGATCTGCCTGCAAGAACGAGAGAATCGACAGAGACGATGAAAAAAAAAAAAAAAAAAAAAAAGGTACAGCTAATAGCCTGACTCGTTGATTAAGATACCGTATTTGTCGATGGATTTGCACGCTCCGCTGCTTATGTGCAGGACAAAGCGGCGTTAAAACTCTCCCGCACGCGCCGTTTTGCACCGTCTCGACGCGGTCTTGGGGTCGTTGGCGTCAAGTGTGCACTGGATCATCCTTTTCATGCGTACGATGTGTGTCGCTCAAGGAAACCCTACACCTCTCGCGCGTCATTTCTGTTATGGTACACCTAAGCGCGATTAGTTCTTTTTTTTTTTTTTTTTTTTTTTTGTACAAGCATAGGAAACGCGTCAGAGAGGCTGATATTCTACTTAAACAGCGACTAAGCCGGCACGTGCATAATATATACCTCATCTTTGGAAATTAAATATTTTACGGATTCGCGCTTTTGCCGATGGTGTCGATTCGAAATTTGTCGATCGTCCACTATACCACTTTGATGCGTTCGATCAATATTGCATTTTGACTTTTATCTTGATGATTTGGTTCAAAAAGTGATGTGAACTTCATTGGAGCTACAGAGTGAAATTGCTTACTCGAGTAAGGGAACTTTGTATTATGTTTGATTTATATCGGAGACAATAGTATAACAAATTTCGTTAATTAAGTGTAGCAGCAGGACTTTAACGCCGAGGATACGACTAAAAAATATGACTATACCAGTATAATTTACGCCGCTGTACTGTTGAGCAGTTGAAATTTTAATGATCAATTTCAAAGTTTTTTCGAGAGATAAGAGTTCATTTGTAACAACGACTTTTGTTGATAATTTAAACGGTAAAACTAACTGGAACTCTTTAGAAGTAAAAAAAAACGAGGTATAAGCGAGTAAAAATTCATAATGGAAAACTGCATCAAGTTAGGAATACAATTAAATTTTTATTTTTTGTACGCAAACAAATCTACTATTCGGAATAATTTGAACGATAAAATCAAGGAGTAAGTTCATCCTTGTACTTGTACCAACGGGTTATACCTGTAACTTGTAAAACCAAAAAAAAAAAAACTTACATTGCACGCACGTCATCTACATACGAGCATCGATCGAAACTTCATTTGGGCCGCTGACGGCGATTACGTAAACGGACTCACGTGATCGATTGTACCATTAAGTATTTTCCAAATGTATATAGATGCTGATGATTTAAAACAGAGGAACAACCAACGTGTCGATCAACTCGTGGAATGACAACTAATCTTATCTCTCAATGTTGTATCGCAGTTAGGTAAAGAGTCACCAAGATCGAGATGGGGTGGTGCGCGCAAACATTCCACCACATTCCGGTAAATACTGAAAAAATCTCGCGGAACACGCACAGTGGAAAAGTAAGCAAAAAAAAAAAAAACCCACGGGAATCACTCGAGTGACACACTTTTTTTTTCGAGAACAATACGTCGCGGAGCGCACCTGGCGAGCGGAAAAACGCGCGTGGACGTTTCCAAGCATCACCGTCCCCGCGTTTGTTGTTTTTTTTTTTTGTCACTGCACTCTGGCAGGAATCCGCGGCAAACCGTTTGGCGGTTTTTCTCTCTCTCAAAGGCTCCATACCCACGTAATGACACGCTAGAGGAGTCGCGCTGCCGAAATACAGGCAGGTCGCGTGTCACCGACGACGCCACAACGCGGCGTTACGTAACAGCCCGTCGACGAATTTCAGAGCAGCGTGTATGTACGCAAATGCCACCGACGACTTGCAGTTTTTCGGCCGGAAGCCTTTTTTTTCCTATCTGTGAGGTAACACATTATTGCAGAATTCGAGAACATTTTCCCCGCTTCGATGAATTTTTCCAAGCGCTATACATTGTTTGTAACGCCAATAGTGCGTATATATACTGAGGAGTTGCTGACGTCGACGCGTGCAATCAATTCCAAATGATTAGAAAGGAAAAAAAAAAAAAAAAAATGTTTTTTCTCGTATCGCTTGTTAAATCATCAATCGTTATCGATCGTGTGAGATACTGTCGCCTATACGCGATACTGTCATTTAGGATTGACGCACGCCAAGTGTACGCGCGATTGTAAATTTCGCGTTGAAATTTAATTAAATTGATTGGGTTTGATAAGTATATAGGTGCGAGTGATGCGCGATGAGTGTAGGTATTAATTATTGTATATTATACGTATCGTTAGTACTAATCAGTGGCGCGTCAAATCTATAATTTTATTTCGACCGCATCCCAATAAATCAACAATTTCATTCGGACATCTGAATGTTATTGATAATATGTGTCGTATCGCGGCGCGTGTGCTTGACGGTTGGTAATCTTGACAATTTATTTGTCGAGGAATCCTACGGCATGTGATATATGAGCGATGAATTTGAAGTGGAGGAAAAAAAAAAGAAAAATCGAATGGCGATGGTCTCCTCCGGGGATTGCCGTTCACACGCGATTGACGAGTATTTTCTTTTCATGGAACTATTGACGTCAAGCTTATCAAACCGAATACGGAACAAAAAAACGTCGTACGATAATATTCGATCGTATTGATGGCTTTTGCACGTTGTTCAAATGGCTTTTTGAATTTTTTATAAAATGGTTAAGTGCCTAACATCGGAAATTTTTTTCTTTTTTTTTTTTTTTGATAAATACTTGCTCGTTATCCAGATGTTTTATACATTGTTGCAAATGAGACAAAAACAGTACATTTAAGTTTTATTCTTTTTTTTTTGAATAACTAAATACATTAACAAATGTTGTCAAACGATTTTTTCGGTCACAAAATCTACACTTTTTGTATTTCACCTTTTGTCGGAATGTCAAGTTCTTTGTGCGATAAGAAAAAACGGTTTTTCGGTGTTTTCGTAATTTTTTTTTTTTTTTACAATAGATCATTTGCATGAAATCCTTGAGTAACCGTAAGATATAAAATAATGTGTGTTTTTTTAGATCAGCTTTTATATCCGTCGCTTTGTTACAAAACATCATATTCTTTCTTAGCGCCTCCATGTATTCTAGTTGGAGCCAAAAACCTTAAAAAAAAACTATTTTCCCAATTTTTTCGATATCAAGTACTATATTTAATTTTCTATTTAAAAAAAAATCTAAAATTTTCAAAACCACCCAAAAATGTTAGTTTTTGTACTTAGTGATGCATAGGTTGCCACCGAGGGACCTGCGATCTCGGAGCAGCGCCCAAAGGGACTCGATGTGCATGCCCCGACTGGATGCGCATCACGTGCCAACTCTATTTTTCTTACCGAGGGCGCAGTAAAAGTCCAGAGACGTAATAAAAATGCCCAAAGTGGGAAAAATAGATTTTGGTAACGGAGCTCAGTCGTAAAGTAAGTACCTGGGAATTCGTTATTTACAACCTAAAGTGTAATCCATAAAATTGTGTAAATGAACCTTCCAACTTTGTCGGACTAAAATTACTCGAGTTATCTAACATAAATTTGTACATTTATGCGAAATATAAGTAAGTACTAGGATCACGATGCTTTTGGCTCAAAAATTGTCTTCTCCACCAGCTCCACTACATTCATATAGGTGGTCACTTATTTTGCTGGGATATAAATAGGCGTTGCCTATCGTGCGAGAGGCACTAGCGTTGTCCAAAAGCGATAATACCTACTCTATATTTACCCAAAAACTCGTACATATAAGTATACAAATACCCGCTGCAGACTGTTAAAAAGTTCTTTTCATCGTTTTCACCTTCCCACGTTTATATACAACGATAAAACTGTATAGGTATGTCTGTTGGATCAAATCCAGCGGAGAGTTCGAATGTTCAGTCAAGTTTTATCAGTTGCAAGTTCAAGTGCGCAGACAAGCGGCTTCCAACGTAAGTATAGACACAAGGTTCGCCTTTTCTCGTTGTTATACTTGCATATACGTACAGATAGCACCGATCGGTGTCTCTCTCAACTCGACACTTTTGCTCGTAAATCTGCCGACTCTAGTTACGATTGACGCGTGTACGCGAGCAAGTATACGGTACTTCTTACGCTACTTCCAAGAATGAGATTTAGATGATTTTCAAGCACGCGCCAGTCATTCGGTAGAACGTGTGCGCGAAAGATGAGAAAAGCAACACATGGCCGTAAATACGGCGATAAGGGGATATCGGGTAGCTTTTCTGTACACACTATAATATATTGTGTCGTATATGCAAAGACGGACAGACAGACAGATGACAGATAGACGAGCGATGTGTGTGGGTAGTAACAGTTTCACGAAGTTACGCAATGTGGCTTCATGGTATCTGTACTTCTAAAATTAATTCCAAGTCAGCGATCACGTGGACGAGGTGAGCTTACTATTTGCTTACCAAACTGATTACCGAAGGTACACGTTTGACTTTCTTTTCTTTTTCTTTTTTTTTTTTTTTTTTCTTGAGAAAAGTCCACATCTCGAATTTATTTCATATGCTTGGGGTAGTTCTGGCGGTACCTCGCTACAGTCAAATGACTTCGCTCTACAATGAGTATCAAGTGTTTATTGCTTACAGTATGTACCAAAGGTTAAGTTATTATTTTCTTGATCCAGAAGAAATTCAAGCCTACGTATTAAACTTTCAATTGAAAAAAATATGCGACAAAGTACTGAAAGTTGGAGATTTCTGTGCACTTTGTTGTTTACTTGCACTTTGAAAGTATACATGTACAAAGTTTAAGAAGTAATTTAATAGAGAAAAATCGAGTTGTACCATGTATTTTAGATTATTTTTTCCACTTTTTAAACTATATTGTAAATACTTGATATTGTTACATATCTCAAGGGTAGTTTTGGTTTAATTAGCTACTCTATCTTTGCGAATTAAAAATTTTTACGTTAAAATTCAAAAGTTTGTAAAGTTTCATCAATCTGAACATTATCAAGATACCGTCAGTAACACCTTAAAAACTTATCATTTTATTCCAAAAACGATGTGCTGGATATGATTTGTGTACGAAAGGTCAAAATTCCAAACCGATACATGTGTATGATAGTAATAAGTTGGATGTATCTATCTATAATTTGGAAAAACAATTTAGTATTTTGACTTTTCGTACAATATTATTATGTTCATATTGAGTCGTGAATTGAAAGGTTTAAAATATTGTAATTGATTCGTATGGTTTTATTTTTTCTTGGATAAAAAAAAACTTTGTACGTTTTTGTATACTCGTTTTTCGCCCTATATCTTGGATGTCTTTGCGAACCTTTGGTTTTTATTGGACATGAATAAGGTAGTGCTGCTGAGACAGGTATAATTGAAGTAATCGAAGTCGTCGGGTCGCTTTGTTATCTTCAATAAGTTATAGCATGATTGGATAAATGTTAGAAAGTTTTGACATTAAACTCTGTGTAATATGAATTAAAATATTTAATACTTTGCTGGCTTGAAGTTAGGGCATGAGATATTTCCAATTATTGAAGATATTTTATAAGTGTGGTTTTTATAGTATAGTCAAACAAAAATTCTGCAATATATAAATTGTGTAAAAATTGTAAAAATAAAGACAAAGTATGAGATAGCAAATTTAGAAATGAATTTGTATCGTACGAGTAGTCAATTTTTTTTTCAAATCTTATCAACGACTTGTGAACATGTGTAATTAGTTGAGCAAAAAGTGCTTGTTTTTAATAACTTGAAAAAATTTGAAAACGTCAGAATCTTATCTACAGAATAAATATTCAAACGAAATGTATTAAGCATTATGCATACTATCCAATCCCAATTAAAATTATCTTTGTAATGAGGAAAAATACTCATCGAAAAAATATAGTAGTTTTTTTTTTTTTTTTTTTTTCTCAACCAAAACTTAAGCTCATGAATCACGTGATACTAGAAATCGGTATCAAATCTGTATACTGTCAAGACTTTGAATATTAAATTGGTAACCACGTTAATCAAGTATAAGCTGATACTTTAATGCTAAATGTATTTTTGTTCAACAAGAAACGTTGGTAGTAGTTGATTTTTAAAATAATTTTGTATCATAAATTCCAAGTTATTTGTTTCAACGATATGAATAACTATTTGGTTTTTTTTTAATTGATTAGGGTCGTCGTTTTAACAGCTTCCATGTGTCGATTACGTTAACCTAAAAATTGTAACCGAAGACAAATTATTTTTCAATGACGCCAAGTTTTTCCCCAGATTTTATGGCCGTACGTTATTAAAATATGACTAGTCTCTGAAATTTTCCACTAATTAAACAAAAATTATTAAATTTTCCAGTAAAAACCAACAGAAACCAGTAGACTCCATCCCAACCCACATTGAAATTTGAAATTTCAAGTTTATTTCAATAATCGATAATTTGGAGACACCTCAATATTATTATTTTTTTCTTTTGATTTTCAAATAAAACGTTAAAAATTAGTCAACAATCCAACAAAATACGACACAGAGCTCGGGTGGCAATAGAGACTAGTGACCACGTGCCCCGAGGGGGTTCGAGTCTCCCTCTCGTTCCAGCTTGGCATACGTGTAAACCGAGTTATATACAGATGGTACAATAAATTAACAAACATTAAACACGATACTGAGAAAATTTACCAGCCCCCGGGTCCAAGGTAACCGGCATTGCACAAAGATAGTAGCATATAAGGTAATGTGAGTTATACTTACTGAGGGGACACATTTCGGTGAATTTGCGCCAGCGTGCCCAGCTTAGTCGTAAAGACGTTGTCCAGCCTAGTAAATTTAACCGTGACTCGGCGAAAGAGTGTTCTGGCGAGCCCACGTGACGGTGCCCACTCGATATGTGGATTCCTCTTCGAAACCCCTATAAATATTCCTGGGGCGGAAGCACACGAGAAATTTCGTCAAAGTTTTGTCGAAAGAGGCGAAAAAAGAAAAAAAACTCGATCCTCTCCGTTCAAGCGTACGTGTACTTCTAACGCACGGAATCTCCCGAAACTCGTATATACGTATGTTCCCCGGACGGAGAAGACAATGGGTCGGAAAATGTTTGGAGAGGCGACCCGCCGAGTGAAAAACCAGCTGGTCCGTGACCGCTCGGCGAAATGAGGGATCGGCGCTAATAATAATCGGAGAGAGCGAGAGTGCAGCAGGGAAAGAGGGACGAGTAGGTAAAGTATAGATTTATATGGTAGAGCGGAACAAACTGTTCGGCGCTGGCGAACGCACTTGACTGATGAAGAAAAGCCTCCGCCGCTCGTTTAGTTCAATCGGCAACGTACACTCGATTCGGTTTCACGCATTTGACGGGCGGTATTGTGTGGGTGCGTGCGTGCGGCTCACATGAGCGTGAATCCCTCGCTCTCTCTCTCAACGCAAGATTGGACGAACGCGCGCAACATCGGCATTTCGTTGTCCGACGTGGTCTCTCTCTTTCTCTCCCGCCCCTCCCCCCTGCCCTTCTTATCTCTCCCGCACTCACTCTCCCGCACTTGTATGAATATATTATTATTATTATTATTATTATTATTGCACTGTGGTGAGCACTCGTCGGTTGAGTACTTATCCGAGAACCGCAGCATCAGCGGTCGGAGATCGGTACCGGTGTTCCGCCAATACCAATTATCGCGAGCTTTTTGACTCGGTCACTTTGTTTAAAAAATTTTTTTTTTGTTTCCCCCACGTACCTGAACAAAAATTGTATATATCATTCGGCCGAACGCGCGTCGGTCGCGACTGGGGCTTGGCGGTGGTCACCGGGTTCCTTATATATCTTTGCCCGCAACCGATTCGTGCCGTTGATTAGGACACGCCAGTTTTTTCTCGCCCCGTCTACCGGTGTATCTCTCCCTCCGCGCGATCTTCGAGTACCTGCTGCCGAAATCGGGGACTTTTTTTCCCCCAAAATATTTTAGATAAAGGCTAGTCGTTGATCGATCGAGCGAGCTTCCGCCCTACAAACGGGCTTCCCCCATTTTTTTGTTTGACTCTCGCTCGTGAGGTATCGGTCGTTCGATAAAACAGCCATTAAGTTGGCCATACGCGCGCTGATTACACTTCCAGGTATAGAAATAAGTAATCTGAGCGCCTGTATCAAAACTATACATATACATGCAAGGTCGTAAACGTGATACCGATTAATAACCGATTATACTTAAATGAACGTGACCTGTTAAAAAATGTTTTTGTGAAAAGTATCGCGTTTCGGTGTTTTGCCGGAGGGGTAAAAGTCGCGCGAGGGCCGATGAAAATTTTTACAATAAGCGCGTATCGGTATCGGTACGTTGAAACCTTGTGTATACTAAATACTTACCTCTGATCGTAGAGAGAGATCGTCGACAAATTAAACTACATTTGAAGTGACGTCTCGGTGTACAATTTTTTCGTGCGACCAACGAGTGGAGCAACAACTCCGTTTGGATATTCGATGCGCCCGTGGGTTTTAACGAATGTTTTCATCGTTTGACTTGGTTTTATAAATATACCATACTTGTATAGGTATATGGTAGAGTGACACGCGCGTCTGCGTACTTCGGAGCTATTGTAAGCTCTTACTCACGGGTGTAAACACGAAAACAAGAGTACTATAGTTTTGTCGGCATATATGGACGATTTATTTTTCTCTTTTCTTTTTGAGTTGAAATTTTTTTTACGAGCCGTTGCGCGCAGATACGCGAACGATGGAGCAGAGGACGATTGAACTCTCGTCGGCAATGCGCTTCTCACTGGCGAATAAAAAAAACCATGTCTCGATTATCAATGTGCAAGTATAATATAACAAGGAAAGCGCGTGGAATTCAAAATATTTACACTACCTCCATGTGTAAGGCACAACTGCAAAACGCGCGATACATGTAATATATATATTTTTCTTTCACCTCAAGGATCCGTCGAGTATTTTGTTTTTGACAACGGCGCGGCTGTTGTTTCAAGCGTGTGAAACTGCGTTACTTTCCGAGCTGTTGACAAAATTCCTTTTGCCAACCGATTTCCATCGCTATCGATGCCAAAACGTTTTTCTAACCGCATAAAAACGAGCACGAATTACTCAAAGATCCACGCAAACTTTTCCTTGTTTTCCGTGCACTTTTATCAATATTATAGTTGCAAAATTCGCCGGCGTTGACACTTGGACGAAGGTAAAAATAGAGGAAACAGTTTTTTCATGTGCATGATTTGTTCACAAAGAGAATGAGTTTTTTTTTTTTTATAAAATAGTACAAAAATGAGCCATACAACAAACGATCGCGTCGTCAGATGATGACAAACATACCAGTGTTGACGCGTGAAGCGCCATTAATCATCAATAACAGCATGTGAGATTACAAACAGATTGCCCCTCGTACCTGACTACACCTACACACGCGGCCAATTTTCAACTCTGGGAATCACCTTATTTACTCGTCTTTTGCGCAGCAGGAGTGACGAAAAACGCAAGGATTTTCCAAAAGCAAAAAAAAAAAAAAAAGGAAAAACGTGGCTTGCGATGACGCGTTTCTTTGGATTTTTCTTTAATCTCGTCGGTGTTTGATGTTTTTCAGGGGGGTGAAATCACAGATAAGTGTTTTACAATGGAAAGATACGCTATGTACGTGGTGCTCTTGACATTAAGACGCGTCGTAAAATGTTACAACCAAGTATACGTAAAATATTTTGCCATAGAGACGGTGTTGAAAGCAAACGATGTTTTTTACATACCGACCTTATTTTCAGAGAGCCCCAGTGTGTTTTTGATTCATGCAAACAGAGAACGTGTCTACGGCAATTAAACTATAAGCCAGTGATGCATGGCGTGTATTTGTTACAAAGAGCTGATCAGAGGCGAGATAATGTGTACTGTTGTGCAAGAGGCTATATTAAAAAAAAATTATGTTGTAATAATAATGTACAGCATACACGATAAAACGAGATTTGATCTTTGGATTTTGGATCGAGATGCCCCAGTGCGAGTGGAAATTTCATTTTCCCCGTAAATTATAATAATTTCCAGGCAGGTGTAAAAAATCGTTTCCAAAGAAACTATAGCGCGAAGCAGTGAGCGATGCGCGATAGCGAGATGGCGTCTTTCCAGTTGTCAATTATCGTCTTCTCGAGGATGAGCACGGAGGTTACATCGTTTCCTCGTATAATCTCCGAGTGACATCGATTCCACCGCCTGCACGAGGAATCATTGACAACCGATGTCCTGCTTAAATGACGCTGATAATGCATACCTGTTACACGTTATTATCACCGAGCGCGGATAATACGTGAATAATTCGCGTCGACGCGGACGAGTAGGTGTACACAATATTATGTACACGTATAATATATATAAACAAAGAAAGTCGCTTTGATAGGCAGGTTTTATCGGCAATTAGGTGTTTTACGATTCTCGTCTCGTTAGTCATGTTGACCGATAAAATCATACGGGTGATAACGATTAACTAATGGAATGTTACCTTATCGTGTTCTGCGGTGTGTTTGTTCCCTGAAATGTTTTCTTTCCTCGATTTTTAATACTAATTCAATGAGAACGAGAAAAAAAAAAAACTCGTTACAAACAAGAATGAAATATGCGAAGGAAAATGTGTTTTTAATATTTATTTATTTACCTTTTTTTTCAAATGAATAATAAATTAGACGCAATTTAAATATCATTAATTTTTATTATTTTTTTTTTATCTTTTCATTAGGGATCTCATTATACAAATATGCTATGGATGCACAAATTAAGAGCTCGAATGCGCTCATCCGTACACGCTCGCTACAATACTCTCATAAATTCACGACCACTTTTTTTTTTTTTTTTTTTCTTTTTTTTTTTTTTCGTCATGACAATAATAATGATAGTAATATTCGTTCGCATAGCAGCTCCGACGATCATTGTCCTATCTTAAGTTATTGATTTATTTTTTCCTTTCGTCGTTAATTTTAACAATACATAATTGCCAAAGAAAATTACAACATTATTTTTTTCCTCTCCTCTTCTGACGCAAAACTGCTGAATATAGAAGCTTTCGGGGCCTACTGTCTTCGAACAAAACCGCGACTCGCGCTAACGAACACTATAATTGTCGACAATTACAAGAGCCTTAATTAAACATACGCTATACCTACATTCTTATCCATTAATTTTGATTTTCCAAATTTTGATTCTCCGTTACCTAAGTCCTATCTCTCGTTTATATTTTCTTGAATTTTTATCGCACATTATAATAATAATAATAATAATACACCGAAAAGTAATCATCATCACCACGTAGTGCGAATCATTATCTTCTTTTCAGCTAAATTAGATATCAACTAAAAAAACGCTGACTGTTCAAAGATACCTTTTGCTTTCTGACAATTGTCTTTGTTATTGTAAAACTGCTGATTGCACTTGTTCCAGTTTTTCTATGTTTTGTGTGTGATATTTAATTTCTTTTTTTTTTTTTTTTTTTTTTTTTACGTCAAATACGCACAAAATAATGCTCTCGCTCGTAAAACATTTCCTCTCGAAGCATCAGAAATACACACTTAGGTACGATCGAGTGACGATTACGGAGCGTAATCGTAAACCTTAATTATAAATATATAAGAATATCCATGAGTTGAAAGCATTTTGATTAGGAACATTTTCGTGCTTACATTTCAGTTCGCTTTGGCCACAATTTTTGTTTCCATTTTTTTTTTCTTTTTTTTTCTCTCTTTCAGTAAATCTTTTGTATACATACGGAAAAAGTCTTTTTTTAATAGTTTGTACAACAATTTTGTTCGTTTAATCGTTTCACGGTAAAAAGGTTACAATAATCTGGTTTTTAAAAATTTCTTACAGTATTTGTTTGTTTATCTTTGATCCATGATTAACCTTATGTACACTTTGTAAACGCGATTTACGTATTGATGTTTTAATCACTAACGTATTACCAAAAGACCTAATTTGTTACCACCACCTCGCCGTTGTACTTGAGTATATATTTTTTTTCTTTTCATTTATTCGCAATCGAAATACATGTAATACTATACAATGGCCCTGAATCTCAACCATAATTCATCATCCCCTCGTATATAGTCTGAAACAATTCAAACTAAGCGCGCCGCGTCATAAATATTGTTCCATAAAAACCCCCCGATGATTAATCTTTTTCCCACACATGCACCCACGCGTGCATGCTCTTTTATATAATATCAATTTTCCCCCTCTCCTTAGCCTAACTTAACTCTAATTTTGATTTGTGCTTCTTACTATGTATATAATATACGCTTCTTACGTAAAGTACTAATCTCCAGAGGAGCAGTTGCCGTCGCTCTTGGCTTTTTTTGTCACTAATAACCGTCGCGCAACACTATATCAAGCGCGACGCAAACTTTGTGGTGTAGAGCTCACGTGCACCGTCCACAGGTGCATAATATAATAATTCGTCATTTATTGTACAAACACTGTAATTTTGGTCCGGTTTTCCCATTTTCTTTTTGTTTCTTCTTATCTCTCATATTTTTATACCTTCCCGTGCGACGCTCTCGCCTCTAAAATCCCCACGCTTATCCTTTGTTATAAAAATTACATCGCAGAGCCTCGCTATACGTCAACCAAAACTCCTTGTACACGCCACTTTCTCCCTACTTACGTCTATAGATTAATAGGAACTTTGTGATTTGGCAATGCCGTCTGTCACATTGCTGCGGATCAACAAAATCGCAGTACGGTGATGTTAAGTCAGCGCTCACGTCCATACGAAACGCGAGCGAAAATGAGAAAAATGTATTAAAAAAGGCAAACAATGACTACGAAATACGTATATATATATCATATCGTCACCCAGTGTGTCTCTTCCCTGTCCCCCCCTTGCACTTGCATCTGGTTTTTTTTTTTTTTCATTAAAAGCCGAGCTGTATAGGACACGTACAGTTTCCAAAAAGGAGGAAAAAAAAAAATAGGCTTTAAAGTATAGGGTGCAGCGGTCCGAGCCCCATAAAAAAGATCATCGCGTGCCATTGTCGGGGAAACACACAAAAAACGGATAGAAGAGGAAAAAAAAAAAAACAGCAGCACATCGCGCGCACTGACAGGCAGAAATAACGAAATCCGTTTACCCTTCCGCACGAGCGGCTAATTTCACGACGACGACGGCGACGACGTGTCTCTATATATATATGGTGCGCGCCACGCGTCTCCTTATATTGCATTATGTATATATATATTGTATAGCACGTTTCGAGTCCGTAAGTCCGGCTATACACTTACCTCCCCTTCCTTCGAATCAAACCTTTTTCCAATTTCTTTTTCCACCGAGCTCTCTCTCTCTCTCTCGCCCATCTGTCGCCGCACGACAATGCCCGCACCGACGCTCGCCCGTTCGCTTGTATAATAAGGGATTTCCAAAATATTGGGTAAATCCGTACCGGCGTCGAGGGAACGGTGGAGCGGGAGAAAAAGACGAGAAGAGACCAGCTGAAAAGTTTTTGGGGTGAAATCCGCAGGAAAGGAGCGCGTGTCTTCCCCCTCCCCGCTGCTGGATAAATAAAGGGTTGTCGCGTGTGTTGTACTGCGAGGATGGGTTTCTACATTTCGGGAGAGCCCTTTTACGCGCGAATTGCTCCTTTTCACCCCGTTTTTACGTCAACTCATCCCTGCCTTTCCCCCCCCGTACTTACTTTTATTCGCTCTTTGTACGTTTTATCTACCCCTTTGGATTCTTTTTTTTTTTTTTTTTTTTTGTTTTTCCATTCGGTGTTTTACAGCACGCGTGTACACACGACCGAGTATGGGTTTTACGTTTTCGGTGGAAAAAGAAGGGTGCGGGGCAATAAATAGCGCAATCGTCGGTCGTGTCGGCGAAATTAAATGTACGAGCGCCGCGTGTGACGAAAAGCTGGGTGGTGGAGAAAAAAAAAAGAGGTGCGTACAACAATAATGGGAGCGATAAATAAGAGGGCAGCCCTGAAATGGAAAGCGTGTCGGATAGCTCGCCGCGGGACGCGCTCGGGCCATTGTTCCTCCTCGATGTGCGAGGTGTCGATCGGCCGACGTCTCTATACTTGCGCTTTTTCATCTCGGAGGAGCGGAAAGTTTTGCGGATGAAATTTTCGACTCGAGCAACAGATAAAGAAAAACAAGCACGTCTTGTACGTGTCGCGTGCTCGAGCAATTGAACGAGTTTGAGGGATGACCTGTACGAGCGAGCTCTTATCACTCGGGAATTTGCTTCTGAAAAATTAATCGGGACGTTTCCGGTTGTAAGGAAGGGGCGGTGGAAAAGTTTGAGCATAGAAAGGGCGCAATAAATATATCCAAGGAGACATCGCGTGGGTTCGGGGAGGAGGAGGAGGAATGTCACGCGACGTATCGGCAGCGCGCGCCCTCGACTTTGGCATTTTTAATTTACTCGCGTGGTATACGAGTACATGTGTGTGTATTGGTCCCGCGCGGGGATGTGTCGGATGGATCATGGAAAGTGTACCACGCGGGTCCGTCCGGTGAGGCATCGAAGAGAGCTTTGGTGCATAAGTATACACGTAAGTATACGAGAGTCGTTGAAAGTGTTTTGTGCGTATATACAGGCCCACTCGGGTACAGGAAAATTTTAAGCTCGATGTTTTTTTGACCATATAAATGTTTATTTTCATCCGGCTATCGGCAAATATAACGTCTACCCGTGTACACGGATGTGCAATTTTCTACCCAAACGTGTTATTTCGTTGCCTACACGCTTGTACTCGGCGCACAAAAATTCCCCAATGATGCGGGATTAGTATCCTTTGCCGGATTATCGTTATTACACCCATACCGTGGTCTCATCGCGGCACGTCACGTACGAATTGTTATTGTCGCAATAAAAGCTCAAAACCGAGAGGCGACAGTTCGACAAACACCAAATGTCATAATTGGTACAACGCACGATGCTCTTTTATTGTTTTATCGATGACTACGTCTTTGTGCAAAGAAAAAAAAAAAAAAAAAAAAAAAAAAAAAACGGGATTACGTGAGTGTTGTTTTCGCCCAAGCAGGCAAAGCTTTTGATGTGTCCCCGTGATTTCGCGAGCGCGTAATTATTTCCTTCGCGTCATGATAACCATCTGCATAATTTTCAGCTGCGATGATTGCACACACTGACCGGCGCCTTCGAAATAAAACGGGACCACTATACGTACAGAAAATCATGTCGAGGGGGAAAAAAAAAAATTGTCAAGCTCGCGCATACATATATATAGGACGCGTGTGCGCGATAGACGGACACGCTTTAGCTCGTACTAATTACGTCGGGCGGAGAGTGCGCCTCCCCTGTTCGTCTTCTCTCTATCAAATTTCTCGGGTCTCGGAAAAGCGTGAGATATTATTGATTTTCATTGAACCGGCGTGCGTAGGCGTGCGCTGTGTATATAATATATATATATATATAAAAAGAAGGGGAGGGCCAGCGCGCGCTTCTTTCGAGTTTCCCCATGCGATTTCTCTCTCTTCTTTTGCTTCTGCGTGTGTGTGTGTGTGTGTGTGTTTGACAAGAAGGTGGGGGAGATAGCGCGGTGTCATTTACCCGGACGGACGTCAGTCGTTCGCTTACAAGTCCGAAAAGGAAGAAATTTTTTTTTTTTTTTTTTTCTCCTTTCTTTTCTTTTCTCCTTAGTCCCTATATATATATATAAGTATCCTCGGTGGCGACGACGACGGTGTGGCAGCTCTCGACGACCAACAGAAATTCGCCCGCTCACGCGAGTATATCGCACAAGTTTTCTTCGCTCGCCTATTATTTATGGCTTTAATAATGGGCTTCTTACTTTCTTTCGTCCTCCCTCTCCCCCAATTTTTTTTTTTTTTTTTTTCGTCATCCCGAAGTAAAAGTACAAGGATAGTTGTGGAAAAAGGAGAGGAGAATGGGACGAGTGAAATTGATTTTTTTTTTCTTCCCTCCCCTTCGTCTAATAGGCCGTCTCGTGTAGGTACAATGTTGTACGCACGCGAATCTGTATAATTTAGCCCGCGCGCGTGTGCCGTTGTTAATTCATGCACTTTCGCTGTGGATGGTAGGTACAAGGTATACTACTGGTTCTAATAGGCGCGTTTGATGGTGAAAAGGTATATAATACATGTATATACCGTACACGTGTGCAGATGCGTCACCTGCGCTGTGGTGCCATCGATCGATCCCTCGAGTTGGTGGTGGTTAGTATATTTTGGGGTGCGATTTTGGAAAAAGTAAAAAAAGCTCCCGCTGCGTATACAGCGGTTGATGTACCGTGAGAACCGTGTGTTCTTTATCCAAGTAAAAATCGGTTGTTGCCGGCAATCGAGTATTGTCGACCGATAAAAATAGTTTTGTCCTCGACAAGTCGTTTTTATTTATTATTCAACGATGGCTCGACGACTGAAATAATTCCCTTTTGGTACTTCTCGTACGTAAATATTCAGCCTGGCTGTGTGAAAAAATATCAAGCATTACTCGAACAAAGTACGTTCCATTGTACCCACAGTTGGACACAGTGACAACAAAATGCAGGATACACAAGAACACGTTGTACGATAAACATGCGGGTTGACAGTTAATAAAAAATAAAGCACAAACACAAATGTACGTTGAATAAATTAAATAATATTTATTGCTAGGATCACACAACATAAATTATTGTAAATAAAAAAAAAATAATAATAGTAGTAATGCTAATAGATACGTTTAATGTGCAGAGTGGATGAGTGGAGAAAAAAAAATGAAAATAAATAAATACAACGCAGCGTTAAAGTAATAAGCGAGCAAACAAACAAATACAAAATTATAAGTTGTACGTGTCTGGACACTGAAAGCAACTAACTAAAAGTACACATGGCTTCGTTTCGATTTGACAAGAAATCATCGATTGTTTCGGTTTAGCTTAAAAGTAAAAACAACCCTGAGATGGTTTGGATTGACGAAAAATCCGAACTTGCATACACGAAAGCTTCACTTTGTCCATCGACTAGTTTTACGTAGGAAATTGTTGAAAAATCCCCCATCCCAAAAAAAAAATTTCTAATGACTAGATATTCCTATCCAAACCTGCAACAAGGCTAACTCTTCAACTGTGTATTATCTTGTTTGTTGCGTATATAATATCTACTTCATACTTGCATTCTTCGCACAGTCATTACACACGCACACCGACTTTGCACAATGTCATCGCCGTGTTTTTAGCTTACACGCAAATATGTATGTATAATATAATATATAGATTTCTTTTCTTTTCTTTTATAATACATCGTCATCATCCTTCTTTTGTCTCTTCGAATATACGGTGTAAGTATACGTCTATATATATTTATATAATTATTTTTACGAAAAGTACATTTCATTCCTTTTTTGCTTTTCCTCAACATATTTTACGTCGCTTTTTCTACTATCGTACAGTCATGGTAATAATAATCATAATCATAATATTAAATGCGTGTATACATATATAAGTTTTCATTATCCGACTCTCCATGTACGTAGGTGTATATATTATGTTGTATGTTTATACTATATCCTATAATTACTGGTTTGATTTTGCGCTCATTTTATAAATAAATGTAATGGCAATTCCAACGTATAGCAGTACAATATACACTCCGTTGCTCACTTTTCCGCACAATTGTCCGGCTTGTTTGATTTTTCCTCGATTATTTGGTACTAAACTGAAATACCATATAATATGGATTACAGACGAAAAACAAAGGAAACGATTTTCGAAAACTCCCGAAAATGACGATCATCATTTGACTTCAAAAGCTGTGAAAATTCACGAAAATCTATTCACTGAAGGGGAAACAAGAAAAAAAAAAAAAAAAAAATTAGAAAATCTTACAGCATCGTTCTGCGTGTCATTGGGCACGCGATATTACGAATGAGTCGATAGAGCATATATGTATATATGCAACGATCAAGGAGGGGTCGGGAGATCCCGCACTCCTGACAGAGAAAAATAGTCACCGGAGAAAGAGATAGAGAGAGACGTGGACCGTGGCTTTTGACCTCCGTTCCCCCTTGCGACACGACGATTTACATTTTCTCGAGCGAGCACCCAAAACCGAGACTCGAAATTTTTCCCGATCTCTCGCCCCTCGCCGTCCGCCACAATATAGATTCTTTTTTTCTTCCCTCATAATGCATACGCGCACACTCATACGCCCATTATACACGCTCGTTTTTATTATCCATTCGTGCTCGCGTCCGTTCGCCCCACTGGTTTCCCTCAATGGGCGCATTACGAGCGCGTCTCCTCTGCAGCGTAATGGTCGCGGGGTCCGTCCGACCCGGAAATTTATGTTAATGCGATCCGTACCCCCCCCCCCCCCAGGGAAGGAGAGAAACATATAATGCACGAAGGCAAGTATTGCGCGCGTATGCGTCGAGCGCATGCTAATTCTGACGGATTTTTGGAAAAACGACCCCGCGCTCGTGCCGCGTCGACGCGATATGTGGGGCTAACGGTAATGATTTACGGGCTTCGGGGAGAAAGCGAGGCGGCGCTGTACACGCGTTTGTAGACAAAAGCCGGGAATTTGAATACATTTGCTCCCCAGTTTCGATTTTCCTTTCTTCCTTTCTCCGCGCGTATTATTTGCAGCTCCCAACTTTTGATAGCGTTGCTCCGAGTTTCCCTCCCATCGCTGTGATTGAATAATTGGAGGGTAATTTAAAAAAAAAAAAAACATTTGCTCTCGAGGCTTGATTGCGCCGCGGTGGTTCCCCACTTTGTGCGTTGGTAATGTCGTTTTCGGAGCAATCAAGCCTTGGATCTTATCTGATGTATGAAAAAAAAAAAAAGAAAAAGAAAAAACTTTAATTTGATGAAATCGCAACAACCGATGAGCCGAAAGGGCGAGAAACTCGTAAATTTTCACGGAGCTTATCTCTCCGTAGGTTACGTGTAAGGACAGTGGCTCGTCTATCTCATCAGCCACCACAGCGGAATATGTACGCGTATAGGGGTGGGATCGAAGGACTCGTAGAGTAGCGGGGGTAAATTAATTTTAATGATTGGTCCGAAAACCGCCGAAATGGAACCGTACTTGTGTGTGAAAGCTCCGAGGGGGACGAGACCGAAAAAACAAAAAAGAGAAAAAAAAAAAAAAAAAGGGAAATATCCAAAGTGCTAGTTAGTTGCTATTGCTGCACCTAGACTCTACGAGCTGCCGGTATACGTTGTCCGAGGGAGGGTGAGTGCTGAAATCGGAAATGCGCTCGACTGTTTTATTTGTCCGCGTATACCGGGTTGCGCGCGTGCTTTTTTTTCGAACGTAGGATAAGTAGGGAGGTAATGTCGGGCCGAATGTATAATACACTGGTCACTCGCTTTCTCTTTCTCGCTTGACGTTTTTTTTTTTTTTTTTTTCTCTTCGTCCGATTGCGCGGAAGGGCAGCAGCTGCGCTAACGCGAGGATGTGTGTTTCGATCGATTTTGTATGTGTATATACACAAAAACCCACACGTTTTTCGAAAGCCCTTTTTTCCTACGAGTTATCCCACCCTGAGGTCACAGGAGAGCTGGTGTTTGGGGACAAAAAATTACTTTTATTATTCCTACGAATAGGAAAATAAATGTATACTTTTTTAGGGATCTGCTGTAAAATGCAAGGATTTTTTTTTTATCATCACGCTTTTTAACAAAATTTCTCACGCAAAAGTGGCGTTAACGAAAGCTCTTCTAAAATATCGTTGATTTTTTGTCTCAATATTGAGTAATTAGTTTTTCTACAAGTAAAAGATTCCAGTCGGAAAAAGGTAAAAAAGCAACAACCTGTAAAAATTGCGCTGTCACCTTAAAAACGAATTTTAGCACTAAATTTTTGATTCTCAGTTTCTCAAGCTGCAAGGCACGAAAATGAACAGCTTCCCTTCTATCTTTTTTTTTTTTTTTTTTTTTTTTTTTTCGGATAAAAATAAAAACAAATACACATTACTTCACATGATTCGCGTGTCAGACTAGATTTACAAAACAGCTGCTGACTAGTGATTCAATTTCTTTGATCAAACTTTGGAAATGATAAAAAGACCAGAAAAACACGAGACTACAAAAGTGCGTCTCTTTGTCAGTATACATGTAATATTCTTTGGTTTCGAGGATCATCCCATTCACGACTTGAGTTTATAAATTTTTGTCAATCATCATAAAAAAAATTCTCGATTATCGTCGTCGTATAATTTATATTTTTTCCTACACATGTAATTATATATATATTACAGATCTGTTTTTCCACTCGATTGGCTGTGTGCACTCGCATCATCATGCATATCGTCATACGATTGTACTTTACGTTACGGGTTTAACTGCGTATAAGACCCTGGTTTCGTTTATCATTATTATTATCGTCATCATCATGTTCTCCGTTCGCTGATAATAAATTGTTTAAAAACTATATCGCACGTATAAATTTCTTTGTTCTCTTCAATTACTATTTTAGTTTTTTTATATATATATATATACCATATACAACGGTTCTCGTCAAAAGGCATTGTTATGTTATTTCTTGTTTCAAAATACGGAAATATATACTTTTATATATATATATCAGTCAGAAGGCCTCGGAAAGTGGCTTAATGTTTTTTTTTCTATTCGTACAGTATAAGTATATCATCATTTAACGGCTGGCACTCTATAGAAACCCCACGAGTTTTGAGTGCTTTAGTACAGGAACTTTATGGAATTTTTCGCCGGATGTACATGATAAAACAAATAAATCCTATGAGAGGTGAAATACTAAAAAAAAAAAAAAAAACAAAAAAAACTTAAAGATACTATACACGTATCTGTGTAATAAAAATGAAAAACGACGAAGAGATTAATAAGTAGGTAATAACAAACCAATAAAATTACATCGAGGATAAGCGAGAGAACATCTTTACGCGAGTCAATAAAAGTTATCGTGGAACTACATATCGCTTTTTGGCGGCTCCACCTATCATTTGATTAACGCACAATACATACAAATCCGTAGAGCCGCTGAAAAATAGGAACTTTTGTTTTGATCACCCATTTGCATTTAAAAAATACTACAATTGCCTCAATAAATCGTATATAACGCAGTATTTACACGAGACGTAGCGCCAGACCGCAACGAGTATCATTAAAAAATAATATTGGGATCGGCTAATCTGCGACTCGCTGTATAGGTATATGGGCGCAGGTAGACGGTGGCGCCACTTGGGACTCCCGCGTGCATGCATAATATACCTATTATACGTTAGAAATAAATATGCTTTATTATCATTATTATTGCAGGATTTTCATCGTCACGTGCACCCATATAGGCATGGCGGAGAAACTAGTTACTAAAAAAAGTATCAGGTTGAACTCCCCATGGTGAAAATCCCAGAATCACCGATCCCAATATAGGCGGCACAAAGAACCCATGTATATATGTATCAGCCGCGAAAACTGTAACGTTCCTGAGTGAATTCGTGAAAAACCAATCGTGTGTCAATCACCGGGTCTTTCGCGAATTCGCTCGTGTGACAAGATCATCATCATCTTCGCACGGAAAATACATAACAAAAAAATAGTCGCAACCTTGGTTTAGTCGCGGTCACAGCTCACGGGGGGCGCTAGTTGAGTCTCGGGGAATTGTGTATTAGGAACCAGTTACCGCTAGTGCTGAGATTCGCCGGGAGTGCGTGGGTACATGTGAATACACACCTGCACAATCGTCGTCGTAGTCATCGTCGTTGACCGGATAAGCCAGTAAAGTGATACGCACCTCAAGCGGGATTCAGGGTGAAGGAGGTGGTGAGGGCGCCACTGAGCCGCGTCTTCACCGGTAGGAAGACGAGAGCCGGGGCAAAGGTCCTACCGAGGAGGAGTTCGCCGTTGTTGTCGGCTACCACGCTGTCGTTGTTGTTGTCGCCGCAGTTGTTGTTCCGGGTGCTCGGCTGTAGTTGCAGCTCTTCGATGATGAACGGCTGCATGATGGTCTTCTCGGGGGAGAGGCTGGACTCTTGCTGGGGCACGGCATAACTCGCCGGCACCTTGTGCTTGTTGGCCACGTCCTTCAGGGTCTTGGTGAGCTCGGCCAACGCTGTTTCCACCGGATCGCCCAGGCTCCTGTGATCCCGTTTTACGTGCTTCTTTATGCGGTTGAGGTTAGCTGTGGCGTAACCACACTGCGAGCACTTGTAGGTACCCTGTGGCATGACCTGCACGACGCCGCTCTCCTCGGGTCTCCTTTTCATCTTGTTGGTGTCGATCTCGTTCATTATGTGGGCCTTTGGCTGGCCGCGGACGTCCTCCTTGAGCTCGTTGGCCAGGTCCTGGGGCGGCTCGGTGCTCGGCATCACGAGCTCGTTGAGCAGGGGTATCGGGAACTGGGGCAGCAGACCGGGAAAGGGGTTCGGGTGGCGGGAGACCATGTGCTGTTGGAGCTGTTCCGGCTGGGCGCAGGTCTGGTGGCAAATCGGGCACTGCAGCATTTTATCGCTGCTCTGATCCTGGTGGTGCGGTGGTTGCTGGTGATGATGGTGGGACCTCTCGTGCAGGAAAAATAGCGGCAGGATGGGCGTTGAGAAGCTGCAGTTGGGCTGGGAGCACCGGTAGGTCTGCTTCTGCTGGTCGTCGGATGAGCCACCGAAAAAGTTGGATAGCACCTGGTTCCCCAGTGTTGCCAGTTCTGTCTTGAGTTGCTGCTGCTGCTGGTGGCTCGTATCGAAACCGTTCGGGATCTTGAGACCGATGCTGCCGATGGAGGATTGTTGCTGCTGTTGTAGACCCCTCGAAACGACGCTGGGAACTCTAGCTGGTGCCGGTCTGGGAACGGCCTGCGGGGACTTGTCCGTGCCAGGCTTACTGTGCTCGTTTTGCATGTGGGCCTTGAGCCACTTGGAACTCCGGAATCGTTGGTGGCAAATCGGACAGACCTCCTGGAAGTGGGTGACGTATCTGTCGAAGGCGTCAAAGTTCTCGGGCACGACGCCCCTCAGCGAACCGACCTCTCCGCTGTTGGATGACATCTCGACGAGACTGTCCTGCAGCTTGACCGACTGCTGCTGCTGCTGCTGGTTGGTGCTGGCTTGGCCGGTGGTTGGAGCCTCCTCGACGATGCCGTGGGTGTTTTGCTTGTGCACTCGCAAAAAGTACTTGCTGCAGAGCTCCTTCTTACATATGTTGCAGACGACGCCACCAATCTGGGCGCCATTTTCTATCTCGATCCCGTGCATCTTTTGCATGTGCGTCTTCATAAAGTACTTGTTGCACAGCTCCTTGTTGCATATCTCGCAGTAGCTCGACGTCGGTGTCAGGGACGAGCTGGGCTTGCGTTCCCCTTGTTGCTGCTGGGGTGTGCTTGGCTTGGGAGTAGTAGTGGGTGGGAGCTGGGGCGTCGGGGTGGTCGCGGGCTGGTGCTCCTCGGCAACGTGTCTCCTCAAAGCCTCCTGATCCGGGAGCTCCCTGTCGCAGGCGGGACATACCACCTGGCTCGGTTTTTCCTGCTGTTGCTGCTGAGGGGGCGACAGGGTCTCCGAGAGGATGTTGTGCTCCGCGAGCATGTGGTTCCTCAGAGCTACCGGGGACTCGTAGTCCCTGCCGCAGAGGACGCACGTCACCGGTTTGTTGGACTCGAGCCCGTTCAGTTGGAGTATCATGGTCTGCAGTTTCTGGAGGTCCTCGGAAATGGCTTCGCTACGCTGCTGGTCCGCGATCAAGCTACTGGTGTTTTCGGGGTCAACCTCGTCCTGCTCGTCGGACGGCTCGTGCTGCT
This sequence comes from Copidosoma floridanum, assembly GCF_036245765.1. Lineage (NCBI taxonomy): Eukaryota > Metazoa > Arthropoda > Insecta > Hymenoptera > Encyrtidae > Copidosoma > Copidosoma floridanum. The sequence goes on along the minus strand of NW_028321907.1, from coordinate 2,782,179 downwards.
CCCCTCCTCCCCCGTTCTCGTGGATCCTCTCGACGTGCAGGAGGTAGAGTTCCTGGTTCTGGAAGCGTATGCCACAGGACTTGCACGCGTGTTCCTCCAGAAGACGGTCCCCGGACTCCGAGCCCAGACTGTCGCTCACAATGAGGTTGAGCGGGCTCGTCTGGACCAACTGATGCTGGCCCGTCCAAGGACTCAGCCCGGGCGATGGCTTGTCACCCTCCGAGATGCCGTGCCTCTTGAGCTTGTGGACGCGCAAGAAGTACTTGTTGCAGTACTCCTTGCAGCAGAGCTCGCAAAAGGCCTCGGGATTCATGACCCCGATGCGCCGTAGGTGGTCGTCGCTGAAGGCCGACTCCTTGAGTTGGCGCACCGATTGGGGCGACACGGTTATCGAGCGCGGGGTCGGGGCGTAAGACAGCTCCTCCTGCTCTACGTTGAACTCTTGCCTAAACAACGACTCCATGCCCCCTGGACTGTGACGGTCGTCCCCGTCTGTAGCCTGGTAGCCCATCTGTGGCTGCTGGGTCGAATCGGCGCTCTCGACGTGGATCTTGTTCCTGTGCTTCCTCAACGATTCCTCGTTCTTGAAACGCTTGGAGCACATGTCGCACGGCAAGGTCGGCTGTTGCGGTTGCACAACCACCACCCCGTTGCTGGTACTACCGCTGTCGAGTCGCGGCTGGGACTGTTGTTGTTCGGGGGGAACCTTCACCGGTACTACTGTTGCTGCTGTGACTGGCCTCGTCGACGAGACATCGTTGCTCTGGGACGCGGGGTGTAGGCCAGCTGGCACTGCCGCCGGTGGTGGGCCGTCAATGTGGATCCCGTGCTTGTTGGCCATGTGGGTCTTGAGGAAGTACTTGTTGCAGAGCTCGCGGTTGCACAGACTGCAGTAAGCCTCGCGGTTAAAGATCTTGGGCATCTGGGCCAGAAGACTCGGCCTGCTGGCCATCTCCGAGGAGTCGGGCAGGGGAAACGGTGGCAGGGGCAGGAACTGGCCCAGGGCGCCTGGAAAACCGACCGGCACGCCGGGAAAGTGCTGCTGCGGGAGGTGGTGGTGGTTCCTCATCTTGGCCAGGGGACCACCGTCGGGCAGCCAAGCGGCGTTGGTCGCGAAGCTCCGTACACTGATACCCGACAGATTGATCGGGCTGATGGACTGCTGCTGGTTGCCGTTCAGTTGTTCCGGGTTACCCAGGAGGGCACCCCCAAAAGCGTGCTCGCACTCGAGGTGGAGCTCGAGGCTCGCCCGGCTATCGAGGAATTGGCCGCAGTACTGGCAGCGAAACTCGCTGTTTAGGTTCTCGTCCTTGAGCGTCGGGCTCTGGGGCCGCGGCTTACCTTCGCCCGTTGGCTCTCGTTTCAGCTGCAACTCCTCCTCGGACTCGTCCTCCTCCTCCTCCTCGTTGTTGTCGTCCTCCGCGTCGTCGTCTTGGTCCTCGTCGTCGCACTCGTCGCCCATCATCATTGGCAGCGAGCTCGTCGAGAACTTGATGGGCGTCGACTGTTTCCGGCGCTTCTTCGGTATGCCACTGGCGCCGTCCGAGTCCCCGGGCTGCAGCCGTTGCCTACCCCCGCGGGAGGACTCGCGCTCCTCGCAACTTGAGCCCTCGCTGTCGATCTCCGTCGCCTCCTGGCTCGACGACATTGTCCTTCCTTCTGCCACCGGCTACGCGCTCCTTTTCTGCAATCACGCGCAAAGAACAAACGATTCGACGATCGTCGCTTTATACAAGGAGTACCTTTTTTTTGCTTCGCTATTATAGTGGATGTGGGCTAGATTTGAACATTTGGGGTGTACTTTATTTGGGAATTTTATTGCACGTCTTTTCGAGTGGAATATTCGTGTAACGAAGAAAAAAATCTTTCAAAAAATAAAAGTTTCCATGAACACTGTATTTCGTTTGATTTTCGGGAAAAAGGAAAGTCCGTGCCCAAGCCTGTATAACGATTGGGGAGAAAAGCACGACGGCGATCAATCAAAAAAAAAAATAAAAAATAAATAAAGGAAAAGAAAATGAAAATTCCACGTTCGTAGGGCAGACGGTTCCGAATGACCATTGTAGACGGCTGGCGAGGGGCGCGTCTTAAATTTTTCCTTCCCGAGAAAAATTGATCAGATCGGACGGTTGTTAAACAAATTGGAAAAAGTTGACTGGCTAGCGCAGTGCAATTGGACGAGGGTGGGAAAACTCTCCTTTCGAGGGAGAATTTAGCAACTCGCGGCAGCGCCCAACATAATCATATCTCCCCCCCCACCCTTTTTGCGTTCAATGGCCTTCGAAACTAAAGATGGTCACGTATATGTGTGTGTGTACGGGAGACGATACGAGAGGAGCAAAATTATCGATTTTCCGGCCATCTCGACGAAACAGTGGGGCCAAAGAATTTTTGTCCTCCCCCCCCCCAATATCAGCGGTGTAGAATAGCCGCCAGGTCATTCTGCAAACTCGGTGCCTTCATCCTATAGGAATCCGATACTTTATTAATGAATCTCACCGAGGGATCGAGAGCGAGAAAACTGCAGGGAAACTTGGTTCGTTTCGAAACGCTACAACGTATAATGTAATGACTTTATGTGGTTGATGTATATATATGTATGTATGATTATGTTGCGCAACGTTGATGAATAACGAGCGCGGGAGTGTACGAGTGTCCGTGATGATTACAAGTGCGTGTATAGATATATGAGGGCCTGGACCGAGGAGTAGTTGATGCTGGCCACTGGGGATGAGCCGAAGGGAGGGAGGATGCGCGTGTGGAAGGAAAACGAGAGTTGCCGATCGGAGCGTCTGTTTTCTATAACGTATACGTATACTCTCGTCCACTGTCCGTCTCCTATCCTTCCTCTGGGTTGCGGGCGTTCAAGGGGTTTGCGTTCCGTCAAGGGAGGCTCGTGTGACTCATGCCACCACCACATACGTGCACGTGTGTGCGCGCCCTCGACGCGTTGGGGACGATTTCGGGAAAAATAAGGAGCACGCGTTTTCCGCCAGCGCGTGCTCGAGTAAAGCTCATTAGAGCGGTCTCCCTCCCTCGCTCTCTTCCTGCATTGTAGGCGTGATCGGTTGATGGGAAATAGGTGCAGTGCCGGCTTGACCGTAAACAGGATAGTATAATGTATATATGGTACGCCTGGTGCGCTTTAAATTACACTCGAGTGGCTCGGGAGACTATTTTTCCCCATCGTACGTGATGGGTGCTATTGAAAAGCGCTCGATCGGGAATTTTTAATTTGAGGGTTTTTCTACTTTTTTCCCGATTGGGGTTTCGGTGGGGTTTTTCCCCGAGTTTACTTTTCCACCGGGGAACCGTTTCGCGACAATTGCGAGCTCAGGGAAAACGAAAAATTATCACACGTATAGAGAGTTTTTACACTTTTACGGGGATATGAGTTTTTTTTTTTTTTTAAACGCTAAATGATTGGTAAAAAAGAAAAAAAACTCGATCAATGCCAATGTTCGTTTTGCGAAGAATTTGAAATTTTGTTGATACTATTGACGTAGTTGCGGAATGTCAAGGTCGTACATAAATATGTATACTTGGGGAAAATTGAAAATCATCTTGCGAAACAAATACTTATTGCATGAATAAAACAAAATTTTACAAAAAAAAAAAAAAAAAAAAGATCAGACAACAGAATATCCCTATCAACGAAAAAAATCACGCCCAATCCCAGAAAATGAGCTTGAAAATAGTGACAGGGTCCATTTTTTAAGCAACTAGCATAAACACCGATGTACTTTATCCGATAGTCTACTTGGTAACGTTAAAAATCGCTCAAAGCTGAGAGATTTTTTCCTACGTACCCTTTCAGCGAACAGTTTCACAAAACTACGGGAGCAGTGGTCGGCCACGTCGATGGCAACGACGGAAAATTACAAAAGAAACAACAAGGCAACAACAAGGCAGCATCGCTCGTCGTCTTCATCATCACCCGATTGTCATCCTCGTTATCGTCGTCATTGTCTTCGTCCTCGTGGCCTCGGCAGCGTCAAGGTCAACAACACACGCGCACCCACCGGCTTCTTTATCTTCTTCTTGTTCGGATGGCGACGGGCACCTCCTTGGGCTCATGTTACCCGAGGCTCGCACATCGCGGACACTACATCGGGCCGGTCCTCTCTCACTTTCGCAGTGCCCACCGGCCGTATATATATATACAACCGTACAATCCTCTCACACCAGAACACACTTTGTCACTAACGCGCGCGCACCGCAAGTACACGGAGGCCCCCCTTCCGAGTGGCGCGTGCGCCTCCGTCTCGTTATACACCCCGTGCTCCCTTGGCTGCGGGACGAGAGTGGAAGAAGAAGAAGGAAAAAAAAAAAACGAGAGAAAACAGGGCGTCTTCGGCCGGCACGTGCTGCCGTGGTGGGGACCTTCCGTGGCGAGAGGGACGAGGCTCCGGATCGGCGCGCGGCCTTTTTTTTTCTTCTTTTTGTTGGTCGACGCTCCTTTCCCTCTCGAAAGAGGCCCGCGAGAGAGGGAGCGTGAAACCGCGGTCTCAGGTGCACAGGTATTTATATATATATTGAAGGAAGAAACGAGACAAAAGGCACGCGACCGCACGTCCCTCTTTGTTGTTGTCCGGGTGGCCCTTTTTTTACTGGGTCTTTGGGTAAAGGGCCAGGTAAAAGTTGTCTGTTTGCGGTGCACGTTTTTCCTCCTTCCTCTTCTAGTCCGTTCACTTTCTTTTCTTGGACGCGATGCGCACGGCTCGCTGCCTCGTGCCGATCTGTCATGCTGTTTTTCGCTCCTACCACAACCCCTGATGGTGCCTACCACCACCACCACCGGCTTTCTCTCCTAGGCCGAATCTACCCCCCCTCCTCCTTCTGGCTTACCCCATGATTATTATTCCGTTCTGTGTGCATGAGGGCCATAATGCCCGGCTATGGTCCCTGTCACGCTTACCATGGGCTATCCTACCTTTTTTTTTTCTCTCGAGTGTGTGTTGGTAGGTATACCCGTACTGTACGCGTTTTTTCAAAAAAGGGACTTTCTTTCGACGAGGGAGGGTGGAAACGGGGGCTGCATACTCTTGGTTGCCGAGCTAGTAATTTGCCTGCGGCTTTGGAGAAAGTGGACAGAGGCGCACCTACGTGTATACCTCGAGGACGGGCTTGACCGTTGTTGGTCTGTACTTTGTGTACGAGTATACCAACTGCTTATTAAACTTAATCGGTGCCTAACGAGTGCCGTGCCATTTTTGTACGGGCAATATACCTACGTGTTTTGTTTCCCTTTACTTCTAACTGTAGGTCATGGCGGCGATGATTTTCCATTTTTTTCAATTTTCCTGCCAAAAAGTGCGCAAACCACGTATACATGCGTGTGTATATATAATCAAGCAATCTCGGAGGGGGGAGCGAGCGCGCGCGGTATTTTCAGAAACTACACTGCAGTGTAGGCACTGTAAGCCTCTCTCTCTGCACCCGCACGACTTTTACAGAAGGAAGAATAATATTTTTCCAGGAAAGAAAGAAAGAAAGGACGGGAGCGATTCATCATCGATTCCGGCCGGCCTGTCGTGAATTGCGGAATCGTGGCGCAACGTTAGGGTGACAGGAGCTCGTGCGTACACGTATTGTACACAGCACACGCACATACACATCAATATGGGTACAATATATACGTATATTATATACGCCCGTTGGATCGAGAGGGTTGAAAAGTAAGCATCGGCGCGTATTGTGACGTGTGTCTCCTTCTCCCCTTATTTTTTCCGAAAATCCGTAAGAATATATATGTACGTGTGCGCGTTTCAATCCCCGCTGGGGATGAAAGAGCCCGGGCCGGCGCGCTGCACTCGAAATAAAAGGACGAAAGAAAAGAGAGGCAGGCGCGCTCACGAAAATTGGATTATGCGAGGGACGCAATCGGCTGACGGATTCCCTTTTTCTCGAAAAAGAGACTCGTAAATGCGCCCGTATTCGTGTGTGTCGGGGCTTATTTTGGCAAAAATCGGTGAAAAATCCGAGAGGTCCCCTCTCAGTGAAAGGAAACCGGCTACCGTGTCGAGGGATTATATACCTTCATTCTTTTTTTTTCTCTTTCTCTCTTCGCATGTGTGTCGCGAGAGTACTACACCCTTTATTGCGAAAACGGGGGGAGGAGCGTCGTTTCAATGGGCTCTATTTTTACGCGCCAATTTGGAGCTTTTCCCCCGATGAAAGTACAATCGGAGTAATTTCACGGGTGTTTACCGAAAGGAACATTTTTTTCTTTTTTTCTTTTTTTTTTTTCATTCACCAATCGGCTCGGGTGATTTTGAATAATACAAGAGACACAATTTTCCATCCACAGAAGAGCTCGCGGGAGGGCGCAATTTGCGTATCATTTTCTTCACGATGCCCCTGACGCGGTGGCGTGCAATCAAAACGAGAGTCACATTTTGTTTCCAAAGTTTAACATGACGTATCGATCCGCGGCGCCTCTCGTTCATTATTCACCTCGTCACTGAGAAAACTGACGTGTCGCGTTCGAACGAAGTAAAAAGTAAAAAGGAATGACTAAAAAAGAAAAAAAAAAAAAAAAAAAAAAAAAAAAGCATAGTAACGCGCGCGCGAGTAATAATTACGAGATACAAAGACACACGGGCGCATGAAAAGCTCATTGGGTCGAGTCGAATGTCAGTTTTGCTTTTTACCCTCTTTTCAGAACCGCGTAAAAGCAAGTCAGCCAAACAAAACACACGAATATGGGCGACAAAGAAAAACATTCGTCGTCATCGAGGGCTATACACGCGTACATACACGGCTCGTGTTACACTTTGACGACAGTTATGACCTAAAAATCGGTACCTACTCCCCCACCCCACCCCACCAACACTTTCGAACTTTCAATTACGCTATAGCGCCCTTTCACGTTTTTGGATTATCGTTACCGCTGCTTTTACCATTATCCGATAACAATCGCCATAGGAACGGATCGAAAAAAAAAAAGAAATAAAGCGCCTCTGTATTTAACCCCCTCCCCCGTCGCCAGTTTTCAATCGTACGAGGGGCCTCGTTAGTGGCTATTGTCCGCGAATCCGCGCATCACAAGACTGTGATTAATGGCGACAAGTATACCCCAGACCAGAAACTATCTCTACGGTGAAAAAAAAAAAAAAGAAGAGTTCCACATCGCCCAAGTTCGTACGCGAGGGAGGGAGGAAAAGGATACCTATGTACACATGGATGGGCGACGAAAAGTGAAAGTCGTTCCTTCTTGGTTCTCTTGGACGGAATTCGCAAAGGAGGTGGGAAAGGAAGACGAGGGAGCGCGCGTTGCCATAGTTTCAAATATGGCGCGAGAGAGCAGTCGGTGTGTTTTCCAAGATGATGGAGAGGGTCGGCGGGGCTCCCGAGTCGAATCAAATTTTGGCGGCTGTCCGGTCCAAACGCGCCGAGAGGGACGTAGGGGGGGGGGGGGGGTTCGCGCACACGCCGATGTTTACGAGGAAAAGAGAGCCGGCCGGTCGATCAATATAGGCCTCCGGGAGAAATCCCCCCGCCCACTCGCACGCGCGTCTGTGTATGTACACGGCGGTGGTAGTGGCCACTTTCGAAGGGATGAAACTTTTCGTCCGAAACTTCAAAGCCGGAGGTCTCCTACTCCGGGGCTTCCTTTCCCTCTCTCTTTTCGAGATCGATACGCGCACTTGCTCGAAAAAGTCTCCTATATATACACTTGCCTCCCCTGCCATAAGGCCGTCCCCTAGTTTTTCAGAGCTTCCTTGAAACGCGCCTCTGCGCGGGTGGGTGTTCTCCTACACGCACTCGAGCTTTAATTCATCGAGTCGGAGCGATAGCGCGCCCGCGCGTTTTTATACGATTATTGCTTCCATCGATTTTTCCCCCCGTTTTCATTGCGCCCCGCAGATGATTAAAAGGACCCGAGTGCTGTTTAAACTTCGGATTGATTGATTGATTAATAGGTTCTTCTTCTTTTTTTTTTCAACCGTTTTATTTCCTCTTCGTATTTATCGCAGTTTCAGACCTTGTACGAACGGATGGCGTAAACTCGAGTCACAAAAATTTATACGAGAACGGTATATACGTATAAAAAATTCAAAACAATCGCAACAATCATCCATCACCCACCCGCGTACAAGTAAATACCGATTCCCTTACGTACACTCTGTGTACTCTGTCGTCCGTATAAAATATGATGTACCGTATACCGATGATTAATCTCGAGAAGCCGCGTATATAGCCCCCGACCAAAAGGTGTCCTCAAAATTTGAAAAGCGTCGGTGAGTAAACGTATTACGAAACCCCCGCGTAAGCACGTGCAGTCCCGTCACCAGTCGCCGATTCATCATTCAGCTTCAGAGCAGGACCACATGCACGCGCCTCCACCGCACGCCCCACGTATTAATTCGCCGAATTTTCACTTTAAAATCCCTTTGCGCTTACACCCACCCTCGTCGGTATTTTACGACCCTTCGACTTATCCGTGACGGGTAGGGTGGCGATGATAAAAAACACGTGTCGAGCGTAAGCAGAGACACTATATACGTACAGTTAGAACCACAAGAGTGTCGGATTGATCTGTAAACACCCTGCCAGTTGCACCCCCGTTTTTTATCTGTTGCGTTTTGTCATTCATCCCTTTTACGTACTATCGTCGGCTCAGAAGAAGCAACAGCGCTTTTTTTGTCCATAAAATTAACCGATTGTCCTCAACACCTTTATAGGGTCCGTGTATTTTTGTTTGTTTTGCGCTGTACATTACAGCTAACTTGTCTATATAATATATATAATAACTCAACGACGACGGAAGAAGAGATATAGAAGAGGAAAAGTCTCTCTGAAATAAAAAGTGCTTCGTGCGCCCTTACCTCGCCAGTGTGGTTGCCGATCGCAATAAGGGAACTTTCAATCGGCATCTCCTCTCCTCGTCCTCCGCACACGCTATCGCACTTTGATCAACTCGACCGACTAACTCGAGCGACAAAGTTTCGGAACAATATTGTAGTACAAGTGCCCACCAACGGCATACGCGTTGTACACGATGAGGCACACGTAAACGCACCAGCCGCGATCGCGCACCATTACCCGGAACTCAAAGAGAACGAAAAACAAAAGGAAAAATCGCATGAGATGCAAAACGGTGAAAATTTCGGCGAGGGTCAGCCGATGGGAGCGTATTACGTGGACTTTTAAGCTGTGCGTGTGCAAGTCCTCTTTGAAGAGCGGGTGAGAGAACAAGTTGTTACTTACGATTGTTTTGGCCATCATGCCACAGTAGCGGCCATACTTGATATGAGAGGGTAGTCAGCCCCCGCGTTTGCCGGTAGTCCACCGACGTGGCTCCCCTTTCCTCTACACCCCCCCCCCCCAGAGTTGGGGTTCCCCCGCCCTTAAACTCTTTCCCTCTCCTCCTCACTTTCCAGCCCCCCCGTGCGTGTGCGCGCGCGAGCTTTCAAAGTCCCTGCCAAATATATATGTATATACGTGTATGTGACTACGAGGGGGTTGTTGTGTAGCCGTTGGCTGGTTCTTTCTTTTCTCGGTGGCCCTCGGGCTACTCGATTATTTCCGCGGCTTCTCGCGGGGAGCTTCCATGCCTATACGTATAGGTACACTTTTACAGGCTACCTTTTTTGTTTCAAGAATACCTTGAAAGGGCTTTTGGGGAGCAAATTTTATTTTTCCAAGTTCAACTATTTGAAACACAATGAATTTTACCTGCTAAAAAACTTTTGAAGAAATCGTCAAAGAATGTGTTTTTTTTTTTTTTTTTTTTTTTTACTCTTCAAAACGAAAATTTTTGATTGCAATTTAATTAAAAAGAAGTAATGACGTGCCTACCCCGGCTAAATGTGAAGTATGATTTTTAACATATGGGGTTACCCTGATGTGCCACTCGTAAGTCCATGCACCTTTTGAATGACTTTCAAGAGTATAGCCCTTTGCCCATCCGAGTCGTTTGCACGATTCAACGATACACGTAAGTATGTACGTATCCAACAAGGTATACGGCGTGATGTACATATATATATATATATATATATATATGTATATTATGTATGAATAAAAAGGAATATAGCGTGCGGGACCGGGTAAGGAAAGAAGTTCTACCCTCGTACATACAGACTCACGTGGACGAAGATATAGTTACTTTACAACAGTGGAGGAGGAGGAGGAGGAGGATGTGAGTGCACGCGAAGCTTGTCGCGCCGCCGGCCACCCCCCGTTACCCCGTTTGCTCTATAAATAATACACAGGCCCACACGATACCTCGCACGCGTGTACCTGTGTGGGTGTACGTGTAGGTTCATGTACCTGCGAAGGAGCATGAGCTCTCCGCAGCTCGACTATTTCGATGAATGTGTCGTTGAACCATCACTGCGCCCCCCCCCCATGCCGGTCTCTCTCTCTCACGAACTAACTTTATCGATTCCCTCCCCAATAGCTCAAACTCTCTCCTCCTCGACCGTACACTCCTTCCTTTGGCTCGAGCTACGCCTTTGCCCTTACTCCATACGTGTGGGTGTATACGTGTACGCCTCCACCCCCAACACCACTTTTGTCTTTTCCACGGCGATTCCGTACAATTTCCTGCCGACGCGGCTCTCACTCGTCACGGCACTTGACGCGCCGGTAAGTGCCTCGCGATTTCAACCCGAGCTCAATGTGTAAAAATAGAACTCCACCTCGCGGCTCCACGCCACCACCGATTGCTCCGCTTTTCAACTCTCTCTCTCTGTCTTTTATTCTTTGTTTCCAGGCGTGTAACTCCATACCTATGTATTTACACCGACGGCCGGATCGGAGCTCTTTAATACTTGATCGGTGCTTCCGCAATTCATGAGCCTTACCTCCCCGATGCTCTGCTGTATACGGTTTTAAAGCTTGTTAGCGCGCCTGTCCGTGTACAGGTGTATATATACCTACTGATGCGGTTTTTGCTGACATGAGGTGCGTAAATGGCCGAATGCGGTGATTTTTAAGCACTTCCGAATCATTGTGATGCAAAGGTTTCATCCTTTTTTTAATCAACTGATGCGTATTTTGGTTTTTCCCGAAGCATGAAAAGTAAGGACTTTTTTTTTTTTTGACATTTACACTTAAAAAAACATAAAATGGTGACAAAATTCTCTCGGGTGAAAAATTTGAACGTATATACGGTGACATATCAGAGGTTTTGCGGAGAATCATCATCGTCCACACAAATTGCCGAGAGCGGTGATATTTCGAAGCGTCGCCTCCGATGGAAGCTCGATTCATCGATTCCGAGGGTCCGAGTCCTCTCCATCCTTCTCCCTTTCGAAAGAACAAAAAGTATGATAAACGCCGGGGCTGTAGGAAACAAAAGAGAAAAAAATCACACCAGGAGCCCTTTAGTAGGAGTAAAACACGCACATTCACACTCCCTCTCTCTCTCTCTCTCGCGAGCTCTATTTTGTAGTATATTTTCGATGTATATACGTATACGCTCCCGCCGATGATCTTTCCCTCACACGGAGGAGCAAAGCCCTCACACGCGCGTGGTTTTTCAAACGTGAAGAAGCAAACGCCCACACACTCGCGCGCCTACTCACCCCCGCACACAGTATACATAGCCAGCTCCCATTGTGCTGCCATACGTAGGGGGGTTCCCTCCTTGACGAGTGGACTTTTACCCCAGTTCAGAATCCGCAATTCCCCGGGCGCGGAGAAGACAGGGACGACGCCAGATGAGGCTCTCCCAGGGTTTTCTTCTTTCCTTCCCCCACCGCCCCCCCCCTCCCTCCTTTTTTCACCCATCGTCTTGACAGCGAAAAATAAAAGGAAGAAAAAGGTCCGGCCGCGTCTTCTCTGCCATACGTACATATATGGGCTTTGAAAGAGGGGAGAATCGAGAAAGAGAAAAATCGCACGAGGGGGAGTTTTGTAGAGCGTCTCCTCGCGCTTCTCTGGTCAGTTGGAATTTTCGGAACTCTCTCTCTCTCTCTCGGGAGGTGGGCGATTCACCCTCTTTTTTTTTTTTTCCTTCCTTCTGGACGCGTCCCACCCACTCTCGCTCTCGTACGCGTACGTATATACACAGCTTTTCTTTTCTCTCCCCTCGCAGTATACATGTACACCGACGTGCGTATACGTGAATAGTGTCACTGGCGACAAACACACGCGCACACGAGTTTACATCCTTTACTGTAGAGCGTGTACAGAGGGTGGCTGGAATTTCTCCCAACCCCCCGCCTCCCTCCCACGCGTACGTGCACACGCACACACCTATGTAGTATCGTGGCCACCCCCTTGCCAACCTTCGGGCGTCGTTTTTCTTTCCAGAGCTAACTTTCCCTTTTCTCCGTGGCAGCCCCCTTTTCTCTTGCGCTCGCGTTTTCTCTCGTTTTGCCTTATATATATGCACATAAATATATACAATATGTAGTACAGTTTTTGCAATGATTGTAAAAGCTCGCTCTCGGGATTGCGCTTACGAGCAGGAGGAGGAGGACCTCGATGCGCGCGGGCTGCTACATGGTGTCTACGTGTTCTTCCTATATGTCACCGGTATACCGATACGAGGACGTATAATTTTTCAAACAATACATCATACGTGTGTACAAGCATGTATATATGTATAAAGTAGGAAAAGTTGTTTGTTGTTTCGTTGTGAGGGATGTGCCCGTATACATGTATCATGGGTACACTGGACGTCTTTCCATACAATGCCTAGTTTTTCTGTAAATTATTCCAAATGGAATGACAGGAGGGGGAAAAAAAGAGAGAGAGTCCGGCCCCGCGTTGAATGCGATATTTATATATGTGTTTTTTTTTCCCCTCTAGTTGCCGTATGTATATATACCATCATCGTAGTCGACGCTGTTGCATTTCAGGTATACATACTATCATTAGACGAACAAAGTACGTTTACTCACCTATGCCCCGTCTCTCCCCTTACAAATATTATTAAATCGCCGTGTATTTTGCCGTTTTACAAAATTTCACGAATTTTCACAAACAAAGCTTACGACAAACAGGAGGAGGAGGAGGAGGAGGGAAAAAAAGGTAATCGATTTTCTAAAATGCCCTTAGCTGTATGGATTTGGTCACACTTTGCTTCCGCGCTCCCCGACCCCTGAAATACCATACGTAAGGTACGCCCAATAAATGCGCATAACTGGGGTCCACTCCGTTACCTTCCGCTCGATGGCGCACCGGAGCGCGCGTTTTACATACGCCTGCCTAGCTGTGGCCCCCTACGTGTGTCTGTATAAGTGAAAAAAAAAAAAAAAAAAAAAAAAAAAGATGGAACAATAAAAGCTCGTCCAAGTGCAGGGGCCCCGCACGCGACTCTCGTTCAACACGCACGTAACTAGACTCTGTACGGCTGATGTTCCCGATTTTGGTGATGCTGGGATGGAAAAAAAAAAGAAAAGGTAAGGCGAGGGTGCTTTAGCTCACAAATGGGTGGAACGTGTCTTTGGAATCACCTATTGTGTAAATTTATGCTGGCTCAAGTAAAATCGGTAAATATTGTGGATAAAACTTTACGCTCCCAACAATTAACGTACCCACTGCTTTTGCCGCTGAATACGGGGACATTACGAAAATGGTCCTCGAGCATCGAGAAATTGACTTGAGCCTCGATTATCCGCACTGGATCCATGCGGTTGGAGGGAATAAAATCACAACTTTGCATGTTTTCAACGCGTGCTCAGCTTAGGCTTGCATTGATAAAAAAAAAAAAAAAAGAAAAAAAAAAAAAGATTTGCCAAACGTCTAAAATTTTTCTCACACCTCTCAAAAGTCATCAATAAACATCTTTTTAAATTTCAAAAAAAACTTTATCCTTCCAACTGGCAATAAGTATCTTACGTGACTGTATACCCGGTACACTTCCGTCGGCCCAACCTCACAGATAGACGCTCCTCTACCTGTACATATACATATAAACAATCGCGTGACAAGTGCGTCAACGGAACCGACTCCCTTTCTCTTGTTTTCACCGATGGCACACCGGTGGGTGCCGCTTTCTCTTTCTTTTTTCATTCCCGATTTCACCCCTAAATTATGCACGATATAACTGCGACGCTACACCGGCCGGAACATGTACACATGTATTTATACGTGTACCTGGTGGACGTGACGCTACTCGTGTCCATGTCAGCCGGTAGACGGACGCGCGCGTACGCGTTGAATTTTTGATTCCTCCTTTCTCCCACTGTCACGGCACACCTAGACGCGATGCACCCGCGCGCGCTCTTGGCACTCGTGATAACGTGCCATGGTATACCCATAGAATATATTACCCCGGAGCACCAAATGTCAACCACGACGAGGAGGATGAATGACTTCTGCGGTTACACGTAGCCCGTGGTTGCAAGGTCGCCGAATCGAGGAGGAGTGGGTAAAAGAGAGAAAATAAAACGAAAAAAGGGGAACGCACGGTATTGTTGCCGGCCACACCGGCGTTTTAAAGCGCAACCCAGTGTCGCGCAATTTCACGCCCTCTCCCCCCGAATGTCGTATAATTATTGGTACGTGGGTATATATGTATACTTACTGCCGTCCGCTTTCATCATTAGCTCGGTGTCTTCAAAGTGTGCTATATAGCTCCGACATATGGTATGCGAGAGAGCCTGTTGCACGCGGTAGACCTACTTACGTACACGTAAGGGAGCCAATAAGAAGCGGGCATAATGTATAATAATTTCGATGGCAACGGTACGTATCGGTTAGGCCTTTTTTGGCCTGTAGGTCAGGAGAACCACGCATACATATATATATATATAGGGAAGACGGTCGGTGGGTGTGGCCCCCTTGGAATTTCGTACTACCTACTTAGCGGTTTCTTGGATGGGGGTGAGTAGGTGCACCGGACGGCTCGTGTACACATTGAAATGCAGAGTCGGTGCTGTTCTCGTTGTTTTATCAACTTTTTGGCGCGTGGCCTAATTTAATATAGCGAGAGGTGAATTTTTTACCGATACAATTTTACGGAGGGATATGTGCGTGCGCGTGTGTGTTTACTCTTGTTATTATGTTTTGCTATGAATAATTCAATGTTATCTCAACGCGAAATTGCAGTGGAAAATTGATCGAGATAGGGTAAAAAAAATAATTTACAGACGATCACGTTGTCGGTAAATTTTTCGTGCCTCGTCCTTCTCAAGTGACACGTTAGAAATATGTGAAGATACGCACGTGAAATAAACAAATATTGTCGATTCTTTTACTTTTTTTTTGTTTGTTTTGATACAAAGTAAAGCTGGAGTATCTCTTCAGATTCATCAAATAGTTCCACATCGATGATTTCTTTTATACTTAAAATCTTACCATTATCATAATTATATCTAATAGAAATTTATGTATTGTTATTGTACACCTACTAGTCATATCGCACGTACACGATAACATTGCGTTGATAAATCTACTTGATTGGAACTGCGAACGAAAAACAACTCGTTTCGTTTGATGTATACAAACACGCCCAGCTTTTTATCTATAATCTTAGTTCAAAATATGTGCAACCCTTGATTACGCGATCGAGAGTAAATTGTCCACGTAAAAAAGTATACTTTGTGAAAAAGAATTTTTTTTTATTTTTTTTTTTTTATCGAGACGTGTTAAATGAGCCCGAAAAATGGAAAGAAAAGAAAAATCTTTCGGTGTATATACCGTATGGAATCACCCCTACGTAAAGTATTCACTGATGCTCCCGCATTTGCTCCGCTCTGGTACACTGCATATATATACGTTTGCATGGCGCTCTGCAGGCGTAGATCCTTTTTTTTATGCTTCTCTGCGACTCCGAAGAAAGAAAAAAATTAGCTACCCCCGGCTACGGGCACGTGGACACGTGAAAAAAAAAAAAAAACTCTCCATCCCAGACCCACTGTACCGCATGTGTGGACAAAAACATTCTCCTCGAAAAAATTTTTCCATGTCCCTACAACAAAAAAACACACATGTACACCCATACCAGCCCGGCAGTGGCCATCGTCCCTCGCGCTCTTTGTCTCTCTCTATTTTTTTTTAAACACTCACCTCCCCTCGACAGGCCACTGGTCAGATGGCCAATGTATGCGCTGTCCAGCAGATGCACGGCAGTGGACACGCGGATGTATCCCCGTGAGATGAGAGGGAAAAAAAAAGCAGGAGAGATGCGCGTCCGACACAATAAAAGGCACACGTGAAATGTAATCGCCGATGCGATACGGATCCGATAGGCACGTATATGCAGTATTCATGTATGGTAGCACGCGCCCAACGCGCGCGACACGGATATCGCCAGCTGGACCCTGGAGGGAAGCAGGCCAATGGTCATGTTTGATATTTGTTCGATGATGATGATGATGATGATGCTGATATCTGTCGCTCGACGCTTACACTAGCCTTTTTGTCGACTAATCTGGTATTATTGAATTTTCTCTGCCTGCGTGGTATTTACTTTTTTTTTTTCCTATAAATTGGTGGTATTTTTATAACAAGCCGGCTCGACTGTCTAAGCGCCCTTGATGTTTCGGATGAGAGGCGTTTTTATGACAACTGTCGATGTGCTTTGAAGCTTTTTCATCATTCGTTCTTTTCTCGTGGTTCACATCGTTACGTAATTTTTTAATATTTTATCACAGGATATAACTTTACTACATCGTGATTAATTACTTTACATACTTAAATGTCATGATGATATTATGCAAAACTCGTATGCATAACCATATGGTGTTTAATTTTATGCAATATTATTTGGTTGCTTAGACAAATTTCATAAATTGCTGTTTTCATGTTTGGTGCAACAAACTTGTATGAAAATTAATGAAAATTAATTGTTCAGGAGCGTTTTATAACAACTATAAAAATAAAATTTTAATGGCATAATAATTTATTACGCTGCGTCCCATCAATATTAAACTTATTTATTGGCAATCGTGTTATAGAAAGCTTCGGAAAAAATTTTTCTGTTACCATAGCCCGTACATGCATATACCAATGAGAGAATTTTTGAAAACGACATTTTTTAAGTATTAAACAATTAATTAAATTTATCTAACGCACCTTGAATATCAAACACAAGTTCTTAATTTTTCGAGATCGATGTACTTTTCGGAAGAAATCAATTTTTTCGTATTTACGCAATTTTCTTCATTGCCGACTCTGTCGACATAGTTGATATTACTTGGCAGTCCCCTTGGATAACTGCGCGTATTCGTGGCATCGTGACCTATAGTATTTCTTCATAAGCAACTATTGATAACTTGTTTTTGCAGATTAAAAATTTTTATTTTACTAAGAGTAACAACTTATATGAGCCGCAACTTATTGCAGTGAAATATATGTTTCGCAGCTATTTTTTTAAATTTATGGACAACATTTAAAACCACTATTTAGTATATCTTAACAAAAAAATTAAATTTTTTATTTTTATTTTTTGTACTAAGGGATGAAGAGTAACAAAGGGAATCAGCGTGACTCTATTTCTGCAATTCATGTAGATTACTTCTTAGGAGTTGTCAGTCTTACTAAGAACAGCTGATGGTTCTGTAAATTCAATGGTTTTAAATTCTATGAACATAAAAATGAAAAAAATTAAAAAAATTTGTTTATACTGTAGAAGTTTGGCCCACTGAAAACAATTAAATATTTGTTCTTAACACTCCAATATTTTACAAAATAGTTCTTCATATCACATAGAGCCCGAACAAAGTAGTACTGTGTAATTGTAATGCATAAGTATGCCTGTTGGTTTTGATAGCATTTTTTTCTTGTGTTTATTTGTCTTTATCATTTTTTAAATCGATTTACTATTCCGATTTTTTTATTTTACATCCATATTAGCGAACTTGGTGACACATTATTAATACTTTTCTACCAATTTTTTTTATTACCATCTTTGTCGACAGTTGATATCGCTCAGCAACCCAAGGTATAAGTATCTGTTACCTGTGAGAGTTAAATAGCACTTTTCGCTATTCCTTCATGAACAACAACAGATAATTGTTTTTGTTAAATTTTAACAGATAATTATATGAAATTTAAATTTAAAAAATATTAAAAATATTGTGATTATTTAAACATATTTTTGGTTACAGTTAATAGAAAATTTTCTAATAGAACAAAGTTTTTCTGAGCTTAAATAAAATGGATAAACATTACTCATCAGTCACTATATCTTAAACGATTTATCTTACAAATTTATGAGCAAAAACTTACTCTCGTAGTATGCAAGTTTTAAAGTCGCCTTGCAAATTTATGAATATTTTTTTGGAAACAGTATCCCATTCATTTTAACAAAAGAGTCATGCGTTTTTTAAAAATTTATATCACTATGGGCTAAAAAGCTATAAAAGGAATCGGCATGAATCTATTTATACCATTTGCTTGTACCACTCTGCAGAAGTCAGTCTCACTGAGGGCAGCTGTATAATTAGTAATTCAAAGGTATGAATGTAAGTAATTACAATAAATTCCTTTACCTTTCGTTTTTTAATCCATCATTTTTCTGAAATTGATTATCTTATTAAAGTTTTTTTGGTTTCTTCGCATCGATAGTCTTACAACAATTAATAAATATAAGAAATTTAATTAATCTGTAGATTAATTTTTCACTGTAAAACAAATAAATTCTTAAGACAATCTATTTTTTCCACATTGCTTTGTAATTGAAATTGACAGCATTTAATCTGTAAGAGATGATTCATAAGAACGCGTCTTGTGTAATTAGACCTTCCGAATATTCTAAATTTTCATCTGGCACGCGAAACTTTGTATTCAACACCAGTTTATTTAAGGAGCAACCATTAATTACCCTTTCCTTTTGACAACCAATACACTCTGCTTTAAGTGAGTCAAAAAATGTTGAATTAAATACAGCTTGATAAATTACTACAAATATTTGAAAAAATTTTATTGTAAAAATTCAAACCTCTGCTGCATATAATAGTATAAAAATCAAATCACGAAAATAAAATAAGTACAATGGTAAACATTTTATGTTTTTTTTCCTCTTAGAAATTAATGTTTTACGATGATTGTCTTATAGAAATATGTTTTGTATGATAAATGATCATTAATACGCGTCAATTCAACAACTATTGATTAATTGAAGGCATCATAAATTTTATTCCATGTCTATAATTTTATTCAATTTTTAATCATTGAAAAATTATTTGGTGTAAAAAAAAGTGTTTGCCTAATAAAAAATTTAAACCTCCTGGACCATAAAACTGTTTTCAAACAAATTCATTTAGGCAAAATTTCATTACCACCCCATCAAAATTTATTTAAAGTTATCCTAAAGAGCCCCTAGTCGCGAAATGATAAAAAAAACAAAGTGACGCGACAACGTATGTGCAAAACATAAAGGAACACTTTGATGACTGTCTTTTTACTCGAAGCGCCGTACGTGCGTGCAGTGATATTTCAAAAAAATTACACGAGACAGGCTTGAACGTGCAATACACACAGGAGGAAGGGCGCATAAAAAAAGATAAAAAAAAGAGATCCTGCGAGTATATGCAAGCTGGTCAGCGACAATGGCGTGAAATATCCGTGAGCTCGACGGCACGGCTCCTCTGCAACTCACTGCCGCGGGCTGTTTAAACTTCAGACCTTTTTTTTTTTTTTTTTTTTTTTGCAAGTACCCGACAATGTACACCAGCTCACCCACCGGCCGGTGAAAAATTCGCGAGCTCCTTAGGGCAGCTTCTCGACTGCAACGTCGCCTTGGCAAGTTCGTCCTCTTTTTCTCTTCCTCTTGTTCCGAACGTGCCTTTCAAAAGGGTAAGAGCGGCCCCTTTTGCGCAATCAATCAGAGTTTTGCGTGACGATTAATTTATTAGTTTAAGTAGTATACAGTTACACAGGGCTTTACAGTCATTTTGTTACAATTTTTATGGAATTAAAAAAAAAATGAATAAATTCCTTCGGATTATCACAATAAAATACCCTTATATTGCGCAGCCGTAAAACTAGTGACCTGCAAAAGTGGGTATAGGCCAAAAAGTTTATTTCTTTTTGCGGCCCTAATTACTCGCACAATTCGAGCATAAAATAGTTTTACGAACAAAAAAACGAAAAGAAAAAAAAAATGAACCAAAGAACCGGTGGGCCATAAAACACAACACTCTATAAAACTGGAGGATGAAAAAAAAAGTTTTTCCGCAGTTCAATAATTCAAACGATGAATGAAAATCGCGGCTGGAAAGTTCCTCACTCCCAGTTTATACCCCTCCCACAGTGCAGCTCTACCCGTATTTTCTTCGCACCCATCCCAGGCGTGCGAGTTTTGTGGTGGTTGTTACAGGTACAGCAGCTTTAATTATGGCACACCAGGGTACGCGATGCGCGGAAAATGTAGTCCATCCCTCCTTTCTCGTGTTTTTCTTTTTTTTTCTTTTTTTTCAAACTTCTGCTCGCACTCAAAAAGATAAATGAAGAAAGCAAAGTTCAGCTCTCCACACTATAGTTCAGCTTTTATTATCCACAGGATGTTTTTTTAAATCTCTTTGCACCACATAAACTTAGTGCTATCGACTTTCCATTCAGCGCTTCTTCCGAGTGAAACCGAGCGGATTATTAATTTTAACGGTTATTGAATCTCGCGGACCACGGGCTTTTACTGCCCACGCCTGTGTTTTACGCGTTTCGGCTTACCGATTTTGCTTCGGAGATTTTCTATATACATCTATCGGTTAGATAACTCGATACATATTTAATGTAACGAAAAATGGCTTGAAAAGCGACGAGCATCGTTATAACAACCAATTGCCGCAATAAAAATAGTATTAATTGGTACCAATCGCAGGGAATGTATACACATAGAACGTAAACAATGGCAATTAAAGCTCGTCCGACTATATCGACAACCGCGAAACAAAATTATGTGATAGCAAGCAATAATGAGTATCGAAGCCGAGAATCGGATTGATACGCAGAATTTCAACGAAACATCGCAATAAGGACCTGATACGGGATTATTGAAACGATGATACCGCGTGCATGCTCCAGTGTAAAAATAACGTTTACTTTATAATGTGCGGCACTCTCGGTTACGAAAAGCGAGTTTGTGATGTACACAAATCACATTGATGAACTACGCTTATGAATGGGCTGAATTTCTTATTAACCAGAAGAAACACCGACTGCTTTATCTTTACCTTTACCTTTCTTGTGGATATAACTTTATCAACGTAATAAACGCAAGTTTCAAAGTTACACTTTATTAGGATACATTCAGTAGCCGTAAATTACAAGCACAGTACCGAGCGTTCACAAGTGTCATATTGGTGCTTCACTATCGAAGTACACCTACAGTGTACAACATTCGATACTATCTACCAGTGTATAGCTGCCATGTGAGCGTTTATCGATGCCTCCTGTTCGTTTATACGTACAGCTATATGTCTTTATCTATACACGTATACATGTATACACATGCGCAGATATCGTCACTTTGGACCATTATCTCGAGCACACGCTCCGCACCTTTGTAGGCACTGCATTATGTGTTTATGCGTGTCGTAACTGGGGCTGGTATCGTCGCTCTTAATAATCTTAACCATACATGCCCTTCAATTATTATTATTGTTTTTTTTTTGTTTAGTCAGCAAAAAGCCAAAAATAATCGTGGCCCTCGTATTTTCCTCTCATCGTACCACCTATGCACCGTAAAAGTATTGCATAACAGAGCAAAGTTATACATATATTGTGTAGAAAGCAAAAAGACAACCTGCAAAGATATACGTAATTTTTCATTATCGGAGAATCAAGCGAATGACCTCGGCTACGTTGCGGGTACATATGTATATGCTGTGCGGTGATGTCAACGTACATACAATATATCCAATTTTTTCTTTTTTTCTATTTGACATACATGCAATTTCTTTGCCTTTTTTCGATAGAGATCTAATTTATACGTATACTTGTGCAACAGGCTCAGAGACGCAAAGCATAATGGCTAAAACACAACCAAAGAGATAATTTAGGACATTGTGTTTCATTTTACCTGACCCCAAACTTAATTTTCTTCTAAAGTCACGCAGCACATTTATCTTTTTTATAACTTGGTACATTTTTCAGTAGTTTTCCATGTAACTGATCTTGTCAATAATACAGTAGGTTGGCTTTCCTTTCTTTTTTTTTTATTTCATAGTATACACTTTATGGCTCGAAATACGAGTGACGCGAGTAGGTACAGTACAATAGTTTTCCCCAGCTCTTACATTTTCCTTTTTTCCTCCTACCTCGTCGCATGTAGGCCGAGAGCTGAATAACCCAGTTAGCTAGGATTTCCGGCTTGACGGCTACGAAAATAATTGAGGCTAGTCCTTTTCAGTTCTCTACAGCGACGGAGCGGGCGAGGGAGGGGGGGGGGAAAGAAAAATGTAAGGAAGACGCGCGTCGTAAGGAAATCCTCTCGTTTCGCGAGCAGCTGCCGGAAATTAATCTTCACCCGTACCCACCTTACGGTACGAAAAAAAGTGTTCACTTGCGCTCGCTAGCCCCGACTCGGCAAGAGTGATTTTGCCATTTTGGGTCATTCGACGGCGTTCAAGGGCTTCATGACGATGAAGGTCTCGGCGTTGACGAGCTCGTAGCCCAACGAGGCGAACAGCCCCTCGGACTTTGAGTTGCCCGCGACGATGAACAGCGTCGAGTCGCGGCCCTCCTCCGCCAGCAGCTTCGACAGAGCCTTGACCACGACTTTCGCGTAGCCCCGTCCCCGGCACTCGTCCACCGTCTGCACATTACCGAGGCCCCCAAACTCGTTTTGCAGTGCCCACGCGACCAACTTACCATCGGCCTTGTCGAACAATCCAACTCCACGGCTCAGTTTGACCATCGTAGCTACGTAGGCGGTGGATTTGTTGGGCTCCTTTTTCACTTCCTCCCGGGGCCAGTGCTCGTGCACCACCGGCACGTCCGACTCCCCTAGAAACCGCAGCTCCAAGCCTTCGGACACCCTAAACCCCTCCTCACGGTATTTATACATCGAGCATCGTCACACACACACATATATATATACCTTATGTCCTCGTTGAGGCACTGCTCCTTAGGTTTGAAGTACTAGTTCGAGGGTCCGTTGTCGTCCACTAGTAAGCCCATGGACTTGATGGCGTTTCTCACCGCGTCCTCGAAGTACTCGTGTACAGCCGCGAAAATCACCGGCTCCTTCCAGTCGATGCGCCGTGTCCTCGCGATGCAGTCCAAGAGGAGGGACCTTGACTCTCGGAACGCGAACGGGATTAGCATGTACATCGAGTACTGAAGAGAAAAAACGGGGCTGAGCATTGGGAAATGTAAGAAATTATTGTGTGTGTACACCTACCGAGGAGACGCCTATAAAGACGCCCTTGTCGTGGTTCCCTTCGGGACAGAGTACGTCGAGTTTGATGCCCGGCTCCTTTCTCCTCCAGTCGATGGCGTTGCGGACCCAGTAGTGATACTGTGGCACGCGTATACGATAAAAAAAAAGCAACCCTTGGATTCACGATAAAAGGTGTAGTATACGTATTATTATAGACTCACGTATGCGAAACGGGGCCAATCGCGGCGCAGAGCGTCTTCGAGTAGAGGCCATTTGTTGGTCGGCAGTGGCTGCAAGATGTCCACAGCGAGGGGGAGATTGTTCTCCTGCGACATTCTAAATACGTGTGGTGCAGTCGAGCCTTTCGCAATTGGCATACATACGTATACATATATATACACGCGTTACGTGCGCAACTCGAACTTATATCTTATCGCGCAGAGTTCGTTCACTTGCACGGCCGACCGTGGGTGTATATACTTGTGGTTGAAGCAAAGAAAAAACATTAGTTGCGTTCGAGTGATGTGATTTAAGCAGTTGCGTGCGCGCAGGTTCAAAAAAGATAAAGGACCGATATTGGCCATCTGGTATCGAAAAACACCTCGAAAGGGAACAAAAAAAGTACTGTATCAAAAGCTTTATGAAGAAACCCGCAAATGCTCGCCCTCAACCCTTCCGAAGCCCGAACGACGGAGGAAGAACAAAAAAGAACCTGCTTCGCTTGCCGTTTAATAAACCGAGGGAGGAAAAAAAAAATCGATAAAGATCAGCGACGTTGCTCTGATCAGTGTACGAGCACATCGACGAGGGTAGGGGTGGAGGGTGGGAAGAAAAAACAAAGAAGGAGGAGCCGAGGTGATTTGAAAAAAAAAAAAAAAAAAAAATGTTTCTGCAAGACTGCAAGCGCAGGTTGCACGGGAAGTCGTAGGCGAGGTGGTTTTGGCGCTGCGACGATCCGAAAAACGCGGTCAATGAACGTAGCAGGGGGTAGACGAGCAGAGAGGCTAGAGGGAGAGAGAGAGAGAGGGTTGACGCAGGGCTGTACATATAGTAACGCGAGAACATCTCGCAGACTATGGCCCGAGGCTCTGCAGCAGCTGGCTCGTGCTTCTCCCTCGCTCCTTTTAACCCCCCTCTCTCTGATGTACCCATATATATGTACATGTATACATGCACTCGCAGCAGCGTCTTGTTTCTCCCGTGGAGAATATGGATTTTATACAAGAGGCAAACGAGCCGGCCGGGTGCCACATCAGAGGAAGAGAGAGAGTCTTTACCTTGCCTGTGTCCCTTTCTCTACACCCCATCCCCCTCTCTTTGAAAATCCATCTCTCTCTATCTCTATCTCACGGGTGGCATGGGAGTTTTGCTTTTTTATTTATATAATCACTTTTTATACCGATCGACAAGCCGATTCACATGAAAATTTACTCCAATTTCTACTTGTTGATCGAATCACGGATACGCGCGTATTTACATCGAGTTACAAAGTAAACTTCTTTTTAAATTTTCTTTGAGGGAAGTTGCACAAAAATTAGACAGTTGAGATTTTAATTTTGTTTGAACCGAAAAAAAAAAAAAAAAAAAAAAAAAAAAAGAAAAGTCTCATCTCAAGGTGATCAAGTGCACACTAACAGGTCGACAAAAGCTCCCAGCTGCTGGACGTTATATTAGCTTAGGTAACAACACGCGTGCCAGTTCATCTAACCGGTATTACGTTACTCGTATAAATACACATATACGCTTAGCAAAGATGCGTTTGTTATATTTGACATTACGCGTATCCATAGCTCAAGTTCCCGTACGACACTCTCACGTATAAGTACGTAGAGGAGTGCGTTCGCAAACTCATAAGAAAGAAGGAGCCCGAGCTGATGGCGTATGTATACATATATATGTTAATAAATAACATTGTGCACTTGCGGCAAAGTGCACAAATGACGTGCATTACGCCATCGAGTTAATGAATAATTCATTGGCGCTCTGCACGTACATATACATATACATATATATAGGTATCGCGGCTATACTCTTACTGCTATATGTAACGACAGTCTGCTGCACTGTGGTTTAACGACATCATTTAACTGATGCCCGCAACTTTGTATACAACCTTAAAAGTGTAGATTGGTCACCTCTTAATACGAGTATCAAATATATAACCTTCGAAAGTGATGGAAGGCGTGATAACTTTTGGGACTTGAGAAAATAACAACAAAACACATGAGCCACCAAGTGAAGAACCCCCTCACTTTTACCAAATTTCCCATTGACGCCGTTATCATCATGTCTATACATTTGTCAGTCTCGCCATCACGTCCCTTAATTCGCGGCTTAATAGCCCTCCCGTATTAACCATACTCCCCGAGAAAGGCAAACAGCCCAAAGGTACACTCGCGCAACCACCACACGAGCAATAAATCATCCTTAACGGCCCCACCTCTGCCGCGCATACAATATTCAAACATCGTTCGCGCAAATCTGTAGCCCGAGCCTCGGCTTAATCGCCCCTCGACTCTTTGATTAAATCATCCCCGGCAAGGATACACGTCCTTTTTTTTTTTTTTTTTCGTACAGTACAATTTTCAAAATTGAACCTCCTCGTGAAAATAATGAAGAAATTACTAAATCAAACTACCTCGTTTGCAAGGAGCTTCGTTTCACGTGTCTTCCCCGGGTGCACGCGTACACGAAAATTTCAATCACTTAGGGAGCTCCGGGCGTACAGCTGCTGATGCTGTTTTGCATCGAACAAACTTCCCACCGCACGTCACGGGAATAAAACGCGTATAAAACGCCGCCAACTGAATTACATCCTCTACACCCTCCAACCCCCCCCCCTTTTTTTTTGCCACACCAGCCAAATGGTTTCCATATATTAAGCGGAAAGCGTCGCTCGTTATTGTATGTGTGCATAATACAACATATATACACGTGTACACGCAGTATATAGCTTGCTCTTCCGTGGCGTGCCTAAATGTATAAAGTGGTAGCGGAGGAAAAACATTTCCACCCTCTGTATGCTATTTACCGCGCCCTGCAAAACTGTGCGCGCGTATATTCTCTTTGCCTTCATTTTTGATGGAAAAACTCGCGAGAAACGAAAGGAGGAGGCTGCTTGTTGGGTGACGTGTTTTTTTTTTTTTTTTTTTTTTTTTTTTTTTTTTTTTTTTTTTTTTTTTTTTTTACATCGTGATTGGAGAGAACTGTGCGTTTGAGGGTGCAATTTTGGGTGTACAGGTACACGTACGAGAGGGCGGGGTGCGAGTACATGGTGCGGTGTGCACGTGGCTGACTGATTTTGTAAAATTGACAGGCACCTGCGACATCCGAAGAATATTGCTCGGGGGGAGGGGGGGTGGAAAATCTTATGTGCGCTTGTGCCCGCGAGAGCGACGCTCTGACTCATCCACCGATCGGGTGACTCTTTCTTGTTGACTTTTTGACTTTTCCATTGGCGTAGTCTTTTTTTTTTTTTTTTTTTTTTTTTTTCCTCACCAGGACGTGAGTCGGTGTTTTAATTATTCCATACACTAATCGACATATATATTGCACCATTGCTTGTTCATCAGGTACATCGATTGAAAAAAAAAAAAAAAAAAAAAAAAAAAAAAAAAAAAAAAAAAAAAAAGGTACGTGTAAAAAGTTCGGTGAGGGGTTGTTTGTAATAATCCAGGCTGTACAAGCGCACACACGCCCATTGCGAGAGAAAGCAAATTTCAATTAGACATGAAGGTTAATTGGACCGTACCGAGAGGAGCAATTTGGCACGAGACCCGCCAAAGTCATTGTTGTAGAAAAAAAAGGGCCGTAAGTTGGATAATTAGGGGGGGAAAAGCGCGCGATGCCCTCAAAAAATTTACTTTTTTGTTTGGACTGGGATGAAATTCCACCAGGGGGGGAAATTGGGTCAGACGCGCCGGGGGAGCTTTGAGACGGTGTTAGGAAACAGGACTTTGGGCGTGAATTTTGATGAGGAAACGAATATTCTTTCAAACGGACGCCAAGTACCCTTTTTCCCTTTACGATTCGGTACATCCCTGCATGGATGATATAAAAACAGCTCGTGCCGGGCACTTTTTACCCCCCAAAAAATCCGGAATAATATTCAAATCGCGCGTATTTCTTTCCCTCCCCCAAACGAATTTAGACTTTGTAACGAGCTCGCGGTCCGGCGAATCCTAGTACGCCCACCCGCGCAATATCGCGGCAGGATGTACAGGAGCGGAAAATAACTGCCCTTACAAGCGACCACTTTTAATCCTCCGCAGTTTCCAGCTCCACGGATCCGCCCCTCCCCTTCCACACGTGTTGTGAAATTCACGAGGAAAAAAAAAAAAAAGAAAAATTTAATATACCTCGTTTCCTCGAGCAAAACGCGGAGACGAGCGGAACATCGGATGTCACCCAATATTGACACACTCCCGACGTCGATGCATCTGCACTCTCCAACAAAACGCTCAACCAGTCGTGGAGGCAAGCTATGACCAACGCGGAAAACGAAAGACGGGGAAATCCATTTGTCAGCGATAAAACTCAAGTTCACACACGCGTACAAGTATATACTTATATATGTATATATGCGTATATACCCATAGTGGTAACGACAGTCCCCGATCGAACGATTGACAAAAGCCAGCCAGCAGATGATACTTGCACGCAGCCAGTATCGAAGAGAAAGATCAGCAATATTTGACCCCACCTGCGAGTGTTTTATCACGTACGCGGATCCTTGTCTCCTTATGCGGGTGCACGCGTCGAGCTTTCGTGCCTATACCCGATGTGTCTATTATCCACCCCTGTCCTAACCAACGTGCAGACAGTGGTGTGTATTCGTAGCTGTATCTCCACTTATACTCCATGCGTGTACACGTTCGCACTGGTGCACCGATGAATAATCACCGAGCCCGAGGAGGCGCTAAGTCGCGAGGTTAACGAGTGAAAACAACGACGAGGCTCAAGTACAGAGAGAGAGAGAGAGAGAGAGAGCTTTTCTCCCCCATCTCTCTGCAAGCTCGAGCCTTTGTGCAGCGGCGTGACAGCAAATCGCTGCCGTCGTTGTTGAGTTTTCATGTGTCTGCATGTAGAATATTGCACGTGTGCGCGTGCAGCGAGGGGTGAGGACGGGAGCCGCGTGCGCGTGCATGTATAAATGCGTTCAAATGTTCGTTTGGTTGGGTTTTTTTTTTTTTTAATTTTTTTGTGTGTGCCTCTGCTAGCTGACGGGCATGAAAAAACACGGGGAAAATATGCGCTTGCACCTTTTTTTTGTTTCTTTTTTTTTTTGTTTAATGAAAAACACGGCGTTTCGGGGTTTCCGAGGGGTGCTCTGTTTCTGGATAATTACCCCTTGCGGGAAAGCACACGTGCCTCGTGTCTAGAGATGAGCTTGAAATTTTTCCTCCCCATTGATTTCGTCGCCCGCATTTGTCGTAATCTCCGACGTGGCGCCGAAATCAACTCGCTCGTCCGCCCCAAAATACCTCGGCAAGCACAGTCCCGCTCTCGAACTGACTTTTTATTCTTTGACTCGGCAGCTATTGGAGCATAAAAAAAAAAAAAAAAAAAAAGAAGAAGAAAAGCAGTGCAAACGAAAGCAGAGCGTAACAGCTTCCTCCTCTTTACGCATAAATTTTCCGCAACAGGCAACAGCGGCCCGAGCGCTTCCTGCCGAGGGAGGGGGGAGGACCGAGTCAGCGCTTTTCCGCTGCAATGCCGCGGAAGCTCGTGTTTTTTTTTTTCACCCCCTCATGGTAGCTGTTCCTCTTTTTTTTGTTCCCTCCTCCCCCTTTTACGTGGACGGTCCGTGTCGACCTACAGCCCTGCTTTTCAGGGATGACCGCGTGGTGAAATTAACGCTCCGGGGGACAGGAGTTTCCACGGTGACGTAATCAAGTATGGCCTCGTCATTTAGACGGGGGGAGAGAATTTGTTTATCCTCACCGTTTTATTACAATTTCCCCCCTTTCCCCCTCCCAATAAAATCAATTTATATCGATGATGCGCTTCAATATTACTATACATCATACCGTGGAATGGCAACTCTTTCGTGGAGATGTTGCACAAAAAAACGCAATACCCACGAAACAGAGATTAAACGCGATAGTTGCGCGCGTATGGAAATTAACTAAATTTTCCAAATTACCTCCACTGCAGCGAAGAATTTTCAGGGTTGCATAACAGCGCAAACAAAAAAAAAAATCGACAATTCAAAGAGTGTATAGTTGTGTACAAGAACTAAGGCGCAGAGTAAGTTGTTCGGAGAATTCTCGCTATGCTTGTAAACGCGGTTCATTAGCACTTGGCGCCCGACGAGTAGCGCTGCAGTTACAAAAGCAATCACTTTCGATTGCCGGCGCTGCACTGGTAATGGCACGTATTTATATTTTTCCCTTCTTCTTTTGTACTCGTTTCCTACCTCCCCTCCCGAGGAAATAACTCGATCGAACGAAGCCGCGGCAGTTTGTATACTTCCACCGGTGAAAATCAAGCCCCGCGAATTTAATTGCGCGCAGCTGCTCGAGTGAGACGGCGACTTTGCCGTTGTGGGGCGAAAGACGTCTCTCACACTGTACAGGTCCCACTTCTCCGTTGGTTGTGCTGTACCATACATCTACACAGTATACGTGCATAGAAAAAAAAAAAAAAAATCACAACCAAACCTCGAGGCGAGCAAAAATTTAGTTATTTGCGCGGAAAGGCATACATCCCGATCGTTAAATTCGAACACCACCAATGTTTACTCGTTAAGCCGATTTTTTTCCTTTTTTTTCCAGAGCTGTGATTTTAGTACAAACGCAAAGTATAAATCACAGGGCCAAAGGTCTAATTGACGCGCAGCCCTTTCACCCGATGGGACACACGCATCGGTATATATAAATATACAGCCGCACATGCTTTACAAAATACACGCTCGAAAAGCACATATACCGGTATTTGGCTCCTCTCTCTCGGCAATCATATATACGTGATTTGTGTGCAAAGAGCCAATTAGCCTTATACATATGCACCTATACCTGCGATCGCGTCTAAAATGCCGCTGATGGTTGGGCGGCTCGATGGTGCGTTAAACCAGCGAGGCGGCCGTATAGCGCGGCCGTTTAGTTTTTTCGATGGCACCGCCAACGGGTGTGCCTTTTTGTTTTTACTGCCGGGCCGTACGGTGTTTCTGCGCGTGAATTGGCCGGTCTGGTGTGCTTTTGGTGTTTTTTCAACTGACGGTGTGCGATCGGCCTTTTTATTTTGCGATGCGCTTGTGGCTTTCGACGCGACTCTGCTTCACGTGGGGGTGAACGATCCGAGGATCTGTGGCACTCACTTGTGGGCGCTGTACACACACGGGTGCGTATAGTAGGCCTATTTATTGTATTTTACGGAGGGACTAGAGCGATGTCTCTAACCACACGAAAGGGCGACAATTCATAAGCAGTTGAATCAATAATTGCCGTATTTTTTATAGAGAGTTGATTTCGTTTGGCCTTTCTCTCGTCGTTTGTGCAGTGTGTTTTGTATTCGGCTATCGTCATATTATAGTAAATACGTAACAAGTTGCGCTCATCGGTATTTTTTTTTTTTTTTTTTTTTTAGCGAGTGAAAGCTGTCAATGCGCGCACGTCGTATTAAATATGATGTATATGCCCGTGAGTTTTGTTACCTGTACTCTCACCTCGCGCGAGTGTTTGGTTGACATTTATTATTCTCTAGCGGATGATTTTGGCGTTTCATGCCAATTGGGGTACAATGGTACAGCACGAGCTTTTCCACAGTGTATACAGTTTATGGCATTATACTTTTGAGTATATTGTAGTTCAAAAACATAAACATTAGGCCAAAGGTCGCGTGGACTCGTAAACGAGAATACCTCCCGATTCTTTATCGTCACTGAATGCGAAAACGATGCAACTTTGTTCATCGAGTCTCTCACCTTCGGGCACTTTGTGAATTTTTGTCCCAGTTCAGAATCCCACTCCTATCCTGTAATGAGGTAAAGAAGAATGTGGCATAATATTATATTTTATTTGTGATGCCTACGTAAATAACGGTATACGTGATAACATTCTTTTTAAAAATACCCTTTTTTATACTCATTCAAACTTACTGTCGTGGGTGTATGTATGAGAGTATACAAAGAATTTCTGAAAAAATTGTTTTTCGGTTGGAAAAAAAAAAAAAATTGTATCTCGTGGGATTGCACTGGCAAGATGGTGCAGTCGATTAATTGTGTAAGACAGTACGTAGATATGGATTAATTGATACTTTATTGAATCGAATGAAACGAATAAACAAGACGCTTAAAGTGTCCGAGTTGCAATGAAATCTTCTACGTCCATACAGTTGAGCAGATAACAACGCCAAACAAAATAAAACAATCGGAAAGACGAGCCGAGACATCAATTGCGCGAGTGACACTGTGGCCTATTATTTATAATTTCGTCGCTCGTGCCATGAAAATCTGAGTTCCGTGAAAGGGTGTAATAAAGAGTTTATGGGCCCACTGTGCGAGAAAGTAAAAGGAGACTTGCACTCGTCCGATTTTCATTTTTCCACAGCCCCGAGCTACCGCGTACAGTTGCGGGCCTCATTTAACTTCCTAATGTATATAACAAGCGACGGCAAATAATAACTGTACATGTGCACACGAAAGAAAGGCACGCGATCGTGATTGCACGGGTGACCACGACACGCGAGAGAGGACGACGAATTTGTCTTTTTTTTTTTTTTCTTCTTCTTCTTTTATTAGCATATAGTCAATAAAAAGAAGAAAATGCATGTATATTAGGCTCGTCGCGCGTGCGAGTGATCGTACGAGCGAGATTTATTGGGTGCAGTCGCGGTCGCGCCACATCAAGCGCGACAATACCGCTGACGCGGGTATTTTGGGTTTCGAATTTCGGGAAATGGCTCGTGGGCATTTTATCTACTATTTTGCATCGCTGTATAGATACTCATGATTATTAAAATTCATCCACGGTCCCTCAGTCAAGTACAACGCAACTGTTCCCACATACTGCTTGAGACAAAAAAAAAGAAAAAAAAAAAAAAAAATATCGCGTAGAGAAACAGAAAGTGAGAGATGACTCGGCAGAAGGTACTTGGAAATCGTCGGGCGACTTTGGAGCTGGTATTGTTATGTACACACACTTTTGGGCTCTCGAAGTGCACTTTTTGTTTCTTCGGTAAATTTGTACCTTCAACAATGCGGCCCTCGGTCATTCATTCAAATTCATTCCACTGAATATAAAATCGATCAAAAATTCACCAAGCAAGTGAGCGATGCATTCAATTTGTGGATGATTAGTGGACTAGTTAATTTTTTAGTGCCATTTCAAAGGATATCTTTAAAGAGTCTCCCCCCATTTCAATTTCGATCTCTCTTTTTCAAAGCCTGTGGTATTCTTTTTTTCACTTTCATTGTAGCATCGTCTGATGCGGATTACGCGCATCCAGTCACTCAAAACAGCAGCCACTGCCCGGCAACCGCAAGTGTTGATTTATGCTAATGGCGAAGAAGAAGAAAAAAACGTCGAATGCATAATCAAAATGATGCGTAGCTATTTTGCTTCGATGTTCCATGATCCAATGTCATTCTTCTCTCCACTCGACGGAACATCAGAAGAGCAAAGAAGGTTTCCGTTGCGCAATGTGTACGTATGGTGCACTTTCTCGCGGTTATTGCGGACGTGACCGAGGACCCACCTGACGCTTTTGCGTGAGGCCAAGAGGAGAATTTTGGGCACAAGTGACCATTCATGGCCTCTTTTTCCCTCTCCTCTCCCCCATTCGCGTGGGCTTTTAAGGTGTTGACCCTTGCCTTCCATTTTTCTCTCGTCAATGCCCTCTCCTCTCGCGTGGCGCAGCTTTTATTGTTTGCTCCCACTCGACGCGGTCGGGCTGCTTCGAGAAAAGTTCGCGCGTTTGCACGCGTATAGGGAAAAATGGTCTTTTCGGAAACCCTTGATCCGCGAATTCCGGAAAATCTGGTGTTTGCTCGTCGGCCGAGACGCGGACTTTGACGGGAGACGTACGAGCCGCCAAGCTAAATACTTTTCTCCAAACGAGATCGGTATTGACTCCTCGTTTTAACCCAATTGACCCTTTTTAAATGCGACGTACCCAAAAGGCAGTGACCTCTTTTTTTTTCATACACCTATCAAAAATAACGTACTAAAATCGCAATGGTAAAAGCTTTTCAGTTTTGCTTATACTTGCCCAATAGCGATCCTACGGCAGGTAAGACTTTCCACAGCTGTATTGAATATGACTATAATTTCAAAGATTTCAAAAGCAAATGAAAAAAAAAAAATATTCACAAGTTGTTACTAGAAGAAAAAAAAAAAAAAATTATATCGCACACGATCCATACTCAATCCAGATGATTGTTTCCAGGTATAGCGCGCGAGCGTCACCAAACGTACGAGCCAATAGGAAGATTCCGGGCAAAAAAGTGAGCTCGGCCAGGGGGAGGAAGCCGCTGGTGAGAAGATGACAGCAGCGTCGTCCCACGCGTAACACGTGCATGTGCACACACGTACCATTGTCCGAGCAGAGTCGTCACCGGCAAACATTACCTGCACCGGCGCGCAAAAACCACCAGGTTTTGGCTTCGGAAGAGGCAAAAATTAAGAGGAGAAAAAAAAAGAAGAAGGAGAGGGAGTCAGGCGAGGAGGAGTCGTCGGGCCGTCTATCTGTCAGTCGGTCGGGGCACGCATAGCCACACCTTGCACGCGAAAGACACTCCGCGAGATCGGCAAGTTCGCTTGGACCGCGTTGGCGTCGTTTTTCATCCGCGTCCAATAGACAAATCATTTTTTTTTTTTTTTTACAGGAGGCATCGACCTCGTCGTCGGTGTTTCTTTGGGACGATGAACGCGGTGATCGGGCCATCGATTAGATAAGCATAGCCACGATCGTCTACGAAGATAAGAGATCGCGAGGTGGACACCGGCACTCGCGCGTTTCTGTGCTTTGTGAATTAAGTTTTAACATTTGATAGTTGAACTACTCACGTGATTTGGACAGTGGTGCGGTGAAGCTGTTGATCGGTAATTTTACATCACCCGTGCTCGTGACTGAGTCTTCATCCAAGTTCACATTTCACCCCGAGTTTTGGCTGATCATGATTACCACGTTGGGCATCAAGGTGGGCATTACATTTTGTTTCTTTTCGATTATCATTTGGGTAGAATAAAAAGTATGGAAACAGCTAACTCTGAATTTCAGTGAACGAACGGCTAAGAATTTTTTGTAGCAAATGTTTGAGCTCGGTAATTCGCGTAAAAGATCATGCCACTGAATGATTTGAGAAGAAAAAAAAACTATCAATGATTCGACACGTTTTCGTAATAGATTCAACCTGAAATCACACACGTGAGCCCAAACGCGCGCGCGCACGGAAAAAACTTATCGTCGATATGCACAGCGATCCCAATCTTATCGGGAGTCCACGCCAGCCAAAAGAGGTGCAGACGAATTTCTCGTGTTTGTACAAAAATCACTCTCACTCTCCGTACCATTCAACTCGAGTGTATCGGTAATACCTTTCACGCTCGGCAATGCCGGTTATAATTGCTTTAGCGGGGCCCTCCTAATCGCCACCGAAGGATGGGACCCGGCGCGTTTCCATACAGCCGGGGCGTGAAAAAATCACGCGCAATTGCAAAGCCGACTCGAGAGTGCGAGCTGAGCTTTTGTCTCCCCGATGGATTCGCCGGTCGCGCGGATGTAGCGCGGGAAAAGAGAGTAAAACGCGGAAATCGACGGGCAATTAGCGCCTCCTTCCTTTCGCGCGATGTGTACATATACGATGTTCGTGTCCAAGGATGGCTATTCCGATACCAAAAGGTCATTGTGGAATCTCGCGTATTGGTTCATTGCACACAGAGCCTCGAGTCTTCCGTACCCTTGGAAGTGTCGTCTCGTGACATTACAATTTTTTCATAACAGCTAAAAGCCCCGTCACAATGACTCTCCCGTATCGATTTCCCATCAAATTGAATAAACTTGGAGAAATTGCCATTCCCTGGACGCGTTGAAGATCGATATGAAGGTGTAGGAAATTGATGGATGTGTGTGTGTGTGTACATAATGGTGCGTTCGATTATTTCAGTGGGACAGGGATCCCCAGGAGCTGTGGATCTACGTCGCGTTGATCATCGTTACGCTGGTGGTGTACCTGTTCAAGGACTATATCAGGATATATTGGGTTGTCTCCCGGATGAAGGGCCCTCGCACGCTGCCGATCATCGGCAACGCCAATTACCTGTGCCAGGACAATGGTAATCAATTGCTCATCTCCTCTTTTTTTTTCTTTCTTATTTTCTCGCCATCGACTTGAAAAAAAAAAAAAAAAAAACATCTACGAAATTTTGTCCCCGTTGAAGGAAAAAAAAGGAATTCCCCGTTGCTTCATGACATTATACGAGCGAGAGAGTTTGTCACGTTACAACGCACCGCGAGGACATAACACGCGTACGTAGTATTATGCACGCGCTCTTAGCAAAGATTTAACACCTCACCTCCGTGTGTACACACCTTCCTTCATACTCGAATAATACGCAAATATGGACAGAGCGAAAAGTTTAGCAGGAAAAGAGCTAAAAATCATACTGAAACGGCACCGGGGCAAGTAATGTTGTCATCTCTGCAAAGAAGAAGAAAAAAAAAAAAAAAAACTCCCCCATATTGTATTCTATTACGTCCACCTAAAGCATGAAACAAAATTTCATTAACCCAAATGGCCTGTAGAGTTGAAAAAAAAAAAAAATCCCTTTCTGGGACTCATTTGTAATTAGGTATATAATACTATGCTCGATCGACCAGAAAAGAAAAGAAACGGGGCTCTCTGTATTGTGTTCCAGTGTTGCACATAATGTCGCACCTCCTGTACAAGGACTTTGGGCCGGTGTTGCGGGTCTGGATAACGTGCCTGCCCTTCGTGATAGTGACCGAGCCCGAGGACATCCAAGCCGTCCTGGGCAGCCCGAAGCACGCGCGCAAGGTCCTCTTTTACCGGCTGTTCGACAATTTTCTCGGCAAGGGCCTCATAACCAGCGACCTGGACACCTGGCGCGCCCACCGCAGGATCCTCCAGCCGGCGTTCCACTTGCACGTGCTCCAACAGTTTGTCGGCTCGTTCGCCGAAAGCGCCGATCGGCTCGTCGCCAAGTTGGCGCACCACCACTCCCAGGAGATCGACATCACCAAGTTCGTCAACGACACCGTTTACGAGATACTCAACGGTACGTCGATCAAGGGGTGTTAATACGAGAATATGAGATAATCTTTTTTTTTTTTTTTTTTTTTTTTTTTCACCGCAGAAACCGTCTTGGGCGTCGACATGGCCAGCATGACGATGGAAAACGGCACCGTCGATCTCGACAGTCTGCCGTTCCGAAAGTGGGTAAAACACCAGTACATACCCAACAACCAACAGATCCGCAAGCCGTATCTTGTCGCATACGTTTTTTTTTTTTTTTTTTTTTTTTTACGTAACGTTGTTTTGATTTTTATTAGCGGCCGAGCCACCGTATAATCGTGTTTGCCTTGTCATCGGCAGATTTGTCGTGATTTCTCATACCGCAAACATCATCATCATCATCATTTCGTGGTTTGATATATTATAAATATGTACACACGATAACACGTAAATCGTATATGAGTCACTCGCGCCACAAAATTATATATTATATATACACACGATCGGTATACAGTTTCGGAGAAAAAGAAAAAAAAATCGACACGCCGATTTCGTTGATTTCATCGACTCTCGTTTTGGAGTATAACGATGTATTATAGTTGTAATGCATATACACGCGATCGGATGCGCGTCCGCTTAAATACGTGCAAAGAAAGTGTGTGGATGATCCCAAGGACGAACGTATGAAAAAAAGATATAAATATAAATAAAGACGAAACGCGCTCTAATCAATCCATATAATTTACTATGTGAGAGCAAGGGTGGAAATTAATCGCACGATGGAATAAATGACGGTGTGTGCCGCAGGGGCCAGATGGTCGTGCCGTACCGGATGGTGCACCCTTGGCTCCTGTTCGACTGGATCTACAGCTGGACGAGCGCCGGCCGGAGGGAGAGGAAGCAACGGGAGGACCTCTCTGCGGCGTGTCGCAAGATAATCGGGGAGAGGCGCGAGGCGCGTCGATCCAACGGAGCATCACCGGCGAGGAAGTCGTCGCTGCTCGAGTACATGCTGGAGTTGAAGAGCCGCGAGTGGTTCGGCGACGAGGACATCGTCAACGAGTGCTGCACCTTCATGCTGGCAGGGCAGGACTCGGTGGGCACGGCCACGGCCATGAGCCTCTTTTTGCTAGCCACGCACCCGGAGTGGCAGGCCAAGTGCATCGAGGAGCTCGACGGGATATTCGAGGCCGGGGGTGACCCGAGGAGGCCACCCACAATGCACGACTTGAAGGCCATGCGGGTGCTCGAGTGTTGCATCAAGGAGGCCCTCAGGCTGTACCCGAGCGTGCCCCTCTTTGCCAGGACTCTCGGGGAGGACCTCAGACTTGGTGAGGCCAAGTTTTTTTTTTTTTTTGGTTAATCGCGCTTTCCGAAAATTCATCTCCAAGAGGCTTCATTTCGATCGTTGTAAGTTTACCAACCGATAGCCGTGTGCGCGTTTTTCAGGCAAGCACGTGATACCAGCCGGCTGCGGCGTGGTGGTTTTGCCGTACACGACGCACCGGCTGGCCCATCATTTCCCGGAGCCGCACGCCTTCCGGCCGGAGCGCTTTAGTCCGGAAAACTCGGAAAAGAGGCATCCCTACGCTTATTTGCCGTTCAGCGCCGGGCCGCGCAATTGCATCGGTAAGTATACAACTGACAAATCATTGGACATTTGAGTTCTTTTTCTCAAGTTTAATTCAAGAAACATTAACGTTCATATGGTTATTGAAATGTTTTTACTTGAATGATCACAATTTCAGGGAACAAGTTTGCGATGCTGGAGATGAAGGCAATGATAAGCGCGATACTGCGAAGGTATCATTTGGGCAGCGTCGAGGGTAAGACGGAGGTGCGGCCCAAGTTCCGGTTCACCGTCAGGGCCGCGGGTGGGCTGTGGGTCAAGATAACTCAGCGCGTCGACGCTCGATGAGGTGTATCGCTGGACCATCATGTACAGTTGGCCGATGATAACTTACTCTCGGCAAGGGGCGATCGACCCCCTTTTTTTTTCTTTTACCTCTAATTTTTTTTATCCATACGTACGTGCGTGTACCGAGGCTGAGCTCTTCAGAACTCAGCCCCATTAGGGTTATCACCCATTATTGCTTCTTTTTTTTTTATATCCTCTTCTCCTCCAGTTCGAGGCCGAGGCTGTTAGAAAATTAATATGTTTTTTTACGAATCTATGTAGTATATATACATGGAGTTTGTGTTCTTATGTGTACGTTTTGCACCGTTTGACCATCGGAGAAATATCTCGAGAAGCTCAAATGGAAAACTTTTATCCGTAGATCCTTTGTAGCCTTTTTTTTCCATGGCAAATAAAATGTATAACGTTACACTGGTGACCTGAATAAAACTTTCCGTTAGTCATATTATGACGTTCGAAAAAGAACCTAGAATATAAATGTTTCATTACTTTGTAAGTGTAGGTTAATTTTGTTCTTTTTTTTTTATTTTATAACGAATGTAGTCCCACAGAGTATGTAGTAAATTGACGAAGGAAAAAAAAAAAAGATTTTGTAAATAAACACAAGAGCAACTGGTAAATTTTATTTCCCTCGAATTCTTATTTTTCAACACCTGTAAGACATCTCGACCAGTCAATGGCAATCAATCGAATGACAATGCCAGACAAATGCACTGCAGCGCGGGTAAGTAGAAATTAGAGAAAAATCGAAATATCAATAATAAAGGTGTATGATCATGCGTCGAAAGAAATCAACTAAATAAAAAAAAAAAAAAAATCATTACTCCTAATGTATTGTATTTTTTATTCGAAAATTTTTTAGGAGCATCATCTCGTTTTTTTTGAACACAGAAAATATGAAAAAAATAGTATATTACGCCACTAGGGCGGAAAGTGCTTCTTCCCGCCCGCGGGCGCACTTTCCGCCCGCCGAGTACTTTCGGCCCAAGGGCGGAAAGATGATTCCCGCCCGCAGGGCGGGAATATTCTTTCCGCCCGAGGGCCGAAAGTACTCGAAGGGCGGAAAGTGCGCTCAAGGGCGTGAAGGCCTCCGCCCGAGTCGCGTATCCTATTTTTCTCCTTAAGGGCGCAAAGTGAGAACGTATTTTGTCTGGTTAATGATCACTTTAATAGAAATTTAACTACAGGATTAAAAATGAAAAATATTTATTCAATGTCTATCTAATGTACACAAAGCTTATTTTGCATCAATTATTTAAAATTGAGTATGATTTTATTTTTATAAAATAATAAGTCTAAAAAAGTAGTCAGTAAGGTAGGGAATTTTTTAAAATAAGTAAGAGTTAATTGTTAATAAACGAAAGTTCGCATCAAAGGTTGTGCGGGGTCCAGGGGCGGCAGCCCCTGGTGGGGGACCAGGGGGCAAAGCCCCCGGCGGGGGTCCAGGGGGCGGAGCCCCCGGTGGGGGGTAGGGGGGGCAAAGCCCCCCCCCTCGTCCAAAAAATCAATTGATCGTTCGATTAAAAAAAATTTACAACCATTTTCCGAAAAAAAAAAAATAAATTAAAATAATCTAATCTCCCGAAAAAAAAAAAACTTGGTGGAATGAGAGTATGAGTATCAAAAAATGGCAATCAGAGATATAATACTCCCTTATTGTAATATTATATTTTTTCTTAAGAAATTATACACAAAATATACTTATAATAGAATTTCATAAAATAATCAAGTCTTGTTTTGAAGATGTATAAAGAAAGATATTTGATAGATGTCGCATATAACATATTGATAATGTACAGCACCAACTACAAAATTTACTAATTTTTCTTATTTGCGGGCGGGAATGTACTTTCCGCCCTAGGGCAGGAATGTACTTTCCGCCCTAGGGCGGGAGGTTCCACTTTCCGCCCGTGAAATAGGCACTGAAAGTACTTTCGGCCCTCACTTTCCGCCCGAAAGGAGGAAAATTTCATTTACAATCATAGCTGAGAAAATAAAATTGCAATCAAATCTTGGAGCAGTTTACCGGCTGGAAAAATCGCACGAAAACATCAAGTTTGATTTAACCCGGTCTCCAAGACTCTACAACCCTGTAATTTAAAAGCAAAGATCATAGTAATAGTATAATATAAAGTATACAGACGAGAGTGCACTGAACAGTTGAAAAAAATATCTCCGGAAACGATTGGAAGGTCCATTATATAGAGGACAGTCCCGCTCGAATACACAGTACGTGACGCGTATACGCGCGAGCGTTGGTGAAGTGGAGGGACAAAATAAAAGAGCAAAGGAGAGACGACCTGTACACTATAAGTAATTCGATTGTCGATTTCGGACCGGAGCTACTTTACTGAACGAAAATCGATGGCTCGATGGAGGAGACGGATTGAAAAGGAGGGTAAGAAGAAGAGAAGCTGAAAAGAGCCGCTTTGCAGACGTATTCGCCGGCTAACTGGATAATCGAATAATAAACTGGGTCCGTCTCCTTTCGCATCCTCTTCCGATATTCGTCTCCATCGTGGTTCCGGTGGCAAATGAATTGCTGAAAAAAAAAAGCTGCTCCCCTCACTTATCATGGATAATATTATCTTC
Organism: Copidosoma floridanum; assembly: GCF_036245765.1. Lineage (NCBI taxonomy): Eukaryota > Metazoa > Arthropoda > Insecta > Hymenoptera > Encyrtidae > Copidosoma > Copidosoma floridanum. Next base: position 2,741,244 of record NW_028321907.1, on the reverse strand, counting down.
TTAATGGAGCATCACGCAATGAAACATGTAGCGATGAACAGACAGTATCTTGCGCTTTTGTGATTTGCTGAACATGATACGTTTCGCCCAGACCTCCTCGACGTGTTATCATCAAGAGTAAAATTAAAAGAGATCATGGCTATTTATATGCACGTATACGTAGAACAAAATATTCCGAGATGAATTTTTTTGTTGTTTGTTCCGCGTGAAATATATGGTAATGCAGTGCGCGTTATGTCACTCAACTGTCAAGTCAAGCGGACGAGAGCGTATTTATAGGGGCTTGATGTGTATAAAGCGCAATGCTCGTTCCTGTACGGAATAGAAAAACATAGAAAAACGGTGTGGCTTGGTGTCTCTCCATTTTTTGCTATGTTTGTTTATACAATATAGCTGATTTTGGCTGTACATATACTTTGCCATGTCCTTGAATAAAGGTGTACTATTGTTGAACGCACGGATAAGATTGTTTCTTTTGCAGCTTTTAAATATGTCTTGCGTCAAATTAGTATTGCGTCTAGACTAATGTTTACTTAAGATTTAAATTTATAATAAAGTTTCAAAAAAGTATTATTCTTAATTATAGTGTGTCCAACTGAGTAAATAATCGTGATTCCCAACTTCAGGTTCGCGACGCTGGCAGATCTACTTTTTTTTTTAAACTGAATAAAAGTGTGCGAAAACAAATTAATTGAATGCATAATTTAATTTCAAGTGGCAATTGTATAAATAAAAAAGTTTTTGAATACTATAAAATGGTTTTGTAAGTTTTAAAGTATTTTCATTCTTAGAAAATTTACGATGAAGTTACTCGTTTGCGCTCTCCTCGTCTCATTTGGCACTTGCGAGCGGATTTGTAAGTTGTATTATTATTATTATTATTATTGTTTTTTTTTTAATTGAGACAAAAATGAATTAAATTTAATAAACTTTTTTAGTAACGAAAAGAATGATATCACCCATCGCTGGAGGGCATACGTTTGATATAAATGTGATACCATATCAAGTGAGAAAATTTTATATTATATTGAAAACTTAATGCCTGTGCGATACTGCTGGCATATTCTAAATTTGTTTCGTTTTGTTAACAATTTCAGGCTCAACTTGTAGCGAATGAAGAAAATGTTACTTTTTGTGGTGCATCAATTATCAATGAACGCTGGTTGCTTACAGCAGCTCATTGTTTATTGTGAGTCTGAAACATTATGAAAAACTGTTTATATTCCAAAAATTCTAACCAGAAATACGTTTTTGTGTTATCCATGGGGTATTTAATACATTCACATTTTAGTTTGAATATTGAGATTTATCACGTGCGAACCGGCTCAGATGCCACGAGAGAAGGTGTACCGAGACGCATTGAAAGTGCCATTCCACACCCAGACTACAGCGAAGTCACTTATGAACATGACATTGGTTTGATCAAAGTAAGCCTTGGCGTAACAATATATTACGAGAAGTAACTGTGTTACATTAAAAGTTAAATAATTGATTGCAGTTGGAAAGGAGTATTAAATTCGATGACAAACAAAGAGATATTGCATTGTCGACTACAGAACCGGAAGCTCACGATGTTTTGATAATATCCGGATATGGCAAACAATTGGTGGGTTATCAATTTGAGCGATCAACAAACAACAATTGACTAATGTTTTTTGTTCATTCGCAGCCAATGTACAAGTTTGATCGAAGAAGTATGAGGGCGGCATTGGTTCCAGTGGTAAACAAAACGGAATGTCGAAAGCACTACGCTGAAATTGATCGTCCGATTTTTGATAGTGTGTTTTGCGCGGGGGACGGCCATAGTGACGCTTGCGAGGGCGATTCGGGTGGTCCAGCTGTGCTGAGTGGTAAACTCGTGGGTATCGTGTCCTCAGGAGTTGGCTGCTTGAACAACTATTTTCCCGGCAAGTACACGAGAGTTGATTTTCACCTGGAATGGATCAGAAACGTCACTGGGCTAACATTTTAGTATTAAACGAAATACCTGCAATTTTTCAGACATTGAAACGTGTCACACATTTGTCGTATATATTTTTTTTAAAATAAATAAACATTAATAGACGTACATACTATCTGCTCTTTCGATTATGAGAGACTACAATGTGCTACCCATAGCTTCAGGATAATTTTCCGTTACCCATTAAACGCTCATGTTCGATTCTCTTTCTTGAAAGTGTTAGAAATGTAAAAGTTATTTGAGATAAGTTCGGGCTTAAATTATTGGTCGTACATCACGGTAATTAATTATGATTTAATATTGAATTTGTAAATTTAGATGATACAAATTTTAACTGAACACTTGTGTTCGACAACAAACATAATTTTCGATAAAAACTAATGGCTACGTAAATATAATCTCATGTACTTCTCGCTAACAGCTGAATAAATTAAATTAATCTGAAATCATATCAAATTTGTACCTAATAGTGGGTTTAAAAATAGATTTTTATAAGTAAATATTATTGTTCAAGAAACTTAAGTTTGATTGAATGATTTAATAAAACATTAGTTAGGATTAACTAAAAAATCAATCTATGAAGAGATAAGCGATAAAAACTGCTTTTAACTAAGTAGAACATTTTTGTACGTATGGTGCAGCGGATTGGCTTAAAAACTTGTCATTTTATTTACCTGTATCGATACATTTCTTACTATGGTAACGAATGTACCAGCTATATATATTACTTACGTAACAGATGTCATTTTCAAAGTGTTATCAAGAAGTTCAAGATTTTAAATTCAAACATGCAACTGTATTCTAAATAAAAGAACATGGTTGAGAATTGTGTAATTTCTTTAATCTATAAACATAAAATACAGTTTCGTATCGGTTTCATCAGTTGTATTGAGAGAGTAAATCTAATAGTACGATGTACACTTTGAATTTTTACTAATTTACCATTTACTCAATACTTTCAAAGAGGCGTTTCCATTTGGCTCCTCTCTTTTTTCTCTTGGACAAATCAACTCAACTTATTGATAATTTTTATGGCACAATATTGTTAAAGTTTTTCAAATGAAAAAATATGGGTCACGTATAAGAAATCCGGGGTGTGATTGGTTGTATAATAACGTACCATAAATTAACGGATGCTATAAATACTTTATGTTGAATTCGTAATTCACTATGTCAAACATATTTTAATGATATGATTTATGAGAAGTTGTCAATAAAATCAAAATCTTGACCTAAAAGATTAAATTTAAAAAAGTAAGCAATCCAAGACCGGCTTTATTTGGATTCATTATCATAATTTGACATTGTGAAGGATAAGAGAATTCCTCTTAAGAGCGGACTGTGGAACATAACAGAAAAAAAAAAAAAAAAAATTGATACAAGTGTTGAATCAATGCGATGAGAAAAAAAGTACATATTTAAAATGTATAATTGAAATCTAAGCATAAGCAACAATATTGATGTACTACAGTTGATAAAAATTTATATTTGATTTATTTCATACGTACGATCTCAATCGACAATAGTGATGAAATAAGTAACGACATATGTGTAGAATGTAACAAGACATGACTTGTCTCATACGTGTAAATGTAATGTAAATCTGTCGTCGGACCTATATATTATGGTTGTTATACAATACATTAGTCGATACAGTTGTGGTTTTTCACTAAAATTGTAAATAACGATTAATAATTTTTTGGTAAAATTTTACGGCAATTCATTAATCTCGAAGTAAGCACCCACACTCTTCGTACATCTAATTTTTCACTGATCTCACAATCAGTGACAGGTATACCATGAGCGAAACTTTGAAAGCGTGTGTGCAGGGTATCGCTTTATTACCAACCTCGGAGAGAAAAAAAAAGGGAAGACGGGGTACCTCGCAACAGTTGAAAGAAATCTTTCAAGAGATCAATCAATAATACATATATACATATATATACATATGTTGACACAAAGACAGCCGTGGGCACATAAAATCCAATACAGCTCTCGGTTGGCAACTTGCTGGCTCAATCAAGAGCACTTTGTTCAAAACTTTGCGACACCCATTACGCATATACAGTGACGTGTGTACGTATACATCGCAGCACAACTGGCACGGAAGACATAATGTATATAGACCCTCAGAATCAAGATAACAAAAACCGCGAGTAAGTACAGAGGACGGGGGATAAACTGCGAGAGCTTGCGACACGCGTGTGTACGTATGTGCAGGAGGCGAGAGATCACGGAGGGCAAGAGAGAGGGGGGGGGGCGAGTGAGTGATTGCGAAGCGCGATAGGGGCAGGGTGAGCAGCCCCTCTAGCAACGCATATACAAACCCGAAGCTCGAAATATATAGCTAGGATTGAAAGCAGCGCGCATGGCAGGGAGGAGGGGGGGGCTTGAAAATAAGCGCCGGCTCGCTGGTAGGGGGCGCTCGTGATTTCGCGCCACCGGCGGCTGTACGTGCCCCCAAACCAGTGGATGCTGCGACGCGGAGGAGGTGTCTTCTTCGGTACAGGATCAGTAGATCGCGCCTGCGTGCCCTCCGTGCTTCGCGCGCGCCAGAGGTCCTTCACTCCCTTCGGCGATCTCGCGTCAGTTTTCCACCGAAAACGCGCGCGAGCCGTTCCAAGGGGGGAAGCTTCTCGCGCTGGTCCAACTTGGTCTATTTTTACTCGCGGCTCAAGAATGCCGGTGCTCTCGCGGCTGGGGCCCCGGTGAATATCGAATTTTCCTCAAGGCCGGTGGTGCATCGTTGCTGTTGTTTTTGTTGTTGCTGTCGACCACGGCCCCCCTACCACTGAGACATCACTCACGAAGCGAAGATGCGAGCCGCACTCCCGAGGACCAACAATGTGAGTACTCTTGTCACGCAACCCCCGGGGGGGAACCTTATGTACTGTATGGACGACAAAAGTTTGTATGATCAATATCCGTCAGGCAACTATCCATGAAAAATTCAATCGCGGTCCGATAAAAGAGAGCTCTGGAAAAAAAACAGCGTGCACACTCGATACGAGCACAGGAGACAATGTTCCAGGGGCGCTGATTTATCCGCTCGACGCGACTGTTTTTTTTTTTTTTTTTCTTTATCTGCCAAGGGTTCCTTCCTGGCGCTTTTATGATGCTTCATTTCCATGTACTTCCCTCCGACGCGGGACGTTGCATCAAACACGCGAGGCCAATAAAAAGCGAGCGATACGATTGCTCGTGAAACTTTGCCGAAAAAGAAAAGAGAGAAATTCGGACAATGCCCCTGTAATATTGAACAAAGCCGCAAAGAATGGCACCCGCACGTGGGCATCCTTCCCCTCTCGCCAATAGCAGCCGGGGGAGGGGGGTAGTTTGAAAGTTCGGCCCCGTGGAAATTTATACACCCCGGCACTCTCGGGCCGTATTCAAAGTTAATCCGGGGGCAGATGCCTGCCGGGGCGCTAACGAGCATAATCGAATTGCCGATGGGCTAAAAATAAACCAAGGGTCGATATCCTCTTTTCTCTTCCTGATTTATCACGGGACAATGGACCCTCCACGCGAGAGGAGAAACAACAGTGGAACCCCGACTCTATACTCTGTGGTTGCTGTTGTTGTTGTTGTGGGGGGCAAAAAAAAAAAGAAAAGAAAAAAACGAGGAGTAGGTAATGAGAAAAAATTGATCCTCCGCGAGAAATGCAAAATAACGAAGGTAGCTGCGAGGGAAGAGAGAAGAAGAAAAAAAAAAAAAAATGATAATAACGAGCCTCGTGCTTCCGTGTTTTTCCCCATAGAGCACGACTACGAGGTCTCTCTCTCTCTCACGGAGCGTGGAGCACGAAATTGACGTGTTCTTGCCTCGCGCACGGATTGTCACTCGTTTGCGCTCGCCACTTTTTCCACGCTCACCCCCGCATCCCTCGCTGGTCCTTCACCTGCCTACTTCTCTCATTCCGTTCTCGTTGCCGTGGCCGCTTGCTCTCGTGTACATACTTATACCCTACCTATATACACCACCACGACCATGGCGCTGCCGTCCGTAATTATTCTCTCGAGATTCTAGCTCACGTTTCCGCGCTATCGCATGCAGGGGCTCGCGCGCCACTGTGTCTATATTTAGTGTACCAAAAGTACAAGACGTTAATACGAGGGGGAACACGTGCAATGGCTCTTGCTCTCTTTCTTTCTTTCCCTCGTTCCCCCCCCCCACTGCCGCGCGACTCTGCAATTATCGCCTTTGTATTTAAATGAGGGCTCTCGCCTGCCGTCTGATGACTCTCGATTTTTCTTTTTTTTCCCCCGAATTTGCCAAACCCACCGCTACTCGTTTCTTACTCCTGTTTCGGGTGCACCACCGAAAAGCCTCATGTGCTTTTCTCCCCCCTTCTGTTGAAAAAAATTGGTATACGTTCGTCGATTAATTTGTATTACGCGGAAAACTCGCGATGACCACCCGAGCGCGTAGTGATAATGTAAGCGTAATTTCGCTGGCGTGAAAGTTGATTGAATTATTGTTTAATTACTCCCCCCTCCCCCTCACGTCTTTGTCGTTCGTAAAGTGGGAGCGGCACACTCTTATATATTCCCTTTGAGCCCAGGCACGAGAGCGAGCTAATTGGAGCGCCAAGCTTTTGCGACTCATCAAACGTTGTTGAGTCGCAAAAACAATTATGTGCGAAAAAAAAGGTGCCTAGGGGAGTAATTTTTAAAGTCACAAAGTATTTTGCGCAGCTTAGCATTTGCCGCGTGTGTGGCCGCGGAGGAAAAAATTACAGGGTGGGGGAGGCGCGATTCACCCGTACGGTTGATGGGATTACTCGGTACGATTTTTCCGATACAGCTCGTATGTAGTCGCGGAAAAATAAAAGGGCGAGCGATCGAGGGGGTGTACCGCGGTGGCAGGGGGCCTCTAATAAGATTTTCCGGGGCTCCCGCATGTATATGGTCTCGTAAAACGCGCGCGCACAAAGTTTAAAATTTTTATACGCGTGTCGCGCTTGAGACCACCCCACCCACAGCTATATAGTGTAAAAGCGCGAGGCCTGTAATTTTCCTCGCCAAGTCGCGCGTCAGCTACAATTTTCAACTCATCCTGCCGTTTGCGCGGCCACCTCGATTGTGAATTGTCGCCAGCACGTGCCTAGGGTTGCATATATTTACGTACGGGTATCGGAAAGGCCTTTGACTCTGGCTGGAGCGTTAATTTTTAAAGCAAATTCACCTTTTTTCACATCAACTGGAGGGTTTTTTCGTTGAATTGTCAACACCGTCTCTACAATCTTCGAAAGTACTGAAATTGAATGTGGGTGTTTATCTGTATGGATCACACTTGGTACGTACAGTAAAAACATACAACCCCTTGGAGGAAAAAAAATGCGGAGGCCACTTTACCAATTTCATAAAAAAGCATATCCGTCGAAAACAAGCCAACTAAACCAAACAAACTCTCTTGGGTGGAAAGAAAAAAAAAAAAATTTTGACGTAGGTTACATGAAATACCAGCTCTCTCCATACACGCCAATTTCCTTAAAATCACAAACCAACGGAAGTTGAAAAGATACTAAACAAGGTTTTCCCCATATGTATATATATATATTTTTTTTTTCTGTTCGTCAAATACCCAGTTTTTATCGAAATGTCGGTCCCCTCGTTGCAAAAACACCCACACTTGATGTGTAAATACAAGCCCGATCTCGAAATTTACAGCGAAGCATCTCAAAGGGAGCCGAGCTCGCGGGGCCGATCGATACCCCCGTGGCTTTATCTAGAAAATGAAATCTGTCGCGTCGGAGCTCCTTCATCCCGAAGGAAAAGACCCGGGACTGTATAACCAGCGAGTGCGCCGTAATATCGGCCCCGACGAAGCTCTACAACTACCCGTACACCGAGAGGGAGCCAAGACGTTATAATGGGCACATAGTAACGGTTAGCGCGATTCCATTGAAAAATCTTTCCGGGGGGGGGAGGGGGAAGTCCGCGAGATAAAGGGCCCTTCCTGCGTATACGGGACGAACGGAAGAAAGAGGGTCGGGGGGGGGGGAATCGATACGGGCACAGTCAGTCGCCGGCTCGCTCGAGAGATAATGACCTCCATCGTGAGGCTGGAAATTCCTCCGGGATGAATACATCCCCCGTGGTGCGAGGAATAATTGCCCCCCCCCCACCCCTTCTATACTTATAAACCCATTGGGTTTCCTTTTTTCGTACAATTTTTTTAAACAGCGGTACACGTTTCCATGGCTGGGTACTCCCTTTTTATCTCGAGGCACTTGACTTTTTCGAATTTTCTCGTGCAAAACTCACTCGAGCAACATCCCCCGTCTCTTGTACCATACGCTTTGTATGAGTGTGTAGTAGGTATACGGCTGCAAGCTCAAGCCTCGTTAGTTGCACCGAATAATAATTATACCCCCACACGTGTGCACGCTGTAAATACTGAGTTTTTGCTCTTTAATGGTGCAGGCCGCTGTGTGGAGGAGGAAAAATCGGTTCGTCAAAAGCAGCGATAATCAGTTCGAGGCTCAATCGGATGGGATGGAGGGAAAAAAAACCTCGCGTGCGAACGATGTGAAGGAAACCAGTGGGGGGGGGTCGTTTTTTCCGAGGAGTGGCATCGATATTACGTCCCGCTCAATTAATACCCCTTTTATATACGCGTGTACCGATTTACTTCCGAGGAGTAAGAGGAGAGGAGGATCGTTTCGAGTGGTTGCGAATCCCAGGCCCACGCGCGCTCTACCGATACCGAGCTGTGTGTGAGAGGATACTATACACGCGATGCTCGACCCTCTTCTCTCGTTTCATCGTCAAAGGGATCAAAGCCTATACACGCGTGCCTGGTACTAGTTCGGTGAAATCGCTGCTGGTAAAAATTTACCGGTGCGGGCCGATGGAACAAAATTGAGCATTTAACGAGAGTAATTTGCGGTAAATGAAGGCGACTTGGAATAATTGTTGTGAAGAAGAATAAGAAAAATGAGATCTTTTGTTACGTGACAGGCGTTGAACTGTATATACAATGCCTGTATACCGAAGGAAAAATATATTTCATATTTACACGCCCGATTCGATCGGTACATTTATACGCTTTCGTTAAACGAACGTGCAACGCAAAAATATATAATTTTAGGATTCAGTTGGTCTGAAAAAAAAACACGCCGTTTGAAACAAATTGGTATTTTATCGAATTTCATTTTTGATTGTGCAATGGAGGTGGAGAGGAACATTTTTTCGAACGAGTACTTCGTTTGGTTTTCATGAGAAATAGTAAACCAAAAAAAAAAGTTATGTATGTATGGACGTTCACGGTAAAATTAATTAACACGAAGCAGAGAGAAACTCAATAATTGCTTTAGGCAATGAGTAACATACATTTCACGAGAATTTGAATTGGAATAATTTTTTTTTTAAATTACCAAGTTGAGAAATATCCGGAAAAAACTAATTATACAAAGTCTAACAGTTGAAACGATTCTCTTAATTTGAACACTGTGACAATTTATTTTGAAAAGGTCGATAACCTGACAGTCGATTTTCTTATCATTTTATAAATTATCAGTCAAGTGCTAAGCCATTAGGCCATTTTCAGTGTTAATGATTGCTCCTCTAATGATGATTTTTATGATTAGATAACAGATCTACTAGTGTAATTTGAGACTCTTTGCCTCTTATATGATCTCCTTTTTCCGAAGTTAATAGTTTTTATCTTAGGTATGTACAAAAGTAGGTGCAATTAGGAAAATAAAAAAATTCTGGCGACACTCGACTTGTTTTTTTTCTTCTAAAGAGCCAATTAAATTCTATTGAAATGAAATTGGTTCTACTAGATTTTCTTGTTACATTATCTTTATTTTGGCTACACATTTCTTTCCTTTCATTATTACAATCGATGCACCAGAGTACTCGAATATTACTGTTGTGGTATGAACATTGATGTCATACTTGGGAAGGAATATATTTCGACTGTTTCTCTTGTCAACCAAGTCAAAACTTCCTGAAATCTGAAATTTTACATTTTCTTCATTAATAAGATTCTACGTGGACAAAAATATAGTATGAATTACGTGATGCATCATTGTCATGCCTACACACGTGGGCAGCAAAAATATTCTTACCTTCAAAATTTGAAAAACATTCCTGTTAACGTAATAATTATTGCTCGTAAGATATTCATGCTTGGGATAAATGGAGTCTGCGACATCATAGATTGCTGTATCGATCACGTAATCCTCATGTGGATAATCAGGGCGTACTCGAAGCCACTCCACTGGAAACTCGTGAATACAAAATTCGGTGGTAATAACGTGGTGTTTGTCTATTATTTTACCGGAGCATGTTTCTGTTGTGATCTCATTGCGATAATTGTACATCGCTGTATACGGCTTCACAACACTCACAAAGTACACCTGCTTCCTACTGGTATTGCTGTCGTAGGGCATTAGGTAACGAGAATCAGCTCCTAAAAGTATCGATTTCACAAAAATATTTAATAGGTTATTAAGGTAATTAAATACATGTCACGATGTTTTAAACGTTTTAGGGACACCTTGTAGATAAACAAATTTTTCAAAGAGAGATGATGATGATGATGATGAAAACAAATGTATTAATGCCAAGGTTTAATAAACATTATCATATAAAACAAGCATAAATATGAGATATGCCTAGTGATACATTATACAAAAATATAAAAGAAATCACTGACATTGTGACACTTCATGGTCATGGTCATTATTTCATAAGACAAGTTTAAATTCTGAGGCTAAGTAGGTAATGACGTAAATTACGATGAATATTATTTGTCATGTTGGGTCATGAACAATAATAAAAGACAAAAAAGTAGATTGTTATTAATGGCTGCTAAATTAATTTGATAAAATATACGTTTGTTTTTGAGCGTGAAAAAATTATTAGTCAAAAAATAAAGTTGAAATTTATTGTAACGGTTACATTGTTTAAAAAAAATGCCCTTGTAAAATAAATAATAAGATAAATTGACTAGGCTCTTGTATTTTGTGATCAACTAATTCGGCCTAGTTTGGAGGAACAAATTATCTTTCAAGTGCTGATGTTTAATTATTAAACCGCATTTACTTATACGCTAATAATTTTAGATGCTCGATAAAAAAAAGCCCGAAGCACGATAATGGGAAAAAACTATAAAACATGAGATGCCCTTACCCTCGAACATAAAAAGGCACGAGTAGGCGACAGCAAAAATCAGCACTGACTTCATTTTTCTATTTTTTGTTCGGATGCTTGGCCGAGGAAGATCGTCCTGGAAATAAAACTCAACGAGGTAGACACAGTATTCACAGCAACGCGAGAGAGATCGTTCCCTTTATCCCTCTCTTGTCTTCGCACGTCGCTCAATGTGAACTAATCCCACTACGCAGCACGGCACATAGCACCAGTCGCGGCATACTCTCCCTTCCAGTTTTTTATTATTTGTACATCCGAAAAAAAATTACGTTGCTAAGTTGATGCTTTGTTCGGACGAACAGTGAAGTTCATTATCATCGAATGCGCGACGTTAATGGATTTGTGAGCTCGTTTCTTGTTAAGTGGTGGTATTGCTGATAAGATGATATAGAGAAGCAATTGATTGAACAATCAGAAAAGATAGAACAGGGTCATTTAACCAACGAGCCTCGCACGGAGGTAATAGAGAACACTCGTCAAAACAATTACATTGAGTGGAAAATGAAGTGAAAAAGCAAATCTTTTTCATGAAAATTGAAGGTAAAAGTGATGATGCTATTTTTACCAACCTTAAGGACATGGAGCATTTAATATCGTGCCTTAGCGAGATATAAACAAAAAAAAACCATAGATTATTAAATTTAACGATTGTGTTATGTGCTTTGATAAATATTGTGTAGGAAAGTTAAATGAGGTATATGTTGTTTTTAAATATGAACAATGTCCCAAATTAAAATTACAAAATGATTATTTTCAACCCACTTTGTTACTATCTTGGTATTAATAATGACAATTTTTAATAAAATGCTCTGAACTAGAGGTACCCAAGTATAAAATAATTCCGGGAAACGGAAAAACTCGAAAAGCAAAAAAAAAAAAAAAATCCGATATCCAATCTGGAAATTCATTACCAGTCAGCAAACAAGCTAATCTCGTCGAATGCAATTATTACTAAAATCTGAAAGTAAAAAACTAAAATCTAAAATAATTGACTTGAGCTTTTTTTTTACAGATGATGAACACATTTTTATTCACTGGTAAATAAAAAAAAAATAAATAAAAAATAAAAATAACTATACGTATAACCATTAGAACGAAGAACCCAGCTCTTCCATTCGGAGCAGCCTCTCGGCAGTCGACGCTCCCCTTTTCAGCGCTTGATTACTTATTATTAACACGCCCGCTAGTCCTTATACGTGCATGGTATGTTTGTGTTGTTGTTGAGTCTCCATTTGATTTGAAAACGAGCCGAGGGATAAAGACGCCTTTGCAACCTGAGACTGGATTGACTTTTCCGAGCTCGAAAATCATTCCCACGAGTTATGAATAACTTTTTACTCCAAGTGACGACGGTCATCCCGAAACAAAGCGAAGTGCCGGTGTACTTGAAATCACCGTACTATCCGATCAAAAATTCATCCGCAAGCTCCCTCTCGTCCGCACTGCAAAGCTCGGTTTTTTCATCCCCTCCCAGGCCGCACTGTACAATATATATGGGGTCTCCCTCGGGATAATTAGAATCCAAAGAAAAGACCCGGGCCAGCCTGATATACATGTATGTGTGTATATATTCCAAGCGCGCAGGAAAGCAGGATCGATGGGGTGTTTTAAACTTTTAATGCGCTCGTCCGAGATTCACTTTGTCTTCGAGGGGGTGGCGCCAGGTACGGCTCGCCGATGCCTCGAGGCAGCTGGAAACAAGCGCGTGTAAAGGCGCGGAGCGAGGGTGCAAGGAAAAAGAGACAGGCAGGCTCCTCCCCGGACACCCTTAGCCGGCGCCAACCACGAGAAAGTAAACAAAACCACCATCGCGAGAGAACGTCAACCTTTGAGCAATGCAGGGTATGTATATATGTATATATACATGCAAAAGAGAAGGTCGAGCAAAAACCTATACTCGCAATATCCTCCCGACGCGGAAACAGAGGTGGGTAAATAATACGGAAAGTTGGCGCGATAAGCCGCAATATCTCTGTTTAATGACGCTTCGGGTGGAGATATACACCGAGAGAGTATTGTATTGTCCGCCACGGGGAGTCAAGACTTGCCAGTCGCGAGAAACCCTTCGTTTTTTTTTTCTTCAAAGTGCAGTACATTATTATATTTCCACTGGCGAAAGTGAGTTTTTTTTTTTTTTTTTTTTTTTTTTGCGGAAGTAAGCTTTCGGTTGAGCTTTTCCGGGAGGGTTGCTCAATTAGTCCGTTCTCTGTACTCGTGAATAATGAACGGACAAACGGAGTCGGTGGCCGAGTTTTTTTCACTTTCAAGGAGTTTCATCGCTGAACAAAGTTTTCCATCGCTTCGCTCGAGATGATTTGGGCTTCGAAAGAGAAAGCCTCCCTCTACGTAGAGACACTTTCTCTCCGCGGCTACTGCTGGAGGTTACGTGATAAATCGACGAGCAGGGGGTGCACAAAAAAAAAAAAAAAAAAAAAAAAAAAAAAAAAAAAATAAGGGCAACGAGTAAACTGCCCCGACGTCGCGGGCAATATATATTCCCTTTGCCGGAGCGAAGAAGCCAGCTGTCGGAGGGAGGGGGTTGGGTTTAAGGCTCAACAAATACTTTTCATAATTACACGCTCTTGGGCACTTTCTCCCGGGGAGGAACAGAAGAAGCAAAAGTGGTCCATTGCTCAACGTCGCCCGGCTGAAAAATGATGAAAAGCAGGGGCGGATCCCATTTTTCTCGCGTTTTTAATCCGACCGGCGCGGGATAGTCCGGCTCTTCCGTGGGTGGGTATGTATACGTGAAATCCCTTGGAAATTTTCCCCGGGAGAAACAAACAAAATAGCAAAAGCCGGGGAGGATTAACACGCTCGCTGTGGAATGACGCACGCGCCACCTCCTGTCCTCCTTGTTTTTCAAACTTGTGACGAGGCTCAAGAGACCATGTATGGAGCAGAGCTACGTGGAAAACAGGTCATCCCGCACGCGTACGTGCATATAATGGACGCCTTTGGTCCGGATTAAAAAAATTAAACTCGGCAAATCTCCTCCGTATATGCACTGTAACGTGGATTGAATCCTTATAGTATTAAACTTCATCCCGGGGAAAACACCGTTTGCGGGTAACGAGGTTGTAACGCCTCTGCGAGTTCTTTCTTAGCATTCATACCGATATCCATGGAAATAATAGCTTTGCAGTCAAACAAAAGAAAAAGCGGGGAAAAAAAACAGAGAAAAAGAAAGGAAGAAAAGCTCTCGACAAAGGAAACGGAGCAGCGAGAAAAGCTGCACGGAGAGTATATAACGGTCCGGAGGAGAGCCGCTCAAAGGCAGAAACAATTGCTTCAGATGCCGACCGAAGGAGAACGCGAGCTCGTATAAGCTGCGGAGAGCCGAGGAACGCAGTTTGGTCGGTTGTATACGTACACACTTTGCTGGTGCTTGCACGTTTTACGCTTACCCTATATATCTATATTGCACGAAAGAGATAGTTCTCTCTCTCTGAGCAGTACATACGTAGCTCGCCCGAGTCGGAAACGCGTGTTGTTAAATAATATCGTCTTGTAAATGTTCTTCCCTCGCTTATTTATATACTATTGGCCCATTGCTGTAGGGAAAAAAGATTTTTTTTCTTCATCCAGTTAAAAAAAACGATTGCAGATGATATAATTAAAGCTGCTTGTGTGTATCTTGCGTTTTTGTTATGGAGCAAATTAAAACAAACGAAAAAACCGCCGAGTATACGGTACTAGAAAATTTGCACGCATAAAAAACCGTGATACCGCAACAAAATCGTCCAGTGCTTATCGATTGCCCCGACCTCCCCAGGGGGATCCATCCGATATTCCAATAAACCCACCCGAGAGATGCGGGGTCCAATAATTACAAATTACCATCCTCCACCTGTACCTTCACATACAATATATACATCCATCCAATTAACAGTGGGCTGCAAAAAAACGCGATATTTGGCAATTTAAAGTCATCCACCCTCCTTAGCATGAGAGAGGGAAGAGTCAAGCGATCGGTTCAATCGATCTCGGTGCAAATAAGAGGGAACGAGATAAAAATTTGCAGCCAATGATTACAGCCCGGGAGTGCGAATGTAGGTCAGGCAAAATTACATATCGAGCCTCCCCCCCCCTCGGGCCGCTGTTTTACACCCCTACACGGGTATCTCCATCAGCTCGAGCGAGCGCTGTAGTTAACCGGGAAACCCTCGAGGGGGGGAGAGGCTGAGCCCCGAAATCAAATGCCGAGAGTTCATCCCTCCCCAACACCCCCCCCCCCGACCTATCTGCGGCCCAGAACTGCTGATTGACCGACGAGTTAATTTGAACCCTCGGATACGTGCATGTGAGTATACATACATATGTAGGAAAGGATTGATTGATTGAAAACGTATTTATTCATGCCAAGGGTGAAACACCCGAATGGCAGCTCACCAAGCGAGAGAGAGAGAGAGTCTTATCTTCCCGCACCGAGGACTGTACGCCGCGGTATATATTTTAAACAAGCGTGGTGGGGTCGAAAACTCGAGTGTCTCCCTCGTTGAGCGCGGGTGGAGCGACAAATTAGTTTTATTGCCGTGAGTGACAAATACGAGGGTGGGGGGGTGCCGAATCGATACAGCCCCATTTCGTACACACGCATTTCCCATCGATGATATAAATCGCGTCGACCCTCGCAATACTCGGGCGCTCGTTTTAAATCCGTTTCCGGAGGAATAAAATCAAGCCCGACTCGATCGAGGCCGAATTACCTCCCCATCATCCGATCATACTTTGGATGAGATTTTAATCGGTCGCTCTTGTAGTAGTTGTATCGGCTCGTGGACTATGTGTATTATGGAATTGACGGGGGTAGCGAAACGAATTCAAATAATCAATGAAGCATCCTTTTCGGACCCTGTACACCTGTACCCCCTTGCGTACAATCGCATCTCGGAGTGAAATCCACTTTTGGCTTGGTATATCCGACGAAACTCGACTTTACCGATAAACAGACGTATACACGAGTCCCGGAGGGGGGGGGAACTTGCATTGGATGGATATATATCTTTGCAGTATAGAGCCCAAAGTTAGAGCTGACGCTCGCTCGCGGCTGTTTTCGATACTTGTGTACATCCATCCCGTCGCATCTCAAAAGTTACAAGCCCAACGTGCACGCGATGAATTAATTTTACCCGCCCGACTCGCAAGCGCCGTTCACTTCACGTAATTTGCGATTTGAGTTCTTACAACTCCCTTTACGAACAGTTGAGGGGGAGGAGGGTATGGATATTTACTTGTCACCAAAGTGCATACACGCCTACGATTTATCCTTCGCTTAAGTACCCGAGGATTTGGCCACTAAATCGTGAATTGTACTTTTGAAGTTTACACACGCGAGAAGGAAAAAGAAAAAAAAAGATCGAGTCGTACGGCTCCCCGATTCGGTTTTAAAAGCTCAATCTCGGCGCGCCCCCTTGAAAAGCTTCCGAAGAGGGCCGCACGTACCAAGGACCAAAAGTGCCACTCTCTCTCTCTTCCCCTGACCGCGATAGGTATATGGACGCACGAGCAGACACCGCGCTCCCCTCCTCGGTGTACATATATATAACACACGCGTACTCGGGCACGTACCTCCGAGCTGGTGCACTCGAGAGAGAGAGAGAGCTCTCGCCACCCCCCGTGGGTGTTATATTATCACGTGTACGTATATACCTCGATCTCTCGCTCGATCGTGAGATTTCAATCGTCGGGGCACTGAATAAACTATACCTGCTCCTATCGATTCTCACACCCACCCCCCATGTACGCGGATGATAAATTCATCGCGGCGCGCTCCTCCGAAGATTTCCCGGGGCTTTCTCTCTCCTCTCCCTGCAACTACGAGAGCGCGTGGAGGATCAGGTTGGATCCGAGGGTAAACGCCCCCCAGGTGATTTCACTCCCGGGACGTGGGAGCGTGTTTACGAAAAGCGCGGACGCGATGAATAATTCGGGCGGTAAATTGAAAAGGAATACCATTGGATTCCGCGCTTCTCTCCATGACCCTCGTTGCGAAAAGAACGGAACAAAACGTAAATATATATTTATAAAACAACAATTGGTCCATCCCCCAATGATGCACCGTCATGTGTGTGTATCGGTTATACATACGAGCTGTCGATCGGGTAGATACCCAGAAACAGGACGTGGGAATAGTAATAATTGCAGTGCATGTATAGTTAGCTCTGGGTTCGTGAGTCCATAAACAGCTCTTTGGGCACCACACCGGTGTGTAGGAGCGAGAGAGGATCGACCGAAACAAAAAGCTCTCTCTCTCTACCCTCCCGCCACACGGAGCCGTTGGAAAATCAATATTTCGGGGCTGTCGCTGAATGCCGGGCATGTACATACACCTACGTACCGCCTGATATGGGGGTCTCGTATATACGGGCAGCAGCGGTGCAACTCTGCCGAGGCGAGGATTGAAACCCGCTCTGGCTCTCGACGTTCCTTTATCATTGCTGTTGCACTGGTTTTTTCAATCACAAGTTTTAGTCGTGTATTGATTTTGGTTGCACTATACGCAATCAACCAAGTACATAAATACCGCACATCTGTGCCAAAGTGACGGGTAAATGAACACTTTTATATTTATTTATTCCATTCCGGGGCGTAAGAGCCCCTCTAACTTTTAACGCCGCGGCCTCCTGGCTCCCTGCTGTTTTTTGCCAAGTGAATATTTCACACCTGGAATTCCCAGGCTTCCAAACTTTGGAAAAATTTACTTTACCAGCAACACCCAACCGATGAAAAATAACAAGTAAGACGTGAAAATAAGAATAAAATAAAAAAAAAAAAACACTTCTTCGCTCTCAAAGTGGTCAGCCGTGAAAACGTACACCCCCGAGGAAAGAGCACCCGCGCAAAGAACCATATTACTTCGGGTATCGAGCGCGGCAATAAACACGCGCTACTCCAGAGAGAGAAAGAGAGCCGACAACAAAAAACCATCATCTCGAGGATTCGATGGCCATTATAATGCCCCCTCCTCTCCGTCCATTCAACGCTATACATGCAGGTACTGGGCTACAACAAAAAAAAAAAAGGAGCTCATTGTACTCGACTCCCCTTTCTCGGCGCGTCGCGAGAAAAATAATCGGTCACCCTGTACGCATATGTACACACGTGTCCCTCGCGCGATATCGGTTAAATACTTGATGCAAGGGCTGATGGCCTTTCTTTCCTCCCCCAACTCCTCGTCCTTCGCGTGGCGACATGTATAAATAAGCGACCGAGGGGTGGTTAGTGGCCGAGTATAATATACAGCACGTCAGCGAGTAAGCGAGCGTGCGCGCATCTGTTGCGAAAAAGAAAAAAAAAAAAAGGTGTCAGTGAATCTCGAGTGGCCGGGCGCACGATGCGGAAGAAATAAAGTACCCCCGGGTGATGGTGGCTGCCTACAGTGGCGCACTTGTGCACATCGGAAGGAGGTTGTGTATATATATACATATATATGCGTGCAGGACTCGTATAAGAAAGAGGATATATAGCGTCAGCTTTTATAACGACGCCTTTTGAGAGATCTCGCGCCCAAAGTGTTGTACACATATGCGAGCGAACGCCCTTGCGTGAAAGGCTACGTATGCGTGCATAAAACAAGGTGTACGGGGGAGGGGGATGGATATATATATAGGTAGTGTATAATACGTAGATGGCATCTTGATACGTGGGCCCTCGGGCTTCCATCCCCCTTTCGTTCTGTGTCCTCGAGCGTGTATATATGTACGTACACGCAGATGCGGCTGTGACGTTGCTGCGACGAGGTGAAGCAGGATATTACCCACGGTATCCGACGATCGACTACTCCAGCTGAGCCAAAGTTTGATTATAGTCGTCTATCACGTGTGGCCATATAGTATACCATGTACACGTCGATCGTCGTGGATAACTGTATAGATGGGACTTTTTTTTTTTTTATTGGGTGACAGAAGTTTTGATAAAACAATATACATTTAAGAATACTGGTACAAAATACAATTGGTCCCTTCAAAAATTAGAGGTGGGGTGGCCAACTTCCCAAACCTTTTGCTCGGAAAAGGAGAAGTATTTATTTTTCCCCGTCAGCCCGGCGTTTTGCTCCACAGAGGGAATACTCGAGGAGAAGGCGCTTTCTCTCTCTCCTCCGCCATGTGTACTTATGTATACCCGCACGTGTATAGCGTTGAATTTCTGATGCGCCAAATTGCCCCTAATGGACACACCTATATACCTTTTTTCTCCTGCGTACAGCTAAACGCAAGGGATTATTCCTGGGGCTGCAACTCGCGGAGCAGTAAAAAAAACAAAGGTGAACGGAAGAGAAGACAGGATGCGAGCGGAGGTAGAAACAACAGAACGGGGATGGGGAGTATAATATGTGTACACTTGCGCGTAATTGCGTCGCCCCGGCGTTTTTTTCATCCGCAGGTGGCTGAGCAGAGGGAAAGGGACTCTCGCGTAGGTGTATAGGCGCGGCAGCCGCGACGCTCAATTCTCCCCCCCCCCTCCATTGTCGGAAAATCGTCCTACAAGTGCGGCGAAAAAGCTGGACTTTTAAAGCTCCCGGTGCGGACGACGAGGCCCATACACTTTTCAAGTGGAAGAGAGCATTATACCCGCGATGCGTGTACCCTTTCCTCCCCCCATCCCTTCTCTCGGTGGGTATTCCCGGAGAAAAATAGAGCCAGGCAAAAACGGACGACGGGAAGAACAATGCAGGCACATACGCGCGCGCGTGTGTGTATATATATAATGACGGACCAGCCGCGCAATCGCTGCTAGCTTTTCATCCCGACGAAAATAAAAAGCCTGCGGCTTCGCGCATAAATGTCTCCCCCGTACCGCGGCGCATATGTATACACGTGGCGTGCTCTCTTCGATAATGCGTCCCTTTTAATATACCTCATATATTATATACCCTCTACTCGTGTATTGTCTTTGGGAAAATCGGTTGGCTTTGAGATTCGTCGCGTCACTTTTGCGCGGTATATTATATCGATGCACAGTATTGCTACTGCGCTATTGAGAAGCCCGTCGTTGTTTCATTCGTGCGCAATGAGGCATCTAGCTGGAAATATTACTATATTAACCATCTATTTGTACATAATATAGTGGGTGCATTTGTATGGGGGGAAAAAAAAAAAACTGGTAGGGAGAGGGAGCGAGTGGGGTTGCCATCCCTCATTATATCCCGGGCACAATGGTGCATTTGGTATCGGCATTTCCGCGGATTCCAATAGAACTTAATTGGAGGAGGTCGCACCTATGTATACTCCGTGCGTACAAACACGAGGGAGGGAGGGAGACGCGTTTCCAGCTGTCAAACTCGTTAACTCGAGAGATGCGGGACCGGTGGCTTGAAAAACGATCGGTTTCGCCGATCGCGGGGCACCGATGCGCTTTGCCACGCTGCAATCCCAGCGTGGACGTGTAGTATACCCACTACACCTACTGCAAGCACATAGACACGCCTGAATATATATGTATGCTATGCTTGGATAGAGGTATATATTGTATACACCAGAGTATAGCATAGGGAGGGTGAGAGATCGATGCCGGGCCGCTGACAGCTGCTGCAATACTTTTTTTTTTGTTTTTTGTTTTTCAATCCCTTTGGTCCCGGAAGGTTTGAGCGGGAAATTAGAACAGGGAATTTCTTTTTTTTTTCTTTCTTTCTTTTTTTTTTTTTTTTTTCATTCACCTGACCTTGCGCACTCGCACGTACGTGTGGGAAGAAGGATCGTTCTTGCGACCCGAGTTTTAGGGGGTGGCTGCTCCCGAGATGTCTGTTTCTGACGTGTGCGGGGGTTTGCTTATACCTTTTTTTTTTTTTACTCGGAGTTTCGTGTTTGTTTTTGCGGGCCAGGGGGGGTTAACGGGTCGCCTAAATGGCTGCTGGGGGTGCGTGTGATGTGGGTGAGCGGAGATTTATTACAAATATTCCAAGGCTTTCCGTTGGGGTTTGAATTTGTTTAACGGTGATTCACAAGTTTTTTCCTTTTTTTTATTTCCCTCGCTTGGTAAATGGAAGATTTTTCCAAAGTTAAATTGAATGAAGGTCCCGAGGGTGGGTCATGAGGCGTATCTATCGATGGGACAAGTTTTCATACAAGAGAATGAAAGAAAATCAAATGAGTACCTTTTACGGTGGCTTTCCCCACAAAATGACTGCGAAAAGTCATCACAACCAAACTACCCCCGGTAGTATTGATTACAAGATTGCATCCGAGAGTATATACATCCGAAAAAGCAATCGCACGGAAAACGCGCTTAAGCTCGCGAAGCCCCCCCCCCCATTGTTTACTTCCTGCAAAGGCACGGGCCCCCCAAAGATTTTCCCGACACGCATTTTCCTTTCTCAGCAACTGCCGCGCCATCAGCCAAACACAATAATTGCGAGCTCCGGAGGGACAAGTGTAGGAGCAAGACGCGTCGCTTAAGGAAGATTAATCCACCGCCTCGCTGTACGGTCCGCGCGTGTGAGCTCGGATTAATGCAGCCTCGAGTAATTGATTAGATTCCCCCCCGCCTCTCGCTGCGAGTCAAATGGCACCTCTACCGATAAATACGTGTGTGTACGAGAGTATACTGATGAAAAAAAAAAAAAAAATAAAACACAAACATTACCTTTCGCGCTGCACACACTCGCGTGCGCTTCCACCGACGGAAAGACAAACACGGGATTCACGTTCGCTCGCGCATCAATTTCGTAAAGTGCATCGCTCGACCAGGGGCGGCCTTTTTTGCCACTCGGCACAAACTCTCGGCTCCCCCCTGCCCCGCTATTCCTCTTCGCACGTGTTTTCTCGCTCTCGCGTTTGTACAACTCGCACCCCCCTCCCAGCCGGCTCGATTGTCGTAGCGGAGACTCGTTTTTTTTTTTCCCCCTTCAAACTCCCCGCAGTGTGTTTTACTCGTTTCCCTCTTTCTCGTACTCTTCCCGTGGCTGGGCTTTTTGTGCAAGACGAGATTTTTTTTTTTTTTTTCTTTCTCTTGACGAGCAGCATAATTTCACCCGCGGTGGCGTGGTGAGACGCTGCGTACGAGTAGTTTTTTTGTGCTCATCGGTGTGCCTGGGAGGGAATGATTTTTGCTACGCTACACAACCACACGGAGGGGGGGAGGGAAATTAAAAAGACACGTTTTTTGGGTCAGATACGTGTTTTTTTTTTTTTTTTTTTTTTTTTTTTTTTTTTTTTTTTTTTTTTTTTTTTTTTTAAGAGATTTTAATTCCAGCATCGAGTTATCGAACTTTACGCGTATTTGTCGAAACATATATTTGTTTCATTCGATTCCGTGAGTTACGCAGTTTTTTTTTTTTTTTTTTCATTCATAATTTACGTGAAAAAGCAAAATTACAAATGATACAAGGTGCAGTACAAAAATAAGAGAACGAGATGAGGATAATAAGGAGTTGTAGGATAATATTTACAAAGGACAAGATGGAATCCCAAAGGAAATTGAAAAAAAAAAAAAAAAAAAAAAACATAGAGAGGAATAGTTTCAGACACGGAAACAAAGGTAAAGTTAAACTGATTTAGTTTACAGAGAACGTGTAACGCACCTGTATCACTATACCAATTTAAAACCACGTCTCGAAAGAGTCGTTGGACGGACAGAGATGTACATCGAATTTTCTCCGCGTTTACGGTGCACCTATGCACATAGCGCGTGGACGGTAGGAGCCCCTTTGGCATCCAGTATACTGTAGCAGCTGCCACGTGTAACGAAATTTGCGCGGCTTTCAGAGATAACGTATACGAGCGAGGAAAGGTAGCTTGTATCTCTCGACTACATTCCATACGTATACAAAAGTATCGTACACTTTGGTGGTGTTGCTGCCCTTTTTGAGATCCACGCGCGGTTCGAGGAAATAAAACTACCCCCATAAAGTAAGGCAAATGGCGCGTGCGGTCTCCTCGTTTACGCGATACCTCTGTACGCATATGCACCCGAAAACGAGGTGGATAAAGTGTTTTCGCGCGCGTTTCACGTCGACCCCACAAACGGCTTGCTTTAGCGTCGATTGAGCACCTGCTGCGTACACGTATACGTAGTGGCTGTGAAATCTTGCAACGGCGGTATATATACCCACCGCCACGGCCTGCTGACTACACAAGTCGTGAAAAAAGAGGGAACGGGGAAAAAACAGCCCAGACGCAAAGCTCCCTCTATACACGAGCGTATGCTCCCCAACCAACGGCTCCTCTATATGTATATATATATATATATATATATATACATATATGTGTGTGTGTGTGTATGCACGAATACACTACACCGAGTTAAAAGACCCGCTCGACTTGAACATACACATGTACATCTATGGGGAGGTACACACGAACAACCTTAATGCAGCCTCCTCCACCGTGACTTTTGCCCCGCAACGAGGTCCATTACACACTCGCGTGCGCGCCCACAAATCTACCCTCCCGCGCTCACGCGACTCTGCAAAGGTATACCTTATAAATATGTACACGCCAAGTGTTTATATGCACGAGTCCTCGCGCTCGTTTTACCTTTGCCGGGGGCGACGTTTATTCGTTTATACCTGCGAGCTCGTGGCACAGGAGTTGTTTGCTCCTTTGAATTAATCGTCTTGTTTGATCCATGAGAAAAGAATAACCGGAAAAATCGCGCGGTAAAAACAAACTATACGTACCCACCGGCCGTACAATTGTCGATAGGCAAGGGAGAGGGAGTGGCCGATACGGTGCGACGGCTCGTTGTGCCAAAGTCGATCGCGCTTTGATTAAGCACCCGGGCGTTCGCTCGCTCGTTCATATTGTATACTCCCAAAGACAGAGAGCCACTCGCCCTCCCATGCACCAATATATACCCCCTCGTAAAGTGCATATAATTATATATACTCTCGCGTGTGTATAGCACAGCCGGAATATTCCTCTTTCCGTGCAGCTGATGGTATAACGTTACGCCGCGTGTGGGTAATGCCCGTTCCTGTGCCCTCTCCGTATACCGTACTATATACCCGATTTCGCTCTAATTAATGCCCGTTAATTCCCCAGGCACCGCTGCCATGCGTGTTATTTCGAGCGGTTCATTAACCGACTGTGCCCACCCCTTCCCCGATTTTTTTTTCCGAGGGATGGAATTGCACGCTTTCGGGTGGAGAAATACTTTTCATCCGGCCAAGGGAATCGTTTGTTTTTTTTTTCCCCACATATTTACGTGCACGATTAAACGCGTCGCGGTTTCCGAGGGCCATCAGGGGTATACGTGATAACCTGCGCTTTGCCTCGAAAAATGCGCGGTCGAGCGGAATCGATTGAAGTTACTGGGGCGCGTTGAGGGTAACAACACCGCGGCTCTGGGCTTCGCTAATTAACAAAGTTGACCCGATAAGCGGCTATCGGTTACTCGGGTATGAAAGACGGTTATCGGGTAAGTGTATTTTTGTTAAATATGTAACGTCGAATATTACACAAAGTAGAGAAAAAAAAATTGAATGTTACCCGCAATTTCACCGACTAATGTTTAAAAGCTTCGGTGCAATCAGCAAAGTTTCGGCTACCAGCAACGCGAGCCCTTTTTTTAACGATACGGTGGAAAAAACGGCCGTTTTCTAATGAAAACGCACGCATTGTTTTCCGTTATGACGCCCCATTGACCATTTTGGGTCTATGAGGAAAAAAAAAAGCTACGCCGTCATCAGCAAAATGAAACTTTACAATCCAGTGCATACTCGAAACGGAGGATAAAAAAAAAAAAACATTTGCAGAGTCACTTTCGCGCGCGCGTGTACGCAGAGCTCCGAAAAAAAAGGATGGTATTCGTATTGCACGGAAAACTTGACAATGAAATTGTAATATGGGTACAGGAAAGGGGGTGCGTTCGAAACACGTTCCTCCCCCCCTCGGTGGCTTTATTGCCGTCACGTGCCACGCAACAGTATAGGTGGGAGGTAGAAAACAACCCATCGGTGGATCGAAGGTGTCTCTGGAGGGGCGAGGCAACGACAACAATGGACCCTCTCTCGTGTGTGGGTGTGTTATTTGTCCTTATATGCGATGATAATGTGCGCACCGGCGGGAGGCCCTGGCTATATACCATGCATACATGCGCTCTCTCGTTTGCTTACCCAACCCGTCGCACGGCCGGGGCTTGCTGCGCGCCTATTATGGACCTGCTGCATTGTCAGCGGAAATTCAAAGCAACGCGCGCAGGAGCCCTTGCCACCTGAATCATGTACACGCTGGTAATTAACTTTGTTTTTTTCTTCCACTGTCTATCAGTCTGAATGCAAAACTTTCATTTTTTTTTTCTCTCTCTCATCCAATCGTGCGCCAAGCAGTGACGCTCGGATTGATTGAAATTTCGAGTGGCTGGGCCGAGGATGCGTTTGCTTTTTATTCCGCTCATAGTCGACGTTGTGTGTAAATTGATGTTCATCGACGAGCCGTGTCTTTCTGGGTAAATTGAGTGGTTGCTTTTTTTTTTCCTTCTCGTAAATAAACCGATGAAACAGAAATCCGTCACTATCTCGTGGAGCGCATCTCTCCTCCCCTAAATACATCGCAGAGGCCTTGACGGTGCTTTGGTGGTTATCTCGTGAAGCAACGCAGTCCATCTCTCGGGGAGTCTGTCGAGTAAAAATGAAAATGAACGAGAAAAAAAAAATTGCAGAGATAGGGGCGGTGTCCCAAAAAAACAAAAAAAAAACAAAAAAAAGGTAAAACACACTGTCAGGGAGGGTAGCACAATATCATCCTAATACGCGTATGGGCCAAGCTGCGTGTAGTCCGATAGAAAGAAATTCATGGATTCCCAGAGAGGACGAGCGAGCGCTCTTTTATCGCTCCGGCCCGGCGTTCTTTGTTCAAGCCTCTCTTGCTCATATATCTCTCTCTCGCCCTCATGCACATATTCGTAGGCATATTTTCCACTCGCGCGCAATTTCCATCCCGTATGCCGGTGGCTGTACATATACATATATATGTGTATGTGCGTACCGGTGCGTAATTAGCGCGTGCATGTGCACCAGCGGCGCATGGTATAAAAGAAGAGGAGGAGCACCCCCCGAGCGACCATTATTCGGCGCTTATGCACTTTCACCTCCATATCCCACGACTTTTACCCCCGAGCCGTTTGTACATATTTTAACTCCGACGACAGGCTGGTCCTCCCACTCCCTATACGTATCTCGAGTACGTCTGCGCTTGGGTACAGGGGAGAAAGAGGGCTCCGCACATACACGTATACAAGCGTAAAAGAGCGAGTCGATCGCTTGTATTATCGGGGTATCGGGAATCCCCTGGTGTACCTGCCTAAGCGCCACTCGTGCCCCGCTGTTAATATCGATGGGTGCGCGCGTTATCTTCGGGGATTATCTCGGGAATCGCTGGCGTTGGAGAGCGTGGATTTTGCTTTCGAAGGCGAGTTGAGCTCGCTTCGATGATCTTGATGACAAACGATGCCATAGATTCTTTGTCTCATGGCCATACGGATCCTGTATATCTTGAGCGGATCGCTTTTTCCTTCGATTCCTCTCGATACTTACACTAGGTTTACGTACATCCGAAACTCTGGCTTGCTTTGCTAATGAATCAAGTGCACGATGTTGGTTGTGCCGGGTCTCTTGGGAAAGAATGAATTTGACCACCTATGAGATCTAGAAAATAGTATGACGTCCCAAAATCAAGTGAATTGTAATTTCTTTTTGATGATTGATATTACATATACATCGTAGTGCCGCAGCAACTTCCCAAGAGGCAATGAAACGTTGATTCAATACGAAAAGGCTCTTCTCCCTGTTCTTAGCATCGCGTGGACAAATGACTCCTCTCTTCGCGTCTCCCGTCAAATAGTTCCGGGCGCCCCGAAGAACGGCATCCGCAATAACCATTCGTTCGCACTTACACACGAGCAGCCATCGCGTTAACGAACTCCTTCGTCCAGACCGCTCGACTCGTTTCGTCTTGTGTGTTATATCCCTGGAAGTCGGCTCTCATTGCGCGTGCCACGGAATTTTCTCCCCCATCGCAAACTTGGGCGTTGATATACTTTTTCAATTGTCGTGCAACAGTATTTCTTGATAAAAGAATTTTTTTACAATTACTATAACTACGGTGCTTAATGTAATTTCGTTTCTCCAAAAACAATGCATACTCTGCTCTCAGTGTTATGAATAGTCATGAATCAACAAATTTTTAAAGCAAAAAAAGAATAATTTTTATTCGAGAAGAAAAATCTTTTCTTTTTTTTTTGAACTTTTAAAACATCCATAAAATATTTCAATTTTCTACACAGAATATAAAATAAAAAATTCAAGTATATTCGAAGGAAATAATCGTGATTGTGCGAACATAATAAGAGTCAGTTACCAAACGGGTCATCTCTAGCTCGAGCATTGTGCAATAATCACCTCCTCGCCACATTTTACATTCTTATTCGTGGGGACTAGGACAATTTACGATCTTCAATAGCATCCCCGTACAACGCCTCGATCGATATCGATGATGCACACCCGTGGAAAGCCCATCACGGGAGAGACGCGAAGGAACGTGCGAGGCTCGGAGTGCGCGCGAGCGCACGTGCGAGTCGTTCGTAATTTTAATGAAAATACCGCAGACTGGTTGTCCCGAATTTTAATTTCCATCGCCGAGTCAGACGACGGCGATATTAACGATCCCGAGGCGCCTTTTATTGCACCCCCGTCGTCTTGCAATGCCAGCCTTGGATTCCTCGAGGTCGAGAGAAATGCAGCCCGACTCGTCCGCATCACCTTATATTATACCGGTGACGCGCGCTTCTTGTATTGCGGGTGTATGTGCATTTGTACGCGTACACCCACACTGTACGCGCGGATCCGTCTCTACCGATGATTATGAAAGGAGTACGTGCAGACAATGGGAGAAAGGGGGAGGAGAGAAATCGCGCGCGCGAGGAGCACAGATGCCCAAAGGGTGGATGAGGGAAAGGGGAGGCTGGCGCGGTTTAAAGGGAGAGCGAGACAAACGCAAAGGACGCTGTTGCTGGAGCCCGAGGTCGTTGAACCTCACTCCTTTCCTCTCACCCCCCCCCCCCCGACGAAACACATTGTGTACTTGTGCACAAGTATACGTGCATACTATACATACACAGAGGGATTTTGGCTTGTGCGGTTTATTAAGCTTCGCTTGGGTTTCGTATACCTACGCGGACTATTATCGGATATGGATGGGGAAAGGGTGGTCGCGCTAATTTTCAAAAGTGCTCTTTGCGGAGAAGGGCTGCGTGTGGGTGTGCTCTTCCAAGAGGAAAAGATTCAGGTGCCGGGGAAAGTGTGCCGTGCATGGTATAAGGAAGGGGGGAGGAGTGAAAAGGAGAATGCGGAGCTCGAAGATGCTCCCCCTGCCGTGTGGCCACGGTGCTGGTTAATATATTATGTACCTTTGTTTATTTTATGTAAGAAAAAGGGCCCTTTTTTAAAATTGTCACTGTGCTTCCATTCGTATGGGTGTATCCATCTCACGCATCGCGGAGCAGCGTATTTACGATTGTACAGGTGTGAAATCTTGGTTGACTGAGTCTGGCCTTTTCGTCACCCAGCACTGCGCATGGCTTTTCAATGCCAATGTATCTTCAAACAGCGTTTACTCTTTAGGGTACACTGATTTTTTCGCACAATAGTTCACTGCACGCTTGTGCGTGTGGTTATTTGAGCCACGTCTGACAGTACGTTGACCCGTTCTACTGAATTCCCATTTTTGCATTTGTCCGCGTCTGACCACACACTGATCTTTTCTACTGAATTTCTATATGTTATTTCACTACGTCTAACCATACGCTGGCCTATTCTACTGATTGTCTATTTTCCACGATTAGACAGCCAGCGCAAAGCGACTTTTATCTCCACTAATTGACAATGAAACGTCGATCATCACCAGTGCCCAATCGACGACCTGGCTGAAAATGACCTCATGGTTCAGATACACATACGGTATTGATAAGTTATCGATCACCCATATGTTACATCCACGTGTTTGCGATAATCTCACTTTTGCGAGTCAATTTTCGTTTACTCCGTCGGGCCATATCGGTTGATTTAAATATATCACATCTGGCTGCCGGCTAGGTGCCGAAGGAAAAAAGAGAGAACGAGCGCGTACAACTTTGGGCACGCATCAGCGGAAAAGTTTTCAGTACCTACATTCTGCCGTATAAGACACGAGGGGGGGGGGGTAGTATAGAGTACCGAGTGAACAATGGACTCGAGTGAATGAGAAATTCCGACGAGAGAATTAGAGAGACGGAAGGAAGGTACGTAGGGATTGGCGTCCACGCGCGGAGGTTGGGACGAAAAGTTGGACATCTCGATGGCTCCATGCTCCGCGCTATCTCTACAATCCGTGAAGAAGGTTTCTCCCCTCTGCCAGTGCGCGAACCATCAACAAGCTGCTCGGGAGTAAAAAAGATACGTGACTGATATCGAGAGCAACTTTTCCCTGCTTTTATACACCCCACCCCCCTCCCCCACCTCGATATCTTACCAACGTAAGTAGGCACTCCAAGGACTTTGCACACTTCTCTCGCTCGAATGGGCGTCAGCGTTCCGGGGGATAATTTAATCCCATCCACCCAGCTTGAATGAACCTGTGGCGTGTCCATACCAACTCCGAAGGAGCCTCGCCCTTCTGTCTCCATTTCCACCTGTACCTGGAGGGCCATTGGTTTGCAAGGCACGTACGTACGCGCGAGTGTCCAAACCACGGCCGAATTAAGTCTACATGTATATGTACACGTGTATGTATATACATACGTCGATTGCGTGGGACGCGGCCCCTCTACCGTATGTAGGTAGGTATTCAGATCAGTAGGTCTCCCGTGCCCAGGAACCACGAAAGGGGACACGGAGGATGCAAGCGCGGCGTAATTGGATTTCCAGTGGGGAGGGTAGAAAGACACCCCAAGGGCCAATTAGAGTACCCCGCGCGCGTGTACACGCGAGGTGTGTAATCAATACCTGTACGCGTACATCTTGGACCAGCACCCCCTGTATACAGCCAGAAGGAAAAGGGCTCCTTATATATACCTAAACCCCCTCCTCCCTCGGGCGATGATTAGGAGGAGGGGGTGGAGAGAATTCGCGAGGGCAACCAAGTGTCGGGGCGCACAATTACTCGGGTTTTAATAGAGAGGGGGCTTAATTGCCGGGTAGGGGGGTATAGGTGCAGGCTGAAGTGATTACATGTATACCACTCGGGAAATTGCTTTTAGCGCGAGCTGTCATCCCCGTCCTCCCACTTCTTGTGCCCACTCACTGGCTACTCTGTGTGCCGTCCATACTCTTCGTCTCCCCTGTGTGGTGCCAACGTCCATCTTATTTCCTTGGGATTTTCGAGCGCTCCGGTTGCGCGTTTTTAAAGAGCTCTCCTGTTATATTCATTAGCGTGCCATGGTAGCGAGTGTGCCAGGTTCGTGGGGGCCTTTCTCTATATTTGGCTCCAAGCTCACGTAAAGTTGTTTTAATTGTGCGTGCCTGTAGTGACGCGAAAGCACGCGTATTCGATACTAGAGCCGAGAGGTAAACTCGCGCTTGTATTGTATTCTCGTCATTCGTTCGCGCTACGATTCAATTCGATACAGAACAATCGAGTTGGGCACCATGACAAACGGGGTGTTTTCTCTCTCTCTTTTGCGCATTAAACTCCCGGCTTTTTTCGCGTGTACACACATGTAGGTGTACGAGAATCCACGAAGCTAAAAACATTCGGGTGGTTTTATTGGTGGGGTCGTAGGCGGCGAGCGAGGCTTGATTTATTGCCCCGCACAAATCGAGCGCTGGGAAAGTTTTCTCCGATACGGAAAACGATGGGGCTGTACATGCAACGACCGTAGGCCGATGTGGGGGGGGGGGAAAGTTGATTTTTCGCCGGCAGCATAAACACGAAGACGATGGCTGCTACTTTTTTCTTCTTTTTTCCTTGTGTACGCGGGAGTGAGGAAGTTCGGTGGCGGGAGGAAAAAGTCGGGAGCAAGTAAATGCGTAAAGTTGGGCCGGCGACAGCGGAAAAGAATCGAGAAAGGAGCTCATTGAAAAGAGCTCGGCTCCTCTCTTTTTTTTTTTTTTTTTTTTTGCCAACCGCCCTATACATGGAACTTTGGAAGGTTGTACCTAACCAAGAGAGAGGGAGAGGGGACGCTTAAAATCCCCTCTCGTTGAGATTCGATCGGTGCTGTAGAGTCCGCCTGGCCAACGGAGAGTCCGAGGAGATGTATTGATATTGCGCGTGTGTATATACATATAGGTAACCTAAGGCTATTATCGTATTACTCGATTTTCGTGGGGGAGGCCAACTCGAGTGCACTGCCAGAGGACAAGAAGAATGGACTTTGTTCTTCTTGTTCGGCTTCGCTTTTTTCTTCTTCTTCTCCTACCATCGTATGGAATGATTTGCAATTTTTTCCACAACATCGGGGGACGAAAAAATCTTCCTAAAACGACGCATACGAATCCAGGTATCCTTTTATATGACTTCACGTAGGCTGGATGAATTTACGAGCCTCTGCAATTTTCCGGACCATCGAGAATACACATGTGATTCGAAAGGCACACGTACCGATTTAGCAAACGCATGTGACTTGTGTGTAGCATTTTCCCTCCTTCGAGCACTCGAGCATCACGTGCTTCAAGCTATACATACACAGGACCTTGCTTTTCTCCACTAGGCTGGGGAGGAAGAAATCTTTTTTTTTTTTTACCTCTCTCTCTCTCTCCAACTTCCCTTTTCCAGGGCTCCTTTTTTTTCCTCCCGACCAACCTCCTTTTTTTCTGCCTCTTGACGAGGAGGGAGAATTTTCGCCGATCCTCAAAGAGAGAGAGAGAGGAAGGGAGGGTGGGGACCTCCGTAATCTGGAGCGTAAAATCGTTTGATTCTCGGCGTTTCTCTGCTCGGCAGGTCTCGAAACTCTCGAGAACACGACGACGACGGGTCTGAGGGCCTCGGTGACTCTTGCGTCGAGGCTTCGCGACACAGTTGTCCCCCTCCTTGTTCTTGCAGGACAAGTCCGCCACCGAGTCCTAAGAAATTCACAATCGGGATGCACAAGTGTTGTTTAACTCTAACGATCGGACTTTCGACGACACCCTTCGGGAAGCCTCTCTTGCGCTCTTTGGGTCAGGTATTTAGAGCTGCGTCCTCCCAACAAATCGATTGGTATGGGCTGATGTTACAGTTCTTTGCAACAGTAAAACACGCGACATACGCGTTTATCATTTAATTGGCGATTAAAAGTCAAGAAAGGATGATACATAAAAAAAAATTTTTGCTCAATTCGTGCGTGTATAGATCCTAGAATACACAGTTACGCGCGTCCATTTGCTCGAAGCGCCATATGTGCCTAAGCCTCGTAATTGCGACGCAATTATACCGCTCCGCAGAGCTAATATGTATTTTTTTTTTCCATCCGTCTATCGGCAGTGGCTCACGTGTTTGCTACTCATCGATCGTCAAATTATCGGATGATTGGTAAACTGCGCACAAACGCCCACCTACCCGTGATATCTGCGTAGGAAAAGAAGGGAAATTGATGCTTTGCTGTACCTCGTTATTTTGAAAAGTACTGCCTGCCTTTTATGGTTTTTTATTTATTTATTTTTATTTTTTGTTAACAGGGGAGAGGGTTATTTGGTAAGGGTGTCATTGTTTTACACACGACTACGGATATTTGTTTGTTTAAAACGGGGAAAAAAAGTAATTTGTGAATTTTATCACGGTCGCTGTACATCAGAGATCAATGGTATGGTTTCTCAGTATTAGAATATGTAAAAAACCTCTTTTTGCTCGATGTAGTTAACTCAAGTTGACATATACTCGGAGTAATTACAGTGACCGAGATGATAAGACCGTATATACGTGTGCATTGTTGGTGAGTTTCCACCAAAGCACCTATACGCGGATGAAACCTAATCGCCAGCCTGATCGGAATAGTCGCCTGGTCTTTGTGTCCGTAATCACTCCCAGAGCTGTGTATACCTATATGATTGCATTGGTACGGGGAAAGGAAGGGGGAAAAAAAGAAAAAAGTTCCTTCCGTCGCCTAAAACTCTGGCCGCGCACAATACTCTCAAGCACTATAAAATCAAAGACGCGCAGCACCTAGTAGCCGGTAACTCGCGCTGTTGGCCGAAGAAGCCCAAGTTTTTCTCCCTCCCCACACACGCGCGAGGACGCGGGCCTTTAAAAAAGTTCCAACCACTGTAAAGCTTAGCGCCTGGCGCTCCAGGGGATTGTTTCGTTAGCTTTCGGTCTCCCCCCCTATACCGTCCTCTTTTATGTCCGAGCCAGTACGTGGGAAGAGCCGGGGGTAGGTGTTCGCGAGAACTTACCCACCTTTCTTCTTTTATGCCGGAACTTCTCTTTTTTTTCTTTCTTTTTTTTTTTTTTACTACCACCCATTCTTCGTCGGGACGAGCTGCCTTATACCGCCGCGGGCAAACTCCGGCAATTAAACCGATTCTCGATTCAAAATGGCCGGGACCCGATATTTGTTGTTGGCAGCTTGCGTAAGGAGAACAAATTTTGCGAAGAGGTGGTGCGGCTTGTTTGCTCGGGAGGGGCTTTTCGATGATACCGATACTCCCGCTGTGACGGCTGCGAATGAGATGCGAAAAATCGAGGGTTTTATTCGACTTTTATGCGGTTGTCGTTACCCGAGCGATGCCGTGAAAAAAATATCCATTAAATAAAATCAAGCTTTTTTGCGAGGATGAAAGTATTGTTTAAAAACAAGAGATGTTTTTGCAACAATATTTAGAAAAAATAAAATAAAAGATAGCTGGAGTTGCATACAACTTTTAATCCAAACATTATTTTTCTTCATTTTCACTCAAAAAGCATAATATTTTCAATTTTCCACCTTGACGTGGAAGTAGACTTTCACAAATTTTTGTAAAAAAGCTCCTCAGACCGGCCTAAGTTTACACAAAGTAAGACCAGTCCTATATACATGTGAAAAAAAAAAACACTCGAATTTTTTCCTCAAATTTTCAAACAAAAGAAACAATTGTTTATAGAACGACTCGTGTATCCCAGAACCGATTAAAGTAAAGTGAGCCCAAAATCCAGGGAGTAAACCCTCATTCGATACACGAGGGATGAATGAACGAGAGGCGGGGGGGGCGGGGGGAAAGAAAAGCCACACGCGAGCGTAGACTCGAAATTTCATTTTAACGCTCGCTTGGCTGCTGTACGTACCCGAGCAAACGCGATTTCGCGTCGCGGACCCACCTCGAAGCCACACGAGGGACAAAAATGAAAAACGGAAGAAAAAGCCCGAGGTCGCCCATTGACGCAGTGGTGGGTGGGTAACCGGTAACAGAAGGAGAAGGAGGAGGCATGTGCCCGGGCACGTGGAAAAAGCGACGACTCGGCGGAGTGGAAAAAAAAAAAAATGAGCCGGGACGTGGAAAGATTAGCAAGGCATCGGTCAGCTCGCGCTTTCTCCATACCCGTGATACCATTATTGCTGACTCGGTTTGGGGGGAGGAGAAAAGGGCGACGTATGTGCTCCCGCGAGCGGAAGAACATCAGCCTCCGCAAAGTGACTTTCGTGCCCCTACCGCGCACCTTACGACGTGCCGAATTGTCAAAAGGAGAGCCCTGCACGGCCGAGACGACAGCAAAGTGCGTGGGCAGCCTGCCAGAAGAGACACTGGCAGAGCAAGCCTCGTGTGCACGAGATTGCGCTCGGCTGAGGAAGCCGAAGGAGGAAGTGTATGCTTGATGGGTGCACGAGGGAAGGATAGGATTCAGGGCTGGCGATCGGATAGGTTGACCGATCGAGGGGGATAAGCCCTTTGTGCACGTATGTAAATAAGCCCGTGTATTGTTTCAGGAGGAAGCTGCAGAGTCGACGTAACGATCCACGGAAGGATGGCCGCTCGCCAGCCGCTCCCGAGACTGGTGACTCTACTCCTCGTCCTCGGCACCGACATCCTCTTCCTCGTTCATGGTGAGTACACCCTCAATTCTGCTTAATCCACCCATTTTTTTTCATTCAATCGAATGATTCATCATCGGGTTCATACGTGTGTACTGAAGATTTCCTATACCGTTGCGCGCCACCGATTGATTCAACCCCGTACACATTCCTCTCTCTCTCTCTATTCTTGCCCGGATTGCTATAAGCACCCGAGGTGGCTCTTTTCCCGAGTGTTCTTCACTCCAGTCCGGGTCCATTGTGCCCCGCCGGCCGGCTTTCCTTTTATTTGTCCCACTTCCTCCTCCTTTCCGGCTCCTGTTTTTCGTCCGCCCGGGCGTTTTTACGACTCCAGCGCGTCTCCGCTGATTTATCGCGGAGGTCACTGTCCCCGATTGCCCGGATTGATCGTCACACGGGGCCTGCGGTCCACGACTTCGAGGTAAATTGATCGCCCGAGTCCTTTTTTTTTTTTTTTATCGAGACCTGATTTCGGAAAAGGGTTTTGCTGCGCATCGAAAACGACCCAGTTGCTTGCGTCCTGTCGCTACGAGTACTGTGCGTGCCGTAAACAAAACAGAGCTAGAGAGTCGGGTGAAATAAAAAAAATAACTGAGAGCGACTCTGCAGAGTCCGAAAAAGCGCCGACGTCTGCAGCAAATGGAAAATCAAGTGGAAAAAAAAGAGGGGTGGTGGGGTGAGTGTGGCTCCGAACAATCTTGTCAAGCCCGAAGGGGAAAGCAATGCCGGGGAAAAATCTCATTTCCCCGGTGCGGAGCGATTATCGGTGCAGCCACCGGTGCTCAAAGGGAATAAAGGGAGGAGGACCTCTTTTTTACTCCCCCTGCCGCCTCTTAGCGGGGAAATCGTCGCACATTTTCATTCCAGCCGAGATGTGTGTATATACACACGTACCCCCGGCAGCCGGTCTCTTTTCCATGTACGGGGCGAAATGGGAAAAAGCTGCACCAACGCGAATTTTTATCTCTGAAACGAACCTAAATGCAACCTCCTCGTGCACAGGTATTATTATTATTATTATGATTACGTGTGCTTTGCGTGGGTGCAGCGCGTGCAAAATGGATTTTCCGAGCCGGGGATGAGTTACGGCGCTCGGCTATCTCGGGTATGTTGTTGGTATGCTGTCCCTCTTTTTACCCTCACCCCCTTTATTTTCGTTCTTTTTCTCGCGACTCTTTGCCAAATTCATTCGGCAACTCTACACCCACGTGGTATAGTCCTTCTTCCTCGTGACTTTCGATCCAAAGATTTACCCCCCCTTCGTGTAAGATTCAGAGAAACCGTCTTGCGCCACCTGCGACCAAACGAACCGAGCGTATATATAAAACAGCTCGTAAAACTCGAAGGCCATGGAAACCCCGTTATATATGCACACGAGTGTATATGAGCGGCGAGCCAGCACAATCGAATCGTAAATTTAACTGCACGGTTCGCCCGACCGACTGTCTCGTAAGAGAGGGTGACTTGACTACATATGTATATGTATGTATATACAGAGCAATAGCTGAGAAGCGATAAAAGGCGAGTGACGACAAAAAGAGGCGAGCGGACCCTGGGAGTACACAGATAACGGGGGAGGAAGAATAACGGCTGCCACCACCTTCCCCCCATCTGATTCGAATACATCTATTGGAATGCTTCCGCCCAAACCCGGTGGTCCAGGAGGGTGGGAGAAGAAAAGACGTGGGGGGGGGCGCTCGGAGCCGTTTCTTAGCTCGGCACTTGTTGCTCTCTCCTCGCGTGCTATGTAGAGGGACGGGGCGGGGGGGGGGAGAGTACCAGCGCGGAAAAGATACGGGTAGGAATTGATTCGCTGGCCCCTATAGACGTACCCACCAGACTCCCGCGTAGGTGCTTCGATCTAGTGGTGGGCGGAGAGATTCCCTCGGCTGACTCCTTATTTATTTATCAACCTGTCCAGTTGGGTGGGAAAGGATGGGAAAAACGCGTACACACCCGTGTGGTTTAAGCGGCCGAGAGACTCTCCGAGACGACAGAGTAGGTGTATACATACATCTCAGCGAGCTGAGATTTGTCCCTTTCACCTACTTTTCTCTCTTTCTTTTGCCTGTATGTACTCCAACTACTCTACTGGAAGTAGCTTTGCACCCATCGCAAGTATACGGGCAAAGAGGGTGGTATACATATATACCTCCTTTCTTCGTTTGAGCCTCCCTTTCGCTTTGTGTTGTCGAGGGTCATAAAAGTTTAACTCGATTTTTACGTTTTAATGAGATTTTTTTTTTAACATCAACACGCAACTATGTGAACTTTGCTTTTTTGAAAAAGCGTATCAACGCATCGGAGGTAAAACTCTGAAAGCGCAATTGGATCTGGTCTCGCGCACCGTACTAATAGTCAAGTGTCAAGCCCTAAATTGAATCAACAACAACAACCCCTGTGTACTGCAGTCACGAGGAGTCAAAACCATCCGAAACTTCGTTTCGAGCCTCAAAAGCGCCCGATGAAACTCACCTTGCTCGGTTGAAAAAAAAAAAAAAAAAAAAAAAATTCGTCTCACTCAACTGCGTTACACGCTCTTTTACGATTGCCCCCCGCGTGTACGGAACTGGTGCGGCAAAAGTTGTCTGTGCGCCAACTAGAGCGAAGCCAAATCTTTTACATACGCGTGTGTACAAATAAAAAGCTCATCCCTACTCGTACTTCCCCCCCTCCCCTCTTTTATCGTTCCCTACATTGAATTTTCCTGACACATATTTGGCCAAGTTGCATTTTTAGGCCAGGTATTTCGGAACAGAGGAAAAAAAGAAATACCCAACAGCTAAAAGCTATACAACTGTTATCCGCATTCGTCTCTAAAAAAAAAAAAAAACCCTCAGTCGAGAGGAAAAATCAAGCTGAACCTGCCTTTTTTTTTTTTTTTTTTTTTTTTTTGTGAGCAGGTGGGTACAGGCATGCGCGCTAAAACCCCCAACAGAACGAGCGAGAGAACAGAGACGAATATCGCGCCGCGGTGGTGGTGGTAGCACTTTATTGATTTCGAGATTATCGCGCGCGCTCTCTGTTCTGCATACCTACATATACAGTCACACATCTTCGAGCGCCGTCGCGGCTGCCGCTGTTATGTGTGCATTGTGTTGCAGTCAGTCAGTCAGCCCAGCCTCCCTCCCAACCCCTATATATATATATATATATATATATACGTGAGCTCGGCGTCGAGGGTAACGATCGAGTAATTATGCGAACAAGTCGATCTGTGTGTGTGTGTGTGTGCCGCCTACCCTCCTCCTCATCCTCCTTGTCTCTGGCTCGCTCTTTCCATTTCCTATACCTCTCGGGTGTGTACGCGTGCACGAGTGTACATATACACGTGTGCAGTCTAGCTAAAGGACGCGAGCGGAAAACAGAGCCAGACGCAACGGCAACCTATACATATATATACGTACATCTCTACCTGCAGTCAGTACACCAAAGTCAAAACGTCACGCGGCAATTTTTCAATCGCGCCGCTTCCGGCCTATACCTACGTGCCAAGGGGGAGTATACAATATAGGTAGGGGCGTGAAATGTAATTTTTGCTCGCTCAGGCGAACGTTCCCGCGTTCTCACGCTCCGATGCTGCCTCTCGTGGTTTAATTAACGAATAGCCTGCAATTTGAATAACCGTTGCCGAACCGTGCAATAAAACGGGGGTTTGGTGCGTAATGAAATTTCCCGGCGTGCGAAAGAATCTGAATTAGCGGGTGACGTTGATTTCGCCCAATACAGCCCGAGTGCTTAAAAATGTACATTTTACAAACCCTCCCCCCACCCACCCTCTTTTTTTATATTTCTGTTGCGTCGATTTTCCCGCTCTAAAACCGACCGCGGCATTTTTCCCGATCATCGAGCGACTTTTTCCCTCGTTTTAAATTCATTCGCCGTATATAAGACGCTCCCCCCCCCCCGGGTACAGGTTTTTACCCTTTCTTTTTGTTATTTACATTTTTCAGCTAACGGAGAAAAGAGGGGGGGAGGTCTTGGAATTCATTAGGGGGCGAAGGTGCCGCTGGAAGGAGCCTGAATAATAATGGACGGAACGAACGAATTCATATAGCCGCGCGACGGTCCTCGAGAACGCAGCCGCAAGCTGCTCGTGACGAAGGTTGGGCGGGGGGGGGTGTAAGAAAACTTGCAGCCGAACGGTACAGATCCACCCCCCTCTGTAACCATAACCAAAGAAGGTGCATATATATATATGCGTCACGCGTCTCGGGTCTTAATCCACGACCATTAATCTTGCATAATTAACGCCGGTTCTGTTTGCCTCCCCTTCCTGTTGTTTCTCGCCTCGTTTACAATCCAAAGTAAAACCTGCCCCTTCGCCTCCACCCTATATTGGCGTGTGACCGGAGCAATTATAAAAAAATAAATCATCAAGGCCCTCGAGAGTTTCTTGCGTCAACTTTTTTAATCAGGCACTTTGGATGGACCTTGCGTTGGCTCTCTCTCTTTCAAAGTACTCGGGAGGGGGTCACGGGTATTCAACGCCGCTGTCTGATTACCCTGGCGGGATTTAACGGCGTAACTCGATTGCGTGTTAATCGCGGCTGGGCTCGATAATTAAAAATTTTCCATCGCCTGGAGTAATTTTACAATCCGGTGCCCGAGGATCGATTTGCAGTTTTTTTTTTTTTTTTTCCCTTCGCCGAGCGTCTGTCGAAGCAAAGAGTCGAGCTGAAAGGGTGGCTCCCGGCGATAGCTCGAGCGGCTCGAGTGAGGAATAGAGAAAGTGCTCCATGGGTGCTTAACCAAAGGCAAAGCTAGATGGCGAGCGATAAAACT
Organism: Copidosoma floridanum; assembly: GCF_036245765.1. Classification (NCBI taxonomy): domain Eukaryota; kingdom Metazoa; phylum Arthropoda; class Insecta; order Hymenoptera; family Encyrtidae; genus Copidosoma; species Copidosoma floridanum. Next base: position 2,701,436 of record NW_028321907.1, on the reverse strand, counting down.
GCACACGAGTAAGGCTCGCTTCAAGTAAAAAAGAAAAAAAAAAAAACCAAGGTAGTTGTATAATTTTATTGAAACCATAATGGGGGTCGATGCGTTGAATAAAAAAAAACACCGCCGTAAAAGTGCATCCGTACATATATGATGTACCCTCTCGGGCTCGTATAACGTATACACACGCGTGCACTCGAGAATTCCCGCAGCAGAGGAAAATTCGAAACGCGTGCTCGGTTGTACGGATAAAAGCTACCTATATACACGCATGGTGTGTATCTTTGTGCCGGCAGCGCGTTTTACATAGTTTTCCCGGGTGTGCGGGTTGTGCGCGTAAACCGATGCTCCCTGCTCCCTGGATACTCGGGAGGAAGGAGCGGACGCGCCGGCGTTTCTTATTCCTCAGGTGGTTTTTCAATGAGATAGGGTGGAAATGCGAAAGTTTTCCGCACACCCACACGCCACGTACCCCGTATCTCCTTCCGGGAGCTCTATTTTTCACCGCGCCCCTTATCGCTTTCGATTACATTTAACACTCGCCAACTCGCCGAGATTTATCGTCCCTTCCAACTCGGACTCCCTTTATTTATACACCTCTACCACGTACCTATACGCAAGAAGATTATTTTTTTCTTTTTTTTCCACCCCCTCGAGTGTAATGGTATTACGACTGATGCCCTTCCGTTTTCATTTTACGTGAGTGTGGGTGTATTGTGTGTATGTTTCATTCGGTAACTTTGAAAAATAGGGAGTGTAGACAGGTGCGAGCGCGTTTGCGGGTGGAATATTCTCCCTTGGCAGACCGTGTATTTTATTTAACCGAACGAATGGTTTGTTGCATGTTTTTTCTTTTTTTTTTCTCCAAAGAGAAGGGAGTTTGAGTTCGTCGGATCCCCTCGATAAACGCAGAGAGAATTTTCAAGTCCACGGCAAATTGAATAAAAGCCCGAAAGTTGGCCCGAGAGCGCGCCAAGAATAGAAAAACAAAGAAAAGTTGGTGTCGAGCAATCGGTGATTCGCAAAAGGCGCGCGGATGAAGAGCTGTACCGCCTTCTCGGTATAACACATCCATACAAACTCTGGCTCTCCCCATCGAGTCAATATATTTCGAGGATATGTATCATCGCACCCGATGGTGCAACTTTCATATCGGATGGGGGGTGGATGTATACGGTAGCGCACGTGCTCGCATCAAAGTCAACGGGAGCATCTTCGGTTGCCTTGTATCTTCAGGTGGGCAAATAAAAAAAACAACAACAACCCAACATTCACCGCAACGTGTGTACACTCCTCATATGTATAGGTACGTCGTGACACGTGATATGGCTTTTTACCCCCCGGCTTATTTCAAAAAGGTACATACCTGTACCCAAAGAGCGAAACAGGGGAGGGGAAAAAAAGGATATAAAGTGCTCGATACGTTCGGATCTCCGATGTTTATCGGCGGTGGTGCAATAAATGTTTGAAAGTGACGCGCGCTTGATATTATATGTACGCGCCGAGTAAAGAGAGTTGATGCAAATGCCGTTTCGATGAGATGCTCGTTGAGTCGAGTTTGCCGTGAAATGTTAATTATAACATACGCGGATGCGCTCACTCGATTTCTCTCTCCCCCCCCGTGCGTCGATATTTCCATCCGTCAGGGGGTTCCCGTTATGGATGCCTCGATGGATATTTGTACCATATACGTCTCGTTCCATTTGTTTTTCATCCAAGTGCCAGGGGTGCATTTGGTACTCGTGACCTTTTGACATTTTGCATGGAAGGTGATTAATACAAGAATGCGGGGGTTGTCTTGAAATTTTGTACTTTTACCAGTCGGTACTTAGAACCTCATTGAAGTAGACAATAAATGATGGGTAAAAATACTACGGTTTTACGTGTAAAGTATGACCAAAAACTTATTTAAAAACTTACGTGATATCTAGATAGATATTTATAGAAATTTACACAAGGAAAAATTGTGTTGTTTTAGTTTTTTTTATTTTTTATTCAACGTAACAAGCTTTATTATTCTTTTAGACTTGGTCACCGTTATTTCATTGATTTTATTTAATACTTTAATATTAAAGACTTAATCGAACATTTATTGCACTAATTTCGCTGAAATAAATTTTTTTTATCTCTCCTTATAACACAGTTCTCAATTAAATTTTCCAATCGGCTACAGACCGATGTATTTGTAGGAAAAAAAGCTTAACCACAACTTTGTAATTAAATATTCTTTTTTTTTTTTTGAAAACTACACAAATGATGATAAATAATAAATATTACTGTCCACAAATTGTAACGAATTCCCTTGAAAAAACTTTGCATTTCAGATGATAAACTTTGATCCTTCACTTTTCCCCGTCAACAGCTCCATACACTTGCGTGTTTCAAAGAAATCAAACTCCCCCTTCCTTACCACGACCGCGTCAGTGGTCCAGGCGTTTCCTCGTCTCCACCGGCGTGTTACGAGCAAAACCACGTAACCGCGCTCCCTTTTTCCTTCAGTCGAGCGCGCAAGTTCCCTGCCCTTAAAATCCCCACCCTATACACCAGTATTAACGCGTTAGGCGCTCCTTTCCGCCTAACGACAGCCGAGGAAAGAAAAAAAAATATCCATCAGTTTGCTCAGCCTCGGTTCTTTCCGCGCGCGAGAATAACTTGCGTACTGCTGCAAACACTCGGCCGCTAATTGCAATCCTTTCCCGCGCAGGCTAAAAAAGGCCTTTCCAGCAATTAACGCGTAAAAAAAAGCTTTCTTTTTTTCCCCCCCGTCGTCCGTACTGATTAAGATTGTGTGTCTTTTTTTTGTAAATAAATCCCTTTGAATACTATGTGTTTGCTCCTGAAGCGTACACGCGTGGGGTAAGTTTGCTCGCTCTCTGATTTTTTGCAATCATTATACGCGCGAGGGACTTGATGGCGCAATTCTGCCACTCGAGCGTAGCTGCAGGGCGCGTGTCAATGCATGAGTTGAGCAGCGGTGTGTTATTTACCCCCGGCCTCCCTTCGCCCTTTCGACACTTTTTGCCCGATTTCTCGCCCAGGAAATTACGAGAAAATGCAATCCGCTCTGTTGGGAGTAAATTAAAATTTTTTTTTTTTTTTTTTTTTAACAAAGTATATACTTAAGTGGTTCATGAATTTTCAACACCTACTTTTTTTTATTTCATGCATTTCTGTCTGCAAACTTTTAATGATTCGAGTACAAACAATTTATGCTGTTGCAGAAAAAAAAAAAAAAAAAATTTGTTTTTTAACACGCAGTGAAAAACGTTTCCTCCCATCAACAGAGCAGAGAGTACACGTGTAGAGGTGCGATGAATAATTTCATTAGCATATAATACCGTGGAGCCGATTTAACAGAATTCCGGCGGCCACTTCCGCAATCCCGAGGCATCGAACTAATCTCGGAAGGACCACCCCCACCGGTCCCTCTCGGCCAGAAGGAAACCAATTTCCGCAGCAGCTTATCAATTCTAGCAGTGGAGGAAAAAAAAGGCAAAAGAAAGAGGTGGAGGAGGAGGAAAAAAAAGAAAGCTGCCTACGGCGAGCTTAAAAAGTTCCCTACACCTCGATTCTTCCCCCCCCCCTCCCCCGCTATATCGATCAGTTATCTCGTTAGCCGGGGCGTGGAGGTATTGTGCCGGGGCACGTGCGTCGGCGAAAGCGAAGGAGTGGAGAAACTGAGAGAGAGGGAAAAAAGCGAGGAAGCTGCACTGTTGTTTGGAGAGACATCTAGAGATGTCTGGGGAGGAGAGGAAGGGTCTCGAGGTCGAGGGCGATGAAACGTGTTGGAAACAAGGGGTTGACGGCCCAAGAGAGCCCCGTAGGTTGGGGAGAGAGCGAAAAAGAGGGTGATTAGCCTGTGCAACTGGGCGCGGAAGAACGGGAAATGGCGGGGTCGGGGAAAGGGGGGGGGCGAAACGACTCGATAATTAACTGCAACCCCCTTGCTGCCTCCCTCACCCTTGCCCTGTAACTTTCCAACCTTGGTATCGTTATTCCCGTTGTGATGCATGTTACCCCGATATTCCGATCGCGATGTTCATGGCTCCAATTCTTTTTCTGGTTTGCGTTTTTGCGGCTCCAGCTATTTTTTTTGGCGAAAGTAATCAATGCCGTGTATAAATATTGGTTTTTCATGCCCATTGTTTTGTTTTGCTACAAATCGCTTGATAACGAAAGCGAGACTAGACAGTCGATACACACCTGGGGGGGGGTAGAGGAGAGGTTGGGAGGGGGAAAAAAAAAGAAAGAAAGAAGTAAGTTTTTTTTCCAACTAGCGCGCTTGATTGTAATCGTTTGTTGCTTAACTACCGATTTATATACAATTACCGAGCGAAAGAGGAAAGTTTGAGCAAACGCCGAGCAAAAATCCAAAGCAAAATATTAACGAGAAAAGTTTCCGTCCCGTGATTGTCTTCTACTCGGTCCTCCTCGCTCTCTCCATACTGTGTCCTACGGAGCAGTGGGCGCACTATGCTCGGGATTAAAAGTCAATGGTCGACTCGATCGTTACTCACAGCTGATGGTGCATCGGATACTCACATTTTCAATTCACCAGCTGTACCGAAGAAGATAATAAGAGTTGATAGTCTGATGAAAAATTTTTAATTATTTTACAACAATAACACAATTGCGATTTAAGGACCTGTTGGAGACGCCGAAAAATAGAGTACCCACGTAACGCAGTATGGGTCCACAATAATTTTAATACGTAGCTACTGCACCTCGCACTGAAAGAATCAAAAGGTACGCGCTGACGTACCCGCAAACGAAAATCAAAAGTTTTTCCTTTTTGGGCAGCAAAGAAAAAAAAAGAAAAAAAAGGGTACAAACGCCCGTACATTCTGCAACGAAATCGCGAAAGGGTGAGAACGAAGAAAAAAAAGCGCTGCTCCGCCTTTTTAGCGTCTCGCGTCGCCGCAGCGAAAAAGCTCGAGCCGGCGCATTCGACACGCTCGGTTTGCCGAATTTAACGTCGTTTCAGTGAATTTAATTCGCCCCTCCCCCCCCCTGCATCCTGTTGTATACAACGCGTGCACGTGCAAGTGCGCGAACGTGACCCTCTGCCTCTTCTGCACATATAACTGTGCACGAGACGGTGTACACGCGCGGGGCTACGGTTTAATTGGGCGCGAAAATCATTTCTGATGCAGCCGGGGCTTTTGCGCGCAATGTGTGCTCGAGTAATCATCGTAAAAGCGCGCCTTCAAAAGCCAACCCACCCCGAGAATCGATGCGCACCTCCCCTTCTTTTCCTCCACTTGACTCTCTTTCCGTGCGTCGGATTATTGTACCTCCTCGAGTGGCTGCTCGTGGTGGTGGTGGTGGATACGTGAGCTCTCCGCTGTCTCTGGCTTTCGAAATTTCCATCCGTCCTTTTTTTTTTTCCTCCCCCGTTAGGCGCATCGACGAGCAAAAAGAGGATGATCGAGCTGCACCCGGCTTTCTGTGTATTTATATATATATAGACGACTCTTCACCTCCTGGTCTTTCAACGTAAGAGTTGGATGAACCTGTCTCTCTTTTTTTTCTTCCCTTCTTTATCATACACAATCAGTTCACGGGAGCCGCGTCTGTTACTGTTAATGGGGTACACTTGGAAGGGCATGTATAAACACACGTGCGGTGATTAAATTTTTCTTATTTAACTTATCGTTGTTTCAACCAACACTGTACACTCGATCCTTTTTTATTGATGTATTTTTTTAATTTTCCACTTGATCAATCATCCCGTACTCGAGGTGTATACACGTACCCACCGCCAGCCACAGTTCACTCCAACCCTCGAATAGCGGATCTCTCTTAAGAGGCAACTTTTCTTTTCGTTTTTTTTTTTTCATTCAGAACCACGGGGCAAGACATATACCTACACACAGCCACATACACGCAGAGGGAACGCTCGTACGTTTCAATATCTCGGATCTCTCCCACGGGGGTTTTTGCATTTTATTCACGGCTCCCGAGGGATTAACCTACACGCCATCACAAGTATAGGCACACACCACTACCGTTGCACACACACACACACACTCGACGCCCACGCAACATCTGTACCATGCGTCTTACGCGCGATGACGTAACAATAGGGACTCGCGCGGCTGGCATTGTACCATATCGCGTTCGCGACCCGATACTAATTCCGTTAGCCCTGATTGCACAGGGGTGGAGGGGGAGGGATGAAACGGGAAAGCCTCTCCGGTAAGTCGCGCGAAATCTGGCTGGGGCCCGCTTTAAATTTAGTTTCGCAACGTCTCTCGATAGACCCGTCTTCCCGTGCAAGAGGCGTGCGCGTATACAGTGTCTCTTTCCACCTCACCCCCCACCGTGCACTTGGTTGCAATAAGACTTGCGCGACGGAGAAGGACGGGAAGTTCCGGGGGGTTGTACGAGAGATCGCGTTTTCCACTTGAGCGTCCCGAAGAGCACGAGTTCGCCCTCTGATCCGACAAGAAGCTCGTCGTCTCTCTCTCTCTCTCTCTCTCTCTCGGGGCAAGACGGCTCCGTGTGCGTGTGAATTTGTACGAAGGTGCGCGGGGGAGTCGGGGATAGCCGAGCCAGCGCAACAACAATGAAATTCAATGACTCGGAAAGGGCTCTCCCCCTACCCTCTCTCTTCCTCGTCGTCTATTTTTCTTCTTTTGGTTCTTGTTTTGCGGGTCCCCTCGTTCTTTATTCCCTTTTAACTGCTGGCTCGCCTCCAGAGGGGGTTTCGGCATTTGTGCCGAGCTCGGGTGGAAAAAAAAAGTGTGCAACCCGCGCCCACACGGCGATGTACAAATATCAGCAATCTTTCGCAACGAAGCTCCGTGAGCCAGTACTTTTGTATTATGATGAAAACGCAAGGGACGAGGGCAATATATTTTCTAATAAACAAGATCAGCCGAGGGTGTACTAATGAGCCGGTTTATTAGGTAGCCCGACCCTGTTACTGCGCCACTGGCGCTCTACTTGGGCCCTCGAGAGGGAGGGGGTTTGGATCTAAATAAATTGCCAGAAAATTACAGAGCCCCGAGATGGAAAGTCGTTGCTCGGTTGCCTCCCTCTACATCTCTCTCTCTCTCTTTCACTCTCGCAAATTGATCGTGAATCAAATTAGCCGGGCGCTGCGCAGCTGCTATTAATTAACCGCAGCTCCCTGCGAGATTGTGTGCGTCCGACGTTAAAACTCGTACCTATTTGATGGGTCGCAAATCGTCATTTCGAGATTATTGTCCACGATGTATCAGCAGGTGAGCTGAATTTACTCAACCATCGGAACGTATACAAGTTCAATGAATCTCACGCGGAGAGTGTGGGTACGATGCTATTAGCAGCAACCAGTCCCGAGACCATTTCTATCCTCCGAGATGCTTCCACGCGTGCTGCTCCTCTCTCAGCCACGCAATATTCCAAATTGTGAGATCCAAAGCTCGCTAGGCACGCACTGGCGCTCGAGAACTTGGAAGTAAGTTGTATGTATGTATATGTTGTAGAGAGAGAGAGAGGAATGGTTATATCCCCCTGGAAAACCAAGCACCCATAGCCACATCAGCCGTGCATGACATCTTCATCGCCGTTCGCATGAGAAATTACTCGCTCGCTCGCTTCGGAGGCAATCTCCACCCCGTGGAGGAGAAAGAAAGGGGGGGGCGAAGCACAGCGGAGCTGATAATACGTTATTAATATGCCTGACAGTTCACGGAAGCGGAAACCCGCGGTCTCTGCCACCGCTTGTCCGCGTTGCTCCACTGTTCTACACGCGGACAAAGCTGGACTGCTGCGTGTACACTGTCACGGACACGCCTAAAAGAGACACGAGAAACAAAGAGAAGGAGGTACGAAGTTGCGGGTGGTGGTCACGAGTTTTTGGTAGGCGACAGTTTTTGCGAGTGGAGACCCTGAAATGAATTAAATGAAAACGTATTCCAGTGGAAATTCGCTGGATGTAAAGAGCCGATGCGAGCCTTTCGCGCGAGGCTCATTATCCTGAGAGCCCGCACAGACTCATCGACATTACGGCCCATCTGAAAAGAACCGAAGGCAACGTATGGGCTTTTCCCATTGATTTTCCCGAGCAGCTGCACAAAGCCGGGCGTAGCAAGTAGTACGACCACGTTATGGTCAGACACGAGCCGATGATGAATGTTTGATGCCACGGGAGAGCCAAAAAGTGATCCAGTGTTTACGTGTACGTACATGGGGTGAAGTTCAAAGGTCAGGTGCGAAAAAAAAAATTCTTCCCATCCATAGGATCATCCCCCCAGACGCGGGGAATAGTGCATCAGGTAGGACGCCAGTGCGATGGAAAAAAAAGAAAAACAAGGCGGATGAATCGTGGCTCTCGTTTACGTGGATGAAAAACTTCCGATGCGCACATAAATATAAATTCTGCCAATAGCAGTCGGCTCTTCGTATGAAATACCCTTTGATCGGCCGCATCGATTCCAATCAGCCGCGCGGTATGAAAAGGGGCGTGTAAAAAGGACGCGGCGTCGTATGGTTATTAGGCTCCATTTCTTTTTGCGGTCGTCTCGACGGGACGGAGGAGTGGATGCATGTATACCGGTAATCCATACATCTTTGCTGATTTAACGGGAGTCGCCCTTTTAACTATACCCTTTTAGAGATGAAACACCCCGAGGGCTAGCGATGCACATCAGACGGTACATTATTTTAATTAAACCCGACGCTGCGCGAACTTGTGTTCGATACGCGCGTACCTCTCGCTGTTTATTCAACAAAAGGCGATCGGGATGAGATTCGTCGGTGACGGTAATTACTAATCAAACTCGAGCTCGAACATTCGTGGGTAAAATTATCGATCTTAGTGCTCGTTGTTCGTTTATTTTAATAGCTGGGGAAGCGACGGGGTGTGCATGTACATTCCAACAAATCTGTGGAAAGAGAAAAAAAAAAAAAAGACGACCTTTCCAGTGGCACGGTGAATTACTCTGGCATTAAAAAAACTATTAAGGGCAGAAAGAAGGAGATAGAGAGAGCGCCGGTCGAGTGCATAAAATAGCCTTGGAACTTACGGGCGAGCGAGCTTTTAGCTTGCCCCGAAGCAAGCGAGCGATAGAGGTAAAAAGTTTTGGAGCGCATTTATCACTTTCTCCACTACTTAAGCCGCTCGCAAAATATATACATACATTGTACACGTATAGGGGGAAAAAGTGTGTCCTTTGATTATGCGGGAGGATGTGACCTACTTTCTCTCACCCCGGATTATTTATTAATCCTCCTTTTTAATTTTCCGCGTCGCGCTGCACCTCCTGCTCTCGAGTGAACGGGGGACACAGACGCGCGTCCGATGATAATTACTATCGGGAGAGTGCCCATATACCCACTCCCGGCCAATCGATAATTTGAGAGTAGGAGGGAGGGGTGGGAAAGCGTAATCGCGCGCCCCGAGAGCCATTTGCATTTTCCATTTAATTTCGATGCTCTGCAATAAGTAATTTCCAGAATGTACTCTCCTCCCCTCGGCGAGCTTGTTTTCAATTTACAATGCCCGGGGATCGACCGCGTGCACACGCGCGCGAATCTCTCTCTCATTAAAACCACTCCCCCTTTGTCCAGGCTCCATACTCGTGTACGCCACGTTTTCTAGCTCGCGGAATAATGGGACACTATACAGAGAGGGCACGGGTGTTGATGAGTTGTATTAGGTGGCAAAGGAATAACTGCATCGTTTGTGTGTATACGTGTTGAATGAGCAATTGTTACACGTGCTTCTCGTGGGAAAAACAATATCCTCGCCCCATCCGTCATCTACTCGCTCCGCCTGACACCACTATTTTATATACCACCCGCCAGATCCGCGGGACGCTCCAGCCGAGGGAGAAGATGAAGAGCGATCGCGGGACGGGGTGTGTAACGAGAACGAAATGGCGCGTGTCTGATATTTTCGTCTCATTTCGCGTATCTTGTTTGCTCCGGGGGTAGGGGTGTTTCGCATCCAGAGTGATTCCAGTGCTCCTTCGTATTCGCTGCAAAGGGGCATACAGACCGGGAGAAAAGCCGGAGGAGAAAAAGGCTGTCGCGCGTAAGATCCTCCCCGAGGATTTTTTCTTTTTTTTTTTAAACGTATACATATATTTCTGATCGTGCGCTCGCTTTGTTTTCCTGCTCGGCGCAAAGAAACGCGGTGATTAAGGTTTTTCCCTTTGAAGTGATTTTCCGTGGGAAGAGCCACTGGGGAGGATTTTAATTATTTATCCCTTGCGTCGTTGGTGTACGCGCACACGAAGGTACATGGCAGATCCAAGAGACAAAAGGAGCCAGTGGAGGCAGCCTGGGAGAGATAAAATTTGCTACCTGTGTTGCCTGTATTGTCGGGTGCCTTTAAAGTGCAGGTGCCGATGAAAAAAAAAAGTTAAAGAACCTCCATTCATCAGACCGGGGATTAGAAGCGGGTTAATGTCGGCTATAGCGAGGGTGTCCAAAGTTTTAAGGGAGCAGAACTTTTCAGCTGCGGCCTACCCGGTGCTAGTGGTTCTTAACGATAAAAATATGAAAATTTCGTTGTTTTTTTTTTTCGTTGGTGGGTGTGTATGTATACTTTTTTTTGTCCAAGTAATCGCACACTCAAGCGTTTCTCTTCTAAACGACAACAATAACAAGAGCTTCTCCCCATTCGCGCTCGTATTTGCATAGTACCTATCTCTCGATCGTGGGCCCTCCGGCATCAGCCCGCATAACCGATTCGGCACAGCGCAATTCCATTAACCCCCTCCCCCAGCCCCAAAGTTCTGGTAATCGCCACAACTGCACCCACTTCTCGTTAATCAAAACACTCGGTGCTGCCGCCATTACTCTATAATTGAACTCTAAATTTGCCAGCGCTGCACTATTTCCCCTCCCCGAACACACGCTCAAGTACACGGGGGTACCTCATGTATTATATACAGCGGACAAACTCTCGATTAATCGCTCAATTTTCGAAAATCCGCGCAATTCCTCGCTCCCGGTGTACATCGCTCGTCGCTCTAAATTATTAAAAAAACCACGCGCGTTGGCCCCGATCCATCCATCCCGACCAGTCCGGAGCTCGTATATCCACACTGTAGGGAAGTAAGGGGGGGGGGGTCGACAAGCAACGTTGCACATCCACGATCCGACAGCGTCACTTCTCATTAGGCCAGCCATTACGTACGATGATAATAATTCTCCGCGAAATACCCTCCCGCCTCGCTCGTCCGCTGTACACCCCGCCCCGACCTGCTTGCGTCACGGACGATGTTAAAGTTAAACAGATGTGTCCGCTCCAACTTTCAGCCTCCGTTGCTCTTTTTTTGCCCCTCTACCCCCACCCCTTCGGATCCTTCGGACAACTTCTTCTTTGCGGGACTTATTGAATTTCCAAGCCCTGGGAGGGCGGAACTGCCGAAGAAAATCCCGAGCGAGGAATAACTCCCTCGGATGTGAAATCCATTAGGGGCCACCCGGTGCATACACTCGTAAACACCTCAAGTTTTTTTTTTTTTTTTATTCCCGCCTCTCCCTATTGTTGGCTACCACGCCTGTTTATGCGTGTACGTGTTGTTTGGTCTAATGATGATTTTTTTTTTTTTTTTTTCCCTCCGCATTTTCAACTTGTTGGTCCCGTGCGTAGCCCAACTCTCGAGGGAGTATCACTCGAAACCGGGCCGAGGGTGTACGGGGGTATTAGCGCGCCTGAGTTATGGCCCAGGAGGGTAAAAGTGGATGGGGGGGGGGTTATAATTCCGTTTAGTTGCTCGTTCCGGGCGAATTTTATTTACGAGTTATGAAAGCCGGCTCCCGTAAATGCCGAGGGTTTTGGTACAGCCCTATATAAAGAGCCGGTGCGCCGCGCCGAGGGTGGAAATGGGCTGCCGGGGGGTAGTTAAATTTTAAGGATAGGGGCGTTGTATAATTATGGGCTTCTCTGCTGGATATATATGCCTCAGACTCGTATGGGTCATCGGTACCCGAAAAGCCTTTTTTTTTTTTACACCACAACTGCAATCAACTAAAAAAAAAGCGTGTATGGGTAAACTGTACATTTTAACTCGTATCGGATCCGTTTGTATAAGGGTGTGCAACTCGACCTACTCAGTCGTCACTGCGCTCACGTCGAAATCCTCCTCGAATCAAGCTCTTTTAGCTTTGAGAAATTTTTATTTGCTCGAAACATATGAAATTCAGTGCTCCGATTCCGATTCAACATCCCCTTTTTCCACGGAGAAGCACTTTTCGTTCGCTCCGAGAACTTCCTCTCCATGTACCATACGTACATGTTACCTATGCACACACAAGCCAAAAAGCCCTTTAGGGAGAAAATCCAACAGTAGTAAAATCAGCGTCTGGTCAGCCATCGCCGGCTCGACGTAAGTATCGGACGTATGCGGAGAGAGGAAGAAAGATAGAGAGAGACGGACAAATCCGTGTTAGTTTGGTTGTGCACACTCGGGTTGTTTTTCGGAATAAAAGTCCAACTGTCCGTGATGGTCGTCCGGACCACTGCGCTTTCGCCTCGGCCCGAAGAACGAAGGGGAGCCACACAGCTAGGACAACACACCCCAACCCACACACACCCACGCGGAGGGAGTCGCGCGTTCGATCGAGCGCGTAATTAAATCGAGCCGCAAATGCTCGAGCATAATGGCCAAGCTCTCCCCCAGGCAGCCGGTTCTGGAACACGAATTCGGACAATCGTACGGACCTCGAATCCACTATACGCGCGCGTGTGTGTACATAGCCGGGGAAGATGCGAGAGGGGCACGGACGAGGTATAGGAGAACGAGGTCGATCGAAGCTACGCGTGCGTTACCACCACCACTCCGGGGATCGAGGGAGCCAACAGATACACACACATATATATATATAGGGGGTGGAAGCAGTGCCGTGTTATCTCGCGCCTATTTGCACGATAGTCCCTGTTTCCGATTAATCAGGTTGCCCGGAATTAACGCTACAGTGGCCAGTCCTCCCACCCCCCCGTGTACATACATACACTGATACGCACATGCACGCATACCTCGACCCTCATCTCCCCGGCTTTATTGACGATTCGGGGAAATCGGGTCACGCTCTCCTCCTCCTCCTCCGTATGACCATTGCCGATGTTGCTCTACGTACGTATATGCACATACGGTACCTGGTGATGCCCGGAAGCCTCTGTGTATACCAACGTTTGGAACGCGTGCGATTGGGCTCCCTCCGCGTGCAGACAGGCTCCGAATAATCGGTGGAAAAATCACGGCGCTCTCCACCTTTCCATTGTGCCAAAGCACACACACACACACGGAGCCTCTATCTGCTCTCTCTCTATGGCTCATCTCGAGCGGTGATTGTCGAGCGCGCGCTAATGACGTTTGCCCGCTGTAATTGAAAAGGTGTGTCCACCCCGATCCCCCCCTCGAGCCATCTATTCCGAGGTGGGTGTGGGAGTGTATTTATACACGCGCCAAATGGGGGGAGAAAAACCAATCGTCTTTTATTCGCTTTTACTTATATATACGTCCCTAAATTGTATACATATACGCGTGCGCGTACAATGCAAGCGTGTAGAAGATCTCGAAGGGTGAGCAAACGAGAAACGCACGGTGTGTACGGGAAGGACGAGTGTTTGCTAAAAGTCTGGGCTATACGTACCGATGGGATCCGAACTTTTGTAGGCGCAGCGGTGGCGGAAAAGTTCACGAGATGTTTGGCGAAGCTCTTCTCGCGCGTAGTTTGTAGAGGGGGACCGCGACGCGTAATATTCCATATAGTCCCAAGAGTTGCCGGGACGTGTGGTTGAAAGGAGGGGGGGACGTTTATCACACTCGAAAAGTAATTATGATGTACTTTTCCCCCCGAGCGAGCGAAGGGCGCGGTCGTTAAGAAAACGCCGGTGCGAGAGGGCGATCGGCCAAACTATTTGGATACACGTAAAAAAACAAAAAAATAAAAGTCATCGGTAAGAAGAAAACTACGTGTAAGCTCGACTTTGGAGCAATTAAAAAAAAAAAAAAAAAAAAACTAGCCACAGCGCCAAGTCGCTCGACTCCGTAAGCGCCCGACAATCAAGGAGCAATTAGCGAGAGTCGCGACAGAAATAAGAGGGGATCGTGCCGCGTTTACGGAAACGACGCTATTGCATTATTGTTGTTGGGTACACCCGTACCAGTCGAGAGGGTGAAAAATACATCATACGCGCCACGCAAAGTTGCTCTTTCTCACTATAGTCACTATTGTCACTATAGTCACACATAGGGTAAATATTCCACTGTAATTGGACGAGCGGCGGGGGGGGGATGAGTTATTTTCCCCGAAATTGCGCGATCGATGGATGGGACGCGGGAGACGTTGATTGAATATTTGGCCGAATTAATTGAGAGCTGAAATGGTAATTGCGTCGGAGGCACGTGCAATATAACGTGTGCACATACATGGAAGTTGGCCTGGAATGTCACGTAATGACGTATAGCCGAGTCGCAAATTGCACCGGGGCACACCAGTTATTTTTTCCGCATTGTCCAAAAAATCGCTGCTTCCACCGTATCGGAATAATAGCTTGCCGCACAAAGTTATGGAGGACCGAAATTAAATGACATACATATATACCGTGCGCACGCGGACAAGTACACATCCAAACAAAGGCCAGCGACGAACAATGAGTGCTCCGCATCGGCGGAATCGAGTATATGTATATGTGTACCGGTGCGTACGACACGAGCTTTTGGAACTTGGGTATGGGAGTATATATCGTGTCATCTCCGTGCACGCAAGGGGAGACAAAGCGAAACAAAGGCCCGCGGGAAGACGCGACAACTGTAGACTTGGCGTAAAGGCAAACGAGGCGATTCGCATCTCTTGGTGCAGCAGGTATACTGTCGGGTTGGCTTCCGAGTTTGACGATAAAAAATCCCTTATATTATTTCTCATCTCTTATTTCCATCGAAGCGCCGGTATATCGGTTGAACCGAATCAAATCAGAGACCAAAGCTCTCCGCGTCTTATTACTATTGTATACCGTTGCGGCATGAGCCGGATCACAGAAACTTCCGCGAGCTTAGCTCTCCCCCGTCTCTACATGGGATTACTGTATTAAAGAGAAAATCAACCCCATAGCCGAGCGGTACAGTAAAACTCGGGCGAGCCGAGAAACCCACAAGTCCGGCATTGATAAGGAAAAGGTGAAGGACAAGGGGATGGAGCACGTGTCTTTCCATCCCCTTGGCGATGGTTGTGCGTCGGGTGTGTGTATACATTAATAAAACCCTCTCCTTCCCATACGTGCTCCTCTCCAAAAGCGCTTGGCAAGCGCTCGCTTTGGCGTGTCGAGAGAGGGAGGGAATATGTGTGTAGCACAAAGAAGAGTGGGTGGGGGAAGAAGAAGAGATCGCACGAGCGATCCGATCAATGGGGGGTTCTTTCACCGGCGCGTCAGTGGAGTGGTATATATCTCCTCTACTTCTCCCTAAGTATCCTTTTCGCGTTGGCTCGGCAAAACGATACACCGTCATAGTATGTACATGTAGGCGTGGGGTGAGTGGTTGCGCGTGACGTGTGCCCCCAGTATCTGGCATTATGCTAATTCAGCGCGTTACTAGGGCCTCTCGCTGGTGCGCCGGATAAGAGCGCCGCACGCGGGAAGATGCAGGGACCGATAAAACGGGCGCGTATGTTTTTGCCTTCACCAAAAATAATTTTGGGTGTATACGTTGCGTGTAGAATTTATTTTTTTTTTTTTTTTTTTTTATATATGAAGGTAGGTTTTCGTCGTCCTGGTTTTTAATACAAAAGATAATGTAATCAGCTTACCTTTGAAACAACACTTTTTTAATCGATAACTAATTTATTTTGATCGGCAGGTGGTTTTTTTTTATTTTGCAGGTTTCATTGTGCCTTTTAATTGGCTTTTCTTAGCTGAAAAAAAAAAAATTAGAGTAGAGAAAAGTTAATTTTTCCACTTTAAATAAAAAAAAAAAAAATTCAATGATTTTTATAATTTACCGTATGTAGTATTGTAGCGACATTATTTTTGTGGAGCCTCTGATTGCACATACACTAGACAGGAGGGCCGATGATGGCCGCTGTATGTATAACGAGTAGTTGTAGCCGTTGAGCGCGATAGTCGTAAAAATTAACTCAAAGCTGTACCTACCACGCAAAATTCCCCTATATATGCACTGCGGCTGTTGTACCGTACAGGGACGCATTTTGGTTTACCGCAGTGCAGCTCCAAGGGGCATTCTGTTTATTCGGCTTTCTCATTTTCAATAAACTCACCTAAAGTACCGCAAAACTTTTCCCTTCGCTAGGTCGACAGTTGCGTTTTTGAAAAGTACAACGTAGAAACAAAAAGAAAACTACTTTGACTACTCGCTCGATCCCCTCTCGCCCTCATTTTGTCTCTTTCGCTTTCCCTCCTCGTCTAACAAACTGTCAGACGCTATAAAGTGCGGTACAGCCCTTCGGTCTCGATAAAAATAAAAAGAAGGTACGTCAAGAGGGAAGAAGAAGAAGCAGCAAAGTCTCTCACAGGAGGCGGAAGTAGTCGACAAAGGGGGGGGGGTGAGAAGAGATAACAATGCAGATACTCCACATCGACGGCCCGTGACCGAAATAACTTTCCTCCTCGGCGCGCGATTTCTTCTCCCCCCTGTACATTACAAAGGGAAGCGGGGGTTCGCCAAGACACCGGCGCACTGGTCTTTTGGAGCTTATGGAGAAAAGTAGAGGCTCGAGCCGCTCTCGAGATTTTCGAGCACAGGGAAAAAAGGCCCCCGGAAGCTCGTGGCTGCTAAATTTAGCTCTTTAGGGTAACGACTCGGTTCGCTCCGTTACAGCCTATGCCGCATGACCCCCTTTTATTTTTTTTCCGTTCTCTCTCCTCTTGGTGTACAACCACGTCACTCTGTCCCTTTTTTCCCGTCCCCAAATTGCTTAGCCTCTTTTTTCCTTCCCTACTGCCTAAGGGTCAGTGAATCCAATAATTGCAAACACCCCCGCTACTGCAAATGCGGCAACGAAATCTTCATATTTCCTCTCTAAACGCGCGTATACCCCGTGTACATAGACATATAGGTATGGATTCACGGCTACAAAAAAGGGGGTGTGAGACCCTGGACACAAATGTGTGCCGAAAAAAAAAGAAAATAAAAGAGTCTTCGTGAGACGGATGAATGAAGGTTGCATGGGAGAAAAGAGCCAAAAGCTTTCTGTACCACCTTTCCCGAGAGAGATACGGCACTGCTGAGGTGAATTTACGAGAGAGCGCGCAATCTCACCGGCGGTGCGGGCGAAAATTAGGGGCTCTACTATATTTGGTCCCTATCCGATTGGTAGGGTCCGGTGTTGGGATGCGCTCGTAGGTTCTAAATTCTTATTTTATTTAGGCAATTGTGGAATAAACATATCGATTTTTCCGGAGTATATCCAACGGGGTGGTGGCTTATCCAATACAGGGTGAAAATTTGAAAAACCCGGAAGGCCTTTGAAACCGGAAATCGCCAAGCTGCACCGGCTGGCCGGCCATATTGAAAAATTTCTCTGCGGGCATTCCCGAGCGAAATCCTCCGGAAGCCGGTGCCACGTGTGTGTATGTGTCCTTTCCACCCCAATATATCTCGCGTGACCGCAAAATTCTCCCCTTCTCCGTACACGTACCCACCCTATAAAATTCCAGCTGACCCATTTTCTCTTCTTTATTTTTTTCCTTCCTTTTCATTAATCCCGAGGTATTCTCCCCCCCCCCCTTGCACGGTCACTCGTCCCCGGGCTCTATTACGTATAGAAAATATTTCCTCGCC
This sequence comes from Copidosoma floridanum, assembly GCF_036245765.1. Taxonomy (NCBI): domain Eukaryota; kingdom Metazoa; phylum Arthropoda; class Insecta; order Hymenoptera; family Encyrtidae; genus Copidosoma; species Copidosoma floridanum. Next base: position 2,683,707 of record NW_028321907.1, on the reverse strand, counting down.
CATTCATGGAAACATTGGATTCCTTTCGCCTGTCCCATCGGAAGTCGATCCCCCGACGGGAGAATTTCATCATCATCCAGAGAGCTTTCATCACAAGAAGCCAGTACATCCAAGGGAAAACGATGATACGCGCAGCTGTATGTGTAAATAGAGCCAAGGGAGGGAACAAAAGGTTGCACGGCAAAGGGAAAAAAAAAATGGAGGGTTTATGCCTCGCCCCTCCCGTGGCGGTAAAAGCACCGGTTAATGGCCGTGAATACAGGCAGCCGAGTCTACTCTTTGGCTTCGTTTACCGGAAGTCGGGGCTATGCTGCGCACCGACGCCATAAACTTCGATTAGCGTGAATGAATTTCCTTCCCCCTCCCCGGCGCTGTTAATTCTTCCCCGCGACTCTCTCGGCTTGATTCGTTCGAGTCTCTGTGACTAAGGTACCCCCCATTTACGGCTCTTTTATTTTTTTTCCTCCTCCCAGCGGCGCTCGTTCGTCCGTCGCTCGGTACGCCGATGAATTTAAAGCTCCTCCCTGGCTGCTCATTTAACGAGTGCACAACGCGTACAAAACCCCGAGACTTTTTTGCTATTGTCAAGAGCAAAGGTGCGTATTTTGGGTTTGGGTGATGCGAGCGATGTTAGTTTGGAGATCGGATTGGCGCAAAAAGCAAGAGGGAGGGAGGGGCAACAATGCGAGTGAAGCCCAAGGGCTGTGCGTGTATTCCTTAACAACTTGATGCATTATGCAAAGTTTGTAGTGCGAATAAAAGTTGGTTCGGCGCAGCGCGGGTCCGGCGAAGTTTGGTGCTCTGGAAAATATTCTATTCAATCTTCCGCGCGAAATAAACCTCCCTCGAGCTATTAGGGAGATCTCCGGTGGGGCCCTCTGGCTGTGTTCGGAACTTTGTGTGTATCTTTCGCGCGCATGAATGAATATTAACGGACAGTTATTGGCTTGTTTGATGAAGAACTAAATCAAAATTTTAAAAAAAGGGGTAAATCGCGTTCTAAATTTCATGCGAACTTCTTTGCGATGTTCTTGCGGGCGTGATTGGAGATTTTTAATGAAAAAAGTTTTCTTTGTTTTTCTTTTTCTTTTTCTTTTTTCTCATAATATAGTACCAGGTATAACGTTATCGGAAATATTATTCAATGTGAACGAGTCGATCAATCGTAATTATCATCATTTTGCATACTCGGTAACTTGTGATACTTGACATGCAAACGAAAATTCTCATTCCCAAAGTATCGACGCCACGGTGGAAGAATCATTACGATTTTTATTTTCAAAATAGCACGCAGATTTCTATTGAGATTGAAAAGGATACTATCTCAGTTACAATTTTCTTATACTTTATACAGAGAAGAGCTTACTCCGCAATACGTACTATATACCTTCGTCCAGTACGGAATTCAAAATCGAGAGATAGTCCAGCTTCGCCAACACTCGGCTAATCGATTCAGCTCCGATTTGTCCTCACGTACGCGACGGCATCGTCTAAGCTCAGACACCACGCAAGGACGCTTGCGTATATACCTACGAGCGAGTTATACGATCACCCCTCACCCCCTCCAACCCCTCTCACTAATGCACGAGGGTATTACCAATGTAAATTGTTGGTTAACTAAGTAAACGGTGTCTCAAGATGGTGCAGGTTTGTTCCTTCAATCCCCGACACCTTTGAAGCCCCTGGCGACGACGTCTCGCACGTGTGTGTCACCCTCCAACGTCTAGCTGATTGCCTTGCCTACACACACGCATATGTGTACGTATGCAAGAGCGGACCGGTAAGTTTCCCGAGCACAGGTATACGCGCCCGCGTACATCTTGCATACATTTGGCAGGCAGGGTGGAAGAGATTATGGCCCGCACCTTGTCGACGCATTAATCGAGGAGATTAACTCGGCGAGCAGAGGGATTAGGGGGGGGGGGGGTTGAGGCCCAAGTTACACAAGCTCCGAACTCTCGCGCGTCGGGAAAGAAAGTTTGCCTGTGGAGGAGGAGCAACGGCCCCTCGAAGCAACGGACACCTCTCTCCCCGAGTCCTTATCGGGTGAGCAGGACTTGACTGCTTATAAATTCGTGTGTTCTACTCGATGGACGTTCGAAGCTCTGTATATATATACGTTGCGTGAATATCATAACGTGCGTCCTTTGCAGTATATATTTTTTTTGTTCCTCTATACGAGCTGAACATAAAAGTTACCAATAAATTTGTACCTACGTGTAATTTTTCTATGTTTTTATCAATGTCGTTATTATTCACAGACTATCGAGTGTAATCTCTCGATTGCTTGATTTCTTACTTCCGAAGATTCACTTACTATACACAATCAAAAACATAATTGTTGGAAATAAGATAATGAAAAAAAGCTTGAAAACAAACAATCAAACTTGGCGGTGCACGCGAATAATCATTCTAGCAAAGCGTATATATACTCTTTTTTTCCCAATCACCCGGTGGAACATCCCTCTCTCCGTCACTCTTACTCTACTGCAGCGGTAAAACAAAGTTTCCCTGGGAATGAGAATATATTTTAATCGCGCACTGTCGATTTAAATTAAAGCTCCCTTTACTTGCAAAATTTTGCCATTGCTATCGCAGCGGTGTATGTTCACCGTCGACCCTCCCCCGTTCGGGATTATTACGTATGTGTATTGCCAACAAAAACAGCGACCCACTGATCAACAAGCTTTTGCGATTGAACTGCGAATTGGAAATTTCTAATCAAACGCGAGTTTCAACGAAAAATACCAGAGAAAAAAAAATTAATCAATCAAAGTTAATATTTACGTTTTTGCCACATAGCCGTCCGTATACTACAAACTTAAGATACTCTGAATTGTATTTAAAATAAAAATAAAAACGTTACGATTAAGTGCACTTGACGAACACTTCAATACGTATACGGTAAATGTAAAATATGATGTAATGAAGCATTTAATCGATAACGCAAATAAATAACTTGAATGTGTAAGATTGAAATAAATAACCCAGCAAGCGACATCACTGATAATTCACCCGAAAATAAATAAACCACTCGGTTTAATGACGACAAATAATTGTCTCGGGGGGTGAAAAAACAAAAGTCAAGAGAAAAGTGATATATTCGGGCATTGGATAAATCAGTCAAGCTCAATTCCGGTGCAAGGCATCAAGGAGCTGATTTCACCGAAGCCATGGAACACCGGAGGAAGTCGTCGCAGCTAGAAAGGAGGGGCCACGGAAGGTGGGGTTCAATTTCTTTATTATCAATTCGTCAACGTCATCCCACCGACGCGCTTACGCAACGCAATTCATTGGTGTTGGGTGGCAATTACCGCCCGAGCTCGAAATTTTTATTATACGCCGTCGAGGGCGTTGCGCAATCGTTACACGACATCCTATTTGATTTTGACGCTTGACGGGATAACCACTGCCAATCAATGTTAGGTAACGTAGTTTGGATTTATGTTTGCCCCGACACGACTCGTATTCTCGACAATGTAATTGTATCCCCGATTCTAATTGTGCATACAGAAATACAGTGTTTTCCACAAATAAATATTAGTCCAAAATAAGTCACAGAGCCACGGAAAAGTCCAAAAGAGCCCATAAATTTTCCACTCGTACCGGTGTACTGTCGTCATTACCTATCATCACCGCGAGTCAGAGCCAGCACGTCTTCAATCTACGAAATGGAAACTTTGAACCGGGGATGGAAGGGATGAGTGGGAACAAAAGTTTGTCCTCGAGTGACACACTGATCCATGGACTCCGAGTCATCCCTGCACCTCCAGGGTCAATATTCCTTCCACGGACGGAGAACGAGAGCAGGAATAAAAAAAAAAAGCTCTTTCTTCCTCGCGAAAGAGGCATCGGAGCCCAGCACACTTGAACTCCGTGGGAGCAAAGAGGGAGGATCGATGCCTGCGTCGGCGTCGCACGGGCGCTTGGAATTGTCAGGCGTGCCCCCTTCTCCCCCATTGCAAAGGCACGAGGGGATTAAGCCACGGAGGAATGCGCGCCACCGCCGCTACACCTCCTTTATCTCATCATCCCGCCGCAGCGGCAGCTCAGGCATCTTTTCCACCGCCTCGCGGGACGCGCAGACACCCCCACCCACCCTTGGCTGTGGCGTGCAGTCATTTTCTCCGTTTTGCGATTCGATTCCTCCGATATTGCGGCAACCGAGCGCCGCTAGAATTTTCCATTTGCCGGAATAAGAGAGCGAGGAGGATACCGGCGTCGCGCCCACCAATTGAACGGAGCACTCTGGATTATTCCCATAGTCTTCGAACGCGCCCCGTATTCTCACGAGCCTCTCCAACACCCGCGCTTTTGCTTCCTTCTCCATCTTGCATTTTTCCTCTCCACGTATATAATACATACATGTGTTTTTTTTTTTTATATTATAGTGCTTTACGTCCGGCTCCTTTAATAAGGGCACTAGCACTTTGGAGAAGGAAGGGAAGAGGGATAGGAGGCCTCCCATCACTTGGGAGGGGGGTAGGGGGAAATTAGGCAATTTTTGCTGCGACAAGGTCGCCTAAGCCCTCCTCGAGGAGCATTGCGTGGTGAAAAAGCACGTGTGAGAAATCATAGAGATACTTGCCCGAAAAGTCGCACTGGCCGGGAATCGAACACCACGGTCCCCCCCGCGCGCCAATCCACGAGCTAGCCGACTGAGCCACCGCGCGCTCTCTTAATATATACATGTACGTATATAGGGGAAGATGAAATTAGTTCCGTCTACTTAACCCCGTCGCGATGCGCGTGCCTTTTTCTATCCATTATCGCTAAATGCAGTAAGGGATGTACATACGTGATTGCTAATTACACGGGGACCGAGTGGGGGGAAGAACAAAAAAACACGCGACGATAGAGACAGTGGGTGGGAAAAATTGATTATCGAAAATCGATGGTACGGCCGGGGCCATGTGGGTCAGCTCGCGCATAACAAACGAGCCACACTGGCTCTGGGCCGCAATCCAACGCAACTCGAATAATCATTCGAGATTTCAAAGCCACCCCTGTACCGTACCGCTGTTCTCTAATACATGTATACTATACGCGTGTGCCCTGGCCGTGTAATCGAGTTTACGGAATTGTACGTTCGCTCGATTAATTGCCTCGATTCGACAGCACCCCCCCCCCACCGTACGGTAGCTACTTTCGTTTGCACGTAATCCCGCGAATTTTCAATCAACCCGGGCATTCACAAAATTCACCTGCGTTTGTACGTGCCGTGGAAACCTCCCGTAGCATATTATACATCATGCAATACATTTTGCCGTTTGGATGCGCGACAAAATTAATAGTTTCTCCTCGGCATTGAGCTTAGTTTCTCAAAGTTCAACCCGGGGAGGCTGCGTTCGCGTGACAAATGGTACGGTTGACTTGTTCCAAAATGCGGCTTACAGCCTCCTGTTGTCGTTGTCGCTGTTGCTTATTGTATAGCGTTGAGACGATTAATTTGGTGCACGGGCTAAAGTTGCCAATCGCTTGTTTGTCATGGAGTTGTTTGGAGAAATTCGTTATCTGGAATTAAAAAAAAAAAAAAAAGGCTCCGTCTTATTATGTATTGGAGAACGGTACTATTGGGAGTCTTTGGCCAAATTACTTCTTCCAATATAGTAAGACAACATGATCGAGTACCTCAAAGATTTGATTCGAGAGTGTAAACATTTACCCAATTACATTGTACCCAATACGGATCCTCAGCAAAGTATTACATCCTAATCTAATCTAATCTCGTTGGTCAAACATGAAACTGGGAGGGCCGAAGCAAAACAAGTAGTAAAAGCACAGTTTGGTCAGCCCCACGCTTCAACCCTCCAACGGACGGGCCCTCGGTCGGTCAGTCGGCCACGTAGTCTTATCTAATTCATAACTCGGATCACAACAAGGGCTCGTCCGGCCAGTATGTGCCTACACCCTGTCCGAAGGAAACGGCGTACCTCGCCCCATAGTTGCACCGACAACAATGCTACACGCGTCAAGCTCCATTACCAACCCACAGCTCTCTCTACTGTACGATACACATCTCGGCCAGGGAGTCTGTGTGCCGCGTTATCTGCACAGATATACACCGCGTCCAGCTCGCTGTACGTCACACAAGGTGGGGGGGGGTGGAGCCAGCGCGCGTGACGACGGGCTCAAAGACGTTTCCTCCTGTTCGTGTAAACGCACGAACATACACGGCCAAGGGACCAGGGAGCCTGATTAATTACGGGCCAGAGTTCCTCCTCCCTGGGCTTTATGGTATTCCTCCGCGTCCGGTAGGGTCCTAATGTTGAAAGACCCCCTCTAGCCGGTAGGTAATACGTAGGTGTACGACTCGGGCATTGTTCGAAAGACGAGCAAGAAGGCCGGCTCTCTCTCTCTCTGTGTGTATATTATACCTGTGACAACTTACTGCAGGGCTCTGTTCTCGCAGCTGTTGCCCCGAGAGCGCCTTTCCTCCTCCCTCCAGAGGACCCTGTCCTGTGGGTACGCGTCTCTTGCTCGCTGTACCCCCTGGAGAGCACACGGACACGTAGCTGCAACGGAGAAGGATGAGCTTGTTTGTTTGTTTGTTTTTTTTTATACCCCGCGCGACTTTTTGCTCCTCAGGTGGGGTATACAAAAACAGCTCGTTCGACGCGATACGGATTTTATTAGGGCGCACACTCGGCCGGTTTACCTCTCCCCGGGGCTCATTGTCGTTTCTGCACAACTTCGTATCTCGGCGCTGGAGAAGTTTAGATGTGTGTTTATACGATGCCCGCAGCGACTGGGCTCGTTTGAGGTGGGAAGGTTGCGGATGTTTCGTTCCTTTCTCTCTTGGCGTAAAATATTGATTTATCACAGGAACTATAATGCACCAGTCCGTCGTTCGCAAAACGCGCGATATGCGGATTGAAAAAAATTAAGTGGTACGTGAAAGACAAGCCAAAAGTTAATTACGCCCCAAAAAAGATTATCAGCTTTTTCGGAGTGACATGTACGAGAGAAAAAAAAAATGCGGGGTATTTGCGTGGCGGGCATTGTCGGCTGAAAATAAAAGCATAAAGGACTCACGAGAGCGCGCGGATGGAAAATCACCGTCATCGTTATCCGCCGGCCCGTAGGTTTTATATTATACGCTGTAGCAAGCGAGGCGGTAATCTCTCTCGAAATGAAAAACACAAAAATCACGGGGGCGCACTCGAATCCCCCTTGGTGCTCGACATACAGCGAAATGATAAATTTTTACACGTGACAAATTCAATTGATATACAACACTGTAAGCTCAACAAATAACATGTAGGGGATGAGGGGGTGAAAGGGGCACGATGCAACGTTTGATGTAAACGAGGGATACGCGAGGGAATGGTACCGAAAAACCACAGCTGGTGCGAGGGTTTTCTTATCCACCCCCAGCCGCGTGTCCCGCGCGCTCATGCATTATGCACCGGCTTATTTTCCTTCCCTGAGAGCCGGAAGCGAAGGATGGCTTCCCCGCTCGTGGGTGATTTTTCATCGTCGGACCGGCTCGTGCTCGCGATGCGCGATGGACGCGCGCTCTTTTCTCGGGCATTTTCTTCGGCTTTGCATGAGGGATGAATCGGGATGACGCGGCGTTGGGGGAAAAATGGACTCTGCGTACGTAAAGTGCTCTCGGACGAGCGAGTTTGCCGGGAATTGCCATTTGGAAGTGAAAATTTCCACCCCTCGGCTAAACTCAAGGTTTGTTTGTTTGGTTTTTTTTTTTTTTCCACGAGCACTGTATAATATAAACAAAGGAAAAGTACAGTAAGGAGCTTTATCCCCCCCCCCCAACGAAATGCGATTAAAAGTTTGATATATTCAAGTGAGGCTACAGTGACAGCCTCTGTAATAGAAACAGCTATACACTCGTTGGGGTAAACAAATACTTTCCATGTAAATACAGCGCGGCGGAAAAGGTAAACTTTGACCGCTTCGGCTCTCCCATCCCACGGCCTCCGATAAGAGGATTAAATTTTTTCCCACCTTCTGGCTACATTTGCGTATTCCCCCTCGTGGGGGAGAACAAGTGTATGCTAATACAATTCGCGGTATCCGCAAAAATAAACGCACGTACAGTTGGTACAACTGCACGTGTTCGCGCTAAATAATGTCGAAAACATATGCCCCGCGAGATTACTCGGAGACTTTGGAACCCCCCGGTGTGGAATCGTTAATTCGACTCCACCGAAAAATCTCAAAGATCGCGATCATTCGACCTGGAGTCCCGCTAATCAGACGCTTCCTCCTTGCGATACGTTTGCCGTCCACCGCAAACTATACCCGCTGAGCCCCCCTCGGTCGCTGACTTTATTTTCATTTTACGGGGCACGAAGCTCGAGCGGTGCTCACAAATTCCTCCCTTTGCCTCCATCCGCGCGGGCACAACTGCCCTTTATTGCCCCCCTCCCTCCGGTTGTGCGTGTATACCACGCAAAAGCACCCTCGAGCGATAAAACCGAGGAGTCCAGCTGACGCAACGAAAGGTGGGGCTCGTACACACCAGCTCCCGTTCCCCGTAAAACCACAAATGCGATTCCACCCACTACGGTGCACGCATATATACATACATACCCGAGAGAGCAAACGCCGCAGACAGATAGCGGAAATGAAGCTCGAGATGAGGCTCTATACCGTTGTATGAATATGTACCCCGAGGTGGGAGGATTTGAATAATCCCGCGAATCGATGTCGGCGCCACTCTCTCTCTCTGGAGTGGAGGGGGGATAACTTTTTCACGACTGCGATTCGAGGCCCGTAGAGCGCAACCCGTATACCCGAATGCTAACGAGGCTCTTTAATCGCTCTCGCGGTGATCGGAGCCTTTTTTTCCCCCACGATCGCCGTTTCGAGCTGTGGGATTCCAGTACCACACACGGTGGATGTTATCCGTGGTGATGAAAAATTCTGGAATGATAATGATGACGAAAGTTAAGCGTGAGGGTGTTAATTGTTGTTATCTGTTTAAGGACGAGGAGTGGTGCTGGACAGCCAGGGTCCGGTGTTGGTGTCGGAGCCGCGCAACTCGGTCGAGTTCTCGAACGACACGGGGGCGATGGTCCACTGCTCGGCGAACGGGAGCCCAATGCCAAGGGTCGACTGGCTCATGGGTGACGGCTCGCCCGTACATCCGATTCCCAACATACGGGAGATGCTCGTCAACGGGTCCATGTACTTTTTGCCCTTTGGCGCCGAGAGTTATCGCCACGACGTGCACTCGGCGGTGTACAGGTGCCAGGCGTCAAACAGCGTTGGTCGAGTACTGGGCCGAGAGGTGTCAGTCAAGGCAGGTCAGTCGGATACTTTGGTTTTTTTTTTTTTTTTTTTTTTTTTTTTTTTTTTTTTTTTTTTTTTTTTTTAATACAAAACAAAAAATATATCATGCACACCCCAAATCCGAAAACAATTGGATGTGCCAACCGTTGCTTGGTTACGCGCTTCCAGTGGAATGGAAAGGGATTTCTCGACAGTGGCATTATGTATCTATGGGTAGGGCTCGGGTATGAACGGAATGGAATTTTAACCAAAAAGCCGCGGAAGGTAAGACGAATGATGTCAGTGACGTTGCCCATCGCCGTCGAGTCTACATACGTATACACATAAATTATATAATGGAGGAAGAGAGGTTTTGTAATACAAGTGACTTCACATGAACTTACGGTGATAAAAAACATGAAATAAAATACATTAGGAAAACTAAAAAAGATTAAAAACAATAAATTATCATGTTCGATTGATTTCCCTTTTTTCTTCTATTACCGATGCTTGGATGTAACGAAAAAACTTGAAACAAACGTATAATTGATTCGCGATGGCATTAAAGCTCAAACCGATTGCAGAATTTTGGATTCTAGTAGTAAAATCCGTTTGTGGTCAGACAGTATCATCAGAATAACAAAATGTAAGAATCCCTTGCGAAATGACCTGAGAAAACATGCCACTCTCAAAAATGTAGTATATTAATAAAGTAACGTGAGTAAAATGAGCAAAATTTTAAATTAAATTGCTTCCGGTAATTTTTCGCGCGACCCACACATTTTTCATAAAACATACAGAATAGAGCCCCGCACAACCAGTAATGTCCACATCTAATCAACATTTTCCAAGCGTCAGATTTCAAGATGAAAAATAATGAAAAATTTGTACATGCCACAGTGGTCCGACAAAAGTACGAGGTCCAGGTGCGCGACGCTTACGTACTGTCGGGCAACGCTGGCGTCCTCAGATGCGAGATACCAGCCTTCGTCAAGGAGTACGTGTCGGTCACCTCCTGGGTCCAGGACTCTGCCTACAACATATATCCCACACCAGACAGCGGTAAGTCCACACACACACGCGCGTGTACAGATATACAACTACTTTACACGCCCCCGCATATACTTGTATCCGCTGTAACAAAGCTTTTCATTAACTATGCGTCTGACGCGTCCGCGTTAAACAAGAGAGCTGCTGCTCCGGGGCCACCGAGACGTGGAATATTAAGTTTGGAAGTGCACTCGCGTCCTCTCCTGTGTGTGTGTGGGGGGGGGTGGAGTAAAGCGTGGTTCCGACAACTCGAAAGTTACGAGAGGAAGGGATGCTCCCGGGAGGGAAAGACACCGCAGCAGCGCAGCTGGGAATAGAGAGAAGAGCAGTGTGTGCACCATTACCAGGGTGTAACTGTCGGTTCGTGGAGCCGTCTTTGCGTCATGTACGAGGAGAGGCCTCGCGCGGTGGGAGCCATACCGCGAATCAACAAAAACTTACACCCCAACGGAGTGCTGCGTTTCTCTCTTTTACGGCTTCGTCCGCCACAAACGCGAATTCGTCTCTGTTCTCTCGCGCAGGTATAGTTTTACGTCGCTCTCGATGTATCCACCCCCCTTCCCCCTGCGTATGTCTGTTTGTCTGTCGAGTGCACCCGCGCCCGATCAATCATTCACGAGCTGCTGCTGCGACTGTACACGATCGTCACTTTTTGGAAAATCACTCGGTACTCGCTATACGGCTGGATGCGATTTGTGCAACCTCTTTCACGCTGCTGTACATTGGATATCGCGGTGGGAGCGACCTTTTTTTCGAGAGTGAAAATATGGGAAACGGGGTCGGTTACAGTTAACCACGACAACCGTACCTTCTGTGAAAAAAAAAAAGAGAGAGAGAAAATGAGACAACTACGAGCTTCCGGGATAAGATGATCCGTACAAATTTGCGATCTCGCGTGCCCGAGGCTTGAATAATGCACGAGGTTGGGAAGCCTTTGCTTTTAATTTTTAACGATATACCGATGGAAAAAAAAACTCGCTTACGCGGCGCGCGCGTGTTTGGCATAAACGTGCGATAGGCGAGGGAGGTGGGGTATTTTCTTTTCCACCCCCTAGTGGAGCTCGTTGTTTTTTTGATGAAAATTAAAAATTCATCCTCGAAAATAAAATGCAAATGCGAGTCTGCTCCCTTCTTTTATTTCCCCCCTTCCCCCTTTTTGTTTACAGTCGATGGAAAAAGCGCTGAGCGAGGCGGCGGAAAAATCTGGGGTATCCGTACCCTCACTTTGCCCATGAGAGCACACGGACAATAGGGTTGATGGTGGTGGAGGAGCAAGAGACGCGACGATCGGATGTAATACCGCGAAAACCGCCGCGACAGCGATATCGCCTCGACAATTAGATTTCTTGTCCGCGGAGCTGAGCAGTTGCTTTCTCTGCTGTCGCGTGTGCTTCTGGCGTTACCTCGGGTCCACCATTTACTGTAAAAATCTGGATTTTTCATTTATTAAATGAGAAAACCTCTTTAAGCGTGTTCAAGAAAGAAAAGATCACTTTGTGGAAAGTGCTCGCGGAAAAGCAACAAGAGCTACCTTTGAACTTGGGAGGAAATATTTTTTACTCAAAAGGGAAACCATACGAATTGTAATAAGCAACTTTTAGCGACATAGGAGAGGTAAGGTTTTAAAAATCAAAAAGATGCTGACAAAAGATCGAAATCCACGTGCGTACATGTATCAGAGACAATTATGTAAATGTACAATGTCACGATGAAGATCCATGCAGTATACTGTTACTTGTTATTCCACGCGGATACTTTTTACCTCGCTCGGCGGATTTTCTTTCTCCGTCTCCAGCTGTGCCGTTTTCTCTCGGTCCTTTTGTCGAGCGATAAAAGCGGAAGTGAAAAAAAAAAAAAAAAAAGCCCAGAGAGACGGCACCCGTGATTTGCGGGCGCTCAAGTGCGCCATTGAAATTGTTTAAAAGCTCGTTCGTTATTCGGCGCTTTTTTTTCCCTAACCGCGCCAGCAATGTTTCTCCGTTTGCGACCCCCCCGCCCGCACCGCCAGTCTACTCCCTTCGTCTCCTAAGTAGAGTAAATGTCTCTGGAGCGCACCTTTGTGCCGCTGTTTTTCACAAACAACTTTTTAATCATTATTCATGGATACAGACTACGAGCTGCGGTAGTTTTTTTGTTTTTTTTTCGTCATTCGAGAGACAATACACTCATAATTCACGAGTTTGTAATTACTTTGCGGGTGCAAACGATTTGTTCCTTCAGCGAGAGACTGTTTGCATAAACAACGTGATAATTGAGTAAAGAAAAAAAAAAAAAAAAGATCTCTAATGCAAATCGTTTGTCGAACAGTCAAACACAAAAATACTCTCTCTCTCTCTTTCGAGATCGTAAACTCCCCGGCCAAAGAAGCCGCGGGTGGAAAAAAGAGGTGTACACACGTCCGGAATCTGTTGCGCCTGCCGGTACACACTCGGAGATTTCCGGTCTCGCGCGTCTTCTCTCTTTCCCACGCCCCCCCGCTGGGTTACACTCCCGCGTCGTGCCGAAAAGATTGAGAGCCCGTCGAAGAAAAGGAGAAAAACGAGAGGGTGAAGGAAAAAGTTTTTTAAAAGACACACAAAGAGAGAGAGAAAGAGGGAGCTATTTTCCATAGCGGGGGGGGCGACGAGCTGGATGAATTTATTACGTAATAACTCCCGCATTCCTGCATAAATCATAGTGATTTGCTACTACCCGCGCGTGCCCGACGTAATATGCATCCCCTTCGTGGGGAGCTATACAACTGGCGAGAGAGAGAGAGAGAGAGAAAGTGGGATCAAAGTTTCCGATGCTCGCTCGTGCTCTTTCTCCAAGTAATTTCAGCTTTCTAACGAGTTCGTCGCATCTGTCTGTGTACAATACGTGTATCTACATGTACGCACCGCTGCTCGAAAATCCCAGTCCACCGATGTATCTCGCAGCGATGTTAATAATTTTCTTGCACTGCATCATTGGTTGATTACGATGATTTGGATTCTTTTTTTTTCATCTATGTGAGTTCTACATGCAAATTCCGGGAACACGCTACCGTTTTTTTTTTTTTTCTTTCTGTACGTTTTTTTACAGAATATTTGCCGCTTAATCTGTTGAAGTCACTGCGATACGCGCTCAAAAGAATTTCAGAATCTGTACAACAAATGTTTTTTCATCGAAAGCTCTGGATTTTTGGTAAACACGGTACCAGCGAAAAAGGGCAAAATCGTTTGCATATTTCACGCGCGCATATTTGCCAACGTGAAAAATTAATATCCCGTGGCGGGAAAATTCCATTATTTTTACACGGGCGATTCGATAAAGTTCGCAAACGCGGAAAAAGCGAGATTTCGCGGAGTACGCGGGAAATATTTTTTAGAGCAAACGCCAAAAAACACGCACCCAGCCTCGCGCACACACACAGAGTCCGGCGAAACAAACAAGCGAACGAAAAAAAGAGAGGTGCACTTTTAATTTTCCGCTTCTCCGGGTATGCGCGCAAATGTACCCGGCCGAGAATTAAACACCAAACACGCCCCCCCCCCCCCCCCCCGTTTTTCTCCCAATCAAGGTAACGCCGGCTCATCGACGAGCAAAAATACACGCGGAACTGCAAAAACGCGCTGCCCATCGTAATCTGCACCAACTCCCTCCAATAGAGCTAATGGAGTAATAATACCGCGTGGAAAAAGAGAGGGATGGATAGAAAAAAACGCCCACGCGTGGGTATATTTGCGCGCTCGTTTATCTCGTTCGTGCCTCGGGCTATGGCTCCGCCATTTAGAGATTGCGAGGCAGAAATAATTCGGCACGAATCTATCGAGCGTGTAAATAAGGTCCGTCGCTTGGTCACGGCTTACGAATGATATTTTCCAAACGAGCCTGCCGCAAGTGACTTTTTTTTTCTCCAACGTTCATTCGTCAATCCCGGCGCAAATTAAAAAATACGAGACAAAAGCTTACATTTCGGTCTCTCTCGCGGGGGAGGCGCATAAAAAAGGCCATTGTTTACCCGCGGAGTCACCGTCGCCGGGGTGGAGCTGATATTTCTCGCTCATCCTCTCGACCCTGGCGATGAATCGACTTTTAAGGACCCCCGTGGTCCACTTTGGAGAATTGATCGTCCCATTATTCCCCGAGCACTTGTGCCTGTCGATCAATGCCCTCCTCCTCCTGCAAATCTCTTTCTCATCCGAGCGTTTTTTGCCCTCTCCTCTCTAGTCATGACTCATTCCGCGACACACGCGCCCGTTTATCCAACCACGGGGATTTGCATGTAAAAAGCGGGACAATCGAGAGAAAGGACTTTCAGCATGTGGGTTGGTAGCTACCGTGTGACCCAAAGGGGCACAATGGAAAAATACCGGGGTGTAACTCATACACGCCTTTACGGGGGATTAGGGCGTAATATAACCCGGAAGATCGCGAATTTTAATCAAACGCGATGCCCTCATTTTTCATTAAAAAAAAAAAAAAAAACTACTCTGCTAAACGAGCGCGCTTTTAAAGCTCACCCGTTTTTCATCTTTGACTTTGTTGCACCGGTTTTTCACGACTCGGCTGTCGTTGAGGTTTTAAAATCATTTCCGTTTGACGAGAGTCGGACTTTGTTTCCAGCTCGTGCGCCCGTACTTTGAATTGTAGGAATCGCTAAAACGACGAAACAGAGAAAATAAAATCATATGCTCCTAGTTTGATCTCAAATAGTAAAAGTTTCGCAATCAGAGAAACTCTAATTATATTGTGCATACCGATTGCTCATTGTTGAACTCACGACCCAGCCCAAGCCTGTAGTTGGGGCTTTGTTACGCATCAGGAGGCTATTGCACGTAAACTATGCAAATTATGAAAGTTTTCATGAAATACTTATTAGCACAAAAAGCCTAAATATACTCGAAAGCGTTGAACAATCAATGGCATGAAATAATGACCTTGTGTTGTGTTCCAGATGGCAAGTACCACATGCTACCGACTGGCGAGCTCCTCGTGTTCAGCGTAACTTCGGCCGACGCTCACGCCAGCTACCGTTGCCGCACCGTCCACCACGTAACCGGCAGCACAGTCGAAAGTTCCTCCTACGCTCATCTAGTCGTTACTGGTACGTCTCTCCCCCTCTGTATTTACCGTATGCTATACAAGCAACTCTCCCCGTGTAATATCCCATCGTCATCCTCTGTCCCGTCAAACTCTAAACTCCCTCCAACGTGCGTATACGTATAGTTTGAGTTGAGAATCGATCGAGAGCCCACGAATAGAAGCTGGGGGGGGGGGCTCCTCCCTGTGAATATCGTTTCGGCTACTTGATTAGTACCGCGTGTATACGCGCACGGGGATACCCGGCTAATTGAGACGCCCAGGGTCGAGAGCTTTCAAAGGAGGTGGACAGCCTCTGTTTATTCATCGCTGGACAATGCGTCCAAGAATTCAGGGGCTGGTCATACATGCACACGCAAGTGCGGTAAAAGCAGTCCCCCTTTGATGCTTTAAAAACGAGCCTTTTTTCATTCTTTATCCACACTCCTTTCGTACATCCTCTTTTTTTTTCTCATTTGATTTTGTTCAGAGACGGCACAATGACTCGCTTTGAATTGACGAAGCACGAGGCAACGGATACAAAAATAACAACAACCGGGCGATTCTACAGCCCCGGCAAAAACGTCGCAACAACTTCAAACGCAATTACACGAGCTCCGCGTCGGCTCGACTGTGTATCCCCGAAGGAAACGCGTTTAACCGCGTTACAAGTCGAATCGTGGGAACGAACAGTGCGCGCGTGGTATTATGTCAGCTAGTAAAATAATTAACCGCAACGTAGCGCAAAATGAAATTCAGCGTTTCCGTTTCGCGGATCACAGCGTATCACGGGCTTTTGACTCCAGCCCCTCCGGTGCGTGTACACAGATACGTGCGCGCAGCTGAAAATCAAGACAAATATACAGCGTTCCCGGCTGTATGAAGTAACGCGCGAGGCAACAGCTGCGGGGAAACTAATTTAATACGCGAGTCGAATAGCTGCCGCCGCGACGGCTAATCAAACAAAGTTCCCCCCACCTGGAAAATGTGGGTGATTTTCAGCGACGCGCGCGTACGTGCGAATGATTATTACGTCCCGGGCTAAGTGTGCTGTCATTGTGTCGTGCGTTGGAGACGTCGCCGACTGCGCCTGCTTTCGTGACTGTCCTATTACGACTTTCACGCTATATTTGGAGTAGAATGCGTTAATTTCCAACTTCACGAAGGCTAAAACCTTCTTTTTTTTTTCCCCTACTTTTTCAACGGCTTTCCAAAGTAAGTAGTGGTACGAGCGTTTGGTCAGACGTAGGTGTTTATCTGAAAACTCGCGATGAATATCAGGCTGAAAGTTATTAATGGCTCGAATAAAAGACTTAAAAGAGTATACGTTGATGCTGTGCAAGCTCGAGGTGGTAAATATCGGCCCAAGACATCGCAGTAAAAATTTCAGTGAAAATATCAACGTATGGTCAGACGTCCGTCCCGTGTGAATGTTTAAGTGAGAATTGCTGTTGGGTTTAAAAATAACTAAAATTAAATAAGATATTTTTGTAGGATAATACTTTTGAGTGGTAATATCAACGTTTCGTTAAATAGTATAATTCAAGAAAACGATTAAGGTTACGTGAAATAGTGCATAAAAAAGATGGAGAGTTTTATTGGGATTCTTGCAACGCAAACGTAGAAACGATTTGATACGCAATTGAAAATACTTGGATCAGCCTCGTATTTGGTACGACATGTGATTCGAACGAAAAAAAATAGACGATTCAGTCCCATGAGAATCAGCAAACCGTGTCCTATACGCTTTTCCTCATCGCCAAGCACCGAGTTATCGGTAAATTCGCGGAGCAAACATAAAAATATGCTCGCTTGCTTTTTTTCTCAAAACAGCGTGTATAGAGCAGAAAGGTAAGAGAAAATCACGCTGAGCACCAGTGGTGTACAGCGCCTCGTTAGCTGGAGGCAATCAGTGGGCCGCACTTATCAGCAGCCAGAAAAGGCACTGTGCGACAGCAGACCCTGGCAAAGTTCCTATCTGGCAGGATCGTCGCTGTACAGGTAATGTATCTAGTGTGCTCCGGCACTTGTGCGGAATATAACGGTAAAAAGGTGCACCATCGGCAACCACAGCACAGTGGCCAACCAGTTTTCTCCATCGTCTCTTTTTCGTCTCGACTCTTGGCTGTTGAAGAACAAAAATAAGAAACGAAGGAAACTATTGGACATCGACCAGTGCTCAATGAGTTTTTAGAGTAGATACCCGAGTCAAAGTAGGACCTTTTACCGAAAAAAAGATACACGAGATATTCTCGTAAATAAACAGCCATCTAAAATATAATAAAATAAAAATTTGTTAGTTAAAACATGAGGGCTAATCAGTAGTATCAAAATTAATTTTCAAAGTAACGTCTCCTCCGCTACAGTTTGCTACGTATACATAAAATTTGTAACACTTCTCTAAACGACCACAGGGTGATTCGCCACACTTAATCGCACACGCGCATCCACGTACTTGTACACGTGCACCAAGGCATGCGCTTAGTAGAGCGTGTACAGATAAATGCTCATGAATATCATGGATGGCCATAAAGTCGTTACGTAGGTATAAGTCAAGGGGCTTTGATCAAACTATATATCTCGGTGAATCGTGTTACACGCGTGTACTGGGTGTGCATCTGTACACGGTGCAGGTGCTTACCCGATATTTACAAAGTGACAGGTGAAAGGGCCCCTATAAACCGAAACTCCCTTCAAACGCGCCCTTACGTACGTATACGCGTATTATATACCGATGGTACGTTTAGCGGTAAGCCCTTACGCGCGTAAATATATATACATAAGCTCCCTTTGACCTAGTTCTGTTTAAGGACGGGGGGCCTCTTGGTTCTCACACGTGTCCCGGCCCCTCCGTTGTTAGCGGTGTGTTAATCTCGTTACACGCCGATGACGCACATTCACAAGGGACAACGATGTTACTCGCAAACGCGGACAAATAAAAATTCGTTGTCGCTTTTTTTTTTTTTTTTACCAGTTTTTACAATCGGATTCGCACGTATAGAGGCCGGGGTTTTCGTTGATTTTCCTCTTTATTACTTTTGATCCCCATCGCGACATCACTTTGGGGATTTTTATACGCGGGTCCTTTTTTTCATCAGCTCTGCCAAATTAACCGATCGGCCGTTCCGTGTTTCCCCCCCAAAAACATCCAGTTTTCTCAGTGATGTTAAAATTAAAAATATAACCATTCGTGCGTGAAACGCAAGGGTAAAACGATCACCGATAGTGTGTATATAGGTACACACCGGAGCAAATATTTGCACAGGTTCTCGGTACGTATACACGTAGAGCCGGTGATTGTCGGGGATGTCTTTAATGGCTCTGCCAATAAACAAAGATATCAAGGAGGTCTGTTGTTTTCCTCCCTCCTACTTTACGGAAAAAAAAAAAAGAAGAAGCGCGCCTAAACAATAGGTATATTTATGCTCTGCCCGTCAATGAAAGCTTTCGATAATGAGCAGCGCCGGCAGTGGGCGAGGGAAGGGTACCCCCTCATTTTCGCAGTGCCCATCGAAAAACAAACAAACGCGAGGAGAAACAAAAGGTCGAGGGATGAAACGCAGAGCCATTAATTTTTATTCAACCTCCATTATCATTTGCCGAGAGCGAATTGATCCGAAGGGAGCTGCATCCATCGGAGAGGACGAGATCGCTGCTGGTGTGTGTGTTTTTGCCAACAGTGAGACGGAGGAGGAAAAAGGGCACGAGCAAAGGTGGTGAAAGAAAAAAAAAAAAAAAAAAAAAAAAAAAGAGGCAAAGGGAGGAGGTAAAAGCAATAGAGTAGGAAAAGGCGGCAAGAAAGCAGTTAAGCAAGAGAGAGGGAGCCGAGGAGGTCTGCTGGGATGAAAAGCCTCGGGCGCCGAGGTGGAAAATGATAAGGCTCCGTGAAAACAACGGGCTCCGGCTGATGAAGTCGATGCCGCGGCGACTTTTCTCTCCAGTATACGTACTGCTCTCGCCTTCCCATCCTATACGTACACACGCCCAGCCCCAAGGTAGATTGTTAATTGATACGGCGCCCAGTGGAGAAAGACGCAATCGCAAAGCTCGAGGTGTGTTTCGAGCTGTATTTTTTTTTTTTTCTTTTTTTCTTTTTGTTTACGCCCAAGGGATAAAACCTGCTAATGAAATCGAATAGTTTGCGACGGAGTTACTCCTCGAGGCTCGGCGCTCGGTGTATAAATATATACGAGTTACGCAACGCGCCGAGATTAAACGTCGCGAGTTTATTGAAGGTATATATATATATATTGGTACGTCGAGTCTCGTTTGAGATGAATCAACAACATTTATTACTTGTACTAGCAAAAAAACAACCATAGTTATTTTCAATTTCATTTGGATAAAAAAAAAAGGTACGTTATAGACAAATACCTCCCCCTCAAGAGGGCTGTAGAAATAAATACACACGGTTACCCAGAGCACGAGGCTAAAAGGCCCCCTAACGAAATGAAAAAACTTAATAAGAGCGAGAGTCGTCGAAGGTTCCCCGCGCGTATAAAGATCTCGAGCAATTAAGCCCGCGCAACGGCGACGTAAATATACAAGGGACGGCTTAGCGAGACTCTTCTCTTCCTATATATATACATACATAGCTGTATGGCGGTGGTGGTTGCTGAAAGCCGTGTTTTTCAAGGCTTGATTTACACCCTTAATTACGCGTAATTGTGACAAACCGGGGGTGGCCTTTTTTCCTACCCCCCCCCTTCCCCTACCACCGCACATCGTATGGGCAAGCAGGCGGGCAATCGACAGCGTTTTACTGCGCGTATTTCCCCCCTAGCCTCCCCCTGAAACTCTCGACTCTCGACTCTTTCCAAATGGTATATATATACACGCACGAGTTTGTGTGTAATGTATGCTCGTACAGTGGGTGTACCAACATGCAAATAGAAGCGAAATAAAAGGGAAGCAAAGTACTTTCGTTCCGTGGAAACAAGAAGAGATGCGATCGGCGTATTTCAACGAGAGCACGTATACCCATCGTCTTTGGGCTCGGGGAGAACGCTCGAGCGCATCGCAAACTGCTTTGCCAAAGATTGAGAGGGGGGTGTATTGTAAGGCACGCGCGCAGAAACAATATGCTGGAGGAAAACGGAGAAGCGAAGGTAGCCCCCAACCGGCAATCTTATCTGAGAGCTGCTGTTGGGGGTACATTACGACGGTCTGGCGAACCGCAGCAGCGTCCGAGTTCCCTTCCCTGCTGACTCCGAAGTTTGCGGCGAGTGATGCCTTTGCCCCGTGCGTCGTCTCTCGAGTCGGTGCACCTACTTTTGCGCTCTCGATCTCGTCGCCCGATTTGCTTTCCGTCATATACCACGGAGAAACGGAAACTGTACCGTATTATAATATATAGGGAGGACTTTTCTTACCCTTTATCGATCGTTGCTCCACGTGTACGTTTCACCAAAGCTCCGTTCCAACGGGCGAGTTTGTTACATTTTTTTTTTTTTTTTTTTTCGTTATCGAGGATTATGTCAATCGGGACGTGTTTGTCCGAAAACACCGCGCGTCATCCAATTAAAATCCTCCTTGGCTTAAAATCAACGCCCCTTGTACCTTCATGTATATATATACGCGCTACGTTTCCCAGGAAAACGTGGAAGCTCTCGGACCACTCGGCGAGCGCTTACTTTTCGACGGATGCAAATAGACAGAGAGGCAACATCCTCCGAAAAGACGATGTATATGTATATATGCCCCGGTAGTCTGGAGCTTTCAATGGCTCTTCCCTCTTGTTCTTGCAAATCACCCCCCCCCCCGTCATTTTCATCCCAAAGCTCTCCCCCTCGCCTCGCTAATGAATACGCGAGCTTTTCCTATACGAATCACGAGGTGTTTTGCTCTCTTTCGCATGTGCGCCTGTATATTTTTGTATTCGAAGGGTTGGGCGGATAATGACGATACATCGTCAGATGAATCGATGGTTGTGTATATATATTAATTATTCCTTTTAGATGGCGAGTAAGGTCTGAGAAAAAAAAAAAAAAAAAAAAAAAAAAAAAAAAAAAAGTGGGGTGGGTCTCCAATGGTTGATGATCATCATCCCTCGTCACATAATGGTAATAATGTGAGTGAAATTTGTTGCAGACCATCGGAACTCGGTGCCACCTCGGTTCAACGAGCGCGTGATGCCCGCCCCGGTGAAGACGGGCGAGACGATAGTCCTGTCGTGCATCTCGCAGGGCGTGCCACCCCCTACGTACCTCTGGTTTCGCGAATCCGTCTCCACGGGCCCGGAGATGGTGACGAGCTCAGAGCGGGTGCACGCCCGCGCGGGTGTCCTCGTCGTACAACAGGCGAGGCTCGAGGACGCCGGGCGCTACGTGTGCCACGCCAACAACACCGCCGGCTCCGAGAGGGTCGAGCTCGAGGTCGCCATCATCAACAGCCTCTCGATACGCCTCACCCCCCCACAGGTGAGTCACTCCCCTGTGTATTATTGCATAATTTATACATCCCTCGAGATTTCTTCTCCCTCTCCTGCGAGTAAACGGTGAATATAACCACGACTGCCGTGCCAGGACGAGAAAAAAAAAAACCCCCCCCCCGACTCTTTATTTCATTCACGGCTACCGCGCGACGCTGTATATCATTACTGCGATAAAAGCCGTCGGCGTCATTACGATTCATTCGCGCGTCAATTGCGACCGCAGCCCCTTTTATCTCTCTCATCCGTGGTATAAATACAGGCAAGAGCTTTGGTAATAAGTGCGAGCGCGCGACTGAAAACAAGTTCTTGGCCAAAGCTTCGTGTGTATTTTAACGAAGCGCTGCGCATCGGTTTCGTTGGACCCAGTGGATAACCGGTTACGCGTTATCTCGCGGAATAAACGACGACGGTGTACGGAGATCCCTGCAACCGCACCCCCTTTCGTTCAATCGGTAAAGGGCGAAGGGGTCAAGAAGGGCGGGTGTACATGTATATACATTGTATACGTGTCGCGCCGCAGGTAATAGAAAACAAAATAGCCGCACAACCATTAGAGAGCGAGGAGGGGCCGGGGGGAGGGAGCTGTACGATCAGGGGATGATTGCATCGGGACCGCGGGAGCCGGAAATGAGAGGCGGGGCCGGGAATTGATCGGATTCCAGTTACATCGAAGTTGACGCCGGTATAATATATGTGTATACAGATACATCGAACTGCTCCGGGTCGAGCTTGAATATACGTGCAGATGTACATGGGAGTATAGGTATATATAACGGGCCAAAGGGCTCGGACCGTCGCGCACCCCAATCAGCATGATGTGGTCTCTGCTGCAGCAAACCTCGATACCCATTATAGGGGTATACACGTGTGTGTGTGTGTGTGGGTGTACCTACTTCTCTTTACATATACAGTATATATATAGATATGGGTACTCGGGTATATCTGCCAGTATACCCCACATATATATTTGTACAGGTGTATGCATAATGGTGCACTCGTAACTTGCAAGAGTCATTGATGTAGCCACTCTCGGCATACACGTGCAAACGGCACACGCTTGTACACATAAACTACACACTGGAGAAAGGTAGTACGTATAGGTATATGCATCGCGTTGGAGTCCGAATTTGATTTCTGGCTGTGGGGATCAAAGCTCCGCGTCCCTACATATACACGTGCACAAACGCGCGTCAGCTGTGGGGTGGAGGAGTTGTCCGTTCGTCTCGCTCTCGGGCTTGATCGATGATGGCTGGTGCGCTCTCTGTCCCGTCTATACCTATACCTCTATATATATATACTGGGCCACGATGTGTGTATGCACCAGGATGCTTCAAAGCCATTATTGAAATTCCAGCGGCGCTGCTTCCGCGTCCGTGCCTCGGACTATGTCTGCAGTACCCACCGCCATTCCCGTCACTTCCGCCGTGTACCCCTATATACACACCCCTACGTGTATACCATACCTGTATGTGTGTGGGTACATAATATATACGCGTGCGTGTGCTCCAGATACGCGGCTGGATATGCTTCTCGATGCATCATATCCCAAGCTCGCGAGTGTAAGTGTGTGTGTGGATCTTGTACGCGGTGAAAAGAAGAGACAATGAAATGAGCGATGAGCTGGCGTAATACAAACTTAACGGTTATCCAGGTGATTTTCGGCGGTTTCTCTTCATACGTATCCGTAGCAGCTGCATTTTACCGAGCTGTAAAAAAAAACAGCTGTATTCCAATGTCGATGACAAATATATGGGAAGCGCGAGGGTCATTTATTTTGGGGACAAAAACTAAACGGCTCCGAGACAAACGGGTGAAATTAATCATGATTTCGCGTCCCCACCCTCCCCGAGACCCAAGGCAAACGTAATCACGCAAATGAATGCAAACGGAGTGGAGTACGCGTCGCCTACGGCTGTCTCGCACTCGCTCCGTGTACGCCGTTAACAAATATACATTTAGATTTTACCATTCAAAACCCTCCGCCACGCGACTCTCTTTCATCAACGCGAGTTTGCTCGTTAAACGTTTGCGTGTCTAGTCTCTCCCCCATTGGGATTTTCTCGTTGAGCATAATATATGTACATGTGTGTGTGTGTGACACGCAGGTGACGATAGATCTGGGCAAGGACGCCGAGTTCACGTGTTCGGTCGAGGGCCAGCCGATGCCGACGATATCCTGGGCGAAGGACGCGCTGCCGATAAGGGAAGGTACCTCGGGAAGGACGAAAATCACGGGTACCACTCTGCACATATCCTCGATTACGCGGGACGACAAGGGGATGTACCAGTGCTTCGCCAAAAACGACTACGAGATGGTCCAAGCCACGGCCGAGCTGAGACTTGGAGGTTTGCCATTATTATCTTTTTCTGCTTGTCTTGCTGATACTTTTTCTTCATTTCTCCTCTCAATTTAGCCATGAAAATTACTCTCGATAAGTAAACGTGTGTACATTACCCAATTTGATTGATATTTCTTTGCGTTGATACACACACGAATGAAATATATATATATATGTACAAATCAATTCCGATGCGGTTGTTATTCGTACGCTCGATCTATCATCTGTAAAGAGATTCGTATGTTTGCCACCTCGGTATTATTATTATTTCCGAAAGCTTGACTCTAGAAACGTGATTTATCAATTGTTATTGACAATGACGTTTCCTCTTATCAAAGTTCCGTGAAATATCATATCACGCGTATGTTTGGAGCGAGTACCGCGTAGGTATACTAATAATATTGTGTCAAACTTTCAATAATAGTACTCGAATCAATTATCGGTTGCTATGACTTGTATCAACCTACCGCGGAGGGACCCGAACTGAAGTAAACAAAAGTACGAAAATCCCACCGAGGAGTCGAGGCCCTCAGGGTCGGGCGCAAAAGAGCGACGCAAAGCCCATTCGTTATAGAAACGGTGAGGCAACATGGCACGGTGCCGTCAATCAATTTTTCTCAACCCCCTGCACGATTTGGACACGCGCGTGGAGAGGGAAGGTGATTAATTCGCAAACGCATCGGGGAAATGACGTTTCGACGCGTGGATCAGCGCGACCGCCCGTTGCATTAATTTCGCGGCGCACTAGAGAAAACGGCCCCCAACCCATAACTGGCTACGCTCACTATGACGAGGGCACACGCAGAGTTCATAGCTCCCCCGTATAGATGCGCACAACCGATTACGGGACGCAATTACGTAATAATCTCGTTGGCCCAACCGCAATACCCCCTCGGTTCTAATATTAGCCAGGACACACGTGTACGCGTGTATACACAACGTTGCATCTAATTTTCATACATTTGATCATACTTACACGCGAAGTATTGTCGAATTTGGCGCGTGTTAATAACATCCGGTTCGTCGGAAAAGTTTGCTCTCGCGCTTCAGACCTTCATTTTCATGATAGAGTCGGGCAGCAGGGAAAATGGCCCCCCGAGCACGCGCTCTCCTCTTCCTCGGTTGAGTCAAAATTTGCATACTCGTAACGTGCATTATCGTGTTCCCGCTTATTGCGACGGAACGTCGTTTCGGAGACGAGCTGCTTAAGGCAACCCATTTTGGGAAACCCGTGGCGTCGATGGATGACGATCGAAAGGGAAGGGAATCGAACATCCCTTAAAAATTACTAGACAAAGTGCATTTTCCCCCGGCGCCGTCCAATCAACCCTTAATATCCAATTACCCCCCTCGCGTTCCTCACCACGTGGGCATTTGTCACGCACCCGTTGGGTGAAAAAAATTCAAGTGCTCGCATAGTTGGTGACACGGATGGATAAATAAGTATGAACGCGGGCGCCAGGTGTCACCGGTATACAGCCCCCGTTTGTATAAATCACGGGTCATGGGCAATAAACACGGCGCGATCGGAAAATAAAGTAAGCGGGGTACCATTGGCCCGAGCTGTAATGATAGCCGGGGAGAGCAGCCGGCGCTCGCGTTATAATTTATATCGACAGGCGATAATGGCAGGCGTTTAGAGGGTCTCGGGCGTGGCTCGGCTTGGGAGGGGTGGGTCGCCTGCTGGCCTGATTTACGCCAAAGGCAAACTTGCCGCTGCGGTTTATCCTCGGCCGTATAATTTGGGGTTAATTCACTATACATGTATGGGCTACGTTGGGGAGGGCGTCAAACCGCAGATCGATTGTTCCCGCGCCTCCTCCTGTCCGTTCTCCGCTTGGGGGGAGGGATATGCAGGTCTTGTCATGCAAATTTTGCGTGATACGCAAATGCATGCGATCGTGCACCCCCCCGCGTCTGCTCGCGCTTGCATAATATCGGCAGCTGCGCTGTTGCCCACTGTACGGCTCTTGGTATGCAGCACGCGTTTGCACGAGCACTGGAGAGAGAATTTTGCCCCGATGTACCTGTATGTCCGTAGTTTTGGGGATGCGTTGAAACGGGAAAGTCAGCCGTTAGGTGGTGGGAACCACCAAGATGTGAAAAGTAACGAGCGATGAGTTTTTTTTTTTTTTCATCAGCAACAACGGTACAGCGTGAAAAATATATATCTATGACATGTATAAAATATTATAATTTTGTGTGTGTACGTAAGTACAAGTAGCAAAATATGCATGTCGAGTTAACGAGCAAGTTGTGTTGTCATTCATGCAGATGCGGCGCCCCAACTAGTTTACAAGTTCATCGAGCAGACCATACAGCCGGGACCGTCGGTGTCCCTCAAGTGCATCGCAACGGGTAATCCGACGCCCCACTTCACCTGGACCCTCGACGGCTTCCCTCTACCGCAGAACGACAGGTGAATTCCATCCCCTCCCTCCACCCCTAGTGTATATAGCGATGGCAGTAGAATAATCGTACATTTGTGTACCCTCGGTGCGCGCGGCTTTTTTCGACCTTTCCTTTTTTCCCCTCCCCCACCTCGCTCCGGTACTTTGAACAAAAAATTAAACGCTCGGCAGCTTTTGTGCCCATGTGCATTTTTTCCCCTGTTTCTCGTTTTAATGCAATCTTTTTCCTTTTTTTTTTTTTTCATTCCCTTTGTCCTCATGTCCCAAACGATGGCGATGACGTTTCCCTTGCACTGTTCCCCCGGTCTGGTGGTTATGGCAAAATTGTCCTTAACATCGCTGGAAATTAATAAATATGTATATTTATACTCCTCGCGACTTCATCTCTTGGCAAGGTTTACCGAGAGGAAGAGAGACGAAGGGAAAGAAAAAAAAAAAAATAATAATAATAATGATAATTTGGCCCACCAGGTTCATGATAGGTCAGTACGTGACGGTGCACGGGGACGTGATATCCCACGTGAACATAAGCGCGGTGAGGGTCGAGGACGGCGGTGAGTACAGGTGCTCGGCAGTCAACCGAGTCGCCAAGGCGAGCCACGGCGCGAGGCTCAACATCTACGGGCCGCCGCACGTCAGGCCGATGGGCAACTACGCGGCCGTGGCGGGCGAAACCACCGTCATAAAGTGCCCCGTGGCCGGTTTTCCCATATCTACCATCACTTGGGAGAAGGGTGAGTAGTAGTACAGGTCCGCGTCAGGTCGGACGCCCTTTGCAAATCATAAATACTTCGTTTTACCTACGACAGTCGGGGCAATTCGTGTGAGATCCGCGAAAAAGGATAAACTTTTCTCGAGGGCGACGTTTCCCGTGAAAAATAGATGACAATGCCGGTCCGTCGATCGACGCGAAAGCAACAGCGCACGGTGCAGTGTATAAGTTTACGGCCGGACGCTAATACACGGCCCCTTCTCGAAGTAGCATATAATATACGGTGGTACTAGACGTACGCGGGCAAAAAGTACAAGCTCTCTCCACTCGAACTTTCCGAGGGGGAGCCGTCCAAGCGCTTTACGATGTTGGACTCTGTAAAAAAAAAAAAAAAAGGAGGGGTGGGTAGCGAAACAAGGGACGCGGGAAGAAAAACGATGGTCCGAGGCAAAGTTTCGGAAAAGTATTCCGAAAGCTCGGAAGTACCTATATTGTGTATAGAAGAGGCGGAGTAATCAAATAACCCGAGGGTGGCCGACCTTATGCCCCGACAGATGGCCAAGTTTTGCCGACGAGCCGAAGACAGGAGGTCTCGACGAACGGCACCCTCACCCTGCACCGGGTCGACAGCAACACCGACCGGGGCGCCTACACCTGCACCGCCCGCAACCAACAGGACAGGTTCGACTCGCAGACCGTGCACATCGAAGTCAAAGGTATATTTTAGTTGAATCTTTTTTTTTTCATTCCTTATGTATATAATATGCCGGAAAAATTGGAGGGCAAAAAAAAGGTCACCCCTCCCTGACCAGATCTCGAATTGAAGAGGGTCAGGGAGGGGGTTATCGCTGCGGTGAAACTTTGCCGAGCGAGAGAAAAGTTTGGGGCGCAAAGTTTCTTGCAGCTGCTTCAACAGGTCGTCGTCTCGAGAGGGGCAGCAGTCGTCGGTTGGCAGATGTTTAATAATGTTTTCTCGAATTTATCGGTCCATACAAATGGACCGCAGTGGTTTTGACGCAGGTACGGTCGGTCTGACCAAACGCTGATGTTTGCCGATGAAGGTTGAGCGGATCGAGCGTACGACGATGACGTGAGTTGATGTAAATTTTGCAGTGCCCCCGCGAATCGATGCGTTTAGCTTCCCCGAGAACATCCAGGCGGGTGCCCGGGTCCACGTGACCTGCGCCGTGAGCGAGGGCGACCCACCGGTGCGCATAGTCTGGCTGAAGGACGGCCAGCCCCTGAGCCACTACGGCCGCGAGCTCGACGTTACGACCAGCCAGATCGGCGAGTTCGATCTCGCCCTGAGGATAACGAGCGCCTCGCCCGCCCACAACGGGAACTACACTTGCCTCGCGAGCAACGACGCGGCCAAGGCCTCACACACCGCCAAGCTGCTCGTTCACGGTACACAACGACTACCTAGGCGAGATGGCGCGCTGTGACACTCTCTTTGTTTCGTCATTTTCTTTTGCCCCCCCCACCCCCCTCACCCTCTCGATCTGATGGGTTTTAACTCGTACTCGCGTGTTTTTCATTTGTCGCGGCCAACGCACCGGTGTATAACTTTTATCGTTTGCGTGTCGAAAAAAAAAAAAAAAAAAAAAAAAAATGTAGCTGTAAACAAAGCCATCGAAATCCCCTTATATATTTCATTCCGTCGGGTGCGAGCGCCGCCTCGGTTAACAAACTTGTTGTTCAAGTGCACGGCGACAAATCGCGTGGACTTTCGCTGTAACCATCGGTCGTTATTTACGACTGTGCAAGTACTCCGGGGGTATTAAAAAGTAGGACAGGCGTGCGTTGAAAGCAGGGGCTGAAAAAATGAGAGGGTGGTGAAAAGCAACCGAGCCTCGGTGGCAGTTTGCGACGAAAAACAAATCAAAAAAACATCGTTTAAAGGCGCTGCTGTTTTTCGCCCAGCCCATACAGCTTCGTTTTTGTCAGTTTGTTTTTTTTTTTTTTTTTTTTTGACTCTGTTTTATACCAAACATCGTGGGGCCAAAAGTCCGCAGACAACAACACGCAACTGTTGCCGAGTCGTTTTTTTTGAATTATTATTTCTAGCCTCGATGCTCCCTCGGGGGGCTCCCGACCAATCAACACCACCTTCTTTTGTTTCTTTCATTATCTCTACGGTACTCTTTATACGGGCACTGTGTGCGCTCTTTCTTGACACACCGGAGGGTTGAAGGGGCTGGTAGTATAGTATCCTGGGGCACAGGGGCCTTGACACTGCGATGTGCAACACAATGTATACCTACCTTTACATTTACTCTGTTCTTCTATCTGTACGTGTATTGTAGGTACGAAAAATGTTTTCTTCCACAACCCTATGCAGGAAACAATACCTCCACCGTGGGACCAATGGGCTCACTCACGTACACCCGTGACACTGGTACACCACAACAGCAACAACAACAGCCAATATATACTCAATACAATAAGTAACAACAAGTAATATTCAATCATATGATATCATTTCTCGTGTACGCAGCAAAAAGTGCTCGACCCTACAGATACGTGCTCTTGGAGATCTCGTTAAAAAATCGTCACTACGAAACTTTCCGCTGCGTACACGAGCACTCGACAAACCTCTCGTCCAGAGTACTGTATCGTTACGCGATTCGCAGCAAAGAGCCCGTGATACTCTACCAACAGGAGCAGAGGGAACAATGGATCCAGAGCAACAACCATTATGAAAAAAAAAAGAAAAAAAAAAAAAAAAAAACGAGAGCAAATCTCGTTCTTTCGCAACACCTCATTCGTACCTTCTCGTTCTGCTTTCATTCGCCACCACCACCTCCATCTTGGTCGCCGTGGCAGTTCCGCCCCAGATAGCGCCGTTTAGCTTTAACAAGGACCTGTCGGAGGGCGTGCGCGCCCAAGTGACCTGCGTCATCGAGAAGGGCGACGCGCCCTTCGTCATCACCTGGTCCAAGGACGCCGAGGGCATACCGAGCGCCGCGAGCCCCAATTCCCACACCTCCTTGTCCTCGACCTACAGCCGCAGTAGCTACGGGTCCCAGCAGCAGCAGCAGCAGCAGCAAAATCTAGCCGGGCTACGGGTAACCAGCATCGACGCCCACTCGAGCACTATTGTCATTGAGCGCGTGGCCGCCAATCACACCGGCAACTACACCTGCCACGCGCGCAACTCCATCGCCGAGGTCTCCCACACTGCCGAGCTCGTTGTCCGCGGTAATCACGAGCTCCTCTCTACCTCTCTATCCTATATCTTACCTCGTTTTCGTTTGCTCTCGATCTTGTTTGTTACTATCATTACACCGATGATGATGATGATGACGAGGCTCTGCTGCACATCTGTTTTTTTTTTTTTTTTTTTTTTTTTCCTGCTGTTGATGTTGTCTTTGTTTATTTATTTTTTTTTTTTTTTTTATTATTATTTTGCTCACTATAATAATAATGATAAATCACTTGTTTTGTCGTCTCTCACAAAAGTGTTTGCATATTGAAGAGCAGAGCGCACCGATTGCACTGTATACTCACCTTGTGTGGCAACCGAGCACCGCAGCACCTGTATTGATTCTCTTTATACTCTCTTTCATTCACCACTTTCGAAGGGTATACATGCGAGAGATGTGGTGTGCGTGTATGGGTATCGGTAGAAACTATTTAATAAGCGCCTCAACGCTTGTGTATTTTGTGTAGAGACCTTTGCCTGACTGAACGTTGATTTGAACTACTTGTCGACGTCTCCGTACTGGATGAAAAGGCTGAGGATTGCGGCGCTACAGGAAAAAAAAAAAAAAAAATATAGAGTTATTTTCCCCGTGTGTTAAGCACAGCTCGCGAGTTTTGCTGGGAATTTTCGAGTGTGGAGGGCTACTCCAGCATCGGATCCTTGCAACTCCCACCAGCAGCGGCAGGTCCGCTCGCGCATTGTAATGACCGAAACAAAGCGTCGCGTTGTGGAATCTTTCTCAGCCCGCCCGTTATATATATTCGACCGCCGTGCCACTTTTGGTATTCGCAATGGGTGTGTGTGTGTACCTACGCGCGAGGTACACAATGGGCATGAGCGAGGACTTTGGCTCTTTGTTCCCTTTTCCGCTGATCGAAGTATATTTCGTATACATGCACCGTGGATTGGTGGACCAGTCAACAGCAGCATCCAGCAGCCTCGCATGATTCGTTATTGCCGATGGTCCACGGAGCAGCTAATCTGGAGCGCGCCTCACCTGCCAGCACATCAAACATATAGCTCTCTTTCTCTTTCTCTCTTTCCTGTCTTCATCACCGCTCTCTCACTCTGCATTTAAATACACACATGTTATATGCAACAATGCACCGTATATACATATATATATATATATATATATATATATATATATATATATATATATATTCACCTCACTCTGTCCTCTCTATTTGCACCACGCACAATATATACGCACCGACTCTTCACCAGCATTACCGGCAAAATACCGATTTTCGAGCAAAGTTGGGGCACTCACGAAAAAAAAAAAGCTTCGATCGTTATATTTGTAGTCAATGTTTGGCGCGGCTCAGCGTTGATAAACAATTGCTCGTAGCTGCTTCTTTGGCTTATCGCTTCGAAATGCTTTTTACATTCTCGTTGTGGAGGATTTTTTTCATTTCAAAACAAATGTGCGAGCAATTTTTTTTCTTCTTTTTACTTGAAATGCCGGTAATAGTTGGGTAGGAGAGCGCACAATATTAATATTATTATATGAAAGATGCACAAAACACGACAATCACTGGCACATATACCGGATCGACACCTTCGTATGTTATTATTAACTTCACTGATTTACTGCTATTTATATATAAAAAAAAACACGCACACGTCTGTTTTGAAAAAGAAAATCGCACAATATAATCACTGGGTGACAGAAAAAAAAAAAGAAAAAAGAAAAAATGTCTGCACAGCACCGATTTTATTTCCTTATTCATGTCACACGCAAAGTCTTTCGAGTAGTAAATTATTTACGTTTTGCAAGCGCGTGGTGGAAACGAGACTGAATCTGCATTGAATGATAATAATCGTGCATTAAACGACGAAAATGGAAATGGGCACTTTTGGCAAATTGAACGGAGTTTTCAACGATTACGCTCAAATTTGCTGAGCGCGCGTGACTACAGAACTAATTTGCTCAACTTACGACGGAAAGCCCATAATATGTTTCTCAATCGTTTCCACAACGCACTACTTAAAATTGAAAAAATAAAAAGAAAGGAACCACGACCCAAACTAATTGTATGCTTTTTTTTGGGTGGGTATTGGAAAAAAAACACCAATAAACAAAAAAACAAAAAAAAACAGTACCGCCCCGTTGGCTACGCGAGCCCCAGGACGTTCATGCGCCAGAGGGTATGTCGCGGCTGATGTTGCACTGCCACGCGGATGGTTTCCCACCCCCGAGCGTGACTTGGCGCAAAGCGAGCGGCAACAAGCCCGGCGACTACAAGGACATTGCCGGTCACGAGCACACCCACGACCCCAAGATCCACTCGAACGGCTCGCTCGTGTTCGCCCGCGTCCAGGAGGACCACGAGGGCTTCTACCTCTGCGAGGCGGTCAACGGCATCGGCGCCGGCCTCAGCAAGGTCGTCTACCTCACCGTCAACGGTACCTCTCGACATCTCTATATATATATTCTTTTTTTTTCATCATCACCACCACCCTCTCTCTCTCTCGTTCGAAAATACACGCCATCACGATTCGACACAGCCCCGGCCCACTTTGCGATAAAACACGAGAACCGCACGGCCAAGCTGGGCACGAACGCGCAGCTGCGTTGCGAGGCGAAGGGCGACTACCCGTTGAAAATAGTGTGGCGCAAGGCCGGCTCGCAACTGGAGCCCGCGGTCTCGGACTACCGGTACATCGTCAAGGAGCAAAACACGACCGAGGGTGTGGCCAGTATACTCGGGCTCGTCGGTACGACCCGCGACGACAGCGGCAGGTACTTTTGCAGCGCAAGCAACGCCTACGGCCACGACGAGATGACGATACACCTGTACATCCAAGGTGGGCCCCGGATCAGTAGAAACGGTCGGTGATTGGTCGGGCGTTCAATGTTTTTTTTTTACATGTTGCAGAGCCTCCGGACTTTCCGAGGAACTTGCGGGTGATGGAGAAGGGCAGCCGGTTCATCAAGCTCGGCTGGACACTGAGCCAGGACGGCAACAGCCCCATCACCCAGTACATCGTCGAGTACAAATCGGAATCTGGTAAGTCTTTTGCGAAGAAAAAAAAAAAAAAAAAAAAAGTTTGGGGTGGTAAACGAGAGCCGATAAATCGATACTCCCCCGGGAGTCTCGAAAACGTTGGACTCGTTCTTCCAACTTTCTTGACTTTCATTTCAATGTTATTTTCCCTGGCGCGTACCTCGCGAGAGTATTCGATCAACCACCTCTGAGTATATACGTAATAGTCGATAACGCCAGACGCAACAGAGAGACACCGGCGTGAATAACATTGGCACGGGATCGCGGCAGTTGCAGAGATCGTTAAACTCGGAGAGAAAAAAAAATAAAATACAAGAGAGAAGAGCTATATTATACGTATGATCTGGATGTATGTGTAATAAGTTGGCGTTGGTTGCAGAAGTTTGGCACGACCATACGTTTCACACGACGGTGCCGGGGAGCCAGGCCCACGCCCACATAAGCGGCCTCCGACCGGCGGTCACATATCAATTCCGCATCTTCGCCGAGAACGAACTTGGCAGGAGCCAACCCAGCGACGTTAGTATATACACACACACACACGGCGCACATCTCATAACTCACCCCACGCGCCCACACACAGACGATGGCGTACAGCTGCACCCGTGTATGCCATCACGTTGATTAATATTCAGGACCCACCGCTGCTGGTGTATATTATATACACTGCTCGGCTCTTGATAATTTTCCACACACGTCTCTTTTACGTACTGCCTCGTAGCTTTATTCTCGTCGTCGTCGGCAGCTCTTCTCCCCGAAGCTGTGATTGCTTTGTACTGGGTTTTTTTTTTTTCTTCTTCTTTTTTTATTGAATACAATTTGACTTTTATGCACGTCAAACACCCTTTTTCTTCCCCCTTCCCCCTTTAGCGATGTACAATGGGCCACGGACAAAATAACCCCCGTAGTTTGAAAAAGTGTGTGACGCGTGTGTGTTGGTGCCGCAGATTCTGGACGCGATGACGGAAGGCGAGACGCCGGGCGGGCCGCCGAAAAATCTTAAAGTCGAGGCAGCCAGCTCGACGGAGCTGAAGGTGACGTGGGACCCCCCGGACGACGATCTGTGGAACGGCGAGATCCTCGGCTACCACGTTGGTTACAAGGAGCAGAGGTACCTTCCTTGCTACAACGCATTGTAATTCAAATCATCGCGATTTATTTTTCCCTTCGATACATCCCCGAGTCTGCCATTCGAAGGCAAACAAATGTCTCGCCCGTATATAGTCCATAGGATTATTATTATTATGTATGCCCGCACAAATAATCTCGCGTTGAAATGAAAACAGACACGGAGCGGAGTACGTGTACCGTACGGTCGAGGGCAGCATCTCGACGGCCAGCATAGCCCTGGGCCTCGCGAGGACGGCCATACCCGGGCGCCAGTGCCAGCTGACGAACCTAAAAAAGTACGCTCGCTACAGCATCGTCGTCCAGGCTTACAATTCCCTGGGCGCCGGACCCATGACCCCCGAAGTCGTAGCCACGACCCTCGAGGACGGTAACTTGCTTTTGTCTTTGATCCAATACTGTGTGCATGGTATGTGTATGCATGTAAAATTAACAACACGCAATGGGGCAAACTAGTGCCGTCGAGTCCGCCGCAGGACGTGCGGTGCACGGCCCTGTCCTCGCAGTCGCTCCAGGTATCCTGGGACCCGCCGCCCAACTCGAGCCTCAACGGCGTCCTCAAGGGCTACAAGGTCACCTACGAGAACATGGACGCGCTGGCCGACGCGACCAAAATCGAGAACAAGAGCACCAGTCCCCTCGTGCTGACTGTCGTCCTGACCAACCTCGAAAAGTTCACCAACTACTCGGTCCAGGTCAGTGGCATAATATATACTCCCACCCACGTGTCGACGAAGCAAACGTCCAATTAAAAACCACGACCCGTGTACCCACCAGGTGTCGGCGTCGACCAAAGCGGGGGACGGTGCGGTGTCGGCCCCGCTGTACTGCGTCACCGAGGAGGACAAGCCGGAGATGCCCGCGGGTATAAAAGCGGTGGCGAGCTCGGCCACGTCGGTGATTGTGTCGTGGCAGCCCCCCCTGCGCAGCAACGGCATCCTCACCTCGTACAGCGTGCACGTGCGCTCCGTCGGCCCGGATGGCAAGTGGTACAGGCGCGCCCTGCCGCCCCACGAGACGTCCTACCTCGCCGAGAACCTACACAAGAAGAACCAGTACGAGTTCAATATAGCGGCTGTGACGTCGTCGGGCGATGGGCCTCGCACTCCCTCGATCGTTGTCTCGCCGTCCAGCGAAGGTATAGGCTACACACACCCCTCGTGTTGCGAGGATCGATGCGTGATTACCGGTAATCGTCCCTTGTTCGCAGTGCGAGCGGCGGTTTACTCGTTCGGCTCGACGCTGGTGGTGCCGTGGAAGCAGGACGTCCTGCTGCCGTGCAAGTGGGTCGGCAAACCCGAGCCGACGGTCACGTGGAAGCAGTGGGGCCAGGTGTTGAGGTTCGGCGGCTCGTCGAGGGTAACCCTCGAGAACGACGGCTCGCTGCAGATACGGGAACTCCACAGGGAGGACAGCGGCAATTACACCTGCCAGGTGGAAAATCGCTACGGCAGCGATCAGATCACCCATCGTTTGACCGTCCAGGGTGGGTTTTTATACATATATATATATGTATTTTGGCTGCTTCACTTAATCAAAAACAGTTAAATCACTCTTTGGGTGTACAATCGTTTATTATTATTTTTCAACAAATACTTACAACGCTATATTATCAAGGATTTTCATGTGCCAACATTTACATTTATGTTTTTGTTTGAACTGACTTTTTTTCATAATATAATAAGGAATAAGTAATTGTTATGATTATTTTCTTTTAAATGGCCAACAGTGCCACCAGCGGCGCCGCTACTGCACGCGACGAGCGCGACGAGCAACTCGATAAAGGTGCAGTGGAAAAACGGGGACGACGGCGGGGCGCCGATCCGAGGCTACATCCTCCACTTTAAGCGCGAACTCGGCGAGTGGGAGGAGATAAAGCTGTCGCACAAGAGCAACAGTTACCAATTGACGCAGTTGTGGTGCGGTACCGATTACCAGGTTTACCTGACCGCGTACAACAGAATCGGCATGGGCTCGCCGAGCGAGATCGTCCGCGCCACGACCGAGGGCTCAAAGCCCCACGACTCGCCGGCCAGCCTCGACAAGTTCGTCACGGTCAACGTATCCTGGATAACCTTGCACCTGCTCGCTTGGAACGACGGTGGCTGCCCCATCACCTACTTTGAGCTCGAGTACAAGCGCGCCGGCGAGGAACTCTGGACCCTCGTCTCGAACAAGATCGAGGTACCCCCCCTAACACCCGGGTGAAGCAAAAAAAAAAAAAATGAAAAAAAAAAAAAAAAAAAAATTGAAATCCCCCCCTCCTCGCAGTTGTCGCAGGTGCAAAAGTCGTACACGCTGAGCGAGCTCCAGCCGAGCATGACGTACGAGGTGCGGGTGAGGGCTCACAACGACGCGGGCTCCTCGATGGCCGAGTACAAGCTGACGACCCTGCAGCCGCACAGCAGCTCGACCGTGCCCGCAATCGACGTCGACCGCTACATACCCCAGCACACGACCGTCTACGCGGACGCCAAGCTCGTCGTTCCTCTAATACTCAGCTCGTGCGCCCTCGTACTCGCCGCCGGTGCTGTCTTCTACTGCCTACGGAAGCGTAAGTGTCAGCCAAGGGGGGGGGGGGGAAATACGTACCTCGATACGTGCCGTACGTATATATACAAATACATACACATATATGTACATGTACATGTATGTACTTGTTAATTAACGTAGGGCCTTTGATGGGTGACTTAGGGAGTCTCCACGACGCCCAGACGGCCGCCGCGCTGGACAATAAGCAGAACATGGAGCAACGCGAGCAGTACTACGCGACTGTGCGCAAGCCACTGCGCTCGCCTATTCACGAG
The DNA here is from genome assembly GCF_036245765.1 of Copidosoma floridanum. Classification (NCBI taxonomy): domain Eukaryota; kingdom Metazoa; phylum Arthropoda; class Insecta; order Hymenoptera; family Encyrtidae; genus Copidosoma; species Copidosoma floridanum. The sequence goes on along the minus strand of NW_028321907.1, from coordinate 2,646,331 downwards.
ATGGGTACGTTGGAAAGGATACCAGGTAAAACCGAGTTCATTGCGTTTCATCCTCCTTCCCCCCTTTTTTTTTTTTTTTCTTCCCATTTTTATGGATACATGTATAATGTTGAGTAGGTACTTAAAATAAGTACTTAAAAACCAAGGAAAAATGTTGGCACACCTAATAGCTTCGCCGTAAACCTTGGGTTTCTTCCTCCACAACTTTTTGACTCTCGTAAAAAAAAAAAAAAAAAAAAAATCGTTATTATAATGATTTCCATAATAAAAGAGTGACAAACATCGTATTCACCTCCGCTGCTTGATTTCACCTGTGCGCACAAATTCTCGGGTGCAAAAAAACAATAATAATAATAATAATAATGATAAAATAAATGAATCTCATACGTTTTCCACACAGAGTACTCCGAGGACATCTACCCGTACGCCACGTTCCAGTTGAAGGAGAGCGTACCACCGGGTGGCGACAGCCGCTGCGATTCAGCGGCACCCCTGCAGACCTTCGTCTACCACGACCCTCGACTCACCGCCGCCGACACGCTCCAGCTCCGCGAGGTAAGCCCATTTTTTTTTGCCATCCCGTTTTGCACATACGTGTTTATATATATATATACCCTCCGCGGGGGGTTTGGATCTCGCGTTTGCCGGCCGCGAGCATGAGCGTCGCGTACGATTATGATTTTTTCTGGAAACCTACTTTTTTTTCCAACCTTCCTGTACATCGCAATTTAGTAGCATCGGCTACTTTTCTATATTTATAATAATCATCGGGTACTTATTTCAAGTGACATTGATAAACTAAAGTAAAAGAAAAAACTTGTGTGAGCTATTAAATTGTCGAAGCATGGATTGTTTTTTGTTCATTGCTGTTAATATTTTTTTCACGTGTGGCGAAGTTTCTGGAACTGTGACAAGTTAACTCGAGGGATGCCGACAAAAAGTGGGAGGGTATTGAATTTGCTTAACCAATGCATTGTCCAAGTCAGCCAATAGGTCCCAGAAACCTCGTCCAATGTAATACAAACAGATGGCATGATTCCTTTGTTGCTCTTTAACAATATTTGCACATAATGTACATGTTACGCGGAACGGAAAAAAAAAATGCTTCGCTCTCATGGAGAAAAAGAAAGAAGCTACCTCGCGTATCTTATCCCCGCGTAGTGGGGCAATTTAGTGACAGCCACAAAAATGTGTTGGGATGAATCTCCGCCAGTATGTGGTTATAGCCCTTTCGCAAATATAATATATGCTGGTCCCGAGGCTCTTGAGCAGACTCGTTCGTTTTTTTAATTTTGAGGGCTTCCTGAATTTTTTTGAACCATCTATACTTAACTCGTGTATGAAATGAAAAAAAAAAAAAAAACCTCTTTCTTTTTCTCTGTAACTTGATCCTATACCTCTGCTTCTATTTCCATGTGTGCGTATCTCTAAATTTCTGTCTCTTTCTCCATCTGTCTCTCTCTCGGTCGCTGCGACTGCTGGTCCGCTCCATTTGCTTCGATTCGCAGTACAGCCAAGATATAGAATATATGATTTTTGCATTCTTATTTATTTATTTATTTTTTTTTTTTTTTTTTTTGGTCCCGTAAAATAAATTGTACATATTACCCAGAATTTTATCTCTTGCGTTCTCCGTCTTAGCGCTACTAAAGCAGTTCGACTAGACTATTTTTTCAATTTTTCATCAAAAATCCATAACTGAGCAGTTTAATCATACGTGATGGACTTTGAGCGCGTGTATATTTGTTGTCAATTGGATTTTTCACGAGACCATGATTTTTGGTAAAGATGTACAGTGTTGTTTTACAAAATTAAAATCAAAAAGAAAAGAGAAAATAAGCTTTATTAAAATTTGTTTTTTTTTTTGTTTTTTTGTATTTAGACGTATGTTAGTTATTAATTTCTGTCATAACCAAATGAATGTTCTACATGTTTGTCTAATTCTTAAGGAAGCAGTTTTTTTTTTTTTTTTTTTTTTTGGACATTTAAAATTTTTGTATCGCATCGACCAAATCTAGTATCAGATGTCGTTTCAAGTTCAGTCATTATTTTATTTGTCGAATAACAAAAACTACAAAAATTTTGAAAAGTCTGATTGATGAACAAAGTGTAGTGATTGCAATCAATTACCGAAGGTGAATATCCAAATTTCGAATGATCAAAAAATATTTCGATCAATTTTGAAAAAAACCGCCATCTGCCGTGTCCATCGTTTCCCTTGTGTTAAACATCAATTTTCCATTAAAGGGGTTTAACGAAAATACAAGAAATCTCTGCTCGCTCCGTCGCACAGTTTAACATTAACACGTACCGTTGATCATTCGGAATCTCGATAGCCATCTTATCCGAGAGCAAAGATCCCTTTGCACAGGCAAAAACTAAAAAAAAAAAAAAATCTCCGTCTGATTGCAGTCGGATTGCAACCGGTACGCTAAGGTGCGCGGGGGCCGCTCGTCCTCTGGGCAGTTGCATAAAAAGACAAGTCAGGGCAAGTCCGAGTCGGAGGAGTACGACACCCTGGGCTCGGACAGCGACACGGAAGTCGGGACCAGCAGCCGAACCGAGTCTTCCAATCACCTCGTCGATTCCCACCACTCGGCCTCTGCGGCCGATGCGCGCGCTCACAGTACGCAAAACTCTTCTTCACTTCACTCTCTCTCTCTCTCTCTCTCTGCTTTATTTATCACTCGCCCCCACTCGAATCCATCCACTTTTTTATTGTTTGCCTTTGCTTGCCCTGTCCGGGATGTCGTACGTACGCGAATCGTAGCAATAAACGCAGGCTATATAGATCGGTAACTCCGTACAATATATAATCGCGTTGCAGTGATTTCTATAATCCGTTTCGCTTTTTTTTGCCAACCATAACACTATGCAATTCTCCTCGTTGTCTTTTTTTTATCATACACATAAATATACATATATATAATGTATTCTTGGTGTTGAGCTTATTTTTTCATTCTTTCTTTCTTATACCTTTTTTTCTTTTCGTTTTTATCTTATCTCAATTAAACTCACTTATCACACTCTGTCCTGTACTTTTGCAATACGTAATTGTTGTAAGATCGCTGTAAATTTAACTTTCGATGTTGTCATGGAATGGCTTATCTTTCGTTTGATCGTTATTGCGGATTATTCGATCAATGTGTTATACGTATACTTACCGATCGGAGCACCGAATATCATAAAAATATTCCAAATCTCGCCCCCAATTTCCCGCGTTTCGTTGCAAAGAAATGAAAACCATAATAATCCAACAGAGGTACGATTTGTCCGTTGCAGACTTCTTGTACCATGGACCAGAATCTAGCACGTCTACAGAACCCTCACCGATTTTTGAGAGAAAATCGTTTCCTGGAAGGGGACGACCCAAGTAAGCACCGCAACGTAAAATGTTGTCCATATACAGAAATGTCCGTGGCCATGCGATTAACTAAATCAAAAACACGTACAAATTAGGATGCTACAGTTGGCGCGTTATACCGGCGAGGAGGCCAGGCCAAACAGCAACAACAGCCACGGTCCAGCAGCCCCAGGCTCAACAGGCCACCAGCGGCAGCCACCAGCACACGGGGGGCCTGGCCATCCCAAGCACCAGCCGGGGGGGCAGGAGCGTGACGGACCAGGGCATAACATGTTCATCCCCAAATTGGATCCACCCCGGGGTTTCACCGACGCGTTTGAACTGAACGGCGAGCCCGAGTACGAGCCGCCCCTGTTACCTCTGCACCTCAACCACCACCAACAACAACAACAACAACAACACCAACAACCACAACAACCCCAACAGCAACAGCAGAGGAACAGCAGCAACAATCATCGCGACTTTGTCATCGCCGTGTAAATATATACGTATACCTATACGATATAATTAAGCAAAGACTCTTTGACGATACGTTATATATACAATGCCCATCACGCGTCCGCACGACTGTACCTCGTTTAAACTGCCAAATGACCCTCGAGAGAAATACGCGACTGCATCGTCAAACCACGAGACTAAATATTATATATATATATTATTATACACAATACCCCCCCCCCCCATACCTGTGTTTTGCTCGTCATACTGCCCGATGTGGGAAAAATAAGCTGAACTCGTGGCGGCGGCGTATTGTACCCGATTCATCTCTATATTATGTGTGACGATATGTGTAATTTTAAGGAGACACGCGCGAGATTTGATAGCTGAAGATATTATCGCGATCGATACATATTGTGTAGCGGGCTGTTGTAGGATGTGACACCTGCGTCTGTCTGTCTGTGTGTACATTTTAAGGAGCCGAAAGCAAAGTACCTATATACATGTCTATCGAACCGCTGTTTGAGAAAATTGACTGGTGGTGCATGATGATACGGCGTGCAGAAGCACCGTGGCCGTGTATCTCGTATTGTTTATGTATATTATATAGGTGTAAGTGGAAGGGAATGAGACGGACGCATATACAAATATATATATATATATTGATCTCGTTATAGTCGATGATAAGTACTTATTAAGCTATATATATATACTAGAGTGTGATGAGACGGTGAATGGTGTGCGCGTGTGTATGCGTGAGAGAGCGAGGGAGAGGGTGGAGAGAAAAAATGAAGCGAAGCAGGCCATGATCGTACATTTTTCCGGAGTGGTTGATAAGTAAGGGTGAAAGGGAGAGGCGGAGTTTAAAAGATAAATATGCGCCGGCAAAAATTGTCCTGTTGATATCGTACACTTTATAATATATATATATTATTACGAGAAATAAAAAACAAAATAGTGATTCTTCGAGGAAAACGAGGATCCGTAATATCTTGCGTTTTTCAAACGATTTTGAAAGATTGTTTATATTCTATTTACTTTGTAAAATGTACAATACAAGACTTATTCAGATTTGGAGGATTTGCGTTTATATTTTTTACGTTTCAATCCCATTCATCACCCCCTTTTTTTTTTTTTTTTATCCATACATTCAAAGAAAACTAAAGGTAAATAAGACAAAAAATGGACGTAACAAAAAAAATGTTTATTTTACTTTTTTTTTATTTTGCATACATACTAAGCGTACACGTATTTAATGATAACAAAAATAAACGTATAACAATCAATACGCTCGCACACGCAACGTAACGTAACATAAGAATCTCTTCGCATTATGCAAGTGTTATTATAATTTTTTATTTTATTTAAGATAAATTATGTATAACTTATACGCTTGTATTTTTTGGGGGGGTTTTTCCTTCCTTCAACCAAAGTCACGACTTTGGCTCTCACAGCGCGTAATACAAAATCGTATACTGATACTACGTTTATGGAACTTACACCTTTGTAAAGGGTACAAAGCGAGGCTGAAATTTGCACTCGATCGGCGATGAGACGACGAGTAATCGCACCGGGTTTCTAACGGAAAAACAAAGCACATGGTATACATGGATCTAACCGGCCCTGGACAGGCAGTTAGTTGTACTAAAAACCATACATCAATTATTGCGTTCCTTCTTTCCTGTAACATTTTCAGTTCCGCAACTTGAACTGTGCGAGAGAACAATACTGACTCGTTTTATCTCTCTTTTAATACTTTTTTTTTTTTTTTTTTTTTTCCTTCCTTACGCAACGTACTATTTTCTACACTACATCATATTATGTATGTATACTGTCGTGCGCTACCAACTACAATAATTCTTACGAGTCGATGGGATGAAACGATCAAAAGGGCAATTCGTAATATCCATCGGTGAATAAATGTGGGGAGGTAAGTATAAAAAAATCTAAACTCTTTCGTAGCAAAGTGCAAAACGCGTATCGAGAAAAGAGACACCGGGGAAGGATAAAAATTCTATCGCAAAATGGTCCCCCATTATGATGCATACCTATAATACACGCACACGCGGATAGTACATGGACACCAGTTGTCAAACAATAGAGTGTTTTTTGCCAAAGCACGAGCACAAAAAAGCTCTTTTGTGTCGGCGGCCGCGTTACAAAAATACTCGTCATACCGGCGCAACATTTGTACATCATACATAATATATCATATTGCACGCACAATCACCTCTCGAAACCCGCCCAAAAGAGATCTCGCTTTATCTATTATCACACGATACATTCTACAGTTTTATCCTCGAGGGAGTATATAGCCTCTCCAAAAATAATCACATCCTCCAAGACGATCGTGTCGCTGGAACCCACTTGAGCACCTTTTTTTACGCATCCACACCTGTATCATTTAATTTCACCACACAAATGCAAACTACCGATTCGGGAGCGTGAACATAATATACAGAGGAGTGGATAACCCCGCTCTGCACGACAAAAATAACAACATATAGTAATTAGTAACAGTAGAAGTAGTAGTAGTAGTAGTAACAGTTGTAGTGGTAAGCCGTGTAAGGTGCGTCGCTACAGATGCCAATGGGGGGGTAAGGGATGATGGTTTTCAGCTGCCCACTCGTTGGGGCAGTGGTAAGTGGCAGATGACGTTGTGCACGGGCATGGACAGCCAACCAGCCATCGCGATACCTATCGAATCGGCCATGGACGCTATACCCAAAGACACCTCGCGCTGCTCCCAGGGAATCTGCAAGGAGTTTTCCATACATCGATAAAATACACCGTTTTTTTTTTTTTATGAATAAAAAGAAGAAAAAAAACAAAAAGGCTTCTCTGCTGCGCGGTATTTGGTACACAAAAAAAGCTGTTAGTACAGGTGCAACAGAGCTAGTGTCAACAGTTGCCGATAACAGGCCAATGGGCGGGATGTATTATACATATTGAAGGCCGGGAAACGTAACGCGTCATCGATGCAGAGATTGTAAATTAACATATTATACGGGACCCACCTCTTTTGACATTCTGTAGAAGGTGTTGACGTAGGCCGCGCCTCCGAGCAGACCCTCCCACAGCACCAGAGTAAAGACGATCCATATGGTCGGGATGTAGTAGTAGACAGCTTCAAACGTCAACAGGATGACGTTCACCATCTAATGCACAATGTAAGGGGGGGGAAAAAAATGCAAGCTCCTTTTAGGATTAATTTTCAAGGGGGTTTTAGGCTCGATGGGCTCACCTGTAGCACCGACATCACCCAGATCTTCCTGATCGATACGAAGTTGACGGAAGAGCGGGACAGGAAGACTCCGATCTGGTAGTCGACTTGCAGCCACCGGTACTGGTCGCAGTGGGTGAGGAAAGATATGTTACGGAACTCTATCAGCTCGTACTGCAAAAGCAAACAACCTTTTTTTTATCCTCAAACTTAATTGCTGGATGATGTTACCTTTTTTTTTTTTTTACTCTGTGACGCGTCATTACGACGATTAGTTAAATTTCAAAAATGCGCCATAAGTTTCGCTTGACGATCGCATGCAAACAAGATACCAGACGGGCGTAAAAGTTTGCCGCGATAAGCCCCGCTCGATAGGTTTATCATCGGTGTTGATCCGGATGAAAACACGCGATTACTTTTTTTTTTTTTTTTTGACGGCTTCGAACGAGATAACGGAGTAGTAGGTACTTTTGTTGAAACCGTCACGCGTGTTAATTGCACTTGACGCGATCTGTATCGGTATATTGTCGATGAAAATGAAGATCGGCCTAGATCGATAGCAAAACTCACCAGTCCCTGATTGATGAAGTACTCGAACAAGTAGACCAGCCCGAGGGGTATCATGTACTTGAGCAGTCCCGGCACGAGCCGTATCTTCCGGGCCGTGCTCATCTTGGGCGCCTCGATGATCTGCTCTTGGCTGCCGACTCCGCCGTTGTCCGTGACGAGGGTTATCGTTGGCTCCGGGTGGGTGAGCACCAGCCAAAAGGTGATCGCTTGGATCGCCGGCACTACCAGCATCGCCAGCAGCGTGTCCTTCGAGCTCAGAAAGTACAGCAGCCACGTGTACGACAGCGCGCCGATTATCCCGGCTCCACCGGTGCCCGACGACCACGTCGATATTACGCTCCTATTGAGAGATCATTTTAATGCGTTGATGAAGTTTTTTGTTTTTATTGTTCAAATTAGGTGACGGGGATTAAATGCTCTGGAGAGCGAGGTGGATATGCGTTACCGATCGTTATATAGATAAGCGCCTTTCCTGCGCAACGATATAGGGGGAAAAAGAAAGAAATGTCAACTTTACATTCTCGTGAAAAAAAAAAATAAAAAAATAAAATACCCTGGCCAAGCTGAATGATATTGAGGAGACGCAGTATCGATTGAAAAAAGCATGAAGGGAGTAATGTAGCTTACTTGGAGAAGCGGTGGCTGTAGCTGAGCAGGGTGACCTCGCCGAGTCCCGAGGACAGGGACGTGATGACGACCCCAGCGACGGCCATGATGAGCCGGCCGTCGCTCATCGAGACCAGCAGGAAGCCAGTGGCTGAGAACAACACACACGTGGCCATCCGTGCACTGTAAAGAGCGATATTGTCCTGCTTAAGTGGACTCTTTTTTCATGTATTTTTATCGTACGCAGTTTATGAGTATTTTTTTTTTTTTTTTTCTTTTTTTTCTTTTTAATCGTGTGTATACAGTATAGGTACAGGTGTTTAAGTACGTTATAGTGTCGTAGAGCCGCGCAGAAAATCGATTTTACATTATGGTAAATGGATAACAGTAGTTTTTTTTTTTTTTTTCACGTTGATCAGAGCGTTCCTAGGGGTTTTGTTGAAATTGCACTCAATGTTCTTTTTTTTCTCGCGTATTATGAATTATAGTCTCAAAAAATCGGCAGTTTCAAAAATGCGATTCTTTTGTAGCTATAACTTTAAAAAACGTTTACGTGCAAGATTTAATGATAATTAATGCCATAAACTAATTATAAAACAGAAAAAAATTACAATTCGGTGGAACATTCTTAAAAACAATATGTAAGTATAAAAAAAAAAAAAAATGTTTTTCTCTCAAGTTTTAAAAAACTAATGAAAATTGGTAGATAGTCAAGGTATATGCGAAAAAAAGAAAAAAAATTGTACAGTAGGAAGTATAGAATTGATAGTAGAGGTGAAAAATAAGGTGTATATAGAAAGTATATACCTCGCGACGCGATGCGCAACCGCAATCACCTCGTCGCTACTCAATCAATCGCCCTATAAAGTACATAATTTTTAATAAGACGTGCTCGCGTTCCGTGAACATTGCCATCACTTGGTCTCTTATGTACGTATGGCCCGGGCCGGGCTCATACTATCATCGTCGTATTAACGACCTGGTGAAACAATTTCATGGACACACACGTATATATTAAGTATTTATTGCCTATATTTTATAATATCTCGGGCCACGCGTCTCTGAAGCATAATTACATATATATACATGATAATGATCAATATGAATTTGAATTATAATGGCTAACCGTATCACGCAGAGCTGCTTAGGACAACTATATTTCATTTTCTTACAGTGAAATATAAATGTACACCAGGGTAATAATAATAATACACTATGTAAAAATCAAATTTATCTACTTGAATAGGTTTATTGATGCCAAAACATTTTTTTTTTTTTTTTTTTTTTTTTTCATATCTTTTTTTTACTTTTTTAAAATCGTACGCAGTGATAATTACATAGAACCATAAAATAATATCACCACGATTTCTTACGTTTATTTGTACAGAGATTCATTACTTTAGAGCTAGATACTAGTGTTAAAGCATTACGGCTTAATGTAACGGCATAACGTCAAATTTATTTTACGCTGTTCGTGTATACTTTACTTTTTTTTATTTTTTTTATTTATTTTGTATCTCTGTTATTAAAAGTAATTTCTTTTTTACAAACTTAAAAAAATCGGTTTTGGTATTACTAAAAAAATGCTATCCTACGTAAAGTATATCTCTGCACAGAAACACATTTACAAATGTATTATTAATAGTAAGTATACCTCACACTTATAATTTCACTGTAAGAAGTGTGAAAATTGCTTAGCATACACTAAAGAGTTGGACGCGTCATATATAAGATTGCCGATAACCAGACTTCCCTTTGCTTTGAGAAAAAAAAAAAATAAAAAATCACATGTCAAAATAATGCATGCACAATGAATAACGGAAAAAAAAATCACAATGCGAGAGCAGACCCTGTCGCAATAACGCACATCGCGATCCAATGGTACATATTAATTGTGACATATTATATATACGTAACTCGTCTATTTTCCGATGATAAACACTTGTCGCGCCGAGAAAATATTATTCGGCACACGCGTCGTATTTTGCTAAACAGCGGAAACGTATACCAATACACGATTGATATTGGCCATCGAATTGGTATTTCCTGACGTTTCAGTGACTCCGGCAGGCAAAATATGTTTTCCCGGCAATTTTTCAACGAAACACGCGCGTTGGGAGATTAACTTCCGAAACGACGAGCCTCCACACAGTTAATCGCGAGTGACGATGTGCTCGCGCGCGATGTTTACTTTTCGTTGCCCTTGAGCGAGATACGGAATAAGCGGAAAAACATTGGAAAAGTATACGTGTAAGAGCTTCTTCTAATTTAATGTGTCACGTATACATATATACATACGCTCGCACGCGAACGTTTATCGCTTCCTAAAGTTAATCAAATGTGCTCAGTTTTGCGCGTTAAAAAGCATTAATCGTCATTGCATCGGTTGTTTATTTTTAGACGATAAATCAACATCGACGTGTATGCACTTTTGATTAAATATTCAAGGTAATTATGAGTTTTTCGAGACTCTGGTCACAAGATGTCAAAAAATACATTTCTAGTCTCTTTCAGATTCAGTTTTCCAAAAATGAACACTAATTATTTTGTATTGCCATCTTACACGATCCGATTTATAAAAAAATCTTTCAATAACATATTACCAACGATAGCTTTGTTAACGTGCTCAGAGAAGTCTTGCATCGCTTACGAGCTTGGGACTACAAAAAGAAAAAAAAATTTTAAAAATATAAGATAGCCAAATCGGTAAAAAAAAAAAAAAAAAAAGGTACTTACTGCACGAAAAAGGGCAAAAACGGCGCGGTCAGCTTGATGAAGACGCAGGGCAGGATATCGGCCAGCAAAATAGCACCGGTCGACACCTGATTGCACGATCGCGTCGAGTTTCTCGGCTCCGGACATGTTTCCACCTGAAAAAGACACATGCGTCACGGAGGATATTTATTGAACTATTTTTACCCACTACAATTTCTTTTAGCAAATTTGCCACTCTCGTCAAAACATACAAGTTTCAACAATGGCCCACAGTCCACGGGCAATAATTTTGGTCGCGTCAACGTTTCTAATCGAGCAAGAAAAAAAAAAAAAAAAATTAGAAAGAAAGAGACTTGTCGCGGGTAATGAGCTATGACCTCGATGTAAAGTACATCGCCCTCCTCGGTGTAATACCGATATATCTTAAATGACAAATTGTATCTAAAAGCGTGAAATCATGCGAGTGGAAAAATATAGATTGAGCGCTCTTTTTTCCGTGTATTTCTCATACTTTTATTATTTGCATCACATTGGCATACGAGATAAGTAAGGGGGCGTTAAAAAATATCTCAAACAATTTGCATGTATAGACGTATGATTGCGAGGATCCGTCGATTACGAGCACTGCGAAAAAGAAATTAGCGCCGGTGCTGGGTGTAATGAGAAAGAAAAAAGCTTCCTCGAAACGAGAGTTGGTCATACGATTGCACGAGCGATTTGCCCAAGGCGCAGACTCCGGAGAGAAGCTGCTTCTTATTTTCACGCTTATCGGTTATACATTAATAACCGTGCCTATATATGTAACAATCACTTGGCGCCGAACTGCTCGTACAAATACGCACGAACGGTCTTTTATCGCGAAAAAAAAATAAAAAATTTGCCGACCAGAATATTACAGAGTGTATAGGTATCCTCGTCGGTTCTCTCATTTTCCTGTTTTAGATTACCGTCGTCGCCAATTTTTTTTTCTTTTTTTCCCCGAAAAGCTAATTAAACGTACAATTGCTTCACATAATTGAACTCATTCATTAGCAGTGAAGAGGTCGTGTGTGTCAACACATCCATAACTGCCGTCTGCTTCTTTGGTTTCTTTTGAATTTTAATCTGTGCTTACATATATGAGTTCGATACGGAGGGGGAGATTTTATAAAAATCCGTCGCATCGAACGGCAGTTATAATTGAAAGCAAACGAGTCTACAATGCGAAAATGATCTGGAACCATGGAAAATTGTATTCGAATCAAGCAAAGATAACGAAAAATTACACCATTTATCACCGTTTGGGGTCAAAATTAAAATTAATGTGGAAAAAAAAAAGATCGGACAAAAATGGTGTCAATAAAATTCCATGTAGACGAAAGACGTAGCGGAAATTATTTCATGATAGCGTATACAAATCCAAAGATAAATCGTATATTATTTTCTAAACAATGGCAAAACGAGTCACAATGGAATATAATTATAAATCGCCCGAAGCGCGACCGATAAAGCCAACGTTGTTTTGATAAAAAGATAAAAATACTGATAATCGTTTTGATGGCCAGACGCCACCTCATTAATCATAATACCGTTTATACTCAAATGCGGACAAAAGATGCGGTGTGCTTCAAATGGAACAATTTATTTTGCACCGGATTTATCTGGCTGCGAATTGTGCCTCGTAGAGTTCTGCCCTCGTTCCTTTTGGTGCCCGTTACATATGAAACACACTTTTTCGCAAAGACAAGCAATAACCTTTTTTTTTTTTTTTTATCAAATTCTACCAATAATTAAATATTCATCTCGCTTCTTTGAACCGTATGAATGAAAAAATAAAATAACACCCCCTTCCCCATTTACCATAGCGTCCGTCCCTTACTTCGACTGGCTCCAATCGCACGGTAGAAAACTCGTGACACCCACGCACCAGCTCAACTATCCGCAAAGAAAGAAAGAAAGTAGGAGAGAGAGAGAGTGACAATTAAGTACACCATCAAAGACACCAAAGGATCAGCTGAGTAACCCTCGTGTTTGGCGCCACGCAATAAAGACACACGATCACGTGTACAGTAGCTTCCGGCACTGTATACTTTATCGCACCGCACGGCATAGAAGGCAATCGCGCGTAATTTCGTGCACTGCACTTGTAATATACACATGTATACGTATATATAAATGCGTACCCACGGCTGTCGGCGATTTTCATCAAATGGCCCATTACAACGCGAGATGTGTCTCAATGAAGAAGACTACGTACAGCCACCAGTATAGGTACGTGTAGTGGCCTTGGTGAAGCACATACGGACCCCGTGGCCACAGCGTGTGCCATTTAGCTTAGACAACACGGGGGGGGGACAGTACCTATGTATACTTTGATAAGACGATATGTATAGTGATTGAAAGACATACGTGTACGTGTACCTACGTGTAACATATATTATTATACACACGAGTATTTTATTATTGGGTGTACGTATACGTACTATTTATAAACTCTGGCCTGGATCCACATACGTATATTATGTATTGTAATCGCTGCTCGCTCGTATACTGCACTCGCTCGAATCGTTCAATTTATCAAAAATAGACGTGGAGCCGTTGTACGTAAGGGATACAGAGACACTTTGTTTCCTGCGCATTTTCGGATGAGGCTTTTTTTTCATTCGTGGATGACACTTGTGTGTGTTTACTCAACCGCTAACGCGCTGATGAAGGAAACCTCATTGTTTCGAGGAAAAAAAAACCTATGCAATGATAATGAGAGTTGAGACGAAAAGGAAAAGGAAAAAAAATCGGTAACGAGCGCGGGTTACCTAACGAGAACGGGAAATGATTATCCACCTGTTTCAGCTGCCGAGAAACATCGCGCTTTGATTGGTACTTAGTGATGAGTTGGAAAAAAAAAAAAAAAAAAAATTTGTTTGACCGTTAAAGAGCTTCTTCCTGAAAATAAAAAGAAACAAAGCTTTTCATTGATCGAACCGCCTTGTTGTGTATATAATATTCCCAAGACACCCGCGTAAATACGAGCGGCGCCTTTGACCTTGGACGAAAAAACCTTTCTCGAAAAAACCGGAAAGAGGAAGGAAAATAGCACTTGAGCTGTACACGTCCTTCCGAGAGAGCTATATTATACCCCAGCGGTCGGTATACACGTTATATACGCGATGTGGAGTAAACGGGTCTACTTGGCCGTTCATTCATCGTTTCCGCACGTACAGGCGTATATACTTACAATTGTCCCTCTCATGTATTCTATACACAGCGCAGGTACCCACTTGTGTATATTAACATAAGGAGTGTGGCGACGCGACGGTCATGTGCAACTTGGACAATTAGAGGCCGTCACCTTCGCGCTCGACCGAGAGGTTGGCTATTATCGCTGGATTTCGGGCGCTGGGAAAACCTTGGGGCTTTTCCGGAGCACTGCAGGGGCTAGATTTTCATCTCCAGGCTTTTTTTTTTTTTTTTTTTTTTTTTTTTGTCGACCAAACCATGTAGGAAGTCTGTTGTTTTAAATTACGCGATATAAGTATGTACGCTGCGCGCGTGTCAGTCATCATTAGCATGTTACAACTATACGGTAGACGCTCGAGATCAATTCTAAATGCTGATGTGTCCATAAAAGCCTCTCCCTGCGGGTTTTCTGCCCCGTTTGAATTACCGATATACTGTGCAGGTCATATCATTCGGTTGCGTGACTCCTTTGCCGGCTGCCAGAGGCGCTCTTCTCTCCAATTTCCGGATATAAGCGGTAAATTGCGATTCATTGTCACGTTTGTTGCTTACCCGTACAATAATCTTATACAAATACAAACCTAATCGGCGATGGCTATTAAATTACCGGTCAACGACGCGAGTGCGATCGAGCAACTGTATAACATACGGATTCGCATCACGCGCCTTTCGATATACTAAAACACCAGATCGGACTAGTACGTGCAGCTTCCCCCCCTTTTTTTTTCTTTGTTCTCACTTAGGTACAGTGTAGCTAAAATCATCGCTCTCCTTGTTGCTACCCATTGTAAGGTTTTTAAAACGTGGACGCGCGGGCCAAAGGGTCGGAATTAGTAGTTTTGCAACAAACGTTGACACGGCGCGCGGCCCCGACTTCACGACCTTGGGCCTTGAATTTATTGTTCCCGTTGGTGTTGTTCGTTTTGAATTTTACACCCAAAATCTGGTCAAGGTATGCTAATGGCTCAACTTTTGTGAAACTTGGTTTTTGGTCGTTTATACATATAGATGTCCTTTTGCGACTCAAGACTGAATAAACCGCGCTTGGATTGCATTTTATAAATCGACTATTTTAGCAACGGTAAACAAACAAAAATTAACGTGCAATCAGAGAATTTTTTTTTTTTTTTCACTAGAACTTTGAGCCTGGGAAGATCCTGTAAATAAAAATCGGTACGAAATCGGGTGAGATGACACTACTAACAATCGTAAACTCGTAGCTCACGTAAACGCTGTCAATAAAGAAATGATTCCCGCGCCGAACAGTGTCTGCATTGTTATTGAACAAAAACCAGTGTCATTCCTATACAATGGAAAAAAAAAAAAAATCCACGACAGATGACATCACGCCCTTGACCGGATCACAATAAATACCCAACATAATGCAAATGCTCGCGATGATTCGGAGCAGCAAAGATGCATACCATGCGGTGTTATCACTCGTGATACCTGTATTGGTCTCGTGGAAGGGGACTAACGCTCGTCTTTTTTTTTTTCGCCGTTGAATTTCATAAGACGCGTGTTGACGGTGATTTTCGCGCGCGATAAGCGCCGATTGTTCCTGCATTCCTCGTTTGCGTTACGTCTGCACCTCCAAGATTTATGTTGCGCGGATTATCGCGTGTTTTTTTGAGATTTTTAATTGGGCAGCTGAGGATTTTATTCTTGATTGGCGTACGGAAGAGGAAACGCGTAATTTGGCTGTCTGGCGAAAAGAGTTTTCGTGCTTTTGGTTTTTAAATTCCAGTGTGCACATTGATGTATTATTTTTTTATCGTTTATCAAAAAAAAAAAAAAAAAAAAAAAAAGTATTAATGACGTTGTTTACTCATTTTCATTGGAGCAAAAATTATTGCCGCGCGTATGATTGTCCGAGTATTTTTTACATCATGCGTGGAATCGACTCTACGGACGTTATTAAAATTCCAGCCAAACTCAAGTAATTTTTGTCCGATTAACTATTTTTTTTTTTATTTACTGACGTTTTCATTGATATGTTTGTAATATCATGGCTTGCGGTCCGGAGGAGAAAAAATATTTAACATTGAATTTTTAATATTATTTGAGGTTTCGGGACAAAGGAGAATAAAAGAAAAAAATAGACTTTTTTGCAGAAATTGTTACGCAGGCACTTGTTTCCTTTTTGCATTGAAATTTTTCGCCCTCGCGATAATTCGTGACTCGTATATATACGTAAATGTAATGTTTATTAACAGTTCCAAGCAAGTAACAATTGGCCATTAAAACGGAGATAAGAAAAATTTTCCACTTTATTAACTCGGCGCGATTGTTGACTTTTTTTTTTTTTTTTTTTTTTTTTCTTCAAACAGTCCCCGCAAAATCCACAGTTTAAACAACTATGGAGCTCGATAGGAATCAAATCCTTTGGAAAACAATAAAGTTCGAGATTCATTTTTTACGACGATTACTGTCATAAAAAATACGCTCGATCGCGTTACAAACCATCACCCATTCCAATCGATAATTAAATTCAATTGGAATGCCCATTGCACGATATTCGATTTGAAGTGTATATGGAAAGAGATGCTTTTTATTGCGACATGTACGACAATGGAGCTGAAAAAAAAAAAAATTTATATTTCACGACACACCCTAGCACCGAGAGAAATTAATACCTGCAATGTAAACTGATGACACTCGATTGTCCATAAACTGTGGACGTATTGTTTACACGCGAATTTTTATTGTTTACTTTTCATTGTTTGTACGATGAAAAAATCCCTTTAGACGACAATTTTCGCCACGTTACTGCGCCAAAACAATAAATTTCATGTTTTTTCAAAAAAATCATCCTCATAGTGGGATAAACGAAATAATTAATTGCCGACGAGTCACGTAGGTGGACCGTCTGTGCATATATTACAACGGCAAAGTTGTCACGCCGCGGCCCATCATCAGCGAATCTCTACACAAACGTTTCTTTTGCTTATCGGGTCTGGAAAATTATTGCGGTGCAACACACGCCTTTATCAAAACTCGATGAATGATGACACTTGAATAAACACATTGTCTCACAAAGAAGATGAGATTGGCACGTCTATCGAACGAAACCGACCCGATTGAACGCGCAATCGGCAACTGTGCGTCGCCAACGCATAAATAATACATCGGCTAATTGCGCAAGCGTTAATCAGTTGCATCGCGCACCTACTCGCGAGTAAAGCCGATGAACTTTCTCGATCAGGTTCAAATACAGACACTCGCGAACGTCCATCCGAACAAGCGATCGCAGACGCGGCTTCATATGTATAGTGCCTACTTTTTTTCACGCTATATAAAATAAAAACTTATCCGACGCTCGTAACAATTAAAACGACACTCTCCACGTGCCCGTGGCCGCTGGACTTGTTCATTAATAATCCAATCGCCATCCAGCTGCATGTAGGCGCAAGGAGCTATTTTTTTAACTGGGATACACGCGCACGAGTTTGTTTCTTACAAGTTACGTTATTAAAAAAAAAAAAAAAAGCACGCATCAGCTATGAGGACAATGCTTTATTGTTGCCTACTTGTGTAATTATTATTATTTTATTTTTTTTTTTTTTTTCAATATATTACACACACCTATATATTTCCAAAACAATTAAAACAACGAAGGTCCAGATTCATTAGCTGAAATTCTTGAAGATCGCGTAACATAATATGTATAACAGTCGGGGGGAAAATTTTTATCAACAGAATGTATACTTAGTAGTATGTTGCGGAGCATCGAAATAATATATCTCGTGTGGCTTCCGTTGGTGTTTATGTGTATAACTTACACACGTGGCAATAAAAAAAAAAAAAAAAAAAACCGCGTACCAGCGCTTTATCGGAATCAGCCGACTCTCGTTTGCTCAAAAATACATCATATAACGAGTTTTTAAAATTAATTTTATACACGTTGTTGCCCTTTATTTGTGACGAACCATTTGGCCTGTGGAAAGAAAAAGAGCGTTTGTATATATACTCACAACCGTGGAATCCCTGTTGAGTATGTCGTGGGCAGCGCTGAGCATCACCACGTAGCCGTAATTGTTGCACAGCCCCAGGACCCAGAAGGCCGCGAGGTTCCTCCACCCTGTCCTCGCGTCCGAGTTTGGGTCCGCCTTGCAACGCCCCGAAGCCGCGGCCTCGATGGACTTTTCCCTCTGGCTCGACATGTCGACTCTCACCCCGCACTACCAGCGATCCAGCCCTTTTTCTTCTTCTTTTTTTTTTTTTTTTTTTTTTTTTATTCGTTTTCAAGGGAAAGCAAATTTGTACAAAAGTGCTATATTCACAGTGAAAAACAATACAATAAAAATTAATGGCTTTGTTTTTTGGTTTGGGGATAAAATTGCCATACGCCGCTCCAACGATCGGCCGTCGCGTAACACCGCTCGGAGTGAATTGAAGGCGTCCAAGCGCGAAACGGATATACCGCGCCGCTCGACTATACACACGTATATCTCCGATGGATGATAAAACTGTAACAATCTCGCGCGCTATAATATGTGTGTATATTAAGACAGAGAGAGAGAGAGAGAGAGCACGCGCGCGCGCACACACACACACTTCCGAATAAGTCAATAAGTCGTGTGAGTTCCGCGGCGACGCCGGCGGCTCCTTTTATAATCGGCGAAGGCTTTTTTCTCCTCCCACCACCCCCACGACTCTATACACTGTACCGCAAACTTCTCTTCTTCTTCTGGTCGTCTCGAAATGAGATGCAAGTTGACGATGTGCGTGAATCCCCCCCCCACGCCCCATCGTTATCAGGGTTGTTGGACGCACGTGTGATGAATCGGGAATCGTTTCCCGCGGAAGAACCCATGCGATCGTGGGTATTTGCGGCTCGGGACGTAAGTACACGATTTTCCATACGTTTCGGGGACGACGAGAGCGGAAAGTGCCGATGGGTGATTCACGGGGATTGACAAACCGTGCGCCGATTTTTAATTGTCACTGTGATGTACGGTCGTTACTCAAACGCGACCGATTTCCAATTTTGTTAAATAACAAAAGTTACGACTTGCCGTACACGCTTGTTTTTTTTTTTTTTGTTTATTGACTTGTTTCCAACTCGGGGAGTTTTAATTTAAAAAAAAACGTTGGTACATCGGTGACCTAATGATATATGGATACGATAATAAGGTACAACATGCAGATTGATGAAAGTTACAAAGAAAAAAAATCGGTATTTAACTAGGTTAAACGGATGATAAGGAATATAAAATGGATTCGATCAAACGGAGGGGGGGGATTCATCGGTGCGCCGGCAGAGATTTTTATCAAGGTGATAGCATTGACTGACAATCTTACGTCATTGGCGTTAAGATTTCTAGATTTCAGGTCGATATAGTTTTATCCATACGAGCGTGAGGTGCTTTCGGAAATTGGAGCGCACCCTTGACGAAATTATGCGGGTGTAAATGAAATCTCATTCTTTTTTTGGATAATAAATTGTATCCGTATATGTATTGGTCGAAGAAATCATGTCTTCGATAAGAAGAATTTCAGGTGTACGTATCGCAGAATGGCACATTAGCAGAAGGTCGGTGGAATTTTATACAAAACTGTGGAAAAATCAGATAAGGAGCTTACGAGGTAGAGTACTGAAGTAGCTACAAGTTCTGGTCACCCAATGCATACTGAAACGAGGCGAAATTTCATTTGGCACGATATCATTAATTAGTCATGTAGTTTAAAGGGATGAAAAGCACAAATTCTTAACTAAAAGTAAAATCGTGACTTTCTCTTTAAAAGACTCACATATCTACATTGAAACTTGCGTTGGTCAAAAAAACACAATATTTGGTACGTGATACGACTTGCCACAAAAATGGTAAAAGTTAACGCACACTCATTAAATGGTAAATTTAATAATAACCAATGGCACCACGGTTCGATCAATAATATCTTTTATCGATTCATCGCAATAATAATAATAGTTTCATTGACTCGAGCTCAAAGGAGGCTAAGCAAACACAAATGTATTTCTTGGACTGAATATTTTCCTCGAGATGACAGAGTGAAATTCGATAACATTTGGAGACTTTCTAATGTATATACATTGACGCACATTGAACATGACCGATTCCGCAAAAAAAAAAAAAAAAAAAAAAAAACTCGCTTGAGGAGTGCCAAAAAATAAAATAATTGTTTTTTATATCATCCACCCAAACACGCTTCTATTCAGGAATGTGAAAGAATTCACTGAGCAACCCGATTCTTTGAATCAAAGAAAATGTCTCTTTACCCTCATTCCGTTAAATATTTTCTTATGGGTAAAAAAATATAAGTTAATGAAATTAAAATTTTCTTTTTTTTAATTAAGAATTTATCATTTAGTTGTACGAAATGTTTTTTTGGATCGACTAAATTTGTTTCAACCAAAAGAAAATATTTAACGGAATGAGGGTAAAGAAATGTTCTTTGATTCAAAGAATTGGGTTGCTCAGTGTTAAATGAGGTGAGTTTTCATCGAACTCCACAGATTAGCAACTCAAAAGCCACGTAGTCGGCGAATAATTTTCACGAGCACAGTCCTCTTGGATACAATTCCTGATCATATGTCACGGAATCGCTCCTGTACTTGTACCCAAAAATAACAAATTCGATCAAACTAATCTATTATCCCTTCCACCCTAACACGGGCTCGAACAATGTATAGTCCTCCCACGCGTGGTAACAAGAAGAACGTAATATATATGTATACAAATACCAGATATACACGTAAGCCAAACAGTAAATCTTGTGTACAAAACTCGAGTGATTGTGTGTCAATAAGCTTATCGCTCCTCCTCCTCCGCGCTATATCCCTCTAGAACCTTCCAGCGCACATCTACACATCCGCCCTTACACCTGAATAACAATAGTAATTTAACGTTGACTACACACGAGTTCGTTGCTCTGGTATTAATAGAAAGACAAAAATCAGCTCCCTTTTTTAACGTAAGTACTATACGCTAATCCAAAATTTGGGGGCTGTTCTGCATGTCCGGAAACATAAGCACGGGTGTATCGCGTACGCGATCGATAAGCATTCGAGCCGCGACGATACCTTTTAGTCCTCCTTGGACGCACAACGGATTGATGGACCTTACCCATTACGTCAGAGACACGCGAGAGAGAGAGCAAAAGAGAAGTGGTGAGTAAGTAAGGGAGCAGGAGTCCTTATCGCTTTCGGTCCGAAGAGTCCAGTGGGCGATCGAGTGACGAGACGAATCCTACACTTCGGTGATTCCTCTGCGTTTTTTTTTTTTCCCTCCCCCTTTGGCTACGAGTTTTTCAAGTAATACAGCTGAGTATCGAATTCAGCCGCGGTAAACCGTCGTTCGTGCGAAGGGCAATGCTTTGCGGGTGTTATATTTTATTTCAGTATATTATGTGTGTACACCGTAATTGAGAGAAAAACTAAATCCAACTGCAACAAAAAATCTGCAGGAAGCGTATGTATTATGGGAACAGAAAGACAGAGACATAAGAAAATACGTTCATTGATCCTTGACCCTGTAAATGTACACATACGTAACTCTTACACTGTATCCCTGTACTCACCCTCTCCGTTCGCCTCAACGAAGCTATAATATATCCTCTTGCAAGCGAGAAGACAAAAAAAGAGCAGAAAGAAAAAGAGCTCGACTCTGCAAGCAAAAAAAAAAAAAAAGAAGAAGAAGAAGCGAAAGAAAAGTATAAGTGATGGTGTATACCCGTTCGGCGCGAAAGTCAAGCAACACGTGGTCGGGACGCGTCGGCCCAGACATGACGCAGCGTCCTCGGAAATATATCTTCCTTCCGTCTGGCAAGCTGCACCGATATTATTATATGTATATGTACTGTATGCACACAGGTAAGAACCTATAGCCTCGGGCGCGAGTGTATATCATTGCTTGCCAGCTTACGAGCGGAAATCGTGAACGAGGCGCATAATCCATCGTGAATTTTGAGCAACGCGCAAAGTGACAAAAAGTATAGGGAGCAAATAAAGATCGGCAGGTCGCGAAGTTTCTACGCCGACTCGGTTTAATTGGTGATTTAACTCGCTTGGTCCCGCTCGCACTCCCATTCTTTTGATATAGACAATAAAAACAAAAGGGAGCCCCTCCTCCCCCGGCCGATTCAACGGATCGGTATAGTCTATGATGCGCGTTGATTAATCCCACTGACTCATCAAAGTTCAATCGGCTAATTTAACCAATTTGTTTTGAAGAATGTTTTTTTTTCTTTCTTTCTTTCTTTTTGGATAGATACTACGCCGTGTATGGTTAGATACTTTTTTGCAGATCGTCACAGATCGGTATACTTATGCGCTCGATAGGTATACCCAATGACTGGGTGAAATGAATTTAAAAATCAACGAGTTAACTCGGTGGAGATCGGATAGGGTTTTACGACAAAACTATCCGGTGACAGTCGTGGATTTATATAAATGTGCATTGAAAAACAACGCGACTAATTGATTACGATTAAAAAGATTACATGTATAGTTACACAATGAGATGCTCGATTTCCTAAAGCCTCGTGACGTGAAAATGGCACCTGTATTGACCAAAAAATGGGGGGGGGGACTCGACAATAGCGTTATTTCCGCAGCTCAGTCATCTTACATCGATCGATGATCATCCACTTGCCATAGCGACGACAGGAGGGAGTAAACATAGGTATAAGATCTATGTAAACAAGGAAGAAAGCTCTCGTAGGTGACCTTGAAAACATCTGATGCCCAGACGTGAGCGAACGAAGGAGACTTGAGAAAATCACGTCGAGCGGACAACGGTCCGTACATGTAATCGTATAAAGTACAGATCAGTGAGTATAAATATATAGTGGCGGAGGAAATAAATACACAGCGAGCGCGTAGGTGGGCGTTAATCCGACGTCAATCCAACGATTTTCCGACACTTCTCACGTAATATTTCTGGCATCGAATATCAAAGAAGTTCTTATAGACTCGTGATTCCGTATTTTCGCTCGTTTCCTTTTTTACAACTTTACTCCATATCAGTCATTCACTTTCAAAACAAATACAAACATCATTAAGTTATGAACTTTTTCGAACGTCACCTGATATGTTGGGAATCACAACCATTTCACATACTTTCAACGTGTATTTATACTTACACTTGCAACAAAGGTATACCATCATACTAACAATATAAATATGATAAAAGCGCCCTCTGACTCTGTACATATATACATATATTGATAAATCGAAAAGATCGGCAATAAATTTACTCGAACGATCGACTTTCAGACAAAAAATGTAAATGCGCGAAAGTAGAGCCACGAGGTACAACTGAGGGCGATGGATTCCAAAGCGTCACTCAGTTTTCGCGCACACGCGGCAACCGGGGGAGGGGATAAGCGATACCAGCGGGGGAGGGTGAAAGGGGGACTTTGTATACGGCTTATATTGCAACGGGCCGAAGTTCTCGCTGCACGCAATTCCTAAAAATAGTCGCGGCGACCCGCGTTCTCCAGATGGGCACTTTTAACGTACGGCGCACCGATGGATTTCGCAGTTTCAACAAAAACGCCGATTTTTCAGGTCCCATACCGATCTTTCCAACTCAAGCTCGGATAGGCGTATAGGTGTGTACAGTACAATCGAACGCACACTATAGGCACGTCGACTTTAAGGAAAAAAAAAAAAAAAAAAAAAGTAACGTTTGCGCGCGCCAGACGCGCGAAATCGTAAAACAATAAACACGCGGTTCCCTGCATTCTGCATGAGTTCGCGTGAACCGGAGCAAGAGAGCGCGTTTTACACATCGTACACAAGTCGTAATCCTGGAAAGTCGCGAGTCGCGCAAAAAAAAAAAAAAAACAGCTCAACAGATCCGCTTTGGAAATTTTTCTCCATCGTTTGGTGGACGTATAATGTACACTTTATGAGTCAGTATTGCATTTTCAATGAGTTCTCGAGACGCCAAGTTTGTGAAGCGCCTCGCGCAATTGGAGTAGAAAAAACAAAAAAAAAACAATGCAAAGCATATTACAGGTAATACCCAAACACGCAAGTTCAAAAGGAAGTAATCGCCCAAGTGGCTCAAAGTTCGCGAGTACACAAGTATGTGGATGCCTCTTTGGAATGTAATAATTGTCGCATTCCGTGGCTTGGCTAATACGTAAGTGCGCGTTATTTCCCACCGTATGCGTGTAACAAACACGCAATGGCAAAGAGAGAATATAATAGCTTGCATCGGGTGAATCGAGGAATTCCAATTTTCATTTTTCTCACATGATACATGCATATGCATATATATCTCGTAGGCGTCCGAGACATGGTAATGACGTGGGTTACGTCAAATGATGATGCGTGTATATCTCGTCGGGATTTTGCTCCGTGATAAGGCCAGTGATGAGAAATTATCTATATACTTTCAAACATTGCATTGTATCATTCATTTTTAGTTGTCGTTTGGGCTTCTTCTCTTAAGTGAAATATACCCCATTGGGTACATGTATTATATACAGATGTGATACCTACGTAGCATTTATTCTCGATTACACGCTTATTTTTAGCTGACGCGAGGGAGATTCGCGCAATCGACGATAATACGCGTATATTATGAGTAGGTTCCATCGCAGGCGTCAACGTGAACTCGAATGTTATAAATATTCGTACAGTCTGTAGCGAATGTAGTTGGAATCTTATCAGCGATTTGTCAAAAAGTAGGATTTTTGGAAAAATTTGGTATTTTGGTGTTAAATTACAACACGATTTTATTACGATGCAGTGATATTACGTAATGGATGAGATTTTTTTATCAATTACTCACAAACAAATAGGTTCATTCGTTTATTCATTGCACTGATGAAGTATCTTTTTTTTTTTTTTTTTTTATCAAAGAAGCGAATTTAATTGTATACATCCAACTGTCGTGCTTTACAATAACAAGATTTGTTGTAAGTTGTGCGGCGAGCGTCGTGCCCTCAGAGTATGAAAAAAATAACGCACGGTAGAAATCATCTTGAAATTTTTTTATTTTAAATCTATCAAATCATTATGGGCAAAGGAATGCATGGAAAACCGTACAATAGCTGACAATTACGCGTTATATCTATGTATATATGCATCAAATGTCGTTGACAAGATAATAAACGATTTTACGGTAATTACCGATACCGATGTGATGTATGAAAAATGAGGAAAAAACCGCAAACGGCTTTTTTTTTTTTTTTTTAATTTATGCGCGTCGTATGGACGTAAAAATATCGATTTCTATTAAAACTGACAATAATCGGCGCTCTTCGAAACTACGTTATTATTCATGGTGGCGTGTAAATTCAGCTCTTTTACTGAAAATGGGTTTAATAATTAAATGACAATAGAAAACAATAGTTAAGTGGGTAAAGAAAAAAAAAAAGCAAAGCTAAACATACATTACAAGGCAAAAATATTACGTTGCTCAAAGAAGCATAATGAAAAATAAAAATACTTAGCGAAATTTATACATTTTACGTGCAATTTTACCTTTTTTTTTTTTATTTATTTATTTTTTTTTTTTATTGTATTGTAAAGGGAAAATAATGTCAATAGCTATTTTCTGTAATTAAATTAATTAGATAAGATTTAATACTTTTTGTCGTGGTGAATGAATATTTCAACGACTTTACAAGACAAAGGATATTCACTGTCAGTTATCTACTGGATACGTCAATGAGGACAGTGACAATGTATTGTAAAACTGATCGGCTTTAATTTATCGTTGATGAGAAGTTACTTGAAGACGTTAAAATGATGGAATAATAATAAAAATAAAACAACGTATATAATCTCGTATGATTTTTTTTTTTA
This sequence comes from Copidosoma floridanum, assembly GCF_036245765.1. Taxonomy (NCBI): domain Eukaryota; kingdom Metazoa; phylum Arthropoda; class Insecta; order Hymenoptera; family Encyrtidae; genus Copidosoma; species Copidosoma floridanum. The sequence goes on along the minus strand of NW_028321907.1, from coordinate 2,620,414 downwards.
TTTTAATTTGACATTTAATGAAATTCTAAGAGATATTTCTCTTTAAATGTATTTTTTCTTTGGCTTATATGGTACTGGGAATGGTATGATTAAAATATACTGTATTCAATAATTTTATATAAAATATAACGGCAATATATAAAAAGTATCACACAAATGAAACAGCTGTTGCAGCTGACAGATCATTTTCATTAAAGTTCTTCGTGAAATTGAGTATCAGACTGACGAGGTTCTTCCTTTGAAACAAGTTTCACTAGTTCAACGGTGAATATGACCGTAGCATTTGGAGGTATTTTTGGTAAGGCTCCAAAAGATCCATATGCTAAGTCTGGAGGTATTACTAATTTTCTTTTCTCCCCTACGCACATTCTAAAATTAGTTGAAAAAACACTTGAATAATGCAAAACTAAAAATCAAGAAATTATACTTATCATTAAATTTTGAATTATTATGACCATAATTTTTAATGACAAAATATCAGATGAAAGAAGCCACGATGATTTTCTACAAAATTTTTTACTTAAACTCAGAAAACCTATTGACGTTTGACAGGAATGAACATTTCATAATGTTGCAAACGAGAGGGGGCATCAAAAATAATTGAAGACAATTCGCTTGAGTAAACATCAACTCAGCAGTAAAAAAAAGTGCTTAGTCCTTGAAAACACTATGTTCTAATAAATAAATAATTACGTTACTCAATCAGAAATGATTGGTTTAGGCATTGATTTTATTAAAGGCTAGAAAAGTTCATCTGCAAAGCTATTGAATAAAAATTCTAAACAATTTCAAACTACTTATTTACGATATCATAAACAAAACAAAAAATTAGGGTAAAGCTTACTTTGATGCAAAACAAATAAACTTTGCAAAATAAATAACAAAGATAAAACTATCAAATTAAAAAGTAAATAAAATATTAACCCGATTAATCCTTGCTCCCATCCTTTGATAACTTGGCCATATCCTAAAGTAATGAAAAATGAATCGTCATAATTGGAGCTACTGTCAAACTCTGTTCCGTCTTCCAAGGTTCCCTGAAACAGAAGTCCCACTCAGAATTGTTTTTCACACAACCACAATTTCTGATATTTGCTATGAATATCAGCGAACACAGCTTGTGAGGGTAGCATACCACGTAATTGACTACAAGGGTGTCGCCCCTTTTGGATCTGAGGGTGCAGTTGTCAACACGCCTCTTCACGCCAATTTGGAGTTTTTTTCTGGACGTCGTCTCGTCGCAGCTCGTCTGTGTTAGTGCAGACAACGTCACGAGCACAAACCAAAGCAAAATCTTCATCCTAACATTTTGTTGTACTTATACATCACGGCTACATTAAGTACCCATGCACTTGTTTACGCATTTTTTTCTAAAAAATACGTATACTGACACGCGCACTATAGACACACCGGGGTTACAAAAACATAACCTATATTTTTTAATCGAAAGAAAACAAAAACTTGATCACGTCAACAAGTTGTTGTTGCTAATTGCTGGTATAGTAGCAATCGTGTTTTTGTGTGACCAGCCGCTGGAAAAGCTTGTATATACAGTCGGTAACTCAGATCACTGAATTGTAGGTAATGAAAAACCGTTTTTGCGCCAAAAGGCATCAACACAACAATAAACCGCGGTCTGCTTGGACTAATAGCATTATTTGATTAAATTAATACACAATGTTAATGTAAATATTAAATGTTTTTCCTCTGTTCAAACCTTCATCAAAGTTTTTTAATTGTAAAATGTGAATATGTGGAGATCATTCAGTTTTTGGTGTGTTTGGTGTCAATTCATTGTTAGTGTTATTTGTGGTGTAACAAAAGTGTTGATTTGAGAAGGAAAATTGTTAGTCAAAGTTATAATTTAAAAAAAGATGGAAATCGAGGAGTTAAACGAAGCAGTCAACGATTTAAAAAACGCAATATCTCAGTTTCCAGTGGGAGTTAACAAATTGGATGATTATATGCCAGTTGAGGAGAAAATCATTAATTTGAGAAACGAATTAAAAGCCATTGATGCTAGATGTCTAACCTTAAATGCTATTACTGACATGGGTAAGTCACGCATTGAGCATTGTTTTTATCACATTATTATGTTGTTATAAATTAGCTGTTGTTTGTAGGAATGTCAGATGAATTGCCACAGGGAGATTTGAACAAAGCCTTGGAAAATCTTAATTTTAACACAACGACATATTTGATTAATACAAAAACTTTGAGCCAATGTCTACAGAGCAAAGCTATACAGGAAATCATTTACAATGATGCAGGGACGAAAGAGATTCAAAGGTGGGTATTGATCTAATTAAATATTTTTTATAACCCGAGTTAAAGGCATGTTGATATTGTCCGTTTTCATTGCAGCAAAATCAAAATATGCCTGAGTAAATTATTTTTATTCAATGACAAGCTACTGGCAAATGATGAAACCATCAAGGAATTGAAAAAGAAGCAGTATCTCTTAAAGTTGGATTGTCACAATGCTATTTATGATTACCAAGACTTTTTGAAAGAAAAAGAAACTAGGAGAAACAAAAAGCTTAAAGAAACTCATCCAGATTTTATTTAGTGAGCATTACAGAGTTTTGCATTTTTAAATATATTAAAGAATTTTAACTTCAAAAAAATTCGACTAATTGGTTTACTTGTTACAGTAATAAGGAGAAGATTGATCGCACAATTTCGAAAATTAATACCATGAAAAAATTGATAACAAATTTAATTGCTTCGATGAGCAAAGAGCTAGATGAAAAAGAAGAGCTGGTAGAATTGCTGGAAAAACACAAGGGTTTAGTGAATCTTGAAAAAATCACAGATATGGCTCTTAATCAAAGCGTATAAAGTCCTTTAGTTATTTGCTTTTTTTTTTTTTAATATATGGAGAGTGTTAATTTAAACTTTAGAGTATATTGTTATCTTTCGAAAAACTAGCAATTATACACATTCTTGCCGTTATCATTCGAGCCCATTTTTTCTTTTTTGATTTTGAAATGAGAGGAAAGAATGAAATTTCCAGCGACAGATAAGCGCAAAATACCGCTATCTTCTTTACCGATTAAATTATTATCGAAGTATACCTTTCACTCTGACCTTAACTACAAATACACTTATAACACGGCAGCTACAGCTATAAACTTTACATTACAAACTCCAGAGCCAAGCAGTAAGGACTTGGCAGTCAAGCTACTTACAGCTGTTTTCGTTACGCTCGAGAGCAGTGACAAGTGAAAGGCCACTGTAAAAGCAAAGCGTGAAGCTCTGATGGTCTGTCCTTTGTGTGCTCGTCAATAGCAAATCAATTGTTCAAGTGGCAAAGATGGTCGAGGAAATATTTCTCAATGTCCTGACACTAAACTGTTGGTAAGATGTTACAACTTACATTATTTTCCATCTGCTCATACTTGCCTGAATTTCCCACACTTAAATTAGTAATCTTGTCATTGCTATCATTATCACACCTTTTTCGAGTGGTATATAAAGTCGCGAGATAGTTAGCGAGACTTTTCCTTTTTGATGGCTTACTGATAAGGAGTCGTTTATGCCAATCGTATTATTTCCAATTAATTGTTAATTCTTATGATTGTTTTTCCCAGGGGTATTCCATATGTATCTAAAAATCGACTCAATCGAATGAATGCCATTGCTGATAAGCTAACAAGCGAAGATTGTGATATCGTTTGCCTACAAGAAGTCTGGTCTATCAACGATTATAGATTGATTAAAGGAAAAACTAGGGAAAAACTTCCATACTCTCATTATTTCTTCAGGTACACGATAAACAAGAAATTTTTCATACAGTTTTACTTAGGCTTAGTAATGTGTTATTTATAGCGGTGTTCTTGGCTCGGGAGTATGCATGTTTTCAAGGTATCCGATAGATGATGTTATATTCCACAAGTGGCCTTTAAACGGCTATGTACATAAAATACACCATGGTGACTGGTTCGGTGGCAAAGGAGTCGGCCTATGCAGACTGAAAGTTCATAATCTCGATGTCCATGTGTACATAGCTCACGTGAGTACTGCACTTGTACAATTTCATTGACACTTGTTTAATTGATATTCATAACGAATATACATTCTTACAGTTGCATGCCGAATACTGCAAAGAAAATGACGAATACACTGCTCATAGAGTCTTGCAGGCTTTTGATACTGCCCAGTTCATACGTATGACCAAAGGTGGTGCAGATGCTGTGATATTAGGTGGTGATCTGAACACGGAGCCACAAGATTTAGCCTATAAAATTATTTGTGGTGTTGCTGGCTTGATGGATGCTTGTGCTAAAAAGTCTGGGAGCCTGGGAACCAATGAGTGTGCCAACAACAGCTATACAGACTTGAGAGTTGCAGAGAAAGAACCCAATGGCAAGCGTATTGATTACATTTTGTACGTGGGTTCGAAAAATTACAAAGTGAGCAAAGAAACTTTTCACGCGTTTGTTTTTAACGTTACAAATTGTTCTTGAGCAATTTTTATTTTTTTAGATTGAAGTTAATGACTTTTCTCAGCCTTTCCCTACAAGAATTCCAGACACGAATTTCAGTTATTCCGACCACGAAGCCATTATGGCTTCTCTGAAACTAACCAAAGGTAAGCTGACATTCGTTAGAAAAAAAAGTTACCAAATAATTGATAAAAAAAATTAATCATCGTATATTACTCTTCCAGGTTGTCAAAGTGAGGATGCCAATGTTGACATTCGTACCTCTTTGAAAGAAGCAATTAGCATTTGTGAGAAAGCCCTACAAAACATTCACAGACAGCGCCTATGGTATTTATTTTCTAGTTTTATATTAATAATTTCGTTGATATGGTCTATGGGCCTCGATTATTTAATCAGTAGTATAATACTTAGTATTGGATTCAATATATTACGCCTCTTTTTGACGGCGGTACTATGTTATACTTTATTCATGAGTTCATTGTGGAATAGTCTTGAAAAAAATGCTTTGAAAGCAGGATGTTCAGCAATGGAACTACAACTCGTGAGATTAAGTAAAAACCTTGATAATAATTGTAATTTATAGTATAGGGTCATACATATGTTTTAATTTTTAATGATACACTTTTTCTTATGACTTTCAAATATTCTTCAGTCAACTTACTTTCTTGAAGAGTAGTACAATTTTTTCCCGCTATCTACGTTAATTGTCTTGAATAATTAACTGAATACGATGTACATTTATTTTGCATTTATTAACTTCTAAGATGATAAAATAGTATGTTAAAGTTATTAACTTGTTATTGCTCTTTAAACGTTAAATACATAATTAATGCAAAACAATTTAATGATTGAAATGTTAAATGTACAATAAAATATTTTTATAAAATTGTAACGTAGACGTTTGAAAATATTTTGATATGTTAAATTTGAGTACTAAAAAAAATCGTATTTAAGATAACTTGGATAATTCAAGAATATTTTAAAAAATTGTAAAAAAGTGCATATTTTTAACCAAATTTAATTAGTCTCAGAAAAACAAATGATGGAGACGAATTGATTTAGTTAAAACTTTGTCTTATGTAGTCCAAAATTTTACGTGATGAATTAGATGTTGTGTAATATAAATTATCGAGACACGAGTTCCAGTATATTTTTTATCTAATCAACGATAAGAGGTACATCGTAGTACCATATTTTTGTACCAAAAATACAGTATCGTCAACTCCAAGCCAATTACATAATGTATAAACCGTACCTACAATTTGTACGGGAATTTTTTTAATGTGAGCGATAATACTGACATAATAATTGCTCATAAGACAAACAATGAGGCATTTGCGTGATAGGATGAAAAAAAAAAAAATGAATTTACGGCTTGGCGATAAATTAAACGTACGTATATTAATCGATTTATAGAATGAGAAGTAAAAATAATACTTTCATCACTTATGCAGAGATCAATATTTTCGTATACCAATTACTTTATTTTCCAACGATAGTTAATTGTTCTGCTGTCCTTCATACAGCACAAACAAATGATATTTGAGGGTTTTTCAAATTCTTATATCCTCAGCTCACGCGATAAGCAATTTCTGCATTTTTACTCCATGTTTTCCCTAATAAAATTTTCACCCCTACTTAAGTGTAAGTCATTCGAATAGCGTGTAAGAAAAGCAATAATTTTTGTACCCTCACACTGATATACATATAATTGATTAATCATTTTTAAACATCAATAAATGAGCGTAATTAGAGAGGCGGTACAATTGTGAATTTATTGATAAAAAGTCTTATTTAATAAGAACACAATTTTACGGTTGTATCAGCTACAGAGTATTTTAGAGAAATTGTCGATTTTAGGTACATCAAATTGTAATAAAAAATTGATTTCGTGTAAAATACATGTTGTAATAATGAATTCCAGGAGTACGGATACCCTTGAATTTATTGCATTGTCCAAAATTGTGAGTTTATTCAAATATTAGTTCATTAATAAAAACACATCACAACAATGTTGCAGTTTATTCTTAATGCGTGCACACACAATGAGTATCAGCAATTATAAAAAAAACGTCCCTTTTATAGGATAACGCGCGAAATTATACATTCAGTATTCATGGAATTACGTATATTCGGACAAAACATTTAAACGAGTATTTTCGGAAATAACAAAAATGACACGTCCGACCGAATAAAAGATTGTCCCTATACGCGAAATAATGTACAAATGCGTGTAATTACGTAATCAAACGTGTGTATACGAGTAATAACATAGTACGGCCGAGTTGCCATTGAAAGGGACTTTGCTATGAAAATTCGTAAACAATAAAAGACATTTACACCCGAACAATTAGTTGATTGACTGATCGTTAAAGATATCGCGTTGCGCGCGAACAGCCAATTACAGGTACTTGAAAAATGTTTCTCGGGGATATTTAAAACGATAAACTAGTCGTTCGTGGTAAGACGCATCCTTGTCCGCGGGATCAAAGTTGGAAATAATTGCCCGGCCTAGATGTAACGAGGAGAAGAAAAAAAAAACCTCCGATCCGCAAAAGCGTAAAGTCAACGCGATGTATATGTACAAAAAAACGATTGCACACCAATTTACGTAAACCGTCTCTCTCTCCACACAATGAAACTTGGGATGTGAGAAAAAAAAATAGGGAAATCGGATCACGCGAGCGGCACCTCCGAGCCCAGGGTGATGGTGATGCGAAGCAACGGATCCTCGGACGCGTCACCGGCCAGGTGCTCGCGCTCCTCGAAGATCCGCGTCCGAGACTCGACTTCCGGCTCCTCGTAGAGGACGTCCGCTGCGCTCCTCAGTCCGTTCGTCACCGGCCTCTGGACTAGGGCTGATTGGCAGTGCATCGTCCGATGATCGCTCGGGTACGCCACCACCGACCTGTCGATTCATTTGGACCATTATTCCACATGTACGGCGCGACCAGGGGATTTCACGAAAACGGGGTGTACGAGCGGGACGGATACCCATTGATGCAATTTCGTAAGTTTACGAGCTCATTAAGCACACCGGCTGCATCGATCGCGCTGGTCGCTAACTTTGTCGGCCCGCATACACCCCGATATAAATTTCCCGGTTAATTCACCCCGGGGCGTCCCGCCCACTCGAAAAAAAAAGGGGACAGGCCACGCGAAACGAGCCGGGTATAAGGGCTAATTGTCATGATTAATGGGCGCCAGAGAGAGAGAGAGATGGAGGACGCGGCTCGTGTTTGGGGATTAATCAAACGCACCGTCGCTTGAAGTCGTCGACGAGCCGCTTGACGTCCAATTCCGCCCATCCCTGGCGACGGGCGTCGCAGCAACCGACGCTCTGGTTTCTCGTCCCCTCGAGCACCCCGTTCTGGCACTGCTCGCACTCTGGGTCCATCATATCATCCTCCTCCTCCGGCTCTTCCTCGCCGTAGTCGTCGTTCAGGTAGTCGTAGCTGTAGTCGCGTCTCCGGCGCATCATTTTCATCGGCCGGCGTTGGAGTTGGCAGCCATTCTCGTCGTGGCTCGGGTACTCTTCGTCCATGTTTTTCAAGCGTAGGGGCGACGACGATTTTTTTGTCCCCGTCGGGCTGGGCGAGGTGTTCACCAGCAACGACTGGCACAACGACATCAGCAGCTCCTTGTCCGTCTGGACGGACAGGGTGCGCCGTTTCAAGCTACTGCCGCTGCTGCTTCTGTAAGCTACTTTTTTCTTCCATCAAGCAATTGTACAGTGAGAATGTCAATCGAGGAGGGGGGGGAAAAAAAAACTCACCCGACGAGGTCTCGGTGCCCTCGGACTCGGAGACGCGGTAGACCCCGTGTTTGGGCGGTGGTTCGGCTATGGCGGCTGCCACGCGTGCCCCGATGTGGCACCTGATGGACTTGCTGGTGGTGAACAGGGCTCGGTTGTTACGGTCCGGTCTGAGGACGATTATGTAGAGCTTTGGCGCGAAGAGGAAGACCAGGGTCACCGAGGCACTGAGAGTCACGCACATGCACATCGTCAACACCTGCGGGGGGAAATTGTTTAGGTACATTTTATCCGTTATAAAAATTGGTACAAGCGCAACCAACTTTGGCCTGGCTGCCAAAGTAGATGGACACGAAGGCTATCCAGATGACGCAGGTGGTGTACATGGCGAACCCGATGAACTTGGCCTCGTTGAAGTTCTCGGGCACGTTGCGGGTCTTGACGGCGTAGAGGGTGCACAGGCCAATGAGGAGACCGTCGAAGGCCAGGGGCGTGAGAACGGCTGGGGCCGTCGTCCCGCAAATGAGTACACCGCGCTCGCGGGTCGGGTACTCGGACCTCGGCTCCACTGGCTCCATCACGAGCATCGTCGTCGCGATCCCCACCTCGACGGCTATCAGCAGGAAGGTTATCACGATCTGGGGAGCGGAGGATTTTTTTTTTTTTTTTTTTTTATTCTGTGACTATGGTACAGAGGAGCGAATCGCGTGTGCACACGTACCTGGGAAGTTGCGGACATGAAGCGGGGCTTGCGTTTGGGGAAGCGTTTTTTCGAGCCGGCGAGTATGCGGGCTATCCGGTTGGTCTTTGTGAAGAGGCTCGCGTAGATCATCGCGAAACTGATGCCCGGCATCAATCGGCTCAGGGTGCACGAGGTGTAATCGGGCATCGCCAGGATCGGCAGGATCTGCTCTCGCGTGTTTGGCGAAAACATAAATGAATGACAAAATATATACATGTTACCAGTCGTTCGTTATACTTGAGCGTGTACGCTCTAGTTGTCTTTTTTTTCTCGCTCTACTTGGTTTTTACGATGTACGCGCAGGGTGCAGCTGTGTAAGGATGTAATGACGTATCGGTAGCTCATCGCTCAGCTATGTATGGTCCAACTTTTCTTTTGTTTTTCTCTATCGATGATCGATTGGGTGACGTGCTCGCGCGAACCTTTTTCCCTCCCCCCCCCCCATCCCCCAGAGTTTCATTGTTACACTCGCTGTGATGGAAGATCGACCTTTTACTCGGATGCTCCTTTTTTTTTTCATACATGAATTTCAATTTTTAATACCCGTATTGCTTCATCGACGTTTCCGCCGAGCTATGTGGGTTATTGTACGCGCACATCATCGTAAAAAAGTGTATATAATTTAGTTAGTCCTTTCATTAGTCTCGACAGGCTTTTCCGAGATAGCATCGCACTATACGAAAATGAGTCGTATAGCGCGTGCAAAGTGAGAGACTTTAGCGCGTATTTTGCCCACAAGTGCGTGTGAACAAAAAATGACGTATACAATATTAGGTAAAAAAAAAAAAAAAAGGTAAATGTATATCATACGGAAACATGGGAGCAGGCCATTCCCGCGAGGATGAGGTAGCTGAGTTCTCGCGTGCTGGCTTTGACGACAGGCGTGTCGTTGTGGCGGATGAAGATGTGACAGGTGACACACGTGGCGAGGAGTCCAATGCCCGCCGACGTCATCGCTACCAACGCCTCGACGTCGTTCCATAGCATGTACTCGACGATTACGTCCTCGCAGGCTTGCGTGGAGGGACAAATTTTTCTTTTTCTTTTTTTTTTTTTTTTTCTAAGTACACACCTATTCAACAATTTATTGTACAAAAAGGCTTACCTGTCCTGTTTTGGGTCGGCTTCTGGCCAATCTTACAGTTTTCGCATTTCGTTTGGTTCTCGGTGGTGTATTGGTACTCGGTGCAGTTCGTGCACGCCCAGCAGCACTTTTTTTCCTGGCCGCCCGTCTGAAAATTCTACATCGAAAAAATCATACGTTATCTTTCAGGTATACTTGTAGAAAAAAGAAAAAAAAATATCGGCGCTGCTGTATAGACTACAGTGCGCTCGCCAGGAAAAATGGAGGTCTGAGAATTTTCGATCGGTAAATAATTGAGTCGCTGGTATAACTGACGTATAGGTGTATTGTGTGCTTCGGACGCTCGGAAACTGTGGCGTTGGATTTTGCTATTAGGAAGTTATGCGCGGATGGATACGTAGCCCAGATTCCGCGATTCGCGGCAAATTATATGCGAATCCGAAGAGATTATCCTGCAGGTCGGCACATCGATACACCACCTAACGCAAAGTAACGGGTCGGTGGATCGAGGCATGCGGGTATATCGTACATCGTATGTGGCTCTTGTTGGTTTTTACCTGTAATATATGGGCTCTGTGGAAACTATTAAAAGTAACCAAATGAATTTCCGTTTGTCCATCAAAGTGGAAAAATGTATTTTTGTTAAGCCATTTTTCATACTCTTTCGAGGCTATGCGGGCTCCGTAACCACGAAAATTTCAAAATTTAATCTTTTTCAACGGACCTGAGTAACTTTATAACCTCGTAAGCTAGTCCAAACTACGTAAATTAATCGATCGGCATATGAAACTCCATAATCCACCATCGATAGGTATACCGTATATATGTACTACACGTATAACCCATTTTATAATACATGTGTCATTAACAATATATAGGTATGTTGATACTATACCCGAAGTCTAAATAACAATAGCCACTAGCAGCATATAATCCGTCAAATATATTGTGGAGTAGGCGTGGGTGTACAATTCACACGAACAAAACCACCAAGGTGTTCATGCATAAAGGGGTTGTGGGTATATCGAATGAAAAGAAAGAATACCGGCCGGTTCGACATCGATCTTATATATAGGTATATGTAGTGCGCTCACCTTGTACTCGCCTGCATTGCAGGGTTTCGAGCAGACGCTCGTGACGGGGTTGAAGTTGCGGTACTGGGGCGAGCTGGTGAAGGTGAGCGTCCCGTGGTTCCACTCGCCGATCTGGACGTAGGCGTACGTGCCGTTTGGCAATCGCTGGTAGTTCAGGACCTCGTACCTGTCGATGGTAGTACCATCGGGTCGGTCGCATATTTAATTGTATGTGCGTGCGTGTTTTTTTTTTTTTTTTTCTTTCTCTTAATTAAATTGCAAGAAGTAACGTGGTTCGTGTAAAAAAATGTTTAGGTACACTTTGACGAGATTTCTTGCAAGTAATTGAAAATGTAATTAAAGCTTCCATCATACGTTACGGCACTTGTAGGTTTTAAAAAATTTTTTTAATATAATTAAACGCGAACTCTCTGGTGAATTAAGGACGTTCGGTAGAGATAGAACCCTGTGATGAATCTTTTTGAAATTTTAACCAGACGTTCTTATTGTTGTTACAATGAAGCTGTTAGAATTTCAAGAGGTTCGTCTGTTTCGTTTCCGAGATATTGAATTTCAAAATTCAGTCATTTTAACACGGTCGCTTATGGGGAAACTTATAAAAACTCAGTTTAAAAAAAATTGGCGTGATGAATGTCTCCAATTTTTGTATATGTTACAGATAATGTTATAAACTATATGTATACAAAGTTTCACGACGATCGTCTGATTAGTTTATGAATAAAAAAATTAAATAATAGTTCGACAAAAACACAACGACAACGTCGCAAGAAACGGGAAATTCAAAATGTTCCAGGACGTACATTTCAGTAAATATTTGAATATTATGGTAGATATTTATGTATTTCTGTATAAAACGTAAGCTTATATATGTGTGTGAGTACTCATAGGCATTAATTAAATTAACAACGAATGTACTAAAAAATGAAAAAATGTTTATAAATTAGACGTAGTGTGCGCTCTCATCCAAATACCGTGCAGTACAGGTATACTTTTACATTGTGTAAACGTACCAATGATTATGATTTGTTTCAAATTAAAAAAAGAAAGAAAAAAATTTCGAGGTATAATTCACTTTGTACCAACCCACAACCATTACATAACGTGTACGAAGCTCCCGAACCATTGACAGATCGAATACGCAATCGGTAGATTTAGACAAGTACAAAATATCCGTGGTAATCCGTGAGCAACGCTTATAGTTGGTTAATCGTAGTATAATGAAAGTCCATCGGAAACAATGTAGGTATCGGCCAATACACACCACACCGTAATTACTTGCATTGCCGTTAAAGCCTCCGCTCATAACAGCCCGTTACATATTATAACCCTCGTAAAGTTATGTGCGCTCCAGCTTAATTAAAGCTCGCGCGCCCCTCGACTCGTAATAGACATGCATGTAATAAAAAGCATCCCGCCTCGAGGCCGATAATCAATCGAGTGTAAAAAAAAAAGGCACACCCCAGAGTTTTACGTGCGGCTGGAAAAAGGAAAGGGAAGAAAAGTCGTCGTGAAACTGTAACGACCGGGGCACGGAGATAAGAAAAAAATTTCCCTCGGATGAACAAAGAGGCGAAACTTCGGGAAACCGCGGGGGCCTTTATTTTAATTAAATTACTTGAAAGTGGGCGACAGCGGGATGAAGGGGCTCTTGTCATTTGGCCCCTCGGACGAGGGGAGAAAACAATGGGAGGGTAAATTTTCGAGGTAAGATCACGAAAGGTATATACATGCCTGCTGGCGGCTCACGACTTCCGGCCGAGTATGGATGGAAAGTTGAAGCGCGGCTTTTTGCTCTCTCGAGAACTTTTGCGGTCTCCGCTGCACCGTTGACCGGTTATACATTGAAGTTCAATATTTACCCGGCTCGGCGAGTATAATATAATATAGGCTCACTTGTCCCTCTACTCTTCAAATCACTGATTATTAGTTGCTGGATCTTTTTTAATCCGCCCACATGTACGTGCAATGGTAGGAGGTGCGCGTCGATGTTCTGCTCCGTAAAAATGCTAAACGAGAGTTTACACGAGCGCGGTCCGCGTATTTCACCGGATTAGCGCGGCTGGAGATTTCGCGCGGGAAAACGAGTGTTTGTGGAGAGTGAAAGGAAAAAAAAGAGAGAAGGTTGAAAACACAAAAAAAAAAAAAGAAATGACAAATTGACGAGGTGTGCATACGAGTACGGGAGGTGTATATACTTGAAAGAGGGAGGTAGAACAAAACTGATGAGCACGAAAACGGCGGGGGTCGCTATATTTTGTTTCGGCGCAAATATAAATACCACACCACACTCGACTACCTCCGGCGTTTGTATATTTCGCGCGGTTTGTTTGCCCCGATGATTCACTTGGTAGTCCCATTTTGTAAGTACATGTATTTTGGTTGGAAGTAAAAATAAAAAAATAAATAAATAAACGTGCGAGCGGTGGTGGTTGATTGTTCAAGCGAAGCCACGGTGTACCTGCGGCGGCCTGGGGCTTAAATTAAAACATTTCGTAAACAGACGTACGCACCGACCTGCCCGGTGGGTCCCCTTTGCTGTCGAACTCGACTAACTCCTCGTGGAAAGAAAAGGTCACGTTTATCAAGTGCTCCTGGAAATAAATACAATCGTTACGAGTTTGGTTTTTTTTTTTTTTTTTTTTTTTTTTCTCTACTGCCCAGTCTTAATACTACCGAAAGTAAAATAAATAAAGTAACAAAGTGCGAATCGATGCTGTAAACTGAGAAGCAATGGATAAATAAGGAAGAATAATTACGGTATTAATAATAAACACGTTTGGGCAAGGATACTTTTTAAATATTTTTTGTAGTTTAGCTTTTTTTTTTTTTTTATTGTTAAAAATTCAGTGCATTATTATAAACTTCTTAAATTACTGATGACACAACATTTTTTTCCAGCAAATGCAATGTATTCCAACGTAATGTTATTATTGAATAAAATTTATCACTCGTATCTGTTGGAAAAAAAAAACAATTTTTTCTCGGTATTATATCGTACGTAGTGATGAATAAAAATTTTTTCTTGGCAAAAAAATGGGCCCCAAGACCATTACTAGTCGTATTGTCGATTCTTTGAGTATTAAATAGCTCTGTAGAAAAAGACAGTAAAGTTGAATCAAAAAAGATAACTCACCCAGAACCGAGTGCCGTTGAACGTGGACATTTCTTTGCAAACTCCGGTGTAGTTGAGACCGCAAATCTCCTGGAGCATGTGGTGCAACCCGTGCGCCATCACCCAGAACGACTTCATCACGAAACTCATCTTCGGGTCTTGCTTGTGCTTGTTGGGAGTGATCTTCTCCTTGCCTGTAACACATTACAAGTAACGTGGCATTTCGCGGTTACAATCCAAACTTTATCCGCACTACGTAACTTTGTGCGTCGGTATATACAATACGTGTAATAGAAGAAATTAGAAACGAAAATTGGCTCACTTGTTCCTTGTACCAGCGCATAGTGGAAATTATTCAACAAAAGCAGATGATTTTTACAACTATTTTTTGTTTCCTGCCAAAGCAAACCCTAACGTGTATCCGAGATTAAATTAAAATTTCAAATTCAACCCTGCCAAAGTGGAGTAGTCGGTTTGTTATAACACGCACCGTTATTCAGACGCATGCAAGGAGTTGTAGTGCAGGGAAAGAAAACAAGGAATGCCCACTTTTCGCGGAGCTCCGAAAATGTTTTGGAAAGCATCACGTTTTTTTTTTTGTTTTTTTTTTTGGGTAGTTTCTCCTATTTTGGAATTAAAAAAATGAAAAAAGTCGTTACCTGTGTTTTGGCCAATCTTTAATTACCTTGATTTATTTTAAGGTAAAAATGAACATTTAAACCAATATCAATATACATCTTCGTACGAGGTATTTATACGCTTTCCTAAATTGAATTTCAGTAAAATAAAACATCATTGGGCAATTTAAAAAAGCCCCGATAAATTATTTTGCCTTACAGTCCCCAAATGAGACCTAGTTATCTCTTTGTTCTGCTTTATTGGACACTTCCCTACCACCGACACATTTGCACAATGCACATGCCAAAATAAGTAATGGCCGAGAAATAAAAAAGCCCACATTGGCCAATCGAGGGGGAGAAGAAAAAAAACTACTCGGTCCGATCGACAAATGGACAGGCGCTCTAATGGCTACTGGCGAGAAAAAAAACAAAAAAAAAAAAAAAATTTCGTCACCCCGCGGCAGTGGCGTTAATACGAGTGCACATGCACGTGTCCCGAGAAATTTCGCACCTTAAAAAGAAAAAAAAATCAACCGAACGAAGCTTTGCATCTGCGAAGAAATGAAATGAAATGAAAAAAAAAAAAACACGCGTGAAAATAGCACATATCGACTAGCCGTACACGTGACGATGGCCCATATACTGGTGCACGTATAGGTACATCAATGTCGATGAAAAATAATGAGAGCGAGTCTATACATATACAGAAGCAGTCCAGTTGGCTGCCGCTTTTATTTAAAATGAGAGAAAAATAAAAGCACGTCGCGCACATCAATTTATTCGCACAGGTATATTTGCCAACCGTGTGTACAGGGTGAGCTCAAACATCATTCATTAGCTCTCATGTATACTTATACGCGTGTAAAAGGAAACGAAAAAACTCCGGGGGGTATTGACGCGCACTCACTGGTGGTGGGGGGAGAGTAGGCGTTTAACGGCACACGTAACTAATCAATTATCGTCTTTGAAGTCTCTGTTTGAGCACCCGATAACTGCCGTTGCAACACAGGAAGGGAGCAGCTTGTATATAATATATAAATCCACGCAAACGGGCTAACCGGAAAGGCAAATTCCTCCTGCATCGAGGGACAAATAGAAAAAAAAAAAAAAAAAAAAAAAAAAGGGCACACGATTGCCCGAAAGAGAGCAAAACTCGCGCAATAAAAAACGTACATATAAGTAAATAAACGGATGAAGAAAAAAAAAAAAAAAAAAAAAAGAAAAAGAAAAACGCGACGTATATAATAAACATGAGTGAACTCGCGGGAAGGGGAAAGGTGGCAGTAGTACGAGCATATTTGCAGTCAGACCGTCTCCTCCGTTCTCTATTTAAAGTGCCTCATAGCCGCAGGGCTCGGGCAACTCTTTTCACGTTCGACGTTTCGCCGTTGCTCCGGCATACAGCTTCATCCCTCCACTCCACGCGCGATCTGAGAATAAACTCTCTCTCTCTCTTTCGCTCGAGGGCAAGAGAGACGGGGACCAATGGGCTACCAGTACTGGATAAATCGCCCGAGGAATTCCGATCTGTGGCCACTGCTCCCTCTTTTCATAGGATATCGATATCATCCGGCGAGTAATCCCATCGACGTATACGCTTCTTCATCCCTCGGTTCACGGCACAGCGAACAAAGTATATGGGTAATGTACAGCTCAACGGATCGCGAGTTCAGCCGTCGTGTATATCGCGGGTAATCATTTTGTTGGGCGGTGCAAAAGTTACAAATATAATATGTCCCCCCTCCGTTTTACAAAGAGGACATCAGACAAAAAAAAAAAAAAACAAAAAAAAGTCAACGTGAGCCGAAAGAACGAGGTTTTCGTACACACATCCCACACGCGCGTATATTTTCAAATCAGGCCGTCGCGCGTTAAACGAGTAACGGAGGCGGGCCATTGTCTCTGGCGCAGTCGGGGAAAATCGCGAAATATATACTCCCAGGATACCGTATGCACTTTCATTGGAGTATAGCGACTGCTCCAACTCCGACGTTGTACGTATACCTCCGCATGTGCATGGTACAATATAGATGTAACACATCGTAAAAACCGATTGAACCTGCAATGTTTTTTCTAATGTTCAGATGATGTACGTATACCTCCGCATGTGCATGGTACAATATAGATGTAACACATTGTAAAAACCGATTGAACCTGCAATGTTTTTCCTAATGTGCATCAGATACATGCACGTACTGACCCTCCCAGATGCGTTAACTATTTGTCGTTCGAACAGTTCTTCTGGTAGGTATATTGTATACGCGCCAAATGCACACCAGACCGTACAAGTTATAACACACGGACAATAGTCGGCGTACATATTATTATGTTGGTCTTCACCTGTATACAAGTGTACTGCCATGAACTCGTCCGCATTGTTCATCGATTGCGAGGGATCGAACGGGAAAGAGGGGGGAGGGCCGATTAAATAGATCGGGAACCTGTATGAAATACCGTATCATACGCGTTGCGACATTGATGTATACAGCGAGGGAAGATGCCGTCGTGCGGTACTAAAGGGGTGGGCTTTGAAGTAAAAGAAGCGCTTTTTCATATAATTTCCCGTATAAAAATGTAGTCTTGGATCCATACATGCACGTCCGATGAATGTTCATATGCATATGCACTCCCGTCGAGTCGAGGAAAGGCATCAGAGACGCCCGGTGGGTCTTTGGGGGGGGATTGTCTGTCGGCTCGGTTTCCCGTCGACGATGCAAATACGAAGGGAATACATACGTCATACGTACACGTAAATTGCGAATTTCCATTTGGTCAGCCCTACTATACGTACACCTGCATGCATACATATACATATATACATATATATGTATATATATATATACATTATATTCGCGATGGTTATTGCTTCCGTTGGGCTGATTGATTAGGCGTGCGATGCGGTCTCCGCACTGCGCGTACGGGGATATTGGGCTGTATAGGTACAACTGATGGTCAAAACAAAATTAAAAAATTAAGAGGGGTGGGGGGTGAATGCTACCTGAAAAACAAAAGAATGACTATACTACGATGCTTTTCCGTGGGTGTAGCAATATGAAAAATCCGAGATGGGATTAAAAAAAAACGAAAATACGCTGGCACAAAAAAAAAAAAAAAAAGAAAAGCAGCACAAAACCGAATACAGAAGAGACCGCAAGGGGCTGCACAGAGGGGTGTAGGTATACACGTGCTGAGAGAGAGAGAGAGAGTCTTTTGTTTCTTTGGATTCGCAATGACCCTCGAGCGGAGACTTCATATACCTATCCTATATATACCGTCTTCATTACACACACCTACGTGATTGTTTCGAGCGTGGCTCGCTCCTCTACTTCTTCCACATAGCCTTTTAATCACGTTTCCCTGCGCAACAACTGCACAAGTGTGTCTCTCTCTCTCTCTCTCTCTCTGTGCACCTATATATATAAAGAACTTACGGAGTTGTTAAAACAGCGACAGAGCTGCAGTAGGCTGCATCAAAATATACATGCATACACATACATAAAGGTACTGTGTAAGTTAACATAAGTATAAGTACATATCTTCACTCGGTGTTAATGAAATTAGGCAACTCAGCGGGGGAACGAAGGTTTGGGCTCTTGAGTCGTCTCGTTCTCGTGTTTGACGTTTTATCAGGTAAGTCGTACGTGTTATACATATATATATATATATGTATAGGTACCTCATGTCTATAATCGTGTAATGATTTGATGAGATTAATGACGTTTTACCCCGAAATTATGTGCGACGTAACGTGATTGAGCAAGTTGGCCATTAACAGGGGACCATGGGGGGGAAAAACTTCCGCTCGATGTACTTAGTTAAGCAAAGTTGCAACAACAAACACGTGAGCCCCGTACGGATACTTATAGGTATTTAGTGATCACAACGGACATTGTACAGGTGAATCGTGTATGTGAGAGGCTTACCGGTGCAGGGTGGATGCTTGGGCGGCTTGTTGGCGAGCAGAGTCCCGGGTTCCGGGGGTAGGGTGCAGTTGAAGTTGAACTGCCAGAACTCCTTGAACCATGGGTTGCGGGTGTTGTTGTGCGGTCTCAGGGCCAGGTAGTACCTGTCGAAGTCGGGCACGTACGGCGAGTGGATGCGAATCGATATGCTGCCCCAAGCCTCGGCCTCCAAGTTTTGGACCACGTCGTCCCGGTCGGCCCAACCGTCGCTGATTTTTATGCACGATCAAGTTCAATTTACCGAGTTCGACATATATATTATACATGTTGTTATTACTATATGTGGATGTTCATCGACCGGCGAACAATGGGGTCTCGTTCAGCGGCAGGAAACGTCACTTTGCCAGTCTCATCGGTTGGGGAGGGGGACCCCAACCGCGGGAGGAGCGTGTAATCTTCTCCTCGTATAGATCACGCGCCGAAAGGTAATGGTATTTGGAGCAGGTGGTCGATATACATGCCCGAGAGAAATTGTTATCGTTGTTACGCGAAAACGATTATTTTGTCGATAAAACGTGCATTCCATCCCCAACAGAAAGAGAGAGAGTATAAGTATGTTTTATTTTTAACCGTACGTCTGCAGTGCCTATATGGGTGTGTGTGTATAGGCTGTGCTTTTCGGAGCACATGCATGGTAGTAAAAAGCTTAGTTTACAGAAAGTTTCCCACCGATGAAACACTCGAGACTTTGGCGCGTGATTGCGCGGGTGTGTATATTATATATAGTTGCCGGGCGAGAGGCACCCGATGCTAACGCTAAAACTGGCGCGTATATATATAAATTTATATACGTATATGTATATATGTGCATATGTACGCGACACACGTGCTTACGATTAAATCCTCGATGTGTACACACGAGATCAGAAATAATATCGCCACTACGAGAACAACGTTCGTGCGCTGGTGTTTTTACGTCGCGTGTATATGTATATATAAGTACAACGCGCTTTGGCTCTTGAAAACTCTCGTGAGAACTTTGTGCCGCTCGACTCGTTCCTTGTTATGTGTGACCCGGTAGATCTTGTTTTCTTCAAACTCGGGTATACATACAAAAACTTTAATCCACCCTTGAAACGAAGAATAATCCTTTTCGCGTTGGTAAAAAAAAACAGAGTACTCCTCGCAACGTGTATACAAGTAAGACTGTATGTGTAGGCCTTTTTCACCACGCAATGCTCCTCGAGGAGGGTTTAGGCGACCTTCTCGCAGCAAAAATTGCCTAATTTTCCCCCTACCCCCCTCCTTTACTGGGAGGCCTCCCATCCCTTTCCTTGTCCCTTTCCCAAGTGCTAAGTGCCCATAGTAGTGCCCTTGCTAAAGGGGCCGGACGTAGAGCACTATAATATAAAAAAAAAAAAGTATGTATAGGCGTGCGGTGGCGCGCGACCGAGACGATGCTGACAAATGCGTGCGTTGCACTCCTCGTCAGGAAGTAAAAGCATCGGTTGTAAGCAGATGTAAGTAGAGGAGCAGTTAGAACAAAAGGAGGTCGAGAGGGTATTATTGATGCGTGTAGACTTCTATCGAAAGATTTGCGCGAGTATTATATATATAAATGTAGGTATGTACACGAGTGGATTTGCGTTACTGTATAAGGTATTATTCGCATGACGAAAAAAAATGGTTCTTACACCTTTGATCGATGCGCTTGCAACTTGGAGCCGAAGGTTTGATATATGTATGTCTACCTCTTTTTAATGAATTTAATCTCACCAGCCCTTAAAATGTATAGCCGTACCAAGAAACCGGTGACCTATAATATAACACTTTTTTCCAGAGTAGTGTGGTCAAATGAAACATCCCCCCCCCCCCAAAAAAAAAAGAAGAGTTTGTTAATCACTCCTTCGCCGAGTTAGATCGAGCGACACTAATAACCGAGAGCTCCGTCTCTTTAAGCGCTCGCAAAACTCCGGCTCGTTCCATCCGTGTATGCACGAGAGAAAAGGTTATAAGGGGTAGGGCTCAAAGATTACGGAGGCGCGTTGCATTAACGGCACTTTTACAAACGAGGCGAGGAGCGCGCATGTGGGGGGGGGGGTTCCTTCGATGCATGCGCACATACGATCGGCGAACGCCGGCGAATATTCATTATGCGTTTTGATTATGCGCCCCGGCCTCGTTTCGAATCGACGACCCCTATACCTCATACAGACCGAGCTCTCGTGGATCTCAAAAATTTTCAACCGCTTTTCTTTTCCCGTGCATTTTTCATCTTTCGTTTCGCGACCAGCGAAACAATAGTGTACCATATACTTACAAGGAGGGGAGGAAAAAAATTACTTGATTCGCTCTGCGAGATGTTCTTTCGACAATATTGCGCGATTTGTATAAAACGTTATATTATGCGGTTGAAAGGGGGAAAAAAAAAGAGAGTACCCGTGAAACTGTAAAAGTTAATTAGAACTACCTCTTTCTCCTCGAGCGCGTTCACTTGTTAACGAGGGGCCGTGCACTTGTGGTTTAAAAAAAACCACCCCCGTCGTAAAAGCTCGACTCCAATTGTTATTCAATTTCATTCCTCGGAGTGGATGAAATTCGTCAAATGGCGTAAGGACGAATTTTAACACCCCCGCGCGGCCGCAATTACGAGCTTCCGTTTCCCGTAATCGAGCCAAAAGAGAAGGGACATCCATAGAACGCGTGAAACAACTGGGCAAAAGTGTACATATATATACAGTACAGCTGGACTTCCTCTCTATAACTAACTTCCGTTGACTCCCTCTCCCCAATGCTTATGGTCGACCGGATTTTGTTTTTTCCCTTTTCCTGGGGGTGTATATGGGCGAGTGCTAATGGCACTTTTCGGACCCCTCCCTGGCATTGACGTTTCGTGCCTGCAACCTTTTGGGATTTCGTTACTTCGAACTTGGATCATTGCCGGACGGAAGAGTGTAGTTGACGGATGATCGAGTTCGAGGGGAGGCCGAGCCACGCAACCCTTGACCCGACGGGGGTAAGAGTCAATTGTACGTCGCGTATGTATACACTTGCACTTGACAAATCGGTCGGATCGGGTATTGGATGATAATAGTAACGAGGGAAGAGTCTCACCTGCCGACAAACAAGAAACGGTCGGTGAGATTGAGCCTCTTGGACGCCTCGATGAGGTGCCTGACGGTCAAACCCTCGCAGAAGCAAACGACGACGTTAGCCGCGGGATCCTGGTTAAGGTTGCTGATCACCTTGTCGTAGGCCGCGTCGCTGGCCGTCGTGAGGATCGAGTCCTCGCGCGCTATGCACACCGACTTGTTCTCCGCCAACTCGCGGAACGCCTGGATGCCGCTCGTGCCGTAATTCTCTGGAAAATCAAAAGGCATGTAGGTATACGTGTATATATACCATAAATAATAATAATAACACCTTTTTTTTCTCTCCTGATAATTATTGTTTATGGTACAGTATTGTTTTTGCATCTTGTTTTGAAAATTTGTTTTTTCTCATTACGATATTAACGGTATTTTGAAGGGGAGGGGCTTGACATCTCAAGCGGGTGCTCTTGAGAGTCGTGTAAAAGTACGTATTTTTTTTTTTTTATCCCACGTTACTTTGTAAAATCACATTTTGATAAGCCTTCGGCGGCATAACCAATTGGATGAGACACGAATAAACTCCACCGAATGAAAAAGAGGGATGGAAGGTAGGGAAACAAAAAAAAAGGAAAAAGAAATTCTCGAGTCGTCGCGTCGGATTCTCGGAAGAAAACAGAATAATCCAGGGCAGTCTCCTTCTTCCCCACAGTTTCCGGCAGATCGGCAAACGCGATTACGAGAGAGAGTCCCAACACCCGCCAAAGGCGATTTTATATAATATTTACGGACACGGCAAAGAGAAGAAGCCGTAGTTATGCGGGAGCTCTCTCTCTACAACTAGTAGGTATACACGGTGAGAAGAGCCTGTAAAATCCTAAGCGGCTAATTCCTTGTGCCCGGGGTCTCATTTCCGCGGTGCGAGGGCTCGACTTCCGCCGATGCCGGTGAACGAGTTTTCGCAGACGCGCTTGCGAACCATTGCACGCGCGCGCGGTGCGACGAGTTTATCGATCCAATCCCGGGAAAAATCGGACCGACGTAGCATTGAAATCCATTTCTTTTTTCTTTTTTTTTTTTTTTTCTTTTTTTCCTAGAAAATAATGGGACGTAAAAACTGAGTTTATCCGGAGTTATTCTCGTAAAAGTATACGTTGATTTACTTGTACGCGTGTAATGAACATCAAGAGCATACAAACGAGGAGGAACGTCCTTCAATTTTAAAGAAATGTATAGAATTTCACATCGGGGCTGTTTTGTTTGTGCCAAAAAATGAATCAAATGATGTATGGCATAGGTGAACCTTTCGACATTTCGACAACTCATTTTTGAATGATGCTTGCAGAAAGAAAAAAAAAAAAAAAAAAAAAAAAAAAAAACAGCACTGCCCACGCTACGGAGAGACAGATGTATACGTCACTGGTCTGGCTGAGTTCAAAAGTTTCGTTTCGTCGGCCCACATGTGTGGCCGTTTACGCGGAGCATAAACAAGTGTGCCCGACTGTCGAGGAGAAAAATGCCCAGCAGAAACGTATATAAAAAAAAAGACACGTCTATAGCCAGATGTCGGCTCTGTGCCCCATGTTGTATACATAAAGAGAGCTTTCGAGCAACGAACGCGACGATCAACCTAATTTTCTGGTTAATTAGCCGTGGCGCTGACACTTTTCTGATTAATACACGCAATCGCGGTAAACTCGGTGACGCAGCTCGCCCATTCGTGTGTTAGAGTGAAGCTTTGGAATAATCACCGAGCGCCCGTCTATTCCCAATTTCTATATAGGTACATATCTCGCTCCGCGCGCGTTAAAAATCACGACGCAAAACGCGTTTACCATCAGCTTCAAAAGTGTGGTTCAAACGAACCCGCATACGCCAGGCCGAATTTCCTCTTTGGGATGGGAAAATAAAAGGGAAAAAATCCCAATTGCAAATCGCAAACAAAGTCAAGTACGCGCCGCGCAGTCAAATCCGAAAATCTTATTTGATTGTAAATTTTTCGCGCTCCCGGTGACTTGGAGAAAAAAAAGTGCTTCCAATTCAATATATCTGTAAAAGGGAGTAAAAGTGATGATACCGTACCACGCACTAACAGCCCCTTTCTTCGACCTTCCCTCCCGATTGTAGATCCATCGCTCGAACAGCCCAATAAGACTCGCGTCTGCTGCTGTGCTCTTTTTTTTTCTTTATTTTTCTAACTTTGCTGTAGGAAATCCCGAAACTATATCCGTATCGCGAGATGGGGGGGGGGAGGAGACGGATGGGAACTAAACTATTGGCTGAGGAGGGCTGTAATTTATAAGCGAGAGAGAGAGGAGGGGGGAGGGGGTAGAAAAGACGCTGGTGGGTGGTATACTTATGTCGCTGGTCGTTCCGCAGCGATTCAATTACGAAATACATAATTAATCCGACATTCCGTACTTTTCCGTGTGTAGGTACACAAGCGCGCAATTTGGGGAATTTTAATCGCGCTTCTGGAAACAAAGAAGCCGCGTGTAATTCTATTTTTTTATTTTTTTTTTTTTTTTCTACATACCTGTACCCACGCGCGCTATGCAATAAGGAAATGTTGAGCTCTCTTGGGGAGGCCAAACGCGTATTATACATATACGTGCGAAATTTTTCCTCGGAGCCGAAACCCAAAGTATCGCAGAGGCACGCGATGAAGCGTGAATTATAAAAATTACCCAGCCCCCCCAGCAACGCGAGTAGCTAAGCATATACGTACACGTCGGTCGGAGAAATTTTTAATTAACGCCGCTCTCCGAGTAGATATATACATGTGTAAAGTAGCCCGGGGAGGAGGGAGTGCTTTTTTCATTCCTCACCGAGTGCAAACAACAGACCCACTGTATTAGCGAACAAAAACATTTTGCGGGGTGTAACAGCCTCTCATTGTCCCGGCCTCTGGATCTTCGCGGTGACGAAATTCTTACAGCGCAGGGGAAACGAGGAAGAGAAAGGGCAATGAATGGGGCGCTGTTTTTTTTGTTCATTGTCTTGGGGCTCGCGTCTGACGTATGTGTACCGCGCCGATGTGGGTCAAGCGACTCTCTCTGCTTTGGATATCTACCGTTGCTCCTCCGTCCGACCCTTTTTTTATTTTTCGTTTCGAGGGGCAAACCTTTCAATCTAGATTCGGACTTTTTCGATTCCGGAAATCGGTATGTCCGGTTCCTTCCAGGTCTCGCCCCGGGCATTATCCAAGCTCCGAGTGCCCACACGGCGCGTCGCTTTTTATTTTCCCCCTCGGCGGGCATCGACCGAGTAAAACTCAAGACGAGAGCACCACCAAATGTCGCCTCTCTCCTTCTCCCAGCGATGCATTATGCAAGGCTGCGCGATTTCCGATAATCCCCTCGCGTTATGACGTCGTTCGGCGACTATAACCTACCCCTTTCTTTCCGAATGCTAATCAGCCGGTGTAAGTGGCGGTAACAAAATGACGTTGCTCTATATATATATACGGTTGTTTGTGGCCACGGATAACTACAGGTCCAACGAGCTTGTAAATGCTCAGTTTTGTGTTTGACGTTAGATGAGAGAAACAAAGAAAAAAACCAAGGTTTAGAAAAGAGGTGGTGGACTAAAAAAAAAAAAAAAATCATACACTCACCATCGGTGCTGACGATCGACACGTAGGTCCAATTGAAGTTTTTGACGAGATCGACGAGCAGCTTGGCCTGATGGTAATCCGAGGGCACCACGCGAAGGAAGGTCGAGTACCGGTTCTTGTCGCTCAAGTCGCGCGAGGTGCTCGAGTAACCAACCTATACCCGAAAACAAGAGCACGCCCAAGTCATCGTAAATTGTAAATATACAACGAAAAGTCACGATTTTAAAGATATATATATACATATATGTGTACGTATTGGAAGCTTGAAAAAAAAAAAAATTCGTGATGAAATAACAATTGAGATTATAGTGATGAACAATGTCACTTACCTGGGGAATGGCGAACAGCTGAAGGAGATTTTGCACCTGAAGCGTGACCGAACTCGCGCCGGGACCGACAACGCCAATTACCGGTGCCGCCTTTTTCTTTAGATTCTGAAATGCAAAAGTAAAAAAAAAAACAATCTGCTGCAGATATACCCGCGCGGTGCACATCGGTCAAAAGATCCAATTTTACATTTCTCGGCCCTCGGTGTATTTCAACTCTTTCCGCCTCTCCGCGGCTCATCTGCATCCCAAAAGACACGACGCGCGTACAGCTTCGTTTTGCCCTCGACACTTGATGAATTACACCGAGCCAAATTGTTCTTTTTTTTTTTCTCTCTCTCTCTCTCTCTTGAGCACCGCACGCCAAAAAACGCAACACAAAAAAGAAAAGTAAAATCAAAGAGTCGACGCATCGATCCTTACCACAGACGCGTTCTCGGGACACTGGCTCGAGACGTCTTCCTGGGAGTCGGTCGTGGCTGACCTGCCGATGGTCGGGGTGATGGCGTCGCGGACGAGCTCGATGCTCTGCTGCAGCGCCACCGGGGAGTACCAGCACGAGTCGCGCGCCTCCAGCCCAAGGGTCACACCTGCGTGCACGGACAATCAAGAGATGCTCGCTGGGAACACCAATAGGCGAGACAAACGGAAAAAAAAAACATACGAACCCCTGAGAATTTCGGTCCTGCTGTTGATGTCGTCGAGGGTCCACAGGGCGGTCTCGACGCGCTGGATGCCGTACAGCTCTCGCACTTCCCCGCACGCGAGAGGTCCCTGGGTGCCCCGGGCCGGCTGGTAGTGGACGCTGAACAGGGCCCCGACGATAAAGTCCCCTTCGACGCGTGCCAACGACTTGGTCAATTGGGCCCGCGGTCCAACCGCCACCACAAGGATCACCAGGCAGCGCATCGCGAGGACGCACCACCGCCGCATCCTGGCCTCGGCCTCACCTCGCGCGGCAAACACTCATCTCCTTCGGTTTTTTTTCTCCCTCCCTCCTACCGTCGTCCGGCCATTCGACGCGGCTCATACCGATCGCCACGGCATTGGACGATGCCCGCTCGGCGAACCGCACGCCACGGGGGCTCCTACTCCGTCAGCGGGCCGAGCTTCTGTTGGCGATGACATTTTTCTTTCTTTCTTTTTTTTTTTTCTTCTTATTTTTAGCTCCGCTGGTGTGAATTATCGCCTTGTTTTTTCGTTCGACCTGCAATCAAAACACACAAACGCTGCATACACACACCGAGAAGATCTATTTTGACGGCCACCCCGTGGGCGTGTCTTCGCATCACCGGGAAATTTTCTCCCGGGCAAATAAGCCTTGCTCCGAGTAATTAACATTTTCAAGCTGCTGACCGAGCAGGTGCCCTCTCTCCCCCCCCCCCCCGATGGCATTCGATATATGTGTATATATACTTATGTTTTCAAGCACCCGCGCCCACTTGTATCGCGATGAGAGTTTGTGTATACACGTATACATTCGATGCACACCAGTGTTTGATCCACGTGTTAATATACCAGGAAGGAGATTGGAGGGGGAGGGGGAAGGGGGCACGTTGTATAAGTGTAGCTGGCGAGGCACTCGCGGAATCTCACGCGAGGTGTACTTGTACGAGCTGAAGCGGACCGAGACCTATTTTGAGTTTCGGCCCTGCTCTCGAGCTGTATACAGGTACGCATTTTTTTTTTCCCCCCCTCCTATATAGACCTCGAGTGCTTTTTACCGAAGCAAAATTTAAAAAAAATGAAATTTATACTCGTTTATAATGCGAAGCGATAACTTTTCATGTACGCGCGTGGGGATATAGCGATTATTTCCATTCGTTGTTGTATCGGCAAATGGATAGTCCCGAAATCGCTTTCAGTAGAAACGGTCGGACATCGGTCAGCCGAGATAAATTTCAATCAACCTTCCTTATACATTGTACATATACATATATAGTCCCTGATCAAAAACGACACAGGGATGCAAATACATGTGTGAGATTCTGAATGATACGACATGATGGTGTTGTTTCATGCGAACATCAGCGATATATACAATAAGGGTATAGCTTCGTTAGCCCCCGCGCGTATACAGAGACGCGTGGATTTGATTTACCGTCGCTTTATAGCTATACGTACGCGTTTGTCATCCACTTGATTTGCGCGCTAATGAGGCTTCGCGGCTCCTAATTATGTTTTTTCACCGACCGGGGGGATAATGATTTTCCAATACAAGTCGCACCGATTCGGGAAGGTGCACGAGCTCGTTTTTCACACTCCCAAGATAATTCACAAAACAAACACGTATCACCCGATTTCTCAATCGCCGCTGTACACGGCACGGGTTGTCTCCTGATATAAAAAAAGGGGTGGGGGTCACTTGGGAAATATTGGATAATTGAAAGCTCAGGGCGGGAACCATTAATTAAACAGCGGCGGGGTAAAGGGGGTTGTCCCGGCACCTTACTATAAGGATGTATACAGGGGGGAGGGGGAGAAAAGTTACCGGAAGAGAAGAAAATCCGGTGAGATTATGGTACAGCGAGAGTACGGGGGTAGTATAAGGGTCCTCGATAATCGTTCATCTTCCCGCGGGTGTATAGTCTCAATCTGGCGATACTGTGCAATTAAACTCCCTGTGGCGACGCTGTGTACCCACGAGGGAGTGTAATGTATTATTATTATTATTATTATTACGTACAGCTCAGCGTGTCAGAACTGTCACCCTCTGGCTCTTTTTAGCCAAAGGTTGTGGGGAGGGGGGGGGCTGTATCGACAGGTAGCTTCCGTACCTCGAAATACAAGTGATTTCGCGGGAAAAGAGCGCTGTGGCCGACAGCGTACACGTTATATATACCACACCAGCTCTATTCTCGTACGTGTAGGCGAGATATAGAAAAGTTATATAATCCAAGGTGAGGGAGTGTGGTGCAGGAGGCCGACTTTGTTCACGGTACAAATGGATTCGCGTCAATTTAATTGATTTCGCGTTGGTCTATAAGAAGCGAGATAGGTACCGGGAATGAAAAGTATATTTACCGATTTTTCACTCGGAGTTGGGTGATGGACGGACACTTTACCCTCATCCGCTGTTTGTGGGGGTTTTCTTATTTTTACGGTAACGGTGGTATATTTATACATCCGTCGAACATCTTTTATCTTCATCAACGCAGAATGGCGCCAAGTATAATATACACGGCAAAGTTGCATCAATTAATTACTATCGATAAGGAAAGAAAGAGAGTGTCAGAACTGTCGTTCAATCGTCCAATCCTCTTGTACGGTCTTATTTTGCTCCGATCTGATGATTGAATTTCGTTTAAAAAGTATGCTTCGTTCAGTTTATAGAAGAAAACAAACAACTTCGATTGACCGGTGAGGGGAGACGATTTCTCATCAACTCACCGCAAGTAACATGTGGACGCGCATATAGCGAAAGTTCGCAAGGACCCTTTTAGCGGAGCCCATTGTCGCCCATCACGAACAACCTCTTCAAATTCTCCCGTACCTCGCTCGCTACCTCGCTCGTTTTTCGATCTCCCGCGCGTGGGAAGGACGGCGCGTGTGTATCTGACTCGCGAAACGGCGAAAATCTTATCTCCACGCGCTAAAGAGTACGGGGAGGGAGAGGAAGTCGGCCGACACTTCCCCGTCGAGCTGATAAGGATGCTATTTATACGCGCGCTCCGGCACGTTGTTTCAGGTGGTTACACAATATTTTTAGACCGCGTTGAAGCACGTTATTTTTTTATTTTTTTTTTCTTTTTTCATTGAAGGTAAATGGTCACAGAAACACGCGGTTACGTTCAAGTTACGCGAAATGGCGCGTTTTGCGATTCCCCGGCCATGTTAGTATACGTGCGCGGTCAGAGGACGATATTATTTCATAAGGCACGGATGTATATATTAAGTATACGTGTACACCAACTTTGCGTGTGTATCGCGAGAGGAGTGAAAAGACGAGCGGCGATTTGTTATATATCGGCGTCCTTTGACGTTTGGGGCGTGGAATTTTTAAATCCTCAATCTCGGCCTCTTGCACCGTATATATATGTACATACGCGAGTACAAGCGAAGCGCGGGGCTCGTTCGCTTTCATTAAAAAATATTCCCTCCTGGCCCTCGTCGCGCTTTGTATGAAAAGGAGCGCGCAAGTACACCATACAGAGTTCCGACTCCTCGTCCCGAAAAATCACTTTTCTAAAGATCAAGAGGGGGGGGAAAAAAAAAACTCGGGGTGTTGTGCAACATGTACTTAATCCACTTAATTCAGAAATGAATGAAACGGGAATTCCCCTTTGAAAACGCGGGTAAAAGCAACCTTTCAACGCCGAAATTTATATACTTTTCGGTTGAATTTCAGGTTGACCGTATTTCAATGTTTTATATATACTTTTAAAGGAATTCCATTGCTTCTAAACATTCCCCAAGAGAGAGAAAAATCAACGACTCACCTTCTCGGGGGGGGGGGGGGAAACAGCGACGATCGAAACTCGACACGGAGTATGACCCGCGCCGAACCAGAGGATCCTCCAGCTAAACGGGGGGTTGAAAACACCCCCCCACGGCAACAAAAAAGCGTGTCTTCAACTTTCAAGAAGCGGCCTAATGAAGAGCGGCCCAAGGGTGCAACGGTGGCACTGTTGATTAAAACTGTATGTTTTGCACCCCAAAACGTAAAAATTTACGGTAGCCGAGCGATCGTCACTGGTAAACACATTGCGTGGCACATGTAACGATAAATATACCTTCCCGCGGGCGCTCGTTTCGCCGAGAGGCCGTGTCGGGGGTCGCGGTACGTTTGAACCGCGCGGCACGTAGTGTATACGCGCAAGGTGTCTGGCGAAAAATACATCCAAGAGTAGCCGGCCAGCGGCACATGCGCCCTGAGCGCACAGTAGTGCCCGCCGACGCATCGTGTATGGATATACCTAAGTAGTACTACGATTCGCGCGTGCATACATCGCTGATGGAGATAATATATGTTGCGCGCGTCGGATGGTGAAGTTGCGAGCCGCGACACACGCAAGGGAGACGACGAACTTACTTACCGAACCAACTGTCCTCTCATCGTTTGTTTTACTCGGGTACAGGATAAGGGTATACAAATTGTCTTTGAAGTCGCCAAAGTTTTTTGGTTTTTTTTTTTTTTTTTCCTTCCTGCGAAAGAGATTTTTTAGAAAGAGCTCTTTTCACGAGAATGTTATATACTATTTTATCGTTTGAGCAAACGTTTTGTGTCCCACTGACTCATTGTACATCTATGTTTAAGTGATTGGCCTCGATCGGTGCATCCGCAAGTCTGATACGTGACATCACCTAACTTATCGATTTTTTTTTTTTTTTCCATTACCCTCTAAAGTATGAAACACAAAAAGTCGTATAGCTTCATCGAATGGACGATGAATTATGAAATCGTCTTTGTACATCGATACTGTAAGTAATTAAAATGGTTTTTCAACCTTTTTGCCTTGCGAAAAAAAAAGTAGTTACTTTCGGTTAAAAAAGAGAAAAAATACCTATAGGTCATTGGAACTATTGTGGATTGATTAATTCAAGCTAATGAGAAAAAGTTCCGGCTCCTAAAACCCCTCATTGTTAAATCTATACGTTTAGAGAGTACGTTAGCAATGCCTATACTTGATAAAATTAAAAATCGTGTGCCTTTCTTTCAACATATTTCATTGGTATTAAAAAAAAAAAAAAAAAAAAAAAAAACCTGCATGTGCAGGTTACAGTATGGCAACAGTTTTCTCAAGCACGAGGAAAAAAAAGGGGGGGGGAGGAATAATGTCAACATCGAGAAATGTCATTGAAAAGCCGGTGTTTCACCGCCCGGAGCACTCGACGTCTTTTAGCATGTGAATGTGCAGTTTGTTTGTTGATGCGCGCGTAAGGACGAGTATACGCCTCGCTTTTTTTTTTTTGTCTGTTTCGGGGGCAAGCGCCGCGAAAGCCCCGACCGAGCGCCCAAGGCTGTGGCGGATGGAAACAAAAAAGCTCGCGGCGAGAGGAGGCTGCTCTTTAGTGGCTGCCACACACGCGTTCTTTTAGCTGCGTTTTGCCCTCTCCAAGGCGCTCGCATTTCCCGCTCGAGCGATGTATATACGTATATACCTCTGCCCCCTTTCGTTGCGATACACGCGTGCGTTGTCCACGAGAGCTTTTTTTTTTTTTTTCATGTGTCACTTTTGTCGTTGTAATTAACAGCCGGCCAAATATAGGGCACCGCCCTTCGATAGGTGCTCAATTCATCCATCCCTCTTACGGGAAGACCTAATGAATATACATATATATATTAATGCCACCCCAGCGCTCACGTGCAAATTGTTCAATTTGTATAATATAAGTAAAAGTCGTTGCGTGTTACGATCGTGAAAAAAATCATCTATTTTATTAGCAGTTTTTGACCCGACGAGGCTCCGCCCTTGGCACTCTTACTTCCTCTACTCGATGAAGACACAATGTAGGATGTCTAATTAGGCTCTCTGCACTTGCTGAGGTATCGGTTTTTCAAAGGGCCAAGAGGGTTGATGCCTGCAATGAAGCGCCTTGATTTTAATTTACCCCCGGGAAAAATGCGTGACGCAAAAAAAAGCATGCGTGTGAGTCAAAAAACAAAACGAAAATTTTTTTTTACGATTTCAAACGATTTATGGTTACCCAACTGGAGACTTTTTTGAAAATAACTTGCATAGTGAAACAATCGGCATTACAGTTAGACGTTCTGAAATAACACTTTTTTCTTAAGATTTAACGACATAATGTATACGTATAGACAAATGCACTGCAGGTAGAATCTTCAAGTAGATTAATTACACGGTAAAGTGAATACACGTAATTTATTTAGAATAACATACACGTAGTTTGTTTTATTTTATTTCATACATTAGTCACCTCCGGCAGGAGGTATTTACAACCCAAGATATGTAGTAAAAATATAACAACTCAATTGTAATTTTCATTTCACGAAGTATATGCGCTCATCGAGCTCTTTCTAAAATTAAAAATCACAGGTTTATTGTGTGCCATTGATTCGAGAAATGGCACTCATGCGGCTGGTTTTGTAACCACACTGTCGGACCCGACATGTGCTGCCTTTAACTCGGCAAACTTCTCGTGCTGTTGGACGTTGAATTGAAACTCGGACAATAAATTTTTCAATCCTTGGCAAATATCGTCAAATTCGGGTTTCAAGGTGTCCAAAATTTGTACCAACTCCTCGTATGCTCTTTCGAACTTTTCATAACCGTCTTTCCCATCGACGATGATTTCCTTGTAGGTTTTCTTTGCTTCGACCAATAACTCGTTCACCTCTAGTTTCATACCCTTAAAATCCTTCTTGACCCCATGTATGGAAACACGAGTATCATTCTTGGTTTTATGATAATCATCCATCAGTACATTGAACATACGGTGAAAACTCGTTTCGGCCTCGGTCCATTTGTGCTTGATGCTGCCCCAACTGCCTTTCAGTTTTTCCAACTCGCCATTTACCATATCGTTCTGTAAAAATGAAAAATAAAACCATTGAATGCAGTGTTGCGTTGTACAATCATTTTATGCGGATAAAAGTTGGAGGCTTACCTTAATATCAGCCATATCGGTTTTCAACTCCTTCAGCAAATTGTTAACGTCCTCGTAAAACTGGCCACCTTCTTCCTTCAGATCTTTGATCGACATTTTCAAATCGTCGCAAACCTCGTCAAACTCTTGGAATACGTGCTCGCCGTCGATGACGAGTTTCTTGAATAATACTTGAGCGTTGCTGATGAGTTTCAATGTGCGATTTTTCGCCTTCGAAAAACTTTCATCGAGCTTGTGTGCTTCGTTCGTGACAATGTGCCATTTTCTTTGTACCTCGTTGAACAACCTTTTGCATTTTTTCTTCAAAACACCAAACTTCCGCCTTATTCGGTGCCAACGCGATTCTGCGGTTGGAACTTTGGTGCTGTTACCTGTATCGACTTTCTTGGGTTTTTCGGTCTCCAAGATGTGGGTGTCCGCTTTGGGGCTTGATGCACCCACAACTTCATTGTCCTTCAAAAAAATTTAGTTGTTTAAATATTATGTCGATTTTTCATTTTTTGTGATAAAGTATTTCATCGTGGACTCATTTGAAAATAATAATAATTTGACGTTCCTCGTCAACAACAATTATGGTTTCAACGACTGGTCTTTTGTAAAAGAAAGTTTAATTTTTCAGTTGAACACAGATTTCAAGTCAAAAATTCATAAAACTAAAATCATTTTGTTCCGAGTACGATTTGTCATAAATGACCAACTTACGAAAGATGAAAATTCCGAAAAGTCATATCTGTAAATATATTTCGCCTATTATTGCTGTACGTCATTTTGGAATGTTGACTCATTGGAAATTAGTCTTTGATGAGTTGCACTCGGAAAACAATAATTTAAATTATATCTAGTCGTTAATTGATATGCCCTAATTTGCGTTTAATTCTGAATCACTCGATGAATTCCACTTTTGTTTTCAACAGCTCAAATCATCATTATAACGATGACGAGACAAGCATTTTTGTTTGTAAACTGATACGACTTGTATTGTTGTATGAGTAAACTTTGAATCATTATTTAATCGAAAAAAGTGTAAAATTAAATAATTAAATTGTATTCGTGACTCTCTCACAAAACAGCTAACCACTTGAAAACAATATGTGCATCAGATAAGTTGAAAATTTACATTCGTCTAAGTGCACACAATTAAAGATCTACAAAATGAAACTTAAAAGATTTTATTAATCAATCTTTTTTAATTTGCACTCGTCAAATTTCGTGGCTTAAGGTATATTATATGTACTGATTAAAACTTGGGAAATTCGCTTTTGCTCTTTACCGAGGTACAAATGCAAGACAATGAAGAAAACAATCTAAAAAATGCCTGTCCCACATTACATGTGTACAACATTACTTACTTCATTTCTTATTTTTGCACTGCCTAAGGTATAAACAAGATTGTCTACCTTCCCCTCCCCCTTTTTTTCACGTTGCATGTATACTTAAGTGCAAAAAGCTATTTTCATGTTAAAACCGACCAATCAGATATCTGAAATAGAATTTTATCTTAAAGGTGAAGTCCAAACAAATCGTTAGAGTATATAGCTACAGGGCATTTTTCTGTCGTGGCAAATTATTGTGATAATTGAAAGTTATCGCATTGAGATTACCGATGCCCGTTTTTCGAAATCCATTAAAACGAAATTAACATGGAATAGAGGTGATTTCATGTTTAAAATTAATTATAGGTTTACGTGAATCATTTCACTAAAACCGCCATGTTTCCAAAACTGAAAAGAGATTTTTACTTAAAAAAAAAAAATTTTGTTTTTTTTTGTGTTGTGAGGGACCAAAAACAAGCCATAATTTTTTGGGGCCCCACTGAAAAACAATTTGTAATAATAACGTAATGGGTAGCGCTTGAGGTGTAGCGTTACCGGCTCTGAGCAAAAATAGGGGTACCACGGTTTCTGAGGAAATCGTCGTAAAATCAAGATCGTCACGCACCCAATAGAATTTAAAATACACTAAACCTCTGTAAAATACGTAACATTCGGATTGGAGCCGACAGCGTTATCCGCGGATATAGTGGATTTATTAGACATTGTAGCAATAGCTTCAACAACGTACAAGTAGCTTGATGTGGTAGTTTTGGAGAACAAATGAGTAATAATTTTTCTATTGTGTTAACTTCTTGTCTAATCACCCCTTATCCTTAAAACAAAAAAGACAATTTTTTTAATAAATCCAAAAATAGGATGTAGACCAATTTTACACATTAACAGCACACTGATAGTGGGATGGTACGTTTGTGCAAAAGCTAGATCGGTATGTATTGGATAAGGTTAATATAGTCTACAATCTGAGGTGTAATTGTTGTGTTATGTCAACTATGTAAAGGGAAAAAAATAAAAAGCAAAATCGTTAGTTTTTTATTTGATTATAGGAGAAAATTACTCTTCATTATTCAAAAAAGGTTTTAAAATATGGCATTTCAATTGACTTGGCCAAGGAAAATTCCGTCATTTTTTCCAAAAGGCAATAGCTGGACCATTGGAAAAAGTATAAATTTCGATTCAAAGGGTCATTTAGTTAAATTCGAATTCAAGACTACAAAGGAACAAGTAAGTGTTTGTTTTATTAAAATAAAAGTACGAGGAATGGGAAAGAAAAGAGCACTCGAACACTGCAACACATGATAATTGTATTGGAAACATTATAACATCAAAGCTATATGAAAAATTAATGAACAATATTTACCTCATGATGATATTCGCCACGATCTGGTAAAGATAGCACGAAGGTAACCCCGAGTATGGTAAAGAGAAGTGCCTTCGCCAACATGATTAAACTTACTAAAGTTATCTTCGATTTTCACTTTCACGGCTGCAGTATTTATACTTAAATCGTTCAGTACTAGTATACCAACGGCGCCACGAACAATAGTTTTGTTATCGTTATATTAGCACGACGTCAAAGTTAAAACGGCAAGAAGTTGAACTTTTATTTATAGTTAACGAGTAATTTTAATGGATTACACACGCGCGAATATGAGTAATTCAACAAAACTTTGAACTTTTAAATTTATAAAATAATTACAAGTCGAGTAAAATAACTTTAGTTGCTTCTTACCCTTCATATAGTGAAAATACCGTAAAATGTTTTTGTTCAGTTTTGTACCTGAATATTTGCCGACAAACCTTTTCTAAATTCAAATTGCGTCACGTTTGTTATTCTTGTATTAAAGTTGAAGTAATTTTCCGATCATACGCCTTTATCATCGCGTACATTTGTAATGCCCAAGAGACCGTTTTACCTTTACTCTTGTACCTTTATTTATCAATGTACTAGAATTTCTACTTTAACTTTTGTCTCTATAAATATTGCTCTGCGAGCATAGTATGTTAGTTAGCGCGCCGCGGCGGCAGAGAAAGCTTCTCTCCGCTTGCCTTCACTTGAGCACATTTTCATAATTTAAGCACTGTAAATATATTGTAAATATTTTTATTGCACATTTGCGTTACATTTATTTTCCGCCGTAAACCACTTCCACCTCTACACGACTGAACTGGATTGGGAGCAGCATAAAACCCCTTCCCTCGTGAACAGTTTTTAATAAACTTGTACTACGTAGGTATATAACATTCAGTACCAGTGCCGAATTGTCGGCACCCCAATCTCATTTTTACCGAAACTTACAAGTTTTGCAGTTGATTTAAAAATCAAGTCAAAAATTGTCCAATGATCATTAGAAAAAAAAAAAAAAAAAAAAAAAACTAATTACCACGACTTTGTAGAAATCGAAAAATATAATGACCGATACAATTATATTAAATGATTGCACATACTTTTTTTCGATTGGCACAAACGTTATCCACGCATGTGTAGAATTACACTTGTACTCGAAAAAATTCCACACAAAAAAAATTGTAAGTAAGTAGGTATACACAGTTTCAATGCTACCCAAAAAAACATGATGCAATACATAATTGCAATTAACATGTGCACTAGAGTACGAAAAATTAGCATCTGAGTAAAGTATAATATTGCAGTTGATTGAAATGGAACGTTTGTCAATAATTTTTCACTCATTTGTAACGCGCCCAACTTCGCAAGAAGAAACATCTATGATTGGTTGCGCACAGCGAAATTGGCAATCGATAATCATTTACGTGGGTATGGGAAATTTGTTGAAAAAATTATATAGATGAATGTCCCGACAAAGGAGGGAAAATTTTTTTGTTCATCAGTAAAGCTAATTGGTAACAATAATCAACCCTACCCAACTGTGTGTTAATAATTATTAGTGTTGTTGCGAATTGTATTTATTTTATTGTTTTATATACATTTAAATATGTTCCTCAAGTTATTTCTGCGGTTGATATACTAGTCCATACCTGCACCTCGAAATACTTGGGGATATAAATATATTTATACTTAGTTGTTTTTTAATAAAATCGCGCGGTCGTACGTATACGACATTTACAGCCAATGGTAAGTAAAAAGTACAAAATCCGCATTGATCCACCAGAAGGTAACTAGGTGACACTAGTAGCTGGTGCACGTAAGTGTTGGTAGCTGCGGTAAACGTTCTAGAGCCAGAGAGAAAGAGAGAGAGCAAGCTATATATTTTTCAATAAGGTGAGTAGGTGTTGCGAGTTGCGACTTGTAACCTGGCGTGTGGTTGGTTTTGGCTGGGCTGCTGAGAAAAAGTTGTGGTTCTCGGAGGATTGTGGGACGGACGTATAACAGCTGACAAGTACCGAGCAACATTCTCGTAGGTAGTGGTGTCCCTCCCTGGTCCTCCCTTTGTCTTCGGGTGTCCCAGCTCCAAGCAACGTATACGAGTCTAAGTATACAAACAATCAAAAGTATAGCGCAGCTGAGGGAGAGAAAGTAAAAGGTGTCTCGCGAACGACATGGCAGACGAGGTGATCAACATCGATTTGGCTGAGGCAAGCAACGCAGCCGATTCGACCCCAGCCGATGCCAACCAGCCCAATACCAGCAGTCTTACGACTCAGGAGTGAGTACACTTTTTTTCGTTTGTCTTTTTTTTTTTTATTTTTTTTTATTTTTATGATTGCATACTATCTGCTACTGTCCTTGGAGTACTTGAGAAACGTCTATGCATCTGCGCGATCCACGCGTGGGCTTAATACATACCTAGGTATATAGGGTCAATGCACCTACGCACGCATTGCGAGCTTTTATTAGGTTCTACACTTGCTCGCGAAGCTCGTTCTGTCTGCAGCCGAAATTGTCGTAGAAAAACATGGTTAGTTGAGCCCCAACGCGGAGTCGAAATTTGAAACCTTTTGTTTACTCTTGATGGATTACTCATCAGTTTTAGTGAGCCGTTTTACAAAGTTATACTATATAGCTACTGATGTAAGAATTTTACAATGCTTGGAATCAATGCAAGGTACGGTATGTCTTTGGTAGGACTTTCGGTAAATAGATACTGTAATTACCTTCAGGTGTGTTTTGTTGATTGCTATGGCGATTCGGAATTAATTGCAAATGACTGGCAGCACAGCTCTAACTTCTTTTTCTGCTCTGTAAGTTGGTTTGGTTGGAAGAAAAAAAAACTTGCTATCAAAGCTCTGACCATTTAGATTGCAGCCTCGTGTGTATATGTATGAGAGCTCAGTATGTGATGGGTGAAAGCGTATAGACTTGACAAATAAAGACAACTGTAACATACTTTTTCCTTAATTATGTTTCAGGCTAGCAGAACTAAAAAAGGAAGAAGCCAACCAGCTCTATGCCTGTAAACAGTACAAACAGGCTCTTGTTGGGTACTCGGAGGTTATTGGTGAGTTGAATTATTCAATAATTAACTAACATCTTGGGCCTCATGTAATTTAAAAATCATCATTTTTTTATACTTACGTTTATATCATTCTATTTTAGCACTATGCCCTGATGTTGCCACTTATTATAGTAACAGATGCGCTTGCTACATGATGTTATCTCAATACAGAGATGCACTGAAAGATGCAAAAAAATGCCTTGAATTGGACCCTACATTTGTTAAGGTGGTGAAACTCGTTACTTTTCATATCGCATACTTACGGTCTATTTTACTTAATATTTAATATTTTCAGGCATACAAACGTCTTATACGATGCTCTTTAGTATTAGGAGACATAATTGAGACTGAGGCTGTAATAAATAAGCTAGGACAGCTAGAATCCTCAAAGCAATCGATCACTACTGAAATCAATGATACTCTGCGTCTAAAAAAATTTTTACAAGATGCTGCGACAGCTTATAATGTTCAAGATTACCGCAAAGTATGTAAAATCTTTCTAAAATGACATCATTGAATTCTTTAGAGTTATTACCTAATAATTAAATCAATTTTTAGGTCGTTTATTGCATGGATCGTTGTTTGGAAATTAGTACGTATTGCGCTAGGTTCAAAGTTCAAAAAGCAGAATGCCTGGCTTACTTAGGAAGATTTGCTGAAGCGGAAATGAGTGCTAAGTTTGTATTTTATTATTTTTGATATAAAACGTACGTGTATAGCGACATTTACACTTAAAATTTTGTTTTATTTCAGTGACGTTTTACATACCGACAAATCAAATGCTGATGCTATATACGTCAGGGGAACCTGTTTGTACTATCAAGATAACATTGACCAAGCATTTAAATATTTCCAGCAAGTTCTGCGCCTTGCTCCAGACCACAAGAGAGCCTTGGAAATATACAAGGTACACTCTTTTACAAGCCACATTTTATACGTGACTACAAAATTTTAGTTTTATCCCTTTTAATCAGCACTGTTTTTAGTCCTAATGAGAAATTTTGTATTATAAGTTAATTTTTATTCAATTGTTATTAAAAAGATAAAAGGAACATCAAAGTTGAAAAAAAACCTTCTATAAAAATATGTGAGTATTACTTTATGAAAATTCATAAAATCTTGCAGCTCTTAATACTCATCCTTGGCTTTCTGTCTAAAAGATGCTATAATTAAACAAAACTATTTTTTATTAACCTTGATGTTTTTACTCTGGGTACCAAATAACATGAGACAAAAATATTTCTTTTATATTAATATAACTTCAGCCACCCTGAATCCAAGCAAAAAGTATAAATAAAATATAAATAAGATGCTGAGGTATTAAAAAACGTTGTAAATATTAATCAAAATTACAAAATTGATTATAGTACAGAGTTTTTATCGATTAAATAGTGAATTAGATAAAAATATTGTATTTTAGAGAGCAAAGTTGTTGAAGCAAAAAAAAGATCAAGGAAATGTGGCTTTTAAAGCAGACAAATATCAAGAAGCATACAATCTTTACACAGAAGCACTGCTTGTTGATCCACAAAATAAGAAAACTAACGCCAAATTACACTTCAATAAAGCAACTGTGGCAGCTAAGGTAAATTTAAGTTTGAATTAATTTAATTTGAAACATAAGGAAGGATATTAAACGTATTGAATCCCTACTCTAGTTGAGAAAATATCAAGAGTCTATAAGTGAGTGCAATGAAGCGTTAAAACTGGATGAGAATTATCTGAAAGCTATTTTGCGAAGAGCATCATGTTACATGGAAATTCAAGAATTTGAAGACGCAGTTCGTGATTATGAAAAAGCATGTAAAATGGACAAAAGTCGGGGTAAGCGCAAACCTAATAAATCTAATATAAAAATAATTAATTATTTCGTATTACTTGTAGAAAACAAACGTTTATTATTTGAGGCCAAAATGGCTTTGAAAAAATCGAAGAGAAAAGATTATTACAAAATTCTTGGTATTGAAAAGAACGCTTCTATTGATGATATTAAGAAAGCCTACAGAAAAAGGGCCATGGTTCATCATCCAGGTATTTTAAATACACTTATAACAAAGTGATTTTTTTCATACACTTTGTTAAAAATTACTTTTATCCGTAGACCGGCATGCAAATGCTACGGAAGGCGAGAAAAAAGAACAAGAAAAGAAGTTCAAAGACGTTGGCGAAGCGTATGGAATTTTATCTGATCCTAAGAAGCGTTCACGATATGACAGTGGGCATGACTTAGATGAAGCTGAAGGCTACGATTTCCACTGTAAATACTTACATATACATGTAACTTTGGGATGGTTGAAAATTTTCTTACAACGTTTTTTGTTTTTATTTTTAGCTATGAACCCAAATAATGCGTTCCAAGCATTCTTTGAGAGTCCATTTACCAGAGATTGCAGTAGCGGTTTCAGATTTGAATATGTTTGATCTTCCAACACTTTTGTAGATCATATCAAAGATAATGTAACTGTATATTAGTTATCCTATTTAACCTTCATAGCATAAACTGATATTTCGATAAAGTTTTATTAGAAAAAAAAAATGAA
The DNA here is from genome assembly GCF_036245765.1 of Copidosoma floridanum. NCBI lineage: Eukaryota > Metazoa > Arthropoda > Insecta > Hymenoptera > Encyrtidae > Copidosoma > Copidosoma floridanum. Next base: position 2,578,769 of record NW_028321907.1, on the reverse strand, counting down.
AAATTTGGTAAGTCATTATCAGTTCTAAAAGCACTGTAGAGAAGGTCAAATTTAAATCTTGCGTGATGAGCGACTTTTTCAATTGACTTCCCATGATGTGAACTACTGTTTATTACAAGTGATAATCAAGATTACGAAAGATGAATTATACGCCAGACACAAATATAAGAATGACACTATATTTTACCAAAAAATTGAAAAAGATTTGAATTAGAGTTTGAAAAACTTAAATAAAAAACAACAATTAAATGAATAGAAACACTTACAACACAGTAATTTTAAAAATTTTCATTTGTAAAACCAGTATCAAATTTATGTGCATCCCAAAACTAGAAAAAGAAAAAAAAAGATTGACTACTTATATTTTTTTAAGAATTGAAATTCGTAATGGTTGTATTCGTTTATGCGACCCGGGCAGCTCTAGTGCTACTGAAAGGTATACATAAATATAAAAGAGCCATAGCTATAGATTTACATTTCCAAAGTACGAGTACCCCAGGGCGCATAACTGAATAAAAATATTGGTTTTGTAAATTGATGAATGAATGATTCTTATGAAGTTTTTCTGTACCGGAGCAAACGTAAAATACATCAGCATTGATAAATCTGACGAAAATTTGTTCACTACGTGAATAAATAATTTGTATACCAAGTAACAACATACCTACAATATTTTTATTTGATTGTAGGAAGTTGCAGAGTCTCAAAATAAAATGTAAGTTAGAAAAAAAAGTAGCCAACAGCTTATTAACTTGATCAATATTACAAATATTACTGCATTACTTTATTTTCTTTTAATTGTGAAGTAAATACATTTTTTACGTTATTTATTGTTATTAAACGTCAAAATTTTTTCGTGTTCAATTATTTGCTTCTAAAGGCACTTTATACTTTACATGTATGCAAATTCAGTTTGTTAGATTAGATGTTATGCTAATATACTGAAATAAACTTAAGATTCTTTCTCAAACAATTTATTTTACTGAAACTTCATGAAACCATTTTAAAATTCCTTTTTTTAATCCACAGTAGAAACACGAATTTTCCAACAAAACGTCTCTTCACGGAGGTTGATACTGAAACATTTTGGGTACCTGCAAAAAGAAATTTTAATTTCATTCAATAATTTATTTACTATAATAAAATCATTAAACACAAAAATGTAGCTCTCATCAGTTAACACGCTTACATTCCCGTAATAATATATTCCATGCATTAAATTTAAAGTGAATTCACAACGTGTGTTAAAATGAATAGTCACATTTCACATTGCAAACATTTTTTCACCTACTTGTATTCGATCTCTAATCATTGACTCAAAAATATAGCCCAGTCAAAATGTCAAATTTGCAGACTTCAATCTTCACAGCTCACTGACGATCGTTTCAACTCACAAGTTCACCACAACATCCTAATCTCGTTTGAATAAATTCATGATGAAACAATTGCTTTCAAATCAAATTAGAAGCTTACCACTTATATAATTTATTTTTTATTCAAACATATCTTCTTCAACCATCAGGAAGTAGGCAACATCCAAACAATAAGGAAAAAAATATTCAATTACGAGTATTTCATATATAAAAAAAAAAAAAAAACCATCCCTTCGTTGCATATATAACTTTATTTCATTTACTCCAGAACATTAAAGGTATATTACATTAAAAATTAAGAACACTCCACCATGAAGGATTCGCTTGAGCACACACCTTTCAGCAATAAATATACAATCTTTATCATATCTGTTTATCTCTTTTCACACTTGTCATTGGTTTTTAATTTCTCTTCCATGTTCTAATCACTCTGCGTACACTCATGACTTACCCCTTTTTAATGCTTTTTTGTCTTACCAAAAACTAAATACTCATTCGTTAGGTAATTGTTATTGATACAGTAAGGTTTGGATACACAGCAAACATAAAAATTAACTCAAGGAAAGAAGTACATTATGTAATAATATGCAGAAGGGAAACAAAAAATCGTAATAGTAAATCAAGTTGTCAATAACATGCAAATTCCAAATACCTAATATTTTTTTAAGAAACTATAAAAAAGTAGAAATTGTGGGTAAAGATGACGCATAATTATTAACAGATTCTTTGAAAAATGGCTAATAGATTACGTCGATGTAGACAAACGTAAGAACATTTTTTTTTCTTCCACTTTTCAGTATTCGTTTCCCACAATCACGTATCTGCTCGTTCTTTTCCATAAGTATATACCTAAAGAATCCATCTCTTCCATTTTTTTTATTCGTAGTTTTATCGCATTTGTTTTTTAATGTATGTATGTGGGGTATCGAGATTCTGAGAGAAAAGAGCTCGATTTTTTTCTTTTTTTCCAAGTCAAGTTAGAATTTTCTCATTTAGTTTTATTCAATCACATTTCCATACATACTTAAGAAGTCATGGGTTGTTCAAATTGTCTTGCCAAGGAACGTTTTTCTCTAAAGAGAACAGTCTCTTTTTCACTGTGGCATTCAATCAGTATGTACATCTTTTATTCATATTTCTCGTTGTCTTTAGTACACGTAAATTGCAGTGACTCAAAAATATAGTCGTCTCCACGTGACACATATTTTTCTCTTGTCTTATCCCGCAACTATACTTACATTCACATGTTTATCATTTTGTTGTATACGTTCGGATCACTTCAACGAACGGCTCGAGATACCATTCGTTATCACACTCAACACGTCAACTCATTTTATTCATTACCATTATATTTTGTTTTATACAGTGGCAAGGTCTCTAACATTCTCAAGAGCAGTCTTTTAAGAGTTGGTATTTTTGTTTTTACACATTAAACACGTTTAATCTCATCAATAAACATTGGTTTAATTAAAAAAAATTGAACTAACAATTCGTACCATTTCAACACGCATCTTTGGAAATACCGATTTTTTTTTTTCTTCAACTTATTTCATCCACAACAGAGTTCTAAACAACGATTTTACCCAATCTCATCAGCAACATTATTATAAAAATTATAAATACTTTAAAAATCATTCGCCGACTGTATTTACAAATTCGTCACGATCGCTTCCAAATCGCTTTGCAAGGCATCAATTTTTTTTTTATTCTCGTTTTCTTTATTTACTCATTCCTTTTAACCAAAATTTATTCTTACCTTGCGTATTTTTTTTTTTTTTTTTTTTTTTTTTTTTTTTCATACGCGCCATTATCTTAACTTTAATCTATAGAAACTGTATTTAAAATACTCAAGGCAAGTTTTTCATACTATTTTACTTACTCAAACTGAACTCTTTATGCATGCATTAATGTCATTGTGCACATTTTTCTCATTGTTTCATACGCCGTTTTTTATTTATATCACAGGGAACCCGGTATATTGACCATTTTTGTGTAACTTTGGACATCTGAATTTATAACGAAGATTTAAAAAAGTCATTATTTTACATAAGGTGTAATTTATCCGGGAAAATATGAAATCCCCTTAAGTTTGTTTGTAAAATTTTTTTTATCATTATTATCATCAATATTTTGTTATCACGGCAAAAACATTGTGTTAACGGTTTGGAAGAGACCGAGCTTTTTTGCTTTAATCTCACTCTCGTTATTTTGACTATTTAAGTTTTATCTCTCTTAGGCTAAAGTCTTTGTCCATTACAAATTAGATGCATTATAAGTTTTTTATTTCGTTCACATTTTCATCTGTCCTATTTAAAAAGACCTCACAATCTAACGTACTTACTCGCTCTTTCTCGTGCTCGTCTTTTTTGGTTTTGCGTATAAAACACTCGATCATCTGCTGCTCTCTTTCAGACAGTAAATCGTTATTTTTTTTTTTTTTTTTATTTGTCCGAGTGAAAAATGTTTATCAAACGCACGTAAGCACATTTTCGGTTTTTCTATTTACGAAAACTGTGTTTCATTCATGAAATTATCAACATCAGGTATATGCATGATGTACCATATATTTTTGTTTTTTTATTTTACTTCGTCAATCTCTCATGCTCTTGCTCTCTGGTATTTCTTCCGCTCTGGCTTTCTCTCTTAATCTCCTTCACTACGTATTTCTCTTTTTTTTCCTGCAAGTCATTCAACACAATTTTACAGTTACGGAGTATAAATATCAAACACAACTACACGCGTTAATTTTATTCAATAGTTTATTCAATACCTTAAAAGTTGCTACTGTGTTTGTATATATATATATATATATTTATTCATCTCTATGTATATATTTTTTTTTCTTCATTTTTTACTTACACCTGAACTCCGAGGACTCACGAGCGCATGGATCGTCATTTTGGTTTATCGACCACTAAAATTTACCTTTTCCATTTCAATCGTCAGCTTTTAAACACAAGAAGATTTTTCCATGTCACACCGACACATCCACACAAAAGCTCGAGCAAATAGTATTTCACGCTTTACTCAGCCTCTGGTATGAAAAAAACGTATATCCAACAGCCCTGAGAGTTCGGGACTTACACTTATACACGAATCATCAAAAATTTTCAAAACATTGATTACACATTCAAAGAAAACACGTCGAGAGAAAACAAATTGGTTGCGTAGTTTTGTCTTTTAATAAAGTATACAAATGATCTTTCTCTCGACACGTTTCTGTTTCACAAACAACACATTAATGAGCACACCATGCACAATTTTATTGAATTTGATTAATTAATTATTTCATAGATATATTATTAGAAAACAAGAGACGTTGCCGTCTCAAAGCAGTTTGTAAGAGACACACTACTCCTACATGCTGGGGTGTATGATTTATCACCCATTTACTCTCAATAATCCTTGATGGCATCGAAAATATCTGCATTGACTAAAACGATACAATTTGTTTGACACTTTCAAAAAGTAGGTAAGGTGTGCAGGTTGGCTCAGTTTGCAAGACGACAGCTTCTCGTGAAAATCACTCAAGACTCTTTCACAGCAGATTTTCCAGTACTCTCTTCATACCTCTCAGATGCACATACGTAACAGCATTCCACCTCCGAATGATCGAATATGGATTGGGGATCGAGAGGAAAATAATGCCAAGAATCAGTATTTCAGATAATTAGAATCCACGTTTTTGACACCAGGTATATGATAATACCTCGTGTTTATTGCAACTATCAATGGCTAAACTACCGAAATATTGTTTTCAGTGAAAAATATGAAAAAGGCATAACTAATAGATTTGCACCCATCAAGTCTCATGCTTTCATTTCACCTGACCATCATGCTTTGTAGTATGAATTTGTATTGCACTTTGATCAATACAGATGTTTACTTGCATGTCTCGAAAAATGAAAATGTAAAAGGTGAAAGGTGCGTGGGCTTTGATGCTACTAAAGTGATACGATTATACATGTATTGTGCCAACTGCACTAGAAGACTTGACCTTCTTTTCAAAGTTCACTAAAGAGTGCAGAATTAAAAAGACGCAGCGTCTTTGCTTTACTGCCACTCTTTTGAAAAAAATTTTGATATTCAAATAGTTTGCTGAAAAAACTTGAACAAAAAATCATTGTTACAATAATTGAGTCATCAACGTCGCGTCAAGGCGAACGCCACGAGGCTTTTGTTTAGTTTTTAAAATACGAAAGGTTCGAATTAGTTGAGAAATAAAAAAAAATATTGGGATAAAATGCTAAGGTTACATTTATTAAAATATTAACTGGACAAAAAATTCTTATGAAAACAATTCAGAAATTCGTCGTCGATTGATTGAAGATCAGTCGCATGTAATATAATAAAAGATAAAAAAAATGTAATAATGAATAATGAGTAAGATGTATGCTACAAAGCCCTAACGCAATTAAAATTACCATTATGACTTTTTTTTTTTTTTACTTTTTACTTGCTTTCTTTAATATTGTAAATATAACTCGTATTATAAGCTAATGATGAAAGTCTACTTCTATGTATTCTTACATATCTAAAGTTACACTCGTCTTTCTCAGCTGTTATACTCTTTCTCTCGTTCGCCACAGCAGCTGTTCTTCATTGTATTCTCTCTTTTTCTCACGTCCTCTTTCACACTCACGCAGAGAATCTCTCCTTATTCCAAGCAAACACAAAATACCCTCATTTTTTTTACTCATTTAAAATTCATAAAGCCACGCTCACTTTGTCGCTCGTCATATAATTTTATCCTTTGATCATGCTCATATACCCTTACATCCCTCAAACTATTTCGCTTACGCTTTTATTCACGTTTTCTCTTTCTCTCTCTCTTTTTCTATACATATTTTTTTAAGCTACTCCCTTTGTTTTTCTCTGAAATAAACTATATTAACTTTGAAAATTCATCCATCTACATAAATGTCTATGCACTTCATATCCTTTTTCTCATTTAATAAATTAACATTCTCGAATACGTCGTGAAGTATTTATATATGTAAAACACACTGCGATAATAAACTTTCAATAAAATGAAACGTATAATACACGCTGCACTATTTTATCATTAAAAATATCGTTAGATTTTCTCATTTGTCATTAAGCTTTCTTTCCGTTTTAAACAGTAGCCGGTATCACGAATCGTACCCGCGTTTATCCAAAACACGTATACACTCATTGTAATAAATATCTCATTTCATCCCGTATTACAATAATATATTTCGATATTTCGTCGTCGTTATAACTAGTTAGCTTTCAGACATAAAATTTCACTCGCCGCTTTTTTTTTTTGTTCATCATTTTATCCTATGTTCGTTTGACTAATGCGTTTAATATGTGTATCGTCACTCAAGTCGACTTACAGCTTTTTGCACTTTTTTTTCAACGATATATTGTAACGATCGTTTCAACTTTTACTTATAAAAAAAAAATTAATCAACGATTCGTACTTGTGTATTCTCTTATTCGTCTGTACATTGAGTTTTTTCTGTTTTGTTTGCTTGTAAATACGTGTAAATTTGAATTTTTCATCACTCACTAGAGAAAATTGTGCTGCGCAAAATTCGTTAAAAAACTAATAATAAATATTCTAAGAGAGAGAGTTATTTTGAATCTTTTTTTTTTTTCCCTCGATCTTTTCGTCTTCGTAATATTTCGTGTGAAAATTACTCGAGCTTGGGGATCGATTAAAAGTGTTTGCGTGTGTTGACCTGCGTATGTTCATAGCAACGGAGTCAGGGCGATTTGCCGTCCGTCTCCAATATATTTTTCTTCTCAAAAATGCAATGTCGAAGATAAATTACTGAAATTAAAAAAAAACTGAGAAAAAATAAAATAATGTGCTCACACTCGCACAAGAGCAAGGGAATCAATCACAATGTAACTGACACATCCATTCGATTCAAATCTTGCTCCCTCCAGTCCACAACTTTTTCACAAACGGTACACGAGTTTCGCGACTGAAAATAAAGTTTTAAACTCAATGCTGTGGTCTCTTGTGCGAGTGCGTGCGATCTAAAATTGATGGTTTACAATTATAAAAATAATTATGAAAAATGGTGATGGGTAAAAAACAGAAAAAGAAAATTAAAAAAAAAAAAAAAAAAAAAACCTGTGTTGGACGCGCGAAGAAGAGAAGCATCCGGGGACTAGAAAGAAGAGCAGAAGGTGGTGCGCGCGCGCGTGAACGGCGCTCATTCGGCGCGTACGACCTTCTCTCTCCGTATCTTAATCTCTCTGTTTCGCTATCTCCTCGCTACCGCTGCTGTTGCGCTCCGGCTCCGTGGCTATGATGACGAGACGTGGTTATAGTGTTTGTAGCTGCTGCTGTTAGCTCTAAGACTCGGGTGGTAACGGGCCTGATTTTTGCGAGTAGATTCCGAGGCCCGGTGGAATTTACTCGTACTTAAGAAAGGTATTCGATTTGGGTTCCCGCTGGGACGGGTGGTTCTGCCAGGCACCCTGCGATGGTCCGTTTGGATTGTTGGGCCCGGCAGGGCCACCCGAGCCAGGGTTACCGCCGCCGGCGTCGCCGCCTCCGCCACCGCCACCGGCTCCGCCGCCGCCGCCGCCGCCACCGCCCTGGTTCATCCAGCTGAGGAAGCCCGAGTTGTTGCTATTACCGATGTTGTTGTTGCCTGATGGTGGCTGTCCTGGTGGGCCGTTTTGGTTGTTGTAGCCCTGGTCGTTTCCCTGGTTCTGGAGGTGATTGCCGATGGCCAGGCCCCAACTGGCCTGGTTGAGGGCCGCCGCCACCAGGGCCGGGTTCATCGGCAACGCCGAGAGATTAAGGCCGCCCATAGCCAAAGGATTGGAAATCCCGGTGCCTTGGCCGCCACCGTTGTTCTGGCCCGTGATACCCAGCGCCTGGAGATTGGGCATGTCGAGGTTACCGCGGTTGCCCGGATTGTTCCAGCCGTTCGGGGCCATGTTGTTGCCCGAGTGGCCCATGTACCTGTTACCTTGGTAATTTCCCTGCATGTTATTGTCGATGGGGCCGCCCGACATCCCGCGCCCGCGCATGTTCGAGTTAATATTGTTAAAGTTTGCCCGGTTGTTGCCGTCAGACTTGGGCGCGGCGTTGGACACGTGAACCGAGACACCCTTGATTATGTGGTCCTCGCCGCAGAGCGACTGGGCAACCTCGGGATCGAGGAACGTCACGAACGAGAAGGCACGGAAGGGCTTCGGGATGAAGACGTCCGTTACCTCGCCGAACTTGCTGAAGTAGTCGCGCAGGTCGTCCGCAGTCAGGTCTTCGGTGCAACGTCCCACAAACACCTTACAAGGCACTTGCTGGATCATGCCCTCCTGGGCCCAAGCGTCAACAAAACATTTCACTATCAATCTATTCTCCTATATATACTCCTTTGCCTGACCAATAGCTACTTATACACGCCCTTGTAACTTAACGACTACAACAATATTGTAACCTTAACTCCCCTCGATCTCACTTTCACGCGCGTCATTTGTACAATACCATACATTTATCGTTCCCTATTTGCACTCTTAATACGTTATCAACATAAAGTATAGTATTGCACATACGTGGATAATACTGGTGTGGTACCAACTAGCAAATAAGTTTCGCTTCGTTTGTAGAGAACATTCAAGAGACTCAACCAGCAAGCAGAGCGTTTGCTTGACGCAATTTTCTAGAGTAAGTGTTGCACACGTAGATTTTACAATCGCTTTCTTCGTCCCCTTCTTCTTGGTGAAGCTTGCTGTTTTTGCAAAAGATAATTGATTTACAACGACAGTTCTACTTATTAAGCTACAGAGTTTGAGTACAAAAAGTTTTACATACATATTTCGATCATTATTGTTACTTCATCAATATTTATAGAAAAAATCATTATTCATTAATATATTTACATAATGTATATATATTTGTGTCCTCCTATAAACCAGAGTATTTTATCAACACTTTAAAAATATACATATACGTATATTTTTTTAAATCCGATCATAATTGACGTACGCAATTTTATACACAAACTTCAAAATTACACCTTCAAACCTTTCAATGTGGCTGTATAAACATGTGGATCCACACGATGATATTAACAAGTGAAAATAAAAAATCATCTCAACTCGCTGTAAAATATCGTTTAAAAAAATGTACGTGAAAAAAAAAATTCTAATAGCAACCTTTATATAAACAAGATAAGCTTTCTTCTCATACTGTTCCAAACCACAAAAAAAAAACCACAAAAAAATTTCTCGGATGAACCCGCAAGTACTCCGATGCAATGCATTACTAAAAATTTCGGCTATTTTTTTGTCATACCACAAACGCTTACGTATTTTTTCTCAACTGAATCTGGAAGCATGTAAAAATTCGACAAGTAGGAATAAAATTAGGTCACGACAGTGGATGCATCTTTTGATTTATAAATAGATAGATTAATCAAACACAACACTATCATGTTTTTGCAACACAACCATATATTGCAATCAATCTTTATAATTCATACATCAATTATCATAATACACTACAAATATATGCTGATTTATATTCCACTTTACACAGTTGTAAGATTAATGCAAACTTTATGTACCTTGGGTAGATAAATTACACCGGCAAGCTTAAAACATTCATCTTAAATAAAATGTTTTTTTACACGAGTACAACTACATATACTCGTTAGTCTATAAATTAAAAGTTTCAAGTTTATGTTGTTACGTACATGATGTATATATATAATTGTAGAGAAACGTCAAGAGTCGCACACGAATCGAAATTTTCGTTACTCCACCTCCCACAAGTTTATCGGACAGTACTTATTAAAAATCCATAAAATGAAATTATACTTTCATACATGTACAAATTCATTGTAAGCGTCAAAATTGGATGAATATAGATTGTATAAATATATAAGTATTTTTATCAAATATATAGAGTAAAAGAAGCCCTCGTGTAATACAATCAGGGGCAGTAAGTGTAAACAACAAATCGTGACGTACTCTTCAAGTTTATTACCAGAAGCAAAAAAAAAAAAAAAAAAATAAAATAAATAAAAATGAAAAAAGGAAAAAAAAACAATCAGACGACACACGCAACTCTCACTTCACGCACGCAAAAACCGGGGAACGGTGAGGACAGTGTTACGAGAAGGAAATGTGAGAAGAGGAAGAGGAAGCAGCTACAATAGTCCCCTTTGACGATAAACCCATAACCGGCACCTGCGCTCAATATCTCGATGACTCCGAGTGGTGGTGATCCCTCGACGGGCGGTGCTTGTAATACCTGTCGTAGTAATTGTTGCTGTCCTTGGAGACGTAACGCGAGGAGCTCTCGTACCTCGAGTCATGGCCGTCGTAGTAGCGCACCTCGTGTTCCTTGCTCGCCCCGTACTCGTCGTACCGCGCGTCCGCCTCCCTACCGTCCGCAACGCCCCGGCCGTCCATAACCGAGTACCGCGAGTCGTAGCGCGCGTCCACCGCGTACCTCGCGTCCTCGTAACCCCGCCCGTCCGCGTACCCATAGCCGTACTTATCGTGCTGCTGCTGCTGCTGCTGCTGCTGCTGTTGTTGCTGCTGCTGCTGATGATGGTGCTGTGACGCGGGCGGCTGTTGCTGCTGCTGTTGGTGCATGTGATGCGACTGATGGGGATGAAGGTGGTGGTGATGCGCGTTGTGATGATCCACCGGGTAAGAGCCGGCGGCGGCAGCGGCTGCATTGCGCTCGTCGTAAGCGTAACGCGCGTAATCCGCAGCAGCCGGGACGTGGTGCTCGGGGGCGTAGGCCCCTTGGGCTGCCGGGGCTCCGCCGCCGGGCGGTATCATAGCCGGCTGGCCATAGCCGCGGGAGTCGTAGGCGGGCGCCGGGGCGGTCTCGGGATAGCTCGGGTACGCGGTGGGTTTGGGCTCAACGTAGCCGTAACCCGGAGCTGGGGGTGCGGGCTCCTGAGCACCAGCCCCGTATTTGTACTTGGCATCGTCGTAGGGGTAATTGGCCGGATAGGAGGGATAGTGCGTGGTTTTATAGTCGTAATCGGCCTCGTACCTCGGCGGTGGGGTTGACTCTTGAGTCATGTTAACGTAGGGCTTGCCGCTCGGCTGTCCGACGGCAGCGGGCACGCTTCGGTGCCGGGCGTTCGCGGCCTGCGACGAATGAACCGGAATCGGACGGTAGTAGTCATTGACTTTGGGCGAGTCATACTGTCGAGCCATCACTATTCCATCAATGTTCTGCAACCAGACACAACGACACGTATGCCCTCGACAATCATCTCTTTTTTTTTGTGTTTTTTTTTTTTTTTTTTTTTGTGTTTTTTTTTTTACTCTCACACTCTTTCTGTTCACTTTTTTTTCGAATTATACAGTAATAGGACATAGATGTAGTTATAATAGTTATGGTAGTAGTATTCAGAGATAGGCGTTTTACTTTACTGATCGTTTGATTATTGTTATTTTTTTTTTCGGGAACTCTTAGTCAAAGAGTGAATAAAAAAAAGAAGTAAAATTGAGACACTGATGGTGCAGTTGGAGGTAGCTGTAAATGCGAAGCAAGCTCGTAGGTATCTCACATTCACGTGATTCACAAAGATCGACCAAAAGTGACCTAATCTTACTAGAGGGTGTACGAATCGACTTTGAATTCAAAGTTTTATGTGAAAACACAATGAGTTTCATCTTGTCGCAAACATTTTTTTGTTACTCAATCATCGAAATTTTCAATTTTTGCTTTAGTTGCATGTACAGCAGTTGTACATATTCGCGGACACTCAGGAGTTACTAAATTTATGATAAAATACCGTTAAGTATCGAAGCATAAATGGACAGATGAAAGTCACTCTGATCTTGATTTGAATCAAACATTAAATTACGCATATTTTTGAGAGAAACTGTCATACCGCATCGGAAAACGTCAAAGTACGCAGATCACACAAAAATCATGCTTTCGGTTATACGCATACCCATACAGGCGCTTAGTTTCGCACCAAGTTCCGGCACACTCATTAAAATAATTAGATTTCTTATTCAATTTTTTTTTTTTTTTTTTTTTACTTTTACTTTTGCAGGCTAGGCTTTTTTTAAAATTATTTTCAACTTCAGAGCGTTATGTTTTGACACTGCTTCTTTGTTCTTGTACGTACGTAAAGCCATTCTATTTCTGATTAAATTCAATCAGCTCATGAAAAAAATGTGCTCTTGAAAAGTACTTCTATTCATGAGAGAAAAAAAAAAAAAAAAAAAAAAAAAAAAAAAAAAAACTCGCGGTAAAACATACACGTTCTGTGGTGATTGTTACTCTATCACTCAATTAACACTCACTTTCAAGTCAAACGCTGTTTCAACTCTACTAACCAAAGCAAATCGCGGTTTGTATTTCGCCCGATATTGGTTCATCCGACATACAGCCCGCGTTTTTTTTTTTTAAATTAATAATCATACTGCGCTGGAGATATCAGTAAAAAAAAGTTTTTTGCTTATTTGAATACACCAAAAAGTAGATAAAAGTTATATCAAGGAACATTTTAAAACGCTCATACAATACACTTCACAAAGAAAACTTTTAATCACATTAATAGTTTAATTTGATCAAACTTCACTATAATCAAAACTTTCTATGCTCAGTAGTAAAAAATTAAAGCTCATGAATTCGCTATCAAATTGACACATTTTAAAAATGAACATCAGTATCGGGTCGCAAAATTTCATGAAAAATAGGTATTAATATCGAAACGAACTACATAAACTATTTTTCACACCAAATTTTTATGTTTAACATAACCCATCCATATCACGCGAATTTTTCTTCTTTTCATATAAAAAGAGGCACTCATTATTCGCTTTTTCAAATCTACTTTAATATTTACGAACAGTGTGGGATTCAGGAATTTAGATGTTGTCATTGAAATCCAAGCGCCACACTCACACTAGTTCTTTCAGCTCTTTCTCTTCACAATACTTTCATACTCCCTCTGATTATAGTCTCTTAAACATTCATCTACATATACCACACTTATGTGCTCGATTCACGTATCATTGCTTGTTGGTATCATTTTCACAAACCCTCATATCTTTCCAAGGTGCAAATTATTATATACATATAAGTAGCGATTTTAAAAGATTATTTATTAAAAATGAATATAATTGCATTAAAATTAAGGTACATACACCTTGGATAGCCTTTAATGAAAATCAAAAAAATTCTAGATTATGCATGTTTAATATATATCACATCATGAAAGTGTGTGCTACTGCAGCTATAATTATTTTAATAGAAATTTTTGTTTAATATTGATACATCTTTGTTATGCATAAGTATAAAATTTTTTTTAATCACTCAATACCACGTATCTATTGTTTAATAAGGTCTAGTTCTCACGTAATATTTAAAGGTTACCTTGCTGTTTGGTACTTTGACATCACACCATCTGCCATCAATCATATGACGCTGAGCAAGGCATCTCAACTGAGATTCATAGCTTCCAAATCTGATGAATCCAAATCCTTTGCTCTGCCCAGATTTTGCATCTTTTTTTACCTGAACATACAAAATTAAAAATCAATAATCATACGAAACCGAAGTACCGTAATTGTATCAACAATAGCATCAACTTACCTGGGCCATCAGAACTTCACCAAACGTCTCAAAGTATTCTCTAAGATTCTGTTCGGATGTTTTCCATGGTAAGCCAAGTACAATCAAATCAGTACAACGAAGCTTAGTCTCCATACGTTTGGTCTTAGCAGTGGAATTTTCCAAGTTATCATCAGATTTGCGCTTGTTCTCTAAAACAAATTAATAAAAAATTTTCTAGTTACAACCCTTAACTTTGACCGTTAAAAGTTTTGCGACAAATGAAAAATTAAAAAATTCCCTTTTATTAATCGTATACTTATGTCATCTAATATAAATATGTTATCTAGACAGTAATCGAACGCACCGTATCGTTTGGCTCATTCGTTTTATTATTGTTCCATTCGAAATATAAGTACATGATATCTCGCAAGGAAGAAAATAAAATGAATTTGGTATGTCTTCAAACGAGTCGAATGAAATATAATTAAGTTTTTTGGCAAAGCTGGGCAAGTTAAGCGAGTAGACGACGTTGCTTTTCCAACAGGGACCTCCACGCATACACAAATACTCCGAGCGCTTGAAATGTCTACCCCATAATCATTGAGGTATACTGACCTCAAGGGGGTGTGTACAGTAGACGGCCAGATATTCCCGACCCCCTCCGACTAGTCATATACAGAAGTACATGATTTCAGTGTCACTCAACCCGCGGAGACGGTCGGGAATATATGGCCGTCTAGTGTAGACAGCTGTCTTGATAGTCTTGGCCATCAATACAAATGTACACCCCAATGACTTCTGGTCCGCTCAAAGCGCTTGAAGCAATTTAATCTAGGGAGGGTATGTTTAATATCTAATAATGAGTCTAATGTTTACATCCATGCAGCGAGCTCTGCTGCCTAAATTCACACGGGGGAAATTTCTCGTCTTTCGCTCTCTTGCTTGGATCGTACGTCGCCTAACGCTTGCGATTATACCAACGAACAAGACGAGTGGAGAGTAGAAGAGGTCGAGTAGGAGAAGGCTTACAACATAGTTATACACGTGTTAGTAATGTAGAAAATGGAGTACTGTTGCTGCAAAGTAACGTCGGCGCCATGGAAGCTTACCCAAGTATATACAAGAGTATGTATCAGATGTACCTATGAGTTCGAATGGAAGGAGCTTTTCAAAATGATGCACAGATATCGCGGGTGCATTTGACAAACTCACCTTTGGGGAAGACGCAAAAATAGACGGACTTGCCCCAACCATTGTCTGGCGGGTGGAGCTTGCCATCGGTAATGCGAATGCCGCGCATCGCCCGGGACTCGGGGTTGCGGTACTTGAGGCCGCAGGTGCCGGGGAATTGAGCGGAGAGCGTCGTCAGGAGCAGCGTGCTGTCGTCCTCGGTCGGCAGCTCGATCGGCTCCTCGCCCTCGTCCTCCGCGACTTGTATGTACGTCATCTTCTCCTGGTGCACGGGCGACGTTTCCTCCTCGTGATCCAACTTGGCGGCTTATAGATACACGCCTCGAATAAAACTTCTTCTTTCTCACTTACGCACACACGGAAGGTGTGGGTAAGCAGTACTTCTTGGGGTACTGGGTGGGTGGTGCTGGTTTCGCTTCCTTTGCTCGCTCTCTTTCGCTTTTACGAACGCAAGCGCATTAACAGCAGCAGCGGCGTAGGTTAGTGTATAATGGTATTGATTATACAACGGGCTCCGAAAATGTCGGAAAGAAAAGGGGGGAGGGTCGAGACAGAGTTAAAGCTATGGCGTCAATTGCAACTCTTCAAATTTCTCCACTGTATCAGCATCTATAGAGACAGTACTTGTCTTCCTTTCTTCTCTTTCTCCCAGACAGGCGTCAAACACACAAGCAGCAAAATACACACAGCTATTTGAGAGAGGAAGATTCGCGGCTCTGATGGATAGTGCCTCAATTCATTTCTTTAGGTTTATTGCGAAATATTGTCGTTAATGTTCGATGAAATTGAATCGAAATATCTCAAGAGTAGCCTAAAATACTTTTTTTCCCAGGCACAAAACAGACGCACACAGTCGCTCGCAGGCAAGCACAAGCAATCACGCTATCACGCAACGAACGCACTCTCCCTCGCAGCAACACACAGCTCTCGCTCTTTTCAAGTGTCGCGGCTCATACCAGGAACGAAAATGGTGGACGCGAGCTCGAGGAGAACCGACTCAACCGACCCGATTGTCTTACAACCGCACCCCCTCCCTCTGCTTTTTTCTCGATGGAGAAGAATCTAGAATACAGTACGCATGCGCTTTGGGATTCCAAAAGGTCACGTGACTCTCACGATATATATTATATAGTCACTTGAGGGAAAAATAATACATGGGTGCAATTCTATTTTTATTTTTTTTAAACGTTCAACGACTGTAAAACGATAAAAGCCTTGGAATAACATATTTTTGAGGAGATGACAATTATACCTTAACTATTTTTTTCCAACTCAATTAGTCTTTTGCAGCTTAAAACTTTCCTTTGAAAGTGCGAAAACGCACATTTAACCTTTAGCGGAGATCTTTAGCGGTTTTTTTTTTAAGAATTATCTTGCTTGGTACTTTACTAATCCAAATGAAACAAGCAAATTAAAATTTACAATTTTGTTGCTTTTGATATTTGTTACATGTTTTTGTCTACCATTTCTACAAAATCATACTTTCATAACATTTTGAATGTTAATATTGCAAGTATACTTGCAACATGTATATGTTTTGACTTTTTTTTTTTTTTTTTTTTTTAGATTATGAACATGAACAAATTTTTTCAAATTAATCCAAAGAAGTCTTTCTTTTTTTTATTTATTGCAATCACTTCTTTCGTTAAATTTTTTTATCCGATTTTAATGAACTTGAGTTCATGTTAAAATCAGTACAATTTGGATGAATATTTTTTTTTTAATTATACTTTTTGTGACCGTGATTGTACGCTTCGTGACACTCTGAGACGTAATTGATCGTACCTTGTGCGGAAAAGTGACATCATCACAATTAGAGAATTCTACTGCTGAGGCTTTATTTTGGCGTTTACGTAAGTGAGATTATTTTAATACATTTCAAACTTAGATTTCTTATGTTAGCAATGGTGGATTATTACTATTTTTCGTAAATCATTTATATGACATTGTAACCTCATGCCCTCACTGTGTTTGCAAATCAGCTGATCTAAATCAATTGAGGTTATCTAAAGATGCTTGCCAAAAGTATGTTAAATATAAAAAATATGATACATAATTTATTTTTTATTGTAGGAAGAAACTAGAGCAAAATGTCACTCGCTAGTACGTTGTACGGAGTACTTTTCAAACGTTCTTCAACGATGGCACTCACAATTATTGGTGGTGCCTTCATATTTGAAAGGACTTTTGATTTGGCAACTGACAAAATATTCCGTGCCTACAACAAAGGAGTAAGTAAATAAATTCTAAATCAAATGCATGTGCTTGTTTGTTATGAATTTGATTCATTTACTTGAATTTTTTTTCAGAAATTGTGGGATGACATCAAGCACAACTACGAACAGTAAATTATTGAATATTAGTTCAAATGGATAAACTATACATGTTTATGTATTTAATAAAAATCATGTTATTTCTTTTGTAAAAAAGTTCATTATAGCTTATTTATGAATCAAGAAGTCAACGTTGTTTACGGTTAACTCAGGACTTTATTTATCAAATAAATGTTTATTTGACGGTCAGGTAATGCCTATTATTTTTCTAATTTCTTCTTACAATTCTTATTTTCCTGTTCCATTTGAAAAACCTAGTAAAGGACAACAATAACTAATTTCCGCACTTCCTAAACATTCTTCACCTGAATATAAAACGGAGTACTGAAACATTGAAAAGTCCATCACACCTTTGTAAAAAAACTGGATTTCAAAAACTTTTATTATTTTACCTGGCCAGGTGTAACAGCTCTCTGTGGTTGACGTGCTCGAACGAGTAACTCATCATTGGCAGTCTTGAAAATTGAACAAGGTACCAGTGGCTGGCTCCGTTCGAATTTGAATTCACAATCAAAAACCCCTTGGCTATTTTTTAGTGAATTGGGTTCTTTGCATAACCAATGCACCTTAGATGTCATAAAAAATTCACAAAGTAGTGCCGGATGTTCTGTTCCAGCAGCCTTAAACATTTATTATCATATTTAAGTGAAAAATCTCTTTTTTATCTCATCAATTGTATCACTTACTACATAAATGTTGTTATTGTCTCGGTCCTTACGACAAACAAAGTAAGATGTAGAACCTCTTTGAATTTTACATCTTTGTCCTATGGTCCATAAGTGAATTCCATTATGCTCACCAACGCAACGCCCATTATCCACATCTATGAAATGTCCTGGTTTGTCTTCTATGTACTGTAAAAATGGTAGATCTCATTGCCAATATATGCTACTTTATATATTTTTATTTACTAAAAATATTTACCTCAACAATGAAATTCTGAAAATTCTTTTTACCTATAAAACAAATACCCATACTTTCTTTTTTATTCACAATTCTATTCAAACCATTTCTTCTAGCAATTTCAAATACATCTTTCTTTAAATGTTCTCCTAATGGAAACATAGTTCTACTTAACGATTTTTGCGATATCTGTGATAAGAAAAAAGTTTGATCTTTATGAATATCTTTGGCTTTCAATAGAGAAGCATCTGAATAATAATAAAAAAATGTACTTATAGTTCAATTCCAATAAGTAAGAATTAAATAAATGAATAAACTGTTTGTTCTCACTTTCATTCGACAAATAATCTTCCAGGTACGAATTAAAACTATTCCTGGCATAGTGCCCCGTTGCTATGCAGTCAGCTTTAAGCTCTTTAATGGCATAATTAAAAAACCTATCGAATTTAATTTTTTTATTGCAGTTAATATCTGGATTAGGATTTATTCCCGTTTCATAACAGTGCAACATATCGCTAAAAAAAAAGCACATTTTTTTAAGATAAATTTCATTCGAAGTATAATAAAGGAAGAACTATTAAGTACCTGAAAACTTCATTCCAATATTCTTTGACGAAATTTACTTCGATCAAAGGTATTTTTAATTTATCACATATCCACTTTGCGTCTTCATAATCTTTATCCACTTGGCAAACGCCAAGCTCATCAGGCAAGTCCCAGTTTTTCATGAATACTCCAGTGACGTTAAAACCTAAATTAAAAGTGTGCATTGCATGTACACTTAACTTTTAGTTCATAAATTAAATGTAATAACTGTCAATTTACCTTTTGATTTAAGAAGAATTGCAGTCACAGCACTGTCAACTCCACCAGAAACACCCAGAGCAACTTTTTTGAACATTTTTTGAATTTTTTACACGTTTAACGTTTTTATTAATTTTACAACGAAGATAGCACATTTCACACACACCTAGGCTTACTTGAAATGATTGAAATTCATAAAAATTATTTCATTATTGTTTCTGAAAAATAAACATATTACTATGTCACACATTTATTAAAATGATTGATCGATCTTGCATCAACTACTGTATTATTAGACGAAAAATCAAAAGCGGCGCGCATGACTATTAATTATTTGCTGGTTTACAAAAGAAAAACATACATATATTCATTGACGAAAACACGCTGATAACTTTGAAGTTAAAACTTTTTTTATAATAAAATTAGGTTTGCCAGGTAGAGAAATTTATTATAAATAATTGAAATTAAATCCAACGATTATTTTTGAAAGAGTTCATTCAACACATCTTTTTCGGTAATCATTAAATCGATTTTGGTACATCGTTTGATTGCCCTGTAACCGGCGCGATTTCGGAGTCGACAAGTACAACATACATACCTATAGGTATAGTTATACACCTACACACACACCATAAAACAACGCAATAGTTAGATAGTTACGTCGGCCGAAAAAAAACATACAAATAAAAGTAAAGTAAGTACTTGTAGGCATAAAATCAAAAACTCAAAGTGATGCAAAGTGAAATGCAGGTGAATGAACCCGATCGGAAAAAGATTCCGTACGCCGGAAGGTAGTATACGGGCCGTTTATGTTTACCGGAAAGAATCTTCACGGGCCGTATGGGTCGTGTTACCACGTTACCATCAGGTACCTTTCCGGTCAGGTTTGTCTGCGTCGCGTCGTGCGTAAGAAGTGTGTACTGCTGCCAGTGCACAGTGCAGTAGGTCTACCGACCTATAAGTACAATAAGGTGAAAATATAAGTACAGCTCGCGAACACGATTTACGCGACAACGACGTGGCAACGGAGTCAACCCCGAGACTTGTGCCGTGTCTTATACCTAACACTTGAAGTTTAGTTGAATCGAAATTAATTGCTCAAGTGCAAAATTAAATATAGCACCAAAGTTCCGAACGACCAGACTTACATATTTTCTTATGCGTACGGTGGGCTGTGTCTTCCGCGATTATTTGTCGCAACTTCGTGCTTGGCACTTATTGACGTGCCTCTTTTTTGATGGTCCGCTTTATTGACCACGTATATGTGATGTAAAAGGAGCTGCTGACTGTTCTTATTATTTTGGATCTAGACAGGTAGATGTCTAAAATAACAATGTTTTGTTAAACAAACTTCGTAGCTGTTGATTCTTGGTTCTGGTAGTTTTGAGTGTCTTTATTGAAAGAGGCTATAAGTAAAGTGTTTGGTTGTTCGATGCTTACAGATACTTTTTTTTACAATAAGAAGCCATGGGTTCCTCTCCAAGCAGACTTGAGGATTTATCAAAAAATACACATTTGGAGATGTTCTGCAGTAAGGATTCGATACCCCTGGATGATCCATTCTGGGGTAGATTCCTCTCTTACAACATGAGACCACCTCTGACTAGAAACGATCAAATCGAGCTGGACTCGCGTTTAGATTTGTGCTGTCAAAAGTTGTTAGTTAATAATCAATATTCAGGAAATATTGGATCGTTGATTCAGATCTCTTTACTCCGGGTTCATGATCTTCTCACAATGTCTGACTCTGAAAAGTAAGTAGACATTGTTTCCAATAATCAATTGATCTTTTGTAATGTTTTAAAATGTACTTTTCAGTATAATGCCTGCTTGGCAAACGTACAATGCACTGTTTGCTGTGAGGTGTATTTTGAAGTATTTGATCGAGACTGTGGGAGAGGAAGAAATGGTTAAGCACGTAGAAGTACAGCTAACTGGTGAAAACATCAACAGTCTACTACCTGTTCGCTTGCAATCTTTTTTTGGAGCTCTAGTAAAAGTAATCGTAGATGTGCCACTTTGGTAAGACAAATTATATCTACAACAAATTCAAAAATCAATGAAAAGATTTTAAATTCTTTAATTTTTTTTAGCGAGTTCACTTATCTCGTTCATCTTGAAGCTATTAATTGCCTACTAGTGCTGCTATCGGTACAACTTTTTTCGCAAACTGCAGCAGAATACAGTACAGTTTATCGAATCGTCATGGACGAAGAATTAAGTGGGCATGCTCCGGTAATGGTTTGTACATTGTTGAATAATTTTGCTGAACAAGCCCATGCTCCACCAGGCCTTTTAACTCCTCAGCCAGGCTCCAGTATTGTTCTTAGTATTGCAGGTATGCGAAAAAAATTCTTTACTTTTTAATTGTCTCGCAAGTTTATTTTGATGTAACACACGTTGAAACAGCGGGACTGTGGAATGTCATTACTATGGGTATGGGGAATAGTTCAAAAAATGTTCAAGTTGCGCACGGTGGAATTGTGGAAGATGTAGAAAAAAAAAGAGATACAGAAACACCATTAGCTAGTCAATCATTATTACTTTTGTTAGTTCTCACAAATCATTGGACAGCATCGTCAAATCCTTATAGGGATGCACTTTTTGAATTTTCAAACGTTAAAGGTTCGTATTTTTTTCTTATTTGCAATCATCAATCATACTTTGAATGTGTTGTGAAATCTTGAAAAAAAAAATTTACAGATGACTGTGAGACGTTCTGTAAAGCACAATGCTCATTTAAATTTAACGTCGATAAATTGTACAATACGATTTGTAAAGTACCAAACTCTGATGAGGTAACTCTTTTATTATACATGTTACTTCACAGAAATCCTAACGTAAAGCAACACATAATGCAAAGGCCTGATGTACAACTATTAGTAAGTGCTTAAAGTGGTCAAAATATTGGATAAATATTACAAGTTACAAGCTTAAAATTAATTACAGGTGATTCCTATTTTGAGAATACTCTATCATGCTCCAGAAAACACTTCGCATCATATTTACATGTCTTTGATTATTCTTTTGATTTTGAGCGAAGATGAGACGTTCAATAAAATGGTTCATGATGCGGTAAGATTGGATTTTTACTATCAGTCCTAAAATTTAATTGAATTGATTTGTTAGCCCCATTTTTGTTCTCATTTAGATGTTGAAAGGAATCACGTGGTACACTGAAAGATCTATAAGCGAAATTTCCTTGGGTGGTTTGTTGATTCTTGTTGTGATCAGAACTATACAATATAATATGTTGAAAATGAGGGTAATTGATTCAAAAACATACAACGTTTAAATAAAAACTGTAGGGAATATTCTAGTTTTTTTTTTTAAACTCATCAGGACCGATATCTGCATACGAATTGCTTGGCTGCTTTGGCAAACATGTCGAGCCAGTTTAGGGCATTGCATCCTTACGTTAGCCAACGTTTGATAAGCTTGTTTGAGACGTTAGCAAAAAAACACGCTAAACTTGAAGCTACGATCAGAACCCAGTCTTCCACGTCAACATCCACTACAGTAAATGTTGCTGTTAATGGTAGTGTGGCAAACAGCGATCTGGTGAGAATTTTTTTTTCTCACAACAATTGATTCACGTTTATATTTTACACAAATTTTTCTCACTTACCTTTGTCAAGATTCAGGATTTGACAGTATTGGAGGAAGTTTTACGGATGGTTTTAGAAATCATAAACAGTACTTTAACACATCAGTTGGCTTACAATCCTAATTTAATTTATACTCTACTCTACAAGAAAGACATATTCCAACAGTTTAGGACGCATACAGCGTTTCAAGATATAGTACAAAACATCGATTTGGTAAGATTCAGGTTGACAAATAAATATTTTCGATAAAAAAAAGCGTTTTTACAAATTTTTGTAATTTTTTTAGGTGATTACTTTTTTCTCGGAAATGCTTGAGCAGAAAGAACATTCTCAACTTGGTGTTAGTCAAGTACTAGCAACAATACAGCAAGGCACAAGTCAGTGGCAGAAAGATCGTTTGAGGGTGAGTATGAAAATTAAATAAAGTATCTAGCAACGATACATTTTTGTTTATTTTGGATTTGATAAATTTTAGATATTCCCAGAGCTCAAATTCAAGTACGTTGAGGAAGAACAGCCCGAGGAATTCTTTATTCCATACGTCTGGAGCATTGTATGTCAGAGTGCATTGCTTCACTGGAATGCAGAAAATATAAAGCTATTCCTACCGAGTCAAAGCGAGCAAACGACAATTGTAGTTTGCTGATACGAAAATTAATTACAGATCGTTAAATTTGTTAAACGCTAAAACGTTTGCGGTATTCACTTAATCACGACTGAAGTTTATTATTTAATTAAATTGTACATTTTTTTATCTAATCAAACGAATATATTACATATAAAATTGAAAAGCATGAACAAATTTCATACTTAAAAAACCAACATGCAAACTGATAAAATTCTATAAACTCAAGTGAAAGAAAGACTTTATTATTAACTCCTATTTATCAGAAGCTTATGATAACTTATTACTTAGGTTTGGCTGACAAAGTAAAAATACTTACCTTTTGTAAGCGCAAAATTTTATCAAACGCGAGTATTTACCGTGAAATCATAAATAACGTAAATTGGTGAATGATTATTAGCTTATTTATTTTTATCAGTAGAAAAATTGTAAATAATTTTCTAACTATAAGCTGTGCTAAAACATACCATGTTACAGACTTTATGTTATTTAATGTAAGAGTAATTCACGATTACACTTCGTCTGTACATAATTACAGCTGTTTTGAGAATAAGTATTATATAATAAATTTACTATAACAAGATTTGTATACAAAAGAAAATGTTTCATTTACTCACCCAGCTATGGAATGAATTCCTAAGATGTAATTTTATTATCATCAGATCAACAAAACATACTCTACTTCACTGACCAAAATGAAATTCTCTACTAGCTATTGCATTAATCAATTTAAAAAAAAAAAAAAAAAACATACGAAAAATTACGTTATTAAAAAAATAAGGTCCATCTCTTTCAGCTACATGAAACTTTGGAATTTGGTAGGAATGAACAATGAGGAGAAAGATGACGTATGAAAATAAAGTACAAACAGTGGTTTTTGGAAATTTTTTTTTTCGAATGTACACCTTTATTAAACAAATACACTTGACGTCTTAGTATTATTTATAATATATATATTTATATGTATCATTAAGGTAGTAATTTATATTCCTAGCACGTGCAGCGTGTGTATGCGCATGTGTGAATTGTTTTTCTTTTTCATTCTGCTCTATTGCTAATATTGGTTTTTTTTTGTCTCCTTTTTTTTAGCTGAACAATCTCAGTTTGCGAATTCAACGAGATCTATTATCGTAATATTTGGACATTTGTGTGCGCCACGAAAAAAGAAAAACAAACGCTTCGAGTTGCTCAGTTAATTACAATTATCCAGGGTTTTACAGTTCGAACGGAAAACGCAACAGAGAATAAGTACATGGTCTCAGCGAGAAAAAACGCCCTTCTTTCTTTTTCTTCATCAACGTTTGCATATGTATACATTATATCTATATTTTCGTTAAAGTTAATTTGTTCGGATGTGGATTTTAAAACATACAAGTATACGTAAGCATAATATGCAGTGGTA
This sequence comes from Copidosoma floridanum, assembly GCF_036245765.1. NCBI lineage: Eukaryota > Metazoa > Arthropoda > Insecta > Hymenoptera > Encyrtidae > Copidosoma > Copidosoma floridanum. The sequence goes on along the minus strand of NW_028321907.1, from coordinate 2,553,998 downwards.
CCTCGTTTGTTCTCTATCATTACATATCAATGATAATGTTTTGCCCTTAACTTTAAATATTAGCTTTACGATTAGTTAACACACAATTTTTACTTCGGTACTGGTAGGGAGCTTTTTTTTTTTTTTTTTAAATTTATCATTTTTGTTTTAAAGTCGTGATACATACGTATAAACTTTATTATTTAATTTGATGCATATATATATGCGTGACGTGGTGCTCGTACATAGGATTCTTGTTTCAAAGCCAAAAGCTGCAGAGATGCACGATTTCACTCTCTCGTCTTTCCTCGTAACTTTTTCCCGTTCGTTTTCCCATCTGTAGGGTTTGTCATTTGTGTGCGTCGTCTAGTGCAACGATGGAAAAGAAAAAATTAATTAACAAAACGCTCGACGTCGGACGGGTCAAAGCAAAAACCGCGCGTCAGAAAAATGCAATAAGTATCTCCCTCTAGAAGCATCACGTAAACGCGCGCTTGTTACACGTAATACAGAGAAAAAAAATGGATTTCCCGACGTCGTCATCTTTATTTTTTTTCTTTTTTTTCCCTCGTTGGATATACAACGGCGCATCTCTCTCTCGTTCGTACATGTATACGCATCTCGCCAATTTAAGTTTTTACAAGGCCTGACCTCCGCTTCGTCGCGTTTCATTATCATACACACACTCTCGAGTGTCGCTCGCGATGCGCGCATTTTATACATATACTTTGATGCAACTACAACGGGGACAAGGAGCGTGATGGCGTTTTTTTTTTTTTTTTTTCATTATTCTTGCAGCTGAACAAGATGTTGTTGCTCCCGGTGCCTCGAACAGCCCACCTGTACACGTATACTTTTACAGCTTGATTTTTTTTTGTGATTATTCCCTGCGCTCAATTTATGTTTTCAATGTGCACGTGTAAGTATAAGTGCAAGTGGATTTTTAACATTTGTTGTTTCAAATAACTCGTGCTTGCGGCGCTTTTACACGGGAAAAAAAAAAAAAAAATACGCGAACCTTTTTGCATCCATTCTCGCTTTGAGATTCATGTTTCCGATGGAGCATTGGTATAACATCGGATGGTTTTTGCGTCTTCATTATTTTGTTGTTCTTTCGTTCATCCTCAAATTTTCGGGTGCATTACAATAATCATTAGCTGCCTGCACGAAAAACAATACAAAGTGCGCATTTATAGGTAAGTATACAAATCAATCGTCGCAAATAATATTTTTTTATTTTTTATTTTTCGTTTTTTTTTGTTTTTCACATTTTGTTCGAATACTCGGAGAAGTATGTACATGTCACGCAAAAGCCTCGAGAGGGAGAGAGAGAAGAAGAGCAAGATGCGAAACTAGGATAAGCCCCCGCGCGCGAGTTCCGAGTTCAAAAATGCATTCCAGTCGCTGCTTTCGTCCCTCGTAGTCTATATGCATAAGCTGCAAAGCTCTAGGCCCGTTGTCGCGTGCACGTGGGGTATATAATAATGGCCGAGCCCTAATTTCGACTCTCCTCGAGTGACTCCTCGTGTACAGTACATTATATATACCTCTCGGTTGCACGTGAATGTTGTACACGTTTCTTTCTTTTGCTCATTTTTTTGTTGTTGTTCATTGTTACGTTTATTCATAAATATATTTGCTTTGTTCTTACTTGCAAGGTCGCATTCATTTGTTGATTAGTTAATTAGTGTTTTTTTTTTTTTTTTTTTTTTTTTTTTTTTTTTTACTTTTTTGTTTAAGTACAATATGTAAAATTCTTCTCGAAGGGTAAAAACAACGTGAAAAGTAGCTATTAAATGGTCTAAGAAGCTGCCTTGTTAAGAATTATAAAAATTAATGATAACGTGAAAAAAAAAAGGTCCGACGGTACGAATTTTCGGGAATTGATTTAAAAAATGCGTTCGTTAAACGGGGAAAAAAATGCACGTCCAAATGCATTAAGAAAAAAATTAAATTAAACTTAAAAAAGAAAACTACGTACAGTCGATTTTAATTGCTACGTGTACATGAAATAAAATAAAAGAACGCCAGCAGTGCTGATGCTGGGATTCGCTACGTAGTGGCAAGTGTATGTATATATTACAAACATATAAGCTCATCGACGAAAAAAATCGATTTCCCAATGGAGCAATAAATTAAAAATTAAATCAAAAATATATCTCCAGTACGCAGTGTTGAAATACTGCTCTTGACTCGCAATAATGAAAAAAAGAGATACTTGAAAAGAAGCTACACTCGCAGGTAAAATAGGATATATAATTGCAAGTCGAGCGGAAACCGTAACTGCAGAGGAAGGACATCTGGTTAAAATGCCCGGCTCCGTTAGTCGACCGAAGAAAAGACGGGAACAGAGAGATAAATGTATAGGCACGGGACAATGGCGAATTTCATTATAAGCGAGATAAAACGAGTGCCCGTAATGTGTTGGATAGGATCGGCAGAAATCGATGAATATAATATATACTTGGAGCAGGAGATAGACGACAAAACCATTTGCTCAAGATATGAGGATAAGGATTAAGTATACGACGAGAAAAATCTCTCGATGGTTCGTTTATGATTATGGTTAGTATTATTTTTTATGGCATGAGTTCTCTCTCTTTTTTTTTTTTTTTTTTTTTGTCAAGCACGGCAACTCCATTTCTTTCAAATCGATCTTTGTTTTACGAGTTGGGTATACTTTTATGCACAAAGTGTCAAAAAGCTTCCTCTCTCGTGTATTTATTTTCTGTTCTCTCGTCTCTTTCAGTGTTTTTTTTTTTTTTTTTTTTTTGTTTCTTCGTCACGTCAATCATCCACTTAACTCTTACCAATTCTTCTTTTTATAAAAATGATATGATATGCATTTTGGAAAAATAAATTGTCATATAGTACGTATGCGAAATACACATTTCGTTCGCTATACCCAAATACTACAAGTTCTAGGTACATACCTGATCGATATTACATAGATTTCCTAAAAATACATACATACACACGTGAATTAGGACTCGGCAGTATTTGTATTCATTATTAATCATTACACATGTATGTTTTTTTCTTTTTTTTTTTTTTCGTTATTATTTTTGATAAATTACAAACTTTTTTTTTTTTCCTTCCACATTGTTATGAAAGTTCATGATCCCGAGAATAATACACGATTTGCTTCACGTCTCACGGAAGTCTCGTGAGATTATTTTTGCCTCGACATCATCGTTATCATCATTTTTTGCTCTTGTGCGTCAAATATATGTATACACGTACCGAATGGGGTGCCAAGATGCGCGAGGGGTGAGTAATATGTATATATATATATAGCAATAATGACAATAATGCGTGTATGTATATCAAATACTGCCTGACGTTACACAAATTTATATATATATATATATATATATATATATATTTTATTTTATTTTATTTTATTTTATGTCCATACTTTGCTTTTACATAATTTCTTGTCATTTACTTAAGTTCATTTATATCCCACGCCTCATAGACGCGAGAACGATGTAGTAATAACACAATACTACGTACATCTCTGAGTTAAGCCGCCAGACGCTCTCATCGCGTAACACGAGAAGGATGAGCCTTCGGATAACTCCTACACACAACAATTATCAAAAAAATTCAACAACCAAATGATTAAATACAGTGGTATGCATATACGTGTGGGTGTGTGTGTATGTGTGACAGTGTATAGCAACGTACAAAAAAAACGAACTGCGATACATATTTATATTTCTATAGTGTTCCAGGCCTTTAGATTAAAAATGATAAGATGATAAATATATATATATATAGATTGCACTACAAGTTTTCCACAATGAAACACGGAAGCAGCAAAGGTACATCTTCCTGCCGAGTTTTCCAAGGGTTTTTTTTTTTTTTTTTTACTCTTCCACGCCCTCTCTTTTGTTTACTGTTACTATTATTACTTTTTTTTTTTTTTTTTTTTTTTTTCATTTCATTTAATTTGGATAACCGTGCACGTATACATATCGCATGCAAAGTATGTAATTGACACACGCACCTGCTCACTTGCCATAGATATACAAACATGCACAATCACTTTTCGCTCTGTGTACATTGTATATATATATAACGATATGATAAAACGTTTATCTTCACCTCTCTTGCTCTCGCGATTCTCAATCTCACGCCGTAAACACACACCGTTATACTATACTACGCGTATTAAATATGTGTTACGTGCATATACACACATGTATGTATTTATACTCTTGTATAATGTGGGTGGCAGATTCCGATCAACAAAATAGCACATTATTGAGATTCGCTCCTCTGACCGAGTTCTAAAGAAAACTGGAAGAAGAAGTCAGGAAGAGGCAGGATCAATGTTATTGAATGCGGGTGGCTGTTGAAGATACCAACCCCTTGCTTCATTTTTTTTTTTTTTTTTTTTTTTCCCCCCGACACTGTACGCGGAAGCTAAAAGCACTTTCTCGAACGTGCAGCTCTTTTTTTTTCTTCTTGTCTTTTCACTCTGTATCTCCCAGTACCCTTTCCTTATGGCAAATCAATATTCAACACCAGTGATCCATTAAATGTTTCTTTTTACTTTGAAGGAAAAAAAAAAAAAAAAAAAAAAAAGAGTTCACAAGAGTGCCAATGGGTGTACTTATATATTTCGAGTCTCTTTGAGACTTTAGAAAGGCAGAACGTAAAAGCATGAGTTTTCTTTTTTTTCTTGTTATTAATATACATATATGTATGTATGAGCTATTGAGAGTGTATTTTTGTTCATTACCATTGCGCGAAATCTATGATGAATAGCGATGATTAATGTACTCAGATACCATTAGTACCAGTAGCGATATTTATTATTTTTTTGTTCTCTTACTTTGCTCGGAGATTATAATATATATATATATATTTTATGGGTGAGCATTTTGAAAGAAGTCGATATTATAATAGAAGCGTTGAATGAATATCTCTTTATCTGTTATCTACTATAAAATTTGCATCAGTTAAGCGTTTAACACAAGGCAGACTGTAGTGAAACTAGCGTTATACTTTTTTTCCTTTTTTTTTTTCTCTTTATGTTCCATTTGTAAAAGTCGATTTGTGCATTTAAAAGTCTTTGATACGTTACACCAACAATTACTCGAAATCCCTATACAAACGTGTAATGAATGCAATGTCCGATATAGTATCTTGATTTTTTTTCATTTAAATATATCTCGTTCAATATCTATAGTCTCAACCTACTCGACTGCAGTCCATTTTTTTTTTTTTTTTTTTTTTTTTTTTCATGCAAGCTTTGCAAGCGTATTCCAACATTTGAAAAATTTTGTTCTCGTCTGCGGGGATTTACCCGAGAAACCAGGTCACATCCCCGACAACGTTTAAATATGTTTTAGTTGTGTTCTTTTGTTGAACAAATGTGTGTGTGGGTGTGCTGGGTTATTTTATTTCATTTTAATACTTGCAGTGTGAGAAAATAGTAGTTTTAAAGAACAATAATAATAATAATAGTAGTAATAGTAATAATACATTCACATACCATGACAATCGCCGATTTTAACAATTTTTTTTTTCTTTTACCGTTCGGGTAGAAAGAGATTTTTTTTTTGTCAACTGTTCAGCAAAGCGTCCCGCACTCTTAAAGATTAAAAATCGTTCTTCTCTTTTTTTCATTATCTTTTTCTCTGCCTATACTCTCTCTTGCTTTCATTTAATTTTCCTTTATTTTAATCTCTCAAGCAGCACACCGTTGATTCGCCGATGCCTGGTGCTATAGAAACTCAATCTAAGGGGACGGATATAATGTGACACTTCCACCTACCTGCAAGAACACACAGTTTACGCCTCTACAGACTACCTAGCAATTTTTCCTTCTCTCTCTCTCTCTCTCTTTCTTTTCGTTTCAAACTTGTTGTCCTTTGCAGGGAGGATGTGAAGTCACTCGAGCCGAATTTGAGAAAATTTTGACGATTTTCTTTTCTTTCTTTTTCTCTTTATACGCAAACTTTTCTTTACTTGATGTGAAGGTTTATTTTTCGAGCCCTTTGAAAAGTGTTATTTGTTTTTTGTTTTTTTTTGTTTTTTTGTTTTTTTTTTTTTGTTTGTTTTCGTTTTCGAGACAAAAGACTGTGTCGCTCTGCCATTGCTGCCTCACCCCCAGCAACGCCCTTTTTCTTGATCTTAAAGTAGATGAATTTGCATTGCGAAGCTCCGTGATGCCTGGATTTAGATTTAAAGCAGATTATGTAAGGGGGAAAAAATCTTAATGCACCGAGAGTAAAAATTCAAAAGATTTAACGTGAAAAATGTCATTTCAAGCTTATTGTTAAATCATCTACTTTGATGAATTTCAGTACGGGAGAAATGTCGGGCAGAATAACAATTATACGAGTCGTGACTCCGTGCCAAGGGAAGCGAGTTAAAACCGATTAGCAAAGTAAACTCGATGAATTTTTTACGGTAGAAAGCGCTTCTTCAAAGTCAATGTTTACCCATAAATCTTTAATCTTTCAATATACCCGAGGCTATAAGCGAATACGCGCCTCGGGCGTTTTACTTCACATTTCATTTTTTTTAAGCGTGTATCATTACTGACTTTATAATTATTCCGCGTTCAGTTGACGAAAAGCTAAACAAATTGTACCTCCAATAAGAATATCAACGATGGATTGTTCGCGTGTTGAAAAAAAGCTCACCTTAATCGGTAAAACGTGAATAGCGTGGCTCTCGGCATTGTCGTGGTTCTTAAACGTTGGGATGGTCCCACTCGTAGTCGGGACTGGAGCCTCGCACGTGACGCCGCCTGTGCCCGAGATCACAGTCGTTCTCGCAGTCGGACGTGTCGAGGTCGTCGTCCCTGTACGAGCCATCCTCGGAATCCGAGCTCGCCGAGTCATCGAGGTCCTCCTCCCGGCGGCTCTGGGCAGCCTCCTGCTCGGCTAGCCTGTCCATGGGGTTGACCGTGATCGCGAGGGCCGAATCGTCCCAGGCCATTTCCGTCTCGGCCGCCAGCTCCTCACCCGCGGCTCGTCGTCGCTTGTTGGCTCCTGCAACGAAAGCACCCACAGGTTTTTCAACTCGATCTCTCTCTCTATCGACGCAGTAGATTCGAAGAGGAAGAAGAAAAACAACCAACCTCGCACACGCATGGCTCCAATGACGACCATGAGGAGGAGGAAGCCGATACAGCTGAGGGCGACGATGGTGACGGCGTGGCTGCCGTTTGCGTCGTGCAGCTGCGTCGTCGCGTACTTGTCGTTCAGCTCGGCGTGATGGGGCGAGAGCAGAGCGTGGCCAGGTTGCGGCTCGACGATCCTCGCCATCGGGATGTCGTTGACGGTGTGGGTCGAGTGGGGCACCGGCGACGTGCTCTTCTCCTTAGGGTGGATCACCGCCAGCGTCTGGATGTACTCGTTGCTGGCGAATCGGCCGCTGAAACGAACATTTTTTTTTTTTTTTTTTTCGTTTCACCATTGGACATGGAAAAACTTATTGCCTTTTTTTTTTTTTTTTTTTTGACAAAATAAAGTTTCGTCCCAAAGTTTGTTTTCGCGTGGAGTTACTGACGATCCGGCCGCTTTGGAAAAAAAAAAAAAAAAAAATTTTTCTTTCATTTGCGAGTAAACGGTTTCTCCCTGTACGGGAAAAAATTAGTAGAGCTTTACGTATCTATGGCTCGGTGGAAAAAAAACGTTTTCGAAGCAAAAGTCGGCCGCTCTCGTAGATAAAAAGATGTATATTTTTTTTTTTACCTCCCTACCTTGAAGATATACACGAACGAGGGCGCACGCGGAGTTATCGGGCAAAAATGTTCATACCAGAGGCGCCATGCTTTCCAGGGAAATCGGAATAAGTGCCTCACCGCTCGGTCGCGTATATATTTTCGAGTTCGTGCTTCGTGGGCTCTATGCATATATACAGAAAACGAAACGTTACACAGCAAGTAGAGCCCTTGCAAGGGCACTTGCGAACAAACTTTGGTGGAAAAATCTCGAGGAAAATGGAAACGTTTCGCTCGCTCATAGGCGGGCGCAACAACCGGTATACTCTCGAGTTTCCATTTGGAATACAAATTGAGATTTTAAAATTCGAAGCGTCGGGCTCATCGATACAAGCGCCCAATTATAATCAATCGAACGACGAGAGATAAAAAGACGGGATGAATGATTCATCGGAGGCACCCTGCAATGAGAGATCGGCAACGAATCGTGACACATGAACATCGGCATTGTAATGTTAATAAAAGTACTTATAGCTCTGTAATAAAATATATAAGAAAAAAAAAAAACCAGATATCTTACCTCAGCTCCGAGCAGGTGAGCTTAAAGACACGGTCGAGGTAGTAGGCGGGCTTGTGGTTCGTGTAGGTGATGAACCTGATGACCTGTTGGTAGTTGTGGGGCGTATCGGCCCCCGAGAGTACGACCCCGTCCCGGTCGACCCTGGCGCTTATCGAGTGGAAGCGCCTGAGGGTGTCGCCGGGGAGGCTCAGGCTCTCGTGGTCGGGGTTCAGGCTCGGGTAGACGCTGACGGCGCAGGCGTCGAGACGCGCCGCCGTGCCTGCTGTGACCCGCGCGTCCGGGAACACTCGCACACCCAGCCGGAAGTCGGCGTACTCGCGCGCCACGTACCCGGTACCTATGAATTTATGCATTATATTTTCGCTTGTGTCCTGCACGCACGCACCATATAGTTCTCCTCTTGCTTTTGTGGCTCTGATGGTATATAAGCATGGGCCATTCGCGGAAACAGTGCCCGAGCACCGGAGAATGAGAAAAGTTTTTACAAGCTTTTTCGAGAGAAAAAACGCATCGGGGAGGCTTTTACCGTAGCTGCCGGGATACATTGAATACGCGTCCCCCACATTTGCTCGTCTCCTCCGTACGGTTACTTTGGAGCTTTCCGGCGAGTTTATATATACATACGAGGAGTAAAGTATACATGATGTATGCTGGGTCGCGCGGATTTACGGGGATTTTGCGTGTCTTTCCACGGCGACGGTATATATAAGATCGGAAAATATCGAGGGTCATTATAAGTTTGGCGAACTTTGTGGTATCGGGGATTTCGCCCTAATGGTCCGTGCTTGTACGCGAGTTTGACGTCTCGGGGACTTTTATTTCGCGAACTTTGCTCGCTTCGAAAGGGGGGAGGGGGCAAAACTCGAAAGCTCTTTCGAAGAGTGCGAGAGGAGACTTAATCGGCTGCGCGATCGGGTGGACCGAAGAGATAGACGTAGGTACTCACCGTTAACAGTGATTCCAGGACGCGGGGGTGGAAGTACAAAGACGTAGGATTGTACGGAGGGCACGGTGAGGGGCCTGTCCTCCCTGCCCTCGCAAATGATGGTGGTGTCGAGGCGGAAGTTGCGACGTCCGGGTGTCGGGAAGCGCCTCGAGTTGGTGTAGCCGATGCGTCTGAGCAGAGTCTCGACGTTGGTCCTGTTGTCGCCGTCGATCCTTAGCTCGTTGAGGTCCGAGTTGGTGAGGAGCTGGGTCCCGGGTTGCAGGAGCTCCATCGGTGGCACGTGGATGCCCTCCTGGCAGTGTCTCAGGCAGGAGAGCACGTCGGGCTTCTCGTTGCGGCCGACGAGGACCGAGAGCCCGGCCAGGTAGCCGCGGAAGTGGTGCTTGGTCTTGTTGTCCGAGCCCTGCCAGCACGCGCCCACCACGAGGGTCGTGTTGATGCCCTTGGCCGGGTGGAGGGGCCAGTCGTCGATGATCTCGGGATTCATCTTGTCCGCGTGCCACTCCTCGCCGTCGACGAAGAGACTCACCCGGGGGAAGTTCACCTGGACGGCGTAGTGGTGCCATCTGTCGTCGCACACCTGGGCCAGCTTCCAGCGCCACTCGGCCGGGCGGAACATGTCCGGGTCGCCCTCGGTGAAGTCACGGCGCAGCAGCAAGATCAGCCGGCAGTTGCGGATGAACAGGGCGTAGTGGTGTCGGTTCATCTCTGCGACAACACAAGGAAATAGATGTAACGAATCTTTTTTGAAGCTGGTATACATTTTGTAAAGCGTTGGTAACTCTCGGTGTATAGGGTGTACAGGAAAAGGGAAAAGAAACAAAAAATACGAGAGAGGTAACCCGAGCGTCCTTTTGCGTACAGATTGAGTTCCCGTTGACCGCAAAAAACTTTGAGCGCAGAGTCACTCGAAACGCGCGCTGCTCTAATTTATACATATATGTATTGTCGGTCTACCGCATCGGCTGTGGAATACAGTAATACAGGTATTTAGACATTATTGTCTTTTTCCTTCCTCGCGATATGGGCACTACCTTAAATATAATTATGTATAATATACCTAAACTGAAACACTTTCCACGTTGTAAATAGATTTTTATAATTGGATATGAAATTACGTTTTCCGTATTAGGTATACTTGAGGCATGCCTTGTATTACGTATTACAAGTATGACTAAAGCCATATTTGAAAGCTTCGCGAAATCTATACTATGTCGAGTCCATCGGGAATGGAGCGGCCCAATCATTCCATTGTTTGATCCTAATGAACAAATGGCTTATACGGATTTCGAAACTAACCAGGCGTCCACCACCACCACCGACGCCGTCGTATAATGGAATTTCTAATAGCTAGATTTTCTTCAATAATAATTTCAACCCATTCATAATACACGTGCATACGTGTACGTGTGTTGCACTGTGTCCTCACTACTACATACAACTTTGGAATTTAAGTGCATGCATATGTATGCAATAACATTTCATCGGAAATTTCCCTCCCAAAGTGCAAAAGTATTTCTTCATACGCGGTTATTCCTGATCTATATATACGTATATCCTCGTCCCTCACCCCTACACGACTGAACTCCACTATCCCTAAGTATAAGGGGTAATTCATGGAAATTTTATTCTTATCTATTCCCGGCCCCATTTGCATTTTCGTCCATGTATAATACATTGTAATATATTTATATCATTAATTAAAATGTTCTAGAATAGATGGAATTTTCGTTTTATGGATAGGTAAGTGTATTTTTCAGCGCATACTTATCAAAGTTAAATAACGAGCGGTACACGCCGTCAGAGAGAGAGAGATATTGACTCTGAAGACGGGAATTGTGAAAATTGCTTTGTGTCACCAGGGTAAAAGAGCGTGGGATTATTATGTGTTATCTACCCTTTTGATGCGGACGCCGGTAGGAAACAATTTTCCGAGCTCAAAGTGATATATATTAGAATAAATTGGAAAATTGGGCTCTACGCGTGCGGGTTGCAGACTAACTTTGCGTCGAGTATAATATATTGTACAATTTTTTTTTTTTTTTTTTTTTTTTCCGTTGCGACTTTGGGCAGTGTAATTAAATTGTATACTTCATCAAACGCACGTATTGTTTACAACTCGCTATCGGTTTTATTTACATTCCACGCTCGCGCGTCGCGACGGTACCAGCAATTTTAAGTGTTACGCTTTGTTACTTCGTCTACGTATATACGTATAGGTAAGGTATAGTTCCGTGTGCACAAAACATACAAGGGATGAAAAAAAAGGGGGTGATTTTTAATTGACGGTGTCTGGGAGATTTTTTTTTTTTTCTTTTTCTCTTTAATTAAAAAGAACTTTCAACCTACGAGCCCAAGCGTAGGGGGGCATATGCGAACAAGTTATACGCGGTGCACCGTCAAGGGGATATAAAGTTCACGAAAACACGCGGAGAGCGCACCGTACTCGACAACCCTCCCAGACAAACGCACACTCGTACGGATATGCGTTTGCCAACGTAAGACCTTCCTTAACATCCATTACGTCTCGCGCTATTACCCTAATCGAGCAATTTACGAGTACGTGTCTTGTATGTATACCCGCGCGAGTGTGTGCGAGCGACGGAGAAGGTGCACCGAGGAGGTAAAATGTTCCAACGTGAAACATCGACGCGACTGGCTTATTTCCGCAGGGCTCGGGAGAGCGTGAAACGTAGTTTTCTTCTTCCACGCTAATCACTATGTACATCATCTATACGTGACGGAAGAAAGGAAGGGAAAAAACGACTCATTGACAGCAAAGACCATCGACGGGATACATTTAACGTCAATATAGTTTTTCGCGAATAGGAAAAGAGATACATTTTATTTCGCTCCGCGGCTACTGCGACATGTATATAATATATACCATTATTGCCGAGGGAATTTTTCCCAATCGCCTTTGAGGAATAAAATTAGAACACAACGACAAAACCGATCGCGCGTATCGAAATTTCACACCACCCGACTCCGCCTCGTCTTCTTCGCTCGATTTGCAGTTTTGCGTTGGCGTACATCAGGATAAAAGGGATGTGAGAGAGAGAAATAAAAGATAAAAGAAATGTGAACAAACTGTGGTCATCGGCGGCGCATAGTATGTGCTCCTTGACGTGGGGGTCCTGCCTCGGCCTGGGCCTGTGCTTCACCCACACGCCGATGCTAAACTTCTGGGCGAGGGCGTGATCGAGCACGTCCTCGGGCACGATGGCCGCGGAGCTCGCCCCGTCGAACTCAAACATCTCGTCGGCCTCGCGGCCCTCGTCCCGCGACAGCGACACCGTCCATGCCCCGCCGTCCGGCCCCGGGCTCGGCAGCAGGTCGACGCTGTCCCGCGACGCCCCGCACAGCTTCCTCTGGCTCCGCACGCTGTACGTGTCGCGGTCGCAGCCCTTGCCGATGTGGTCCGTCGCCAGGCTGAGGGTCGTACGGAAGTTGCGCAGGTTGCACGGGGCGTCGCACAGCTCCAGTCGGGCGGACGGCAGCAGCGGCTGAGCCTCGACCCCCGCGGCGTAGTCCACGCGCTCCGGCACCCCGCGCCACCCCAACGAGCACACCCTGTTGACCTAAAAAAAACAAAACAAAAAGAAGAAGAAGAAGAAACGCTTGATTAGTACATGTATATATACGTGTACGATGGCGATGCCGTGTCGGGTCGAGTTTGCAGGTGCCATCACTTGTTTCGCGAGGTGGCCAACGAGCGACTCGGGGATTAGAGCGCTTTTTTTCATCAGCTTTGCCTCTCGTTTTTCCTTTTCTCCTTCCCAAGGAGACGAGCCCAACATCGATTGTACGCTCGGGGCTTTTAAATGGCTTATCCGATGGCCAATCTAGCACTACCGGTAGGGTGGGGGAATCTATTTTTGCGCTCCTGGCCCCTTGGAGAGGAACGGATTGAAAAGCAATGCAGGGATGAGATTCCAAATCGCGCCTTTATTTCCTCTTTTTCTCGCCAAGTATCATTTGATTGCAGCACCTGATCGAATCTCGGATTTTTCGATTGATCGAGTCGCGCGCGACGGGATTTGCCTTTGAGCTGCCCCAAATTGTAATGGCACGTGTATGAGGTATAAGTACCAACGGGATCGATTTTTCCCGCACGAGCGAGTTAATTTTAAATTCAAAGAAGAATCGGAGCACCTATACGGAGGAGCTGCTTCTTCGACTCGATCGGGACCATTTGGTTAATCACCAGGGTGTACATAATAGTCTCATCGATTTTCGCGAATCCAACGTCGATCGAGCAAGAGTCGGTTTAATGAGGGGGAGGCTGAAGTACCTGTATGGACAATTCAAGTATACTATTGTCATTTCGGTCCATTAATTTTCAAAGACTTTTCAAGATCTCATCCCTCCCGGTAATATGAAGGCCGAGCCGGCTGATATACGTATACGTGGTCCAACATCGTCCATTGGCTTCATTTCAATAAGATTTATGCCACTGGCTTATCTCCGTGCCAAAGAGAAAACTAACGCGTATAGGGAAAAAGTAAAAATTGATGTTCGCTTCCCCCTTTGTTTCTCTCGTACTTCAATTTCAATGGGAAAAACAACGCGCTCCCCCGTTATATGTACACTCGTTGTTGTTGAAATCCGTAATGTATATACATATACCCATGCATCATCAGCAGTCTGCAGCTGAATGAAAAAAAAAAAAGACAAATAAAAAATAATAATAAAGAGAACGTCCGTCTCGTTTTTTGGCATATATATATATATTTTTTTTTTCGACGATGACGCAGCACAATAATATGCCCCCCCCCCCCTTATGCTCGTTATTTAAAAACGTTCAATGCGCGAGTACAGGTACGCGAAACTGCTGCCCAAACCCACCGACGTGTGCCGAAAAGTTTAATTAAAAAAGATCCTTCACGTATACGAGTGGCTGGCGCATATCTACCACCCCGAAAAAAAAAAATAATAATAATAATAATAAAATACTGTACGTGTCCGTGTGTGACGCGTGAAAAAGGAATAAATATGAATAAAGCTTTCGAGCGAGTTTTTGCGTGTAGATGATACCCTGCAAAACATGTTTAAAAGTTTCATCCAGCACCCCTGCAGCCTTGGCTGTGCCCCGAGGCTCAACTTTTACCGGGGAAAGAAGAAGAAAAAGAAAAGAGTGCGCGTCTGAGTCACACCCAATGATAAATCGCTACACGCTGCGCTAGGGGCGCTCGGAGAACGTAGAAGAGGTTTAGGATTTAGGAATGGGGTGCAAGTTATATATACACCATACGTGTGCGTGTCACTTCCGCGCTGTTACTCCGTATTACTGTATACGACCCCTACGGCACTTTGAGAACTCGATACTCCCTCCCCCTGACGTGTCTCTCTCTCTCTCTTCCGTGACTCACTTGTATATAAACACACGACCGGGAGTTTGAAAAATTTTCGGTGATCAATACTTTTTACCTCGACCACGTGTGCTCGTGCGTGTACACATAGTATAGATTAAATGAGCTATAGCACGTTTTTTCGCTTCTCTGGTTTCGTAGGTGCACGTCAATTTGCGATGAGGCAATTTTTAAAAACAAAAAAACAACAACAACAAAGCGTAATTTATTGCTATGCGATAATACATTACAACAGTTAAAAGGAGGAGTGTAAGGCCAAAACTGTACGTATACACAAAGCGACGGGGATTTTTCAATCCAACGTGCATCGTTAGAGTTAACCCGGTTAACCCCACCCCCCTCTCCCGGCTGCACCGTCTCCTCGTTATAATTATTTAGTCGAGCGCGCAAAATGTTTAAATGCCGCCCGTCACGCTCGCTTGTACGCTCGCTACGGAGCTACAATTTCTTTGAAAATTTATTATAACAGTTTTATGATAATTTTATTACTGCCCCTGCTGCGGGTGTGTGTCTTTTGTGTGCCTCGTGTTTTTTTTTTTTTTTTTTATTGAGCGCGTCTATGTTTAAAATGTACTCTTTTTAATTTTCGATGAAACGAACACAGCTATACGACTGTATTTATTTTGGTTAAACTCGAGAATCAATATTTGTTGTGGTGATTAAATTAGCGTATATATGTATATGCACACGTTCTATCCACATTTAGTTATTAACCGCGTTTGTTTGGTCGACGTGACAACAATTAATAATCCATTGTGCAAACAACCTCTCGGTGTGTATATACGTGTGTATGCAAAATATATGTGCATAATATTATTCGAGTCTTTATTATAATTGATGAAAACGCGAAGAAAAAATACGCTCGGTCTGGTGTGGGGAATAAAAGGGGCGAGTGGGCGATAATACCATTCGGCCGATAAGTCACGGAACACGCCCTCCCTGGCAAACTCTCCGAAAACTGATTCACCACGTGAAGTGGATGATGACGCGGATTCATTGGTTTTATATGCTCACGATTTCTATATACAATTATGATACTCGCACCAGATATGATGTAATTCCAGATGATCGATAAGCCCTTATACGTGTTTTTCTTTTCTCATATACGTACTCAATGGGAATGATGACTTCGAATACGGCTAATCTATTGTATATACATATACGACAATCACTTTTATACGAGATAATGATGCGACGATTGGCTTCAGGTGTTACCGTGTGACGAGATTCTTTTGTCGTAGGTTATATAGTCGAGACGATGTTTACCATTGTAAATTAAATAGCTAATTGTCGGATTGGATTGTATTTTTAATAATAAACTTGAGTCACGGAAGAAAGTAAGGCAAGGGAAGAAAGTTACAATTAGCGAAGTTGTAACGAAAAACCAGATCTATTTTTTCAGAACTCGGTAGTAAAATAACTTGGAAACTATTTTTCTTTGACGAGAGCGTTCCGATTGCAGGGCACAATTATATTTTTTTGCGAGTGCAAAAAAAAAAAAAAAAAAAAAACGAGAGGTGATGATCAACCGAACTTCGAGCCGTGCAACAAAATGCAAATTACTTGAAAAACTCAATTTCTCCCGTTGAGTAAGCACGGAGTTTATAAAAAAGAAATAATAAAAATACTCGCGCCCAACTCACTTTTGTGAGGTTGAAAATGTGTCCTCATTTCATATAAATTCCCGTGTAATTGTTTCACCATTTGCTCTAATAAAAGTAGGTATAGCAAACCAGTTCCACGTGTCTGTCATGACTGTGAATAACAAAGAAAAAAAAAAAAGGGATCAGCGTAAGTCTTATCATCGAAAGCAAAGTTATAATGCGACGCAGCGACTGATAAGCGCGTATTGTATACCAACATAATAAGCCTTTCGACGAAAATCCGATCCTGTTTCCCTCCGATCGGTATTGTGCACACGTAGATGTGTGGATGCTCGCGCAACATTTGATGCGCGCCCTATTTCGAGACCTCCGGATGATATACGTATTATATGGGTGTACGATCTAGAATGCGAGAATGAAAGCCTATTCACCGTTGGATGTATTATACGCCGTAAATATTAAACCTCTGGTTTATCATGCAGCTTATAGCGTATATCGGAATAAATACTGGATGGAAATTTTAATTTTATAAAAAAAAAAGCACCCTCTTTCCCACTTTGAAAGGAAAAAAAAAAAAATATATATACACCATCAAAGCCATCGTCAGCTTTTATCAGAAGCTATGTATATGCAGACGTTATCATTTATTCTCGTATAGCCAGTGACAAAGCAAGTTACCCAGGAAATTCCACTTAAACTCGAATACCGCCTTCGTTAAAAAATTCCAATAAACAGCTCGGAGGGGAGGAGAAAAAAAAAAGACCCACCCTCCGAATGATCGCGCCTCGGGAATGGGTGTATAGACTTATAATCATAAAAAGCGCAGGAGTGGGTCAGCAGGGGAGGGAGTCATCTCTTCCTCTGCGCCACTCGCCACGTGTATACAACTGTATATACTTGTACATTTCAATGTATAACCGTCCCCCATTGAACTTCCAGACGCGCTGCTTCTGACATCCCTACAAACCGATTCGTTTATACCTATAGAGAAAGAGAGGAGAAAGCGATACAGGGATCGAAGCCCATTGTCGAAGACCGAGTGTTCCCGTTATACAGCAAATTGGTGTAGATAACATTTTTCTTATCCTCGGGCGCCCCTTTGTTGTTGTTGGGCATACATGTATATATAATATATACACTGATCCCCATTCACGGCCCCTGTATGGACTTTTTTTGTTTTTACTATTTAAATCGTCGATTGAAATCTTTCGTGTATACAACCGCGTTGCGCCAAACAACTTACCTTCGGGTAACTCAATGGAGATATTGTTCATCGCGTTTCACGATGTTACGTATAGTCGCGTCACAAATGTAATGTTACATGCTCATTGTGTTTTCAACTTTTCCCAATAAGTTACATTTCCTTGTGAGTATACCTGCGCAGTGAAATATTTAGGTGTCAAGTGACGAACCGAAAACGTGACTGCGGGGCGGGTAAACAATAAGCTTCGTCCTCGACCCTGTACTGCAAACTCACCGATGGCGTGAATAATGTAAGAGGTGATCGAGTGGAGAAAAAAATGAAGAGAACCTCATATAGTAAGTATCAAGTAAACGTGGAAATAAGACTTACTTTGATGGTGACCATGGCCGGGGCGGATTGTTTCATGCCGCAGTCGTAGGCGACGACGCTGAGTATGTAGTTGTGGGAGCGCTCGTAGTCGAGGGGCTCGGTGTTGCGGATGGCGCCTTCGTTGTCGATGACGAAGGGCTGGTCGGCCGTGAGGATCTCATATTTGCATATGTCCCCGTACTTGGGCGTGCAGTCACGGTCCGACGCCTCGACGCGGACTATCTTCTCGTACAGGCGGCCCTCGTCTACGGTGCTCACGTAGGCCGGCTGCAGGAACTGCGGGGCGTACTCGTTCACGTCGACCACCGTTATGTGGACCGTGGCGCTGTGGATCGACACCATCATCATCATCGACTCGGACACTTATTTTTCGGGGGATTTTTTTTTTTGTCAGCTGTCAATGTTTGGGTATGTATGTATACCTTCTAAATGAGCCTGGACGCGTCGTCAAAAAATTCATGTAAAATAAAATGAGAAATGGCCGGCTATTGCGTGTTGTGCGAATTTCAAGTAATTGAACGCAAATGACTGACGTTGGATATTCAATGTTTATTCGTCAAACGACAAAACGGACTTTGAACTATTTGTTGCTCCGACCAACGTGACAGGACACCATCGGTGGCACTACAGTTTTTATGGTGCATTTCTATTGTCGTTTTCACAAAACGGAAAAAGTTTCTATGTATATTATATACGTTTCATTGGCGTCCCACTTTAAGTAAATATTTTTTTTCAAACATCAAAAGAACGGGGTATCACGAAGGCCCCCTTCAAAATACACAACAAGTCAAACTCAATTGATACTTTGGTACTATGACCCGCTTAGTGCAAGTAAAAATTCAACTTAGCGACGAAATAAAAAATAAAAGTAAAATAAAACTTTTACGGTGCACTTCGCGTGTGCCAATATGATAAAAAAATCATCAGAATAGCCTCTCCATATCCGCGTTAACCTGTTGCACGTTGATAAATTTATTCAAGTATACTCAACGATTCGAGTTTAGCATTGAATGAAACAACGAAATGTAAATTTTCGATGATGGGTTCGTCGTATGGATATTCTGTTGGACGAAAATTGTAAAATCCGCGCTCTGTATAATATATACCCACAAATGCAAGGACGTGTAATTATACGAGCGACACGGATGTCTTCAAACACGCGGGTGTAGTCATGTAATATATGTTTGGTATACGCGTGCAAGTGCACTTTCCTCCCTTTTCAACGCAAGGGATTTATATTTGAAAATTTAAAATGAGTCTCGCGACTCTCGCCTGCGCGCGTGTGTATATATATTATATTGTACAAATACACACAGACGTCAAACGCGCGCTAATGTGTTTTTCAGTTTGCTCGCGGTAAATAACGTTTGCGCCTCTGTAACGCAGTTTCAAAGTGGTAATGACTTTGTTTCTTTTTCTTTTTTTCCATAAAAAAAGAAAAAAGTGGATCTGCGCGTCAAAAACCACCAAAACTAATAATGCTCGAATGTAAAGCATTTGAATAAACAATGCGCGTAATGCGTTTGTGAAAAAAGAATTAATGTGCTTTTCACAACTGCCATTACCGTACTAATGTCGATGAATTACTTAAAACAAAACAAAAATACAAGCGATTTTTTTTTAACATCCAAACGATGTGGATTCACTTAACAAAATAGTAATCGACTCATTTTATTTGATCTGCCTTGCATTAAACTAATTTGTACGAAAAAAAATTCGACCGCGACGACGAGGGGCTCCGTATAAATATTTGCACGAGAGAAAGCATACGCGTGTCTATAATTTCATTTGGCAGGAAAAGCTCATTACTCAGAGTGCGGTGTGTCTCTCGTATATTATGCCGCAGCGCCTGGACCCACTCTGGTGGAAAACCATCTGGTTTCTGTATCATATATACACATATTACGCGATCACATTCGCGTGAAAAATATCAACGCGAGTATACCTGTGTTACACGCGTCTCGACCTCGGTCTCGACCTACGCGAAAAAAAAAAAAAAAAAAAGAAACTTTATATTCATACAGTTGCGTAAGTACAGGTACACGCGATACCAAGCATGTAATATATAATAAACTTTTTTAATATCGGCGTTTCGTCGCACCGAGACAGAAAAGGCTTCCCTGTTTTTTTGCACAAGCCGCAAACAAAGCACCCGAGAGTAGTCCCGATTCATCAACAAGAACGGCTCTCTTTTGAAATTGAAAAGAAAAGAAAAGAAAAGAAAAGAAAAAAATGGCCCAAGTTTGCATCATCGACAACGAGACAATAAGGGCCAAGGAAAGAAAAAAAGCAACTCACTTGTCGGACTGTGCGCCGTTGCAGGCGACAGCGGCTATGTCGAACTTGTAGTTGCGCCGCTTCTCGCAGTTGAGGACGCGCAGGGCCCTGAGCTTCGCCACGCCGTTGTCCTTGAGTACTATCTCGAAGGGCGCGTCCCCGTGGTGCTTGTTGGCTATGCGGAACGAGCAGATCTTCGCCCCGAGGGCCCGGATCTGGGGCGTCACCTCGACGAGGGTCTCGTTCTCCTTAACCAGGCCATGGTAACCGCTCTCGAGGCTCTCGAGGTCCAGTCTCGGCACTGTTGGACATAACACACATACACGTGACGTTATATATTATCATCTCGATATCGATATGTTAAATGCATAGGTCGCTCTTGCGTGTACGTGTGCTCCTCTCTCGTTTCGAGGTCGGACGGGGGAGGGGGGGGGGATTTTAAAAAACCAGCACGCTCTCGTCGGGGGGGGGGGCCGCGCTTCACTTTCGGGAGAAAAACGTGCGCCGCATCAGTGTTGCAAAACATGTACTATATTTACTCGAGTACAGAGTGCAAGCCACGGTTGGTGGGTGCTTTCGCGGTAAATTGGAGCTTAATATGCTGGTCGTCGAGTGGCGTCATCGCCGGAGCGACAAAGATCTTTGGGTGCTGGGTCAAGACGCCCTCACGAAACTTTGTACTTTCGCATGTACATGTACAATAGCTACTTGGCTTTGTACATTTATATGTATGTGTACAGGTACGTTCTTCGGGAAGATAACGCGATTCCCCCCTACCCTCGTTGAAAGGGGTTAAAACAAAAATAATCTACTTCAAACTTTGTAGTTTTTCATTTTATTCAATTAAACGACTTTCTTATCGCTGCAGCGTCGGCTACTTTTTTTTTTCTTTTTTTTTGAGAAAAAGATAGAAAGAAACACTCGTGTCCTCGATGCAGCAAAAGTTTCCAAGAGGCAACGTAAGTATTATACATCTCCGACTTTCTCTCGAGCGCTCGCCGCAGCGGGAAAACGCTTGTCTCTCTTTCTTTTTTTTTTCTCTCTCTCTCTCTCGTTGAAAAAAAAAAAAAAAAAAAAAAATCAGAGAAAATCGTTGGAAGGAGATGGAGTTTTTTTTTTTTTGCTCCACGGCTATTTCAAGTTTGAGCCCTATCGCTGGCGCTGCAGCTGATTCGACCGAATTGAGTTGCCTGCAGTTGGGCGAAGAAGGGGCTCCTCTTGGCAGTGACGTAGCCCGAGAGGTTTTTGGGATATACACATAATATGGACACGAAATAGTTGCCAGAGTCGAAAACGAAAAATTACGCGAGGCGGGAGTAATGGAAATCGATGCTCGTCCCGAGTGTTTTTGGAGGATCCGGGGGGGGGGGTAATGATGACGAGAGGGCGCTTTAATGCGCTTCGCGTTAATGGGTAACATGAACAGCGTGTCGGATGCACGTGGATGATTCCTTGAAAAAGGTGCAAGTGTCGGGGAAGTCCTTGGACATATGGAAATTGGTTTTTCACCCTCAAGCATAAGGGATAATAATATACAAAAAACGATTGGTTAATATTGAGTTTCCACGTGACCCACCATTGTTCCCTAAAATACTTTGAGCTCGAGTGAGAAATTTACAAAGTTGCAAAGAGTCCCATCTTAGCGGAACTGCGAATACGTTCAACTTGTTTTGGTCGAAGGATTACTCAACAAAGTCTTTCCTTCTTGAAATTCTATACTAAACGTGTGCTACGCCTCGACATATGTATTTTCACCAACTTTCGCGTGTATTTCTGAAGAGACTCGCAGTAAAAGCAAATCAAAAAAATCATTCTCCCAAAGGAACAGCATCACGCAGATATTTTTGTGGGATTGCTCACCATATAGCGGCGGGGCAGCGGGGGGTAAAAATAAATTTCCATCGGGATAATCAACACCGCGCGCATTTGATATTTCCATTAGTGGCGCAACGTCTCTGGTATTCAGTGATTCAACTCTTTTGCCGCACCCGCGCGTCGCATGGATATAGGCAGTAAAAACGAGTTGGAAAAAAAAGATAACAGAGATCTATTGTGTATTTCATGCTACTCGAGAAGACCTACTTTTCTTGGATTTCTAGAGGAAAAGAAAAAGGTGAGTAAACGCTTACTCTCGCAAAACGGGAGAGTCGAGCTCGACAACTGTGCGCAACTGTGTGTCTACCTTCAACGGCACGTATAATGGCCAATTTTTATTTCCAATCGGTTCGATAAACAGCAAATCGATCGCGGGATATCACCTCGCGTTTGTCAAACAACTCAATTTACAACGCGAACGTACAGCTGCGAATGCAATTTAGTTTTGTTTTTGTTTTTTTGTTTGTTTACCAATTTACCTTTGTCTGTCACCCGGTATATTGCTCTTGCCAGCCCCACTCGAGTCTTTATTAAAAATGAAAATTCAAAGTCGCTTCGACGAGTATTTCTTTTAATTCGCAATAAAAAGTCCTCTCTCTCTTTCTGTGGCTCTCCGTATACGCGCAAAGGGAGGCGTAAAATTCGCGGACAAAGGGGAGGCAAAAGAAAATGTCATTTTTCACCCCACCGATTGTAATAACGCGGAAAATCCCTTTTAAATCCAGCTCGCATGATGCATGTATATACGTCGTTGGGGCGGAGCGAGCTTAACGGCGCCTATTTCGGGGCCCGCCGGCCAAACGTATTAAAACCGTGCATCTCTTCAAACCGGCCGGATAACGCGCGTATATGTGTTCTGGTTCAGCGAGTTAACGGCACCGAAATCAAATTATTTTTTTTTCTTTACAACCACCACGTTACAACTTTTATATATCCATTTAACTTCACTACACTATTATTTCGTGGTTACCAATGGCATTTTACACTACAGGAGGGAGTGTCAATCGAAGGCAAAGTGTTATCACTCTCTCGCGCCAGTGTGGCACCTGCACGTACGTATACAATGCATGTACCCGATATTAATCCCCCATTGTGCCGCCCGACATCGCGCACCCCATGTAACACCTCGTGCAGTACAGCTCGTAATCCCACTGGCATAATATATTATAATATCAGGTACAACCTCGCTCTATTCAATCCCTCTATATGTATATTTCAACTGTAAATATACCCGGGCGCGGTATATTTCACGTCGGCCAACATTTTATGCTTATCCCCACCTTTCCCTTTCGTCGTGCGAAAAACGTCTTGGAGTTATGGACGCGGGTGAAATCCTCATTTGAAAGAGCGATTCGCCAAAAAATGTCACATAAAGGGGAAAAACTCGCTCGCCCACCGGTGCTCCCCCTCTGGATTAAGATTCGCACAATAGGCGAGGGCTCTCTCTCTCTCTCTAAATTGGCCTTTCGAAAAATAGACGGCGTCGAGCGAAGTGCACCGGCCGTCGCTTAAATCTCGTTTCCAGCGGAGCTTGGGAAAAACGAGCTAAAACTCGCGCCCTCTTCCCCGTTACAACCCGCGGGGGTGGAGAGAATTTTTTTCGTGTTTCGCCCGCACGCGCAGAGCACATATACATACAGATAGATGTTTTTTTTTTCTCGGGGAGAACGGGAGATTGCAAGAATTCGCTCGAGAACAGCCAATCAAGCGCACTTGGTCACGTGTTTCGCTCTTTAAAATTATTGGACTGAACGAGAAGAAAAAAAAAAGAAACATGGGATGTACATTTATAAACCCATCATTTACCCCGTACGTTTCCAGCTCGACATGACTGGCATACAAAAACACGCAGAGCGCGTGTAGGCGAGTACTATATATTTATTCAACAAAGTGCCAATAAAGCCATTAAATGTTATGGGCAAAGGTGTGTGTGTCGCTCTGTTACAGGCCGCGCGTATACACGTATAAAATGAAATCTAAATTTCACGTCTCTCCTCTGTATATACAGCCTCTATATGTATATGTGCTATTGAAGCAGCAGCTACCATATACGCGCGCGCGAGCTTTCATCGCCGCCGTGTCAAAGCGCAATCTACTTAAGCTCTCTCTCTCTCTCTCTTTGTGTGATATATGTGTGTATATGAGTGTACACGCGTACAACGCCGTATAGAGTGTTTACACGGGGCGTAATCTTCCGCTGCAGGCGCGCCGTCGTCGACTTTTATTCATTATTCCTCCTCCCTCCTCCTCCTCCGTATAGAAAAACGATGGCTGCTGTTGCCGCTTCCCTCGTTGTAATGAAAATCATCGGTAATCGATATTAACCCCAGCCAGGAAGAGTATACGTATGTACTATATCGGAGCGCGATGTGGGCGATGAATCGTCATGGGTGTACCATTATAAAAAATTCAGCGCGTTACCGCGCTCACTCGCTCGCCGTGTCTCTAGAGTAGGTTTGTATACACATACAGCTGCGTGCACCGAACAAACGGGACAACCTGGTGGTCTACGTTAAAGTATGCACGAGGGAGACCTTATTGCGGCGAGTCGTCGCCGCCACCTTTTGCACTTTGCTCCAATTTTCCCGAGACGTGCGCTCCCTGTACGTAGAAAAAAAAAAAAAAAAAAAAAAAAGGATAGTGGCTGCTGGCGAGGACGACCAGGAGCTCCTTTATTATGCATTTCTACACTTTGACCCCCCGCCCCATCTTTTAGGTGGTGGCGTCGAAAAGATGTTGGCTGGTGCCGAGAATAATATCATGGCGAGAGCTTTTAATACCCCACCCACCCACCCGCGATGACCAAATAAAACTTCGGCGGGACGAACTTTGGGATCCGACACCCCTCTCTCGCCCCCATCCACCAGCCGGTCTAGCTTAATTATTCTATGACTAATGGCATTAAGAAGTTGTGTAAGTATATACGTGTGCGCGTATATAATATTTACTATATAGGCGAAGCTTGTTTGTTATGCCCAAAGTTAATTAAAGTTTAAAGGCGAGCACTGCTGTATATATATATATATATGTGTGTGTATGCATATGACCTCCACTGGTATAACGATGAAAATGAAGACCTGTTTTCGTTGTTGTACGGTTTTACATATTTTATACCTTTTTCTTTTTTTCCAATACATCAAACCCATTTTTACGCTCCACAATGGATGTATATACATATATGTATTTTTCTAACGAAACTAATTAATCACAGCCAATCGAGAACAAAAAAGTAAGAGCACCACCGCGATAACATGCATTATGTAATACACAGTCGCGGATTGTTACGTTTGGGGCTGGGTTTTCATTGCCGAGCTCGAATTAAAAGTAAACTTTGATTTATCGAACATTGCCAAACGTAAAAAATCCTGCACACCACCCCCCCCCTCTCCGAGACTTTTGTACTTACGTGCGCGCGTGCCTTTCTTTCTTTCTTTCGACGTACTATCGATCGTTTAACGGCGATAAGTTTGTTTCCAATGGAAAGGGCGCGTTGTGTAAAAAGTTTGTGCAAACAAGCTTATTTTCAATTACACGTGAGTCGACTTGCGCGTCATGTTGTTGTCATGTGTACGTGTTACCGAAACAAAAAAGAGAGAGAATATATTAAAATGTTGGATAAATAATTTAGAGTAAAAGGTTGACGTCGCGTATGTGTGTGTGTTCATATACACTTGACCTCGTTTTTCTAGCTGTTGATTTTTTTATTGCGTGAAAACGTCGAGCAAATGCTGACAGCAACAGCGTCGGAGATTTTTCGTTGTAATTAATTGTCAAGTGTGGTCTCTGCGGATTTTTAACTGTGAAATGGATGAAAAAAAAAAGAAAATGTATAGAAATTGGTTAAAGCGTCGCATCGAGCGAAATCAACTATAGCGAGAGAAAAACATGGCTTATGTGGTTGCACTTGTATATTCATACGACGGTGCAACTTTGATTATATATTTACAATTCAGTAATGTATAAAGAGAAAGTCCGGGAAGGGGGCAGAGCCAGCCAATAATATGCTGCGTGTCCGCCTCTCTTGGATGTTGAACTGTACGGGTTATATATTTATACGTACAATTGCGTATATAAACCGTATCTCCCTTCGAGCTGATTTATTTTATAAAAATACACGCCCTCTAATTGCGAGGCGAGTATAAATTAAAGCCGGTCGCTGTACGCGTTGTATGTTTCGTAAGCTTCGTGGCAATTATTTTTTGTGAGTATACGTATAAATTAGGCGGATGAACGGGGAAACAAAATAAAGGGAAAGGAAAAATACCGATTTCGGCGAAAAATCATGTACTTACGTTTTTGTGATTCGAGTGACTAAACTTTTCGAAAATGTCTTGAAAATTTTATTTCACGGAGCAGTTCAAAAGAAAAAAAAAAAAAACTTCGGTTATGAATTTCTCTAAATCGGAAACAATTTTTTTACCAAGTCACGTCTTGGGGGACAACGATTTTTCTTTTACACGTGCCTTATTTTGGAGGACAAAAGAAAAAGTTTCGGCACGAATGACGCACACCTTCTTGAAAAGCCTTTTCAAGTTTTTCAACGTAGATACTCAAGAAATTATGGATGTTTTCAAATTTTATTTGGTAAATAACTGTGAACTTTACTCAAGTGCTAAGAATTGATATTGCTCAATTAAGCCCCAAAAAGTATCAACCTGCATAATGCTAAAAATAAAAAAATTCTTTGTAATCTTGCTTAAAGTATAGGTAAGCTGGATTTTTTTAAATTAAATAAAAGTGTGCCACACCCTGGTACTTGCGCGTTCACAAGTTTCCCCCTTACACTTGGTAAAATTTAACAAGTGAAAAAAAAAAAAAAAAAAAACGAAACTGGAGTTTTTTCGGGAAACCGCTAATTTATACCAGCCCATCGATATAATCGACCACGCGTCGATATAAAAAAATTACGAGCGAAAATCCAGCGAAATTCGCACCTTTGCTGCTGATGTAAAAAAAAAAAAAAAATTCTCACGGCAGCTGGTTGGCTGCCACTTTTTTTCCAATTTGTCAGAGGCATGCATGCAAGAGAGAAAGTAAAAAAAAAGAGAGCTCTCAAGGTAGAAAAATGCACTGCGCGCCAAACGCGAGAAGAGGGACGGTGTACACACATACACACACACGTATAACCCACGCATCCATTCTCCCCTCGGCTTCTTTCTCTCTCTTCCGACAACATAATATTCGTCCGCAGGAACATGTACATCCCCATATACTTGCCATACGCAGCATATACAACCATAGGGAATGGCGCGAGAGAGAGACGCGAAAAAGGCGTGAGCGGTCAATCATCCGCTACGTCAATTCCATTATAACTGCGAGAGAATCATTGCCACGGCGCTCGTACGATGTATCCGCGTCTACGTGTACACACACGACACTGTGTATCCGCGCGTAATGACGTACATATATATAGCGAGGCAATCTCTCTCGCGCATGCAGCTGCAACTGAGCGAGCTCGGACCAAAAAAAAAAAAGAATAATAATAATAATAAAATCCCGACAACACCGCATGTCGTATGCGTCTGCACGCGTGTGTCGAGAGGCTGCGGTGGATGGGAGGGGGAAAAAAAGGTGGCCGCGAACGCAATAAAAATATATACATATATATATACTCATGTATACGCGCATACGTGGTATATTATATAAAAAGCCGCTCCTCGGCGAGTCGTGTACTACAACTCCACCCGCGAGAGAGCGCGAAACTCATTAGCATTCGCGTTAGACGTAGGTATGTGTATTTGTGTAAATCCACGGGTCGGTCTTGACCTGCGTACTATATGTACCTAGTAGATTAATATTGCTGCATTTGCATCGTGATGTGTATAAGTATGTTCGTTTGTTTGTTTCTTGTGAGAACAGGTGTGCGCAGTTTTCATATACAACTCTTGAGCGCCTTGACTGATACATTATCTTAAAAAAGGGGATGAAAAACATTTTCGTGAACTCGTGATTTAGGTTTATGTATAGTTTATTACATTGTACAAAACCTCAAACATTTTTTACAACAACACCCATATAGTTTATCGTATATTTTGCAACGAATTTATTTATAGGAAATGGCAAAACAAAACTTCTCATAAAACATGCTGTACCAACTGTAAATATTAAAAATACCTCTTTGTGTTATTTTAACGGAGTTGCGCGTAACGAAGATTAACTGAGGGTGATTTTTTCGAGCAACTGAGTACTGAATAAAGCGTTTATTTGCACGGGGATGTTTCGAGTGTACTTAATAATAACCTGATTAACTTGGATATTTGCACAACAACAGTTCTGAGTTCTCTTCTCTCTTTTTTTTTTTTTTTTTTTTTTTGTTTTCTCTATGCAACAAAGTTTTAAAGTAGTCCGACCGTACCGGCTTACCTCGGCTACACTACTTATACTACAACTGTTTTCAATCTTACGCAGCGGAAACTCATCAGAACGACTTTTCCCTCAGGGAATCGTCATACTTGTTAATAATGAAAAATAAAGAACGAAAAACAAAATCTTGTTTACGAAATACTGAAAGTAATGAGCAAGTGTTTTTTTTCATCTTTTTTTTCTATTAAATATACAAGTTGTATAGACAACCGATAAAAATAGACGTAGCGTCTATTTATCGGTCCTTCGCACAATCATTTTTTCTTGAAAAATATATTTTAACGATCAAGTCTTTGCTCTGTTTGTTTGTCATATACTTATACGACAATTCCCCGGAAAAAGAATCATTCTGATGAGAGATTTCACGTCGAAGTAAGCACGTACGTACATATATGCATGTCCTTAAATCTTGTATTACTTGGGTGATTGATTTTAAGTGTATCTTTAACATTTTTTTTTTGTTTTTTTGTTTTTTTAAGATGTTTTAATAATGATTTTTAAAAAAAATCTCAACCTGTTAATTTCGTAACTTTAGATGCATGAATTAAGTATACGCTTGGCTTACTAATTGCATGTACGAATTATTGTTCATCTAACCCCGGACTAGCATTTCCACATCGACTAATACGATTTTACGTTTGAATTCCTTCACATGGTACGACGACCCCGTTAATATCACGGGGGTTGTGTGCTTTCTCCATTTTACTCCGTTAGTCTGTCTGTCGACCAACTGTGTACATTACACCATTTGGATAGCTATCCACCCTTCTGTGCCGCCGTTGCATGACAACTATTGTATTGACCCAACACTGCAGTCACAAACAAGTCGACGTCTATGTCGTGTCTTGGATGACGTATAGGAATAATGTACCCTGGCGATATACCTATTAGGGAAATAAAATATATATACATACATATCCATACACCTACATACAGAGGGAGCTTGTGTGCCCTTATTACGTCACAAGATGGATCGAAGAGAAAACAGTAGGGAGCACCGTCATGCAGCTGCAGTGGGTTCGTGTACGATGTGTTTTTGCAGTTGTTGCGTTTGCGGGCATATATTATTATATATTATGTATATGTACGAGCAGGTATGCGATACGCGCTGCGTGACCTGGAGTGTATGCATATGTATATCCATACATGCCGCAGGTTAACCGCAAAAGGAGAAATGGGGGTGGAGGGTTAGTGGAGGAGGAAGAGGTACTGCGACATACATCAGCATCGATGGTACCGCGATTTTCGCCCTGTACAATAACCTCGTACTTTTTTGTATACACTAAACACAAGCTCTTTAGTGTGACCTCTTGGGGGGGGGGATGCAAAGAAAAATAAACCTGTAAAACCTATACGTTGCTCAAAGAGCTTTTATTTGGTACATGGTAATAGGGCTTCTATATATAATACGTGCTGATGGCACGTTTGTTGGATACTCTGTACACGTTACGTTAGCAAATGTTTTGTGCCAATGGGTAAAGGAAAAAAATCTCTTTGTTATTACCTCTCGGCGGCACAATAAAAACGTAACTGTACGGCAGAAATTGTAGTGATGGACTGGTTCACACAAAAGGGCACGACTTTGATGAACCCTATGGGTGTTTTTTGGCAGTACAACCCAGTTGATGGATCACGAATTCTAAAATTGATGGAGAATTTCGCGTCTTTCGCCTTGCTTTGCTTCGAAGCTCTAATCGGAGCTTTTGGTTACCCCACGCCCCAAAAACAATATTTGGGTAACAAAGAGAGAGAAAACAGTGTAAAACCGTTACATTCACACACAATGTTGTGATTTTTTTCCCAAAATGAAAATAAAAGGTGTGCCCGCGCTTTTCTTACAAATGAAACAAAGCCGGGGGGAAGGGGGGCGGACACGGATGTACATATTCATGTCCGACATGCCTCTCCCTAAAACATTTGTTTCGAAACTTCAGTCCTCCACCTTTGGCGATTCGTGATTCTTCTCAAAAATATTTCTCGACGTACACCGACGAATTATGTATACCGTAGCCATCTGCCGTTCCACATGCCCCGTCATGCCTTTGGCATCCACGTACACACACGTACACGCACAGAAAAATCTCTCTCCGACGTGGGGCACCTGCTGCTGCTTATACACCCACCGATACACAAGAAAGAAAGAGCAGCCCCTTTCTGCGACGACCGGCTTTCTGGTTCCTATTATACACCCTCTATTCTCTCTTTCTTCTCTCCTCTGTATAAACATACACACACACACACACACACACACATATACATTATCGAGCACATAGGTAACACATGACCTTCGTCGTGAAATTCCGAAGCCGCACAAAAGGGCCGGAGGAAGAGGCGAGCATAGCTGCCCCTTTCTCTTTGGCTGCTGGTGCAGTTGGCCCCCGCGTGCACGTGTGTTGTATGGCTTTTGCGGCCCGTACGGGGGTGGGTGCGTATGTGGGTATACGGTAGATCCACTTTGTGCAGGTGAATGGAGAAATTTGTGGAGCCGTTTTTTTCAGGGTGGGAGGGGGGTACCTTCGTTGTCTCAATATACGAAGAAAGAATCAAGGAATAAAGAAATGCGGAACGCAAGAAACGCTCCGCAAGGAGTGAAAGATACGTCGGCCTGCGAGGCGAGAGCGGATGTTTTATAAATCTTTGTGTGTGTGTGTGTCTATAATATATAATAAATAACCTTGTGTAAGTATAAATATATAGGTGGGTTTAAATGAGCGATCGGGGCGATAAACGATATGTATACGTATGTATGGACTCTCGTTTTAATGAGCTGCAGTTCGCGATAGACGACTTCCTTCGATACTCGGGAAGTATCTCTCCTCCTCCTCCTTTATCTCTCTTCCGTAGGTACTTCTTCTTTTTTTTTCCCAGCCTCATTTTTAAAAGTGCAAGAACAGCAGCCCACCCTCCCTCACCTAGACTCACCCACCTAGATAGGTATACGTCCATTGGCCTTGTATATAACGCAGCGCTACAGCATCTTTATCTTTTTTTTTTTTTTTTCATATTTTTTATCACACATACACACACGGGGCTAGAAAAATATGATACGTAAATCACGTGCCATACATGGCCCCGCGCGCCCGAACTCTCTCTCTCTCTTTGCAAGTAAATTCGAGAGCAGTGCAGGTATAGGTACCCTTTTGTAATATTGCCGTTGTTGTTGCACACCCCATAGCCTCCGAATTTACCGACACCCACATATACACAGCCACCGCATGAATATTCCCCCCGCGGGCAACTTATACCGCAACAACGTTCGCGTAAAATTACGTTTTGCGCGTATTACGTGTACATGCACGTAAAGAGCCAATTTTCCAAATTGCAATCTCTCTCTCTCTCGGTGCATATGAACGTGTAAAGACGAGTCTATTCTCCCAATGTATAATATACGTTATATATTGCAGTCACATCAGAAATGCATACACGAAGAGAGAGAGGGACTACGAATTTTAATTAGAAGCAAATTGATATCGAAAGGGAGGGATTGCGAGGCGCGCTTGCACATACCAACATCCCAATCTCTCTCTCTCTCCCAGTGTACGTGTGATGTCGAATCGAGTGAAATTTCTATTACACAGCGCGGTCACCGCAACTCCTGTTATATATATAATACATCCATTGGCAAAATATACGTAGGTAATAATATATACTGTAGATTTGTCGCGTAAGCAAAAATTTCAACTGTGTACAAGCAGTACAGTGCAGCATGTGGGAAAGTAAATGGCAACAGAGATGTATGTAGGGATAACAATAATCGGCAAGTGGGTGTACGATTTCGGTTTCAAAGTTGTTTCTTTTACACAACGTTGGTCGCGTCGCGCCGGGGGCTTGTCCCGTCTATACTGTACACATATACGTGTGCAACTCCCGAGCAATTTGGCACCGCGCGATCGCCGCACAATGGAGCATTGTTGCCGGGGCTGGTATATCGGCAAACACCGATTTTCGAGCTCTGGCCCCCCTCTCTCCCTCGACCCCATCTCTATCTATTTTTTTTTTTTCTTTTGTGAGAAAAAAAAGAGGGGCAGGAAGAAGAAAAACGAGCGGAGCTGCACGAAATCGATCGCGAAAACGTTTTTGGACCCAACACACGACCCACAGTTACGCAGGTGCTGATGCATCTTTCTACAGCACTGTATAGGTATCTATAGCCTATATGTCTTTATATCCAACTGAAAAAACAGAGCCGTAGAGAGTATAGGAGCAGCGGGGGTGCGGCGCTCCACTGTTTGACTTTTTCGAAACTTGGTTTATCGGGGGCAGTATATAGACATAGTACCCAGTCCGCCGCCCTCTCCACTAACTCTCTTTTTCGCTGCTACTTGCAGGATTTTTCCGGTTTATTCTGCACTTTTTTTTCCCTTCCCTTCCCTCCCCCCCTGGAGAGTCAACTTTGCTTTTTTGGCTTTACCGTGCATGTGTTTGGGGTACATAAGGAAGGTGGAGAGAGAATCGATCGAGCGAAATGAGAACGAAATTTCATTCCACGGAGGCCTCTTGCGTGCAGCCGTGCTTGAATCCGGAAAAGATTTGCCCGCGCTAGACTCGCCTAAGCTCACAGGTACAACAACATTATATATTGTAAACAATCGTAGACCGGTAGGAATCGTTGTCAACTGCTTGAAAGAGAAAAAGGTATTTCGTCCCGAGAGTATGCAGTTGACTGTCAAATGTCATCAGTAAAATTATTAGTCTGACAAATTTTACACATATCTATGTCAGCGAGCGGATCCAACGTAAACTTGAAGATAAAACTGGGTGATTAAAATCACAGTAAGTTTATTACGACATTTGTTAATTATGAGTTTTATATATATATATAAATATGTGTGTACAATTACTAATATTAAGTATAACTATTTTCACGGTAGCACAGTGGTAAAGGCTGTAGTTCTTGTAGCTCGGGGGCTTGGTAACGCATGCTCACGAGTTCGAGACTCGGCCTTCTCTCACTTGGCTCGCACCTCTGAGAAACTTATTTCTTAAGTGTATATTACCTATACCAACTGTGGCCAAATGGTTCGGGAGCCATGTAAAATAAGGAGGTCCCCTTTGCTGTGTAAGTGATTGATGTCACAATTAAATCTGAGGCGGTTTTTTACTATGCCAATGACGATAGCATGTAAATGCATAATCTCAAAAAATGGCTGTAAAATATTCTTAAAAAAAGTTTAACTTCTTTATATTTAATTTTAGGTAATTTTAACACGGATGAGCTAAGGTTCAGTTAAATCTTCCACCTCTAGCATCGTTGAATCAACGCAAGCTGCAACAACAGCTAGAGCCGCTACACCCGCTATATAGAGCGAAGGCTTATCAGAGAGGCCGATGACGTGCTCCCTGCCTTAGACACAGGAGATGTGTGTGCTTAAACCGAATCCATCGCGATTATATAGTAACCGTGCGGAAATTTCGCTGCTTGACGGGAGTCAACTATTGGGGGCTTGGCCACCTAGTGAGTAGATCCTGAAGCGCGAGAGATGTGAGTCGTGAGATGTGAGACGCCACATATGTACCCTTTGACAATCGGTTCAAGCTCCGTAGGACGCTATACCTTATGTATCCGTATAGGCACCTTACGAGACAACTTGGAAGACCTGCTGCCGGGGGACCGAGAGAGAGAGGAACAAAAAAAAAAGAGGCGCATCGCAAGGCAAAGGATAAACCGATAAACCTGTGCGCTTCCATGTATATGTATACGAGAGGCCATAAAAGGTCCTCTCTCTCGCTTTTCGCTCCT
Organism: Copidosoma floridanum; assembly: GCF_036245765.1. Taxonomy (NCBI): domain Eukaryota; kingdom Metazoa; phylum Arthropoda; class Insecta; order Hymenoptera; family Encyrtidae; genus Copidosoma; species Copidosoma floridanum. The sequence goes on along the minus strand of NW_028321907.1, from coordinate 2,520,002 downwards.
CATCGCCACACTCTTTCCCCCGTCCCGATCTTCGGGTTTTACGGGTGTATATATAAATATAATGTATATGCCTAACAATGGTGTGTAGGGCATTATTTCAAGCGTTCGAGCCGCTAAAAGCCTCCGTCGTTATACAGTGACTAAGTACTTTCACGGACCATCGATCGTTTGGAAATACACGTATATGTACACAAAGAAACCTCGAACCCCGCCTCTCCTCCACCCACTATGTCGGCTTTACCGGCACCTATATATATACATACATATATATATATATATAATGTACAAGTTATCATCCGACGTATGCATACACAACGTATATCATAATGTATGCGCAAAAGAGTCGTTTTACCCGTATTACATTATACTTGTACCTGGTGCGACAAGCGCGGGGAAAAGAAGAATCGATACCGGCACTTTACCCAGGGGCCAATTAGCACGTTTAGACGCTCTGTCGTACCGAACTGTACACCCATGCGCGTGTGTGTGTATTTGTATTCACGGCTAACCCAAGCCATTGCCGTATAGCCGCGAGAGGTATATATAAGCCGACTCGCGGAGGAGAAGAAGCACGCAGAGAGTCAACCAAATGGAGCCGCGACGATGAGGATGGAGGAAACGACAAAAAAAAAAATCTTTTATAAATAGGCAAGCAGAGAGAGAAAGGGAGCAGCTTTGCCGGGAAGTGGCCGGACGGTGTATATGGTGAGAGAGAGACCTGCTTTCTTGGGCTGCTACGAAGACGTTACATACCCTGGTATACCGTATATATACATGTACGGCTGATGGCGGGGACGAGAACCCAAGTGTATATTAAACACACGTGTCGCGCTTCGATTGCCTTGTACGCGTGAGCTTGCGATGAAATTTAATTCCGAAAGCTCATGTATAGAGCGACGCAACATCATTTTTCGATTCGCTCTCTTCTCCCCCTTTTTAAGGAGGGGGTATCTCGATGTGACTCGAACCATATTCCACCGAGAGACGGAGAAACCTATGACTAATCGACCGCGGAGGGAGGGAACGAAACAGCCTTGGACGGGGGGCGGTCAACCCCTCTCTCTTTCGTACAATATATTTTATTCAAGAAGCGACGGCACACTTCGTGGTTGATGAGGTGATTCGTTTGGGGAGCGATTATTTATCGCGTCAAGAAAAAAAAAAAAAAAAAAAAAAGCTCTCGCGCCTCGGTAGGATGCGCTTGCCGTACAGTTGGCTCGTAACGTGTTTTTTTTTTTTTCTTCTTCATCATTTATACGCACGCGCGTGTGTGTGTATCAAGTACACCTACGTGGGGGAGTTTGATGTAGGTGTCGAATCGAGGTGGAGTGGAGAGAGCGAGAGAAGAAAGACGGAGGTATAAAAGCGGAGTCATCGCGCGTGCTATGCTCGACTTGACTGGCTGCTTTCGCTCCGTAAGTCGTACACCTATACGTGTGTATAGGTATACAATATTAACGCTTTTGGTATCTCTAGCCGAAAAATCGAAGAGGCAGGTATATAGGCAGCAGATACGTAGGTATACCCCGTACAGGTATAACATTGTATGAAAGGGATGGAGGGGGAGGGGTAAAAAATATAAAGAGAATCGTATATATGCCGCAAGCCCACGCACTTTTACCTTACGACACGTACAATGTACACCTATACGGTGTATATTTGTATACGTGAGATGGAGCGTACAACATTATATTTATGTACATATTATACCCGCGAAAACAGGTGAAAAAAGGGGATGCTATTGTACGCTGGGATACAAGAGCCAGGAGCGTGTTCCACCTGTATAAGACCAGCTTTAAAAAAAAAAAAAAAAAAAAAAAAAAACGGGGGCTAAGAGCGGTATCGGTGTGTAACACCACGACAACCACATGTACGTCGTACATCGAAGCCAAATAGAGAGAAGCAGGTAACAGAGGGAGAGAGGCTTCCTACACACACATACACAGTTAAAAGGACGAAAGCTCTTCCTCCTCGCTGGCTACCTTCTCTCTCTTCTGCCGTAGCGGAAAAATCGATCGGCCCAGACGTTAGTTTGTTCGTTCGATCTCTATATACCCAATATAATGCTCGGTCGCGCGATCGGACTCCTTTTTCCTCCTCGACGCTTATACGTATGTAATACCGCCTCTCTCCTCCTCCTCCTCCTCTTCACGTCTTACCACTACACTTTACGAGTCCTCCACGAGACCCATAGGTGTAACGCACAAGAGGTGGAGGTGAAAGAGAAGAGGAAGAAGGAGGAGAACGATCGGGGGGCCTCGAGAGAGAGAGAGAGAGCGTATACACTTATAATATATACATGTGTGTACGAAGACGCAGAGCACACCTGGAGCCAGTTGAACGGCGCATATGTACAATGTAGCTCACCTGCGTGCTCGGGATCCGAGGTCGGGTGTTGGGCCGAAGCCACGGCCGCCAGAAGCAGGAGCAACGGGCCGACCATCAGCCGCGGCGACTTCATGTTTGCTCGCAGCCTGTCACGCGCACACGGAAACACTCCACACTTGCAACACTCGCTGGACCGTTCTCACTCTCTTTATCCTTCGTCACCTTTGTCCCCGTGGTAGACGTCGACGACACTTGTACGCGCGATCTTTTATGTATATATATGTATTTATGTACCACAAACTATCGTTCCAAACAAATGTACATGACCGTGTATTGTGTATCAGAGTGAGAAAGAGCGTCGAGGACGAGGGTCCACCACCTCTAGCGCATTATAAATATGTGTGTATATATATATATATATATATATATATATATATATATATATATATATATATATAATATATACGCTGCACTGCCGTGTCCGCGGGCGGGCTGCTCTCCTCCTCGAGAGACCTCCCCCGCGCTGCTCCGAAATTCGCTACAAACTGCTGAGGCACACGCGCGCGCGCGCACCTTTCTGTTTTGGCTGCTTATTTTATTTTATTTTATTTTATTTTATTTTATTTTGTTTTTTTTTAGCAAAACTGCACACGCACCGACAAACAATAAATCACTTTTACCTAAGGACTTTTTCCCTCTAATTGCTGGTCACACCTTCGATTTACCCGACGGTCCACGGTGATTTACAACTCTTTGACGCGTCAACCATCAGGTACTATAATATAGTATCGCACACCAATGCAACACCACTCACAGCGGAGCCTCATCCATTTTATGTATTATATACACTCTTTTAGTCTGGCTTCGGAAGAGCTGGTACTACTAGTATTTTTTTAATGCATGCAGGGATATGCAGGAGGCAACACCGTTAACGACACTGCCCCTTTGGTTCTCGGTCCTGTTGATGATGATGATGTGTATATAAGGTACGCGCACACCGCGGGTATACCTTTGATACAAGGTAGATCAAGTATAGGGTAAGTAAAGTATATTTACCGCACGGAACCCACGATAGTGGTGGTGTAGTGCCAACCGACCGACTGGCGAGTGTGTATGGCAAGCGCGAGCCGCCGACTCGCGCGCTCTCCTTACCGCTTTTCCTCGTCTCTTTTGCTCTCTCGCGCGCGAGGAGACTCGCTCCCCTCGTCCACGGGTACCCCTATACAGTACGCCTGTCCTTCTCTCGCCTCCAGGTCCAACGTTTACCTACATACATATATATATACAAAGGTTCGCGCGGTTGCAGAGAGAGAGAGCGAGACTCGACTCCAAAAGAGAGACTCCCCCCGCTCTTTGCTCCTGTTGGACGCGCGCACGTTCACCCACACGAACGCGACCTTTATATATACCGATGTATTACCGATCTCTCGGTTCCGTCACAGTGTGGGTGCCACTCCCGCACGGCACGGCCGGCTGCTGCCGTTTTTACACCGACGAGGCAGATAAAGCACCCCTTTTCCACCTTGCGCGTAAGTAAGTAGGTATATATTTATATAATACACGCGCTGCCACCACCTGTGATGCTTTCGATCCTTTCTCCCCGTGTATGTTGTATAGGTACTTAACGATTTTCCACCCACCCCCGAATGAGAAAAGAGCCGAGAACTCGGTCTAGTTGTGCCAAGCTCGCTCAATTATCGAGCGGCTCTCTGTTTCCCCGCTGTGCACGTAAACGATGTCGCATGCCAAGTTACAGGTTGTCCTATTGAAAAAAAAAAATAATAAAAATTTTACAAAGAGTCGTTGGTCGCGCAAACGGTCTTATGTAGGTTGTACAAATGCTTGGTCGTTCTCGCTTTGTGGATGATTTGTCGATGAACTTGAAAAAAAAAAAAAAAAAAAAACATTTATCTTTACACTTCCACCTCTATTTATGCGAATGTGTAACAAATATCTAGCTCGAGTTATACAAGGTACATAACATTTCTATCAATGTATAAAAAGAGATGCACACGCGTATGAAATGCTTTACAGCACCCCCTGCTTACTTCAACCCCTCCCCCACCCAAACCCTGTGTATAGGGGGGATACACACGAGTCGCGGAGGGTAGAAATATAGATGGGTACATGTGATGGTTGTAGTAGCCGCCTTTGCCGAGTCAATATTTGAGCGGAATACCATTGCATGGAGGAGGATTATCGATTGCCCGAGGAGAAGAAGGGGGGAGGAAGTAGAAGAGAAAATGCCTTTGCACGCCATCCGTTAACTCGCAACTCTAAAGTGTACAGGTATATACACAAACTCCGATTTTTGCCGTCTAATATTATACCCTCATTTATATCTCTGGACTAGTGTCGATGTCGTGTTGGGCAACTTCATTCCTCCATACGTGCGTGCGTCGACATTATGTGCCAAAGTTTCTGTTATTGTCTCGCGGGAGGAGGATTCATTTCGTAATAGCCGGTATACACCGGTTTACGGGTGCGCGTAAAAACGCTGACAACCCGAACAATATATACTTACTTTGCACGCCATAAAAATTTTTTGACGGATGTCGTAAACCATTATATACAAATCCCTCGAGTGCACTTGCTCGCAAAAGGCGCTTAAGGAGGGGTGCCCTCCGATGCAGTCAGACGGGTCGTCTCCCGGACCATTATTCCCTCGATGAAAGCCGCCGATTGTTTTAACACGAGAGAGAGAGAGAGGGGGCACTTTGAGGCGCGAGGAAGAGAACGACGATTTGTTTTTCCAGACGTAAGAGAGAGCGCCCCCCTTTGTAGCGACGCAAGACTTGTAACAACAAATAGTCCGATCTTTGCTCCGTTCGGCGGGTCCTCTGGTGACTCAACGACACGTCTCCTCCTTCGAGATCTGCAGCGTGAGTGGGCACCATTGATAGTACCTATCATCGCTATACTTAATGGGTGTAAAAAATCTCTGCTATATCCACGTTGTAAAAAAAATAAATAAAATAACGATCGCGTCGTCGCTAATTTGGACAATTGAATATAATTTTAGGGTTGATAATGACGTGATTTCATACGATAAATCGGAGCACAGGTACCAACGTGTATGTATGTACCTAAATATAATTACAACAACTGATGTGGCGGTTAAGGAAGAGTTCGTACAAAGAGCTATACTGGAAAATGTATATATATGAGTGTACGCGCGCGTGCCTCAAAACTGGTTCACGGTGCCGTGCGCTACCAACGTATGTATGTGTGTGTGTATACTCCTTTTCTCGGAGCGACACAATATCGTCGCGGACCCGATTTCACGATCGGTAAGGGAATCCCCTCATATTCCGCGTCCAAGATTTGTAGCGCCGCGCAATCTTTTTTCAATCCAGCCGAAAAAAGAGCATGTGATGCAAATCGAATCTTGACGATGGCGATGTAAGAGGGAAAATCGCGGAGAAAAAAAAAACAGATCTCGCGTGATGTAACAACATTACAAATATATACTCTCACGCGAGGAAGCTATGAATTTACGAGCGAGATTACAGCAACTCGAGCGGATTTTTCCCTTTTTTTTTTTTTTTCTTCTACACACCACAAAACGAGAATCTCTCGCCCGCTGCCGCATACGTATTATAAGCGCAACAAATGTCCTCATCATCGTTCCCTTCCCCGACAGATTTCATTTATCCCGAATCCAAGCTTATACATTTACCATCAGAATTTCGTGTGAGCGCGAATGCATGCATGCCTATACACCTCCGCGTGCATAAATTACAAGTAGCACCCATAGAGGAGCCAAATTGTATACGTGCACGGCCCTACGAATTCCCGCTTAATCGTACACGCGTGCGTGTGTGTGTGTATTATAACTCTCAGCGTCGCCCGTGAATACCGCGTTAAAATTAACATAACGTAGAAGAGAGAGCTTTCTGTAGTTTTCCGGAGCTGATTTCTTTCTCTTCTTCTTCTTCGTTCCGATCCCACGTGTGTCGTGTATGGGTGCACAGCCTCTCGCCGGTGTCTTTTTTTTTCTTCTTTCACCACCGCCGAGCGGTTTTGTTGCATAGCTCGGGCGACAATTTTAGATTTCGGAGAAGCGCGGCTCTCTTGGCGTTTCAGAGCTGGTGCTTCATGACGTTTCCGCTGAGTTTGGTGGACGGGGGACTGATAGCTATTTTTTTTTTTTTTTTTTTTCCATGGGTGGAGAATTTTCGGATGTATCGGAAAATAAGGAAGGACGGTGGTCTACTTGGGTTTCGTTTTTTTTTTTTTTTTTTTTTCTACAGTCGTAGGCGGAAAATGGGTTCGTTGGTCGGGTGCGTGATGATGACGCGTTCGCGTGACTGGCAGGCAGGGGGGAAACAAAATAGCTGATGGAGCTGAAAGTTTTCTGATAACGAAATTGGACTCGCTCGGCTTCGCCAACGAGGGAACTTGGTGGTGCTCGGTTCTCGCTGACTATGCATTTTCATTTACTTTCGTACGTTTTTTTTTTTTTTTTTTTTTTTTATTAATCATAACCTTTGTACAAATTGTATTTTTCGTCGACTTTAGTCAAAATTCATTACTACTAAATTATTCGTGAGTACAAATTGACGCTCGGATCAATAGTACCTATACTATCAAGTTATTAAAGAGCCGTTGGTTTCAATAATTCAAAGTCTCGAAAATACATTGACACGTCGTGCAAGCATAGCCACGAATTCAGGGCAAATTCAACACGTCAGCCTCGTTTTATAAAATTTCATTACAAGTATAATACTAGCTATTTTACATGTAGTAAAAAGAATAACGCCAAACGTGGCTCGATGAAGTGTTTCCATGGTGAAAAAAAAAAATTACGTCACATCGAGTTGGTATCCAGTCTCTCTTTACATCGGGTAGTTGAGCATGACGTCTTGACGCGCCAACTCGAGCAACATAGGATCATCGAAGAACTTGTTGATCGACACGTCCTCCGACAGGCCTTTCCTCCTCCTTGTCTTTAACATGAATTCTCGAGCCAAATGAGTTGCTGGCTGAGGTTCTAGTGGCCTGATGGTTATGCTCTTGTCCAGAGGATCACCGGGCACGATCTGCCAGTGGTGGAATACCGACAAACAGAAGGCCTGGCCTTGGGTGTGGGTTCGCAAGTCAGTTTCGAAGCCAAAGCTGTCGATCGCCGGGATGAAAGCCTTAATCGTGTACAACGGGCTGCCGGGTACCGGAGCGTCTTGGGTGACGTGGCCACGACGCTTGGCCAACACGGTATAAACAGCAGACACGCAGTCGGCTGGAGCTTGCACTTCCACGAATAAATATGGTTCCATGAGACGTGGCGTCGCCATGAGGAAGGCCGAGTATGCGACTCGCCTTGCGGTTGGGATGATCTGACCACCTGAATAAGAAATTAATAAATTTTGTATAACGAAGTTTTTTTTTTTTTTTTTTTTTTTTTTTTTTTCATAAAACCTTGGGGGTAAAAATATGTTGATAGTTCAAACTAAATAATTGATTCTCGCGTGTCTTCATGGAACAGGGGAAAGATCGATAGAACGTAGTATAGTGCTATACGTACCTCCGCGATGAAGGGGTTCTTGCGCAATAACAGCGTCGAGAATTTTGAACTTGACGTTTCTAATTGGTTCCTCGCACAAGGGACCCTCTCGAGTTCCCCACTGGAAGCCCTGAATTATGGCTTCGCGAGCGCTATTCAGCAGTGATTTATCTACCTCCGAGGGCAAAGTGTCGTCGACTAAAATATTCGGCCCCGTGGCGTCAGGACCGAAAGCCCAAATACTTCGAGCAGCCAGCAGATCCCACTCGTATTTCTTTTGAAAAAATTCACCCAACCTCTTTCTGTAAAATAAATGCTTCATGTCTATCAACTGTGCAGAACCATTGAACATATGCCCTTGAATTAACTCTAATAATATAATATATAATGAATTAACTATAATAATGCTTGTAAAAACCTACTTGTTCCACGTGATTTTGACTTGCTCTGCCTCGATATCCTCGGCCAGACCGCGTTCAAGCGGTTCGGCGATCATCGTGAGTTTATTTCGCTTGTTGGGCGTCTCAGCAAAACATTTCAGAGAGCTAGTCTCCACAACAGTTTCAGCAAAGGAAACAACTGGATCGGCCACTTTGATATCGATCTCGGAATACATGCGCCTCAGATCGTGCATAGCACAGTCCAAGTACAATTCTCCGGTACCAAGAACGACGTGTTCTCCACTTTCCTCGACCCTCGTGCCCAACAGAGGATAGCTTTTGTTGACCTTACGCAAGCCATCCAACATTTTTGGCAGTTCCGAGGGATTAACTGGCTCTACAGCGATTTTGATTACACTTTGAGTGTTGAACTTCAGGGGCCGGAAGATGAACAAATCATCCGACTCCGTTAAATCGGTAATTGTGCTTGTTTTGACGATCGACCGATCGATACCCTCCATGAGCACCCAGTTACCTGCTGGTACCATGCTCAGTTCGATGTTGTAGCGAGCCTCGCTCACCCAAAGCCGACCCACAGTCAAAACACGAGAGTCTTCCTCGTCCTGGCGCGTGTAGGCTTCACCAAGGACTCGTACCCGTTCACCAGCGCTTAATGTTCCAGACATTACTCTACCTAGTACGAAAAATAATGTGCAGTCTTCGGTTGGATACATTTTTGTGCTGTGAACCATGAGGCGTCCCTAAAAATAATTTGTATTCATCAATAAATCAATTGTACAATAGGTCAATTTACATTACAATTGTGAGACTTACATCTGGATTGCAATTAATCATATCTTGAGCTAGAGGCGAATCAATCGGTCCAGTGTAAATATGTGTCACTTTCTCCAAAGCATTGGCTTTGGGGTTTGGTATGTGAGTAACACACATGTCAACGAAACCACACATGTCTCCCAAAAACTTGGTACACACCAGCCTGAGTAAAGGCCTGATGTTCATTTTCAATTCTTGAGATGTCAAGCGTATGCCCAATTCATCCAGCACTGAGAAAAAAGTTTTAATTACGATTATTCGGTTCAATTGAAATTAGAGAGAAATAAAAACAGTTTGTTTAAAATCAATGACTTACCTTGATGTAAGTTATCGTCCACGTCGCCTACAACTTGTGCAAATATCTTGTACAAAGGCTCCAAGATGAATTCAATGAAACTTCTTTGTGCTGTATTGTGCGGAGGTTTCTTGGTGAATTTTCTCGTTTTTGTATTGAAATAAACATCTCCCCATAATCTCTTGGCAAACTCATTCACGTTCAATCCCGGAAAATCCTTGGCATAGAGTGCGGCAAAAGATTTTAACGTGAAACAAACGTTGTACTCTGAACTTGCAAAACACACATTACCCAGAGCGGGGGAGACAAATCGGGGCTCTTCTGTGTCAGAGTGTAAAGCAATCAAGCTATTGATTTCCTCGATAATGTGACGCAATTTATAATAAGCATCTAGAGGAGGAAGCTTCAATTCAAGAACCAATCGGTCAATTTTGTTGATGCAAATAGTAAGAGCAAGTTTTTCTTGCAATGCATGCTTCAGCAGCCTTTCCGTGTTCAGCATAACACCTTCAGCTGCATCAACCAGTAATACAGCTCCATCTGACAATCGTATCGCAGCAGTAGCCTCATCAGAGAAATTCACGTGACCGGGGGTATCAAAAACATTGAGCAAATAAGATTTGGATTTGACATCTGGCAGAACAAGCGAAACTGGAACTGCTTTGGTAGAAACGCCACGCTGCTGCTCAGTGAACAATGTGTCTGTGTATCTCAATGATTTTTCATCCGTCACTGAATGCATGTAGGGATGAGTTTGTCTGATGAGACAGTCAACCAGAGTCGTTTTACCGTGATGTAAGTGACCCAACAGTACAACATTTCGAATCAAATCTGGACAGTCCATCAAGTCGGCCAGATAGTCAATATTGTACGTCGTCTCTGGAAGCTGCTGCTGCTTGATTTGAAACTTTGCTTTCTTAGCTGGTGCTATCAATGGTTTGTCAAGGGGCTGAGCATCTTCCTCTTGCACAAGCGTCTCAACCTGAAAAAAAAATGTTTATTTTCAGTGCATTGACTCTAGGCAACTCTCTTTGTAACAATACCAACCTCTGGTCCATAGACTTCCATAGCACTTGGGTAATATCTTTTGTCCTCGTGCAGTACAACTGCCATAGTATTTGATTCTGTATTTGCCTCGTCCTTGTCTTCTTCCATCTCCTCATCGGAGTGATCTCTGTCTTCGGTATCATCGTGAATATTTCCATATTCATTTTCCTCCTCACTGTCGGACGCCAACTCGGGTCCGATGTAATTACCAAACTCGTCGTAATAATCCGGATCCATTGTGTTGAAAATTTATAACAAAACACCAACAGTGGGCTGTAACAAACAAACGTAAAACGTGTGTTATTGTCCATTACTTAACCTTAAAAGGGTTCCACAGTTGGATCTTATTGGCCATCAGCTTTGAATAACGAAACTTGAATAACACGATGAATAAAAAGTACGGCTAGTAAAAACACCCATTAGTTAATTTATCTTTACCTTAATAAGTACTAAAACAGTGATATCAACAAGACAACACGTACCGGTGATCGTGCGTTGTTGTCTGCCGCGTCTGATTTTTGTGTTTTTTCATGTAAAGTAAAACTATATACATGTTGGGTAAGTGTAGATGTGTAGAGTTTCACGCCAAGAGATGGCTCTGCTATTCCGTAAGGCATCAGCTGCTAATAACGATCACCGATCACCGATCATTCACCAACAGCTGGCGCAAAAAAGTGATAAATGACTATTCTAATGCATGGCGTGCAGTAGATAAGTCTTTTTATCGAAAATTTATAAGAATATTTAATTACTCAAATTTTTCCACTGAATAACTATCAATACATTTAGACTGCCATAATAAAAAAAAAGCCGATTTAAGGTGGAAATCACAAACAAATGGCACTATATCAAATTCCCTCAATGTAAACGTGAAAGTTTTTTTTTTTTTTTTACATAATCATTGCAATTTACTTCTTTGCTTCTTGTTTTCCATGAATTTCTCAATTGCATCAATTTTCCCACTTATTACTATAAATGACGTGCAAAACTTTTACAATTACAATGCACAGTCACTCTCATCAATAAACACGTGATTTCCAAAAAGTGACGCATCACGAACCACACATGTCCATATCGTTGAAATTGACGAAACGGAGAAACAAATAAATTCTTTTGATCCATCAAAGTCACTAGACGCATATTTGGTAATAAGAGCGTGAAAAAAAAAAAAACAACGTTTGCCCATGTGTTGCGTGTGTATATACTACGATAAAGGACTCCATCTTAAAAAAAGAGACTCTCAGCCTTGACAGCATATACACACACAGATGAATCGCGATGGTATAGGTATATATATTATTATAATTCCCTCCTCGATTTTGCTTCTCTCCTGATCCAAGTGCAGCCTGGTGACGCTGACGCTTGCGTCATTCGCTTCTCCTACCCATACTACTTGTGCTCTCTCTCTCTCTGCAACACGTACATGTATATACAATGACTTATACAACTTGGATCTATTATTATCTACTATTATTTTTACTATTTCATCGGCACAACGAACGCAGAGCGGAGGATGGGATGACAAATAGTTGCGATTTTACGAGTCTACGGGATAATATACAAAGTTGTGTGTATTGGGCGAGCTCGGCTATTCTTGGGGACGCCAAGGAATTGGGTAACAAAAAAAGTTAACGAAGGACACCTGCAGTTATTGAAAAATCATCACGGCAAATGGGACTTTGTGAAACTTTGAGACTTTGAAAAGGTTAAACAACGAGCCGGAGGTGATGGTTGTCGAAACGCGTCATTCCCATAGGGGGTAACGCGTCGCCCACCCTTGAGCCCATTAGCTCGAGAGCATATCTCTCCCTGTCCCCTGTAAAGTACACGCGCACTCCGTGTATGTATAGTGCATCCCTTGTGCGCGGGGCTTGCACTTCTCCCCGCGCCCGCGGTCGTAGTATCGACCTCTTCGAAGTCGTGAAGTTGGCGCATGCGCATCCCGTGGATAAAATAGACCTTCGCCGCAGCCCCCAAACTATTGTACTTATACTTACATGGACGAAGCGAAAATTCCAATCTCACGTTGCTTCTTTTCAGCTGTACGTATATCTTACCTGCATCATGTGACCCTAATTTTTTCATCAATTTTCGTGCAAGATGCAGTGTCTAAAATCATAAGCTCTACACAATACATGTAGGTAAATGTCATTTGACAGTTGTCTCTGACTGAGTTTGCACTTTGATCAAATATTTTTACTGATTGTAAGTTTATATACGTTTGTTGGAAAAATCCTCATCGAGTGTATACCTGTTACAAATTCAACAAACTCTTTTATATTTTAATCCATAATACATATATGTTCCAGTTCGTGTGATTGCAATGTATGAATATTACAAAAACACAAATTTAATACTATTCTGTCGCACACCATTATATTTTATGGGTAAACGTTTTCACGTGTTAAAATTATCATCAATTATGCATGATACACATTGGCTAAAACTATAAAAAAAAAAAAAAAAAAAAAAAAAAACCAATCAAAAAATATAGTATTTATGGTAGTGATAAGCTATGTAATAGTTGTACAAGAAAATTCAGCATGAAGCATCATAATGATCTTTATTTTTCGGTGCTGTAGACGATTCATCTGCCATTTTGGGTATATGCTTCTTTCAAATTGTGCGGTCATTGTAATACATGCGAGTAAAAATAATTTTGAGAAGCGAAATTCGAGAACTCAGGAAGGCAATCATCGTTAAATCGGTTGCCATGTATATATTTATTACACACGGAAAACAACCCAAAAGCCGGTCCGACATTTCTCTTATATACTCATCACGTATACGAATATTATATCTCCTCTAAAAAAAAGTCTAATAATGTATTTGTTTCTGTACCACCTTGAAAAGGCATATCGAACTTGTAAACAATATATACACCAGTCCTTGAACTACTTTATCTATTAAAAAAAAAAAAAAAAAAAACAGTCGATGACTTTACAGCTCTTGATATCTCGAAAACCTGCACTGCAGGTTGTATTAATATCACGCGTTCCTTTTTGCGTAAACGTTGAAACGCCATCCGTCGTAAAGCACAAAGTAGGTATATCGAAAAACAAAAAAAAAATGATGAAAAAAAGATAAGTATATCATACATCATTGTTAGCGTGATTATCGAAGATGATTTTACGTATAGCAATAAGAGAGCAGATATATGTACATGCCATTAAAATACAAAATAGTGTTCGAGTGATCGATTCGCAATTGGCATACTTATAGTTGACGAGTTCAAAACGGTCAGGTTAACTGTACTTTTGGAAACAACATATATTATTCAACTTCGTTTCCGTGTATTGGTGTGTATATCTATATGTACATGGTGCATAGAGAGCATCGTCGGAGAAGAGAACGGCGCGGATGGCAAGCGCGCCGGTGGGCGGAGCTTGCACGGCTCAAGCGGATCGACCAGCGCCTATATGGGCGCGGCTGGCTACCATTTTGCCGGCCGCCCGGGATTCGGTGCGCCACGCCTACTTGTGTCGGTACATCGCAATTATGAACGTTGCATGCAACTATCCGAGTATATAGTATCGGGCGTTTATTGATGAATTTTGTGTTTATTTACCTATTGTTGAGGTGATGTCCATTTGCCTCGAAAGATGGACAGTGAGGGAAGGGAGATTATTGTTTTTTCGGTCAAAGGGGACTATACTCTGCTATTTCTTCGAATTTAATTTTTACCGAAATTGAGTATATGAATATACCCACAGTCACTGGTACAATACGATTTTTACACCGTGGTGACATTTTCTCTCGTCACTTGAACGTAAGAAATACACTTTTCTTCGGTTAGCGAGAGAATTTTCACTCGTGTGACGCTAATCGGGTTTTTCAGGATTTCGTGTGTATTACAAAGGGACTCATGAAACATCAATGTGACATTGTACACGTTGGTGCACATATAGTTGCATGCATGTGTATGTATGTTGACATCGAGAAAAACTAAACGATCCCACGAGGTGACGAGTGCCCATCACGTAATTACACGCTGAATAAAATTGTTCAAGAACAGGTAAGTAAAGGAACGACGAATCTAATCTTATCTCCGTAGGTACGCCAGGTATATATATACTTGTGAGCACACACCAAACTGTATATACATATATGTTAGTTTATGATGCCGGCACACCGTTGTACGGCCATGCAATAATATACGCACTATGTCGTGATAAGTAAATAGGTGAGTAAACTCTCGCGTTATCTGTGAAAAATCACAACTCGAGCCCGAGACTCGCTTGCCGCAGCAATTTCTATATACACATGATTATGTACTTATACCGTATATTCTACTTTTTTTGTAGGTATACTCCAACTTGTAGCGTAGGACACATAAGACCGAGAGAATGATGCGTGGCCATCTGGCGCGTGCTTGCGCTCGTCCAGCATAATAGTATACCTTATGTAAAAATATGCATGCATATATGTATTAAAATAATAATTACGTAAAAATAGTCTTCATTATTGACATGTCCGCGGGTTTCTCGTAAGTGCTCGTTTCCTTCACACGCGGATGTATACATATAGGTAATCACGGTATGTTATATCATGTTCAGGAACGCGAGCAAGAGACTCGTGAAAAAAAAAAAAAAAAAAAAAACGCTGCACGCGATCTCTGATGCATATACGAGTATACACATTTTTCCCCTTTTGTAGGAGCTCTCGAGGAGATGTGTACAGTGACTATTCTGTGGATCAATGGATTGCAAAAGTGCTCGTCACGTAGTGATTGTTGTCGAATAACATTTTTCCACATCGACGTCCAAAAGAACGACACAACAGCTGTATCTGCGAGAAAAACCACTGACGGGGAACATTTTCTTTTCTTTCGATCGAATAACGGTCGCGTTAGACGAGGGACCTTTACCGGCGATTCATCGACGTGTCGTATTATGAGAACGCAAAAAAGCTCAAGTACGATCGAATGCGCTTACAAGCGATAAAAATAATTTCCGTACACGCTGGACTCAATGTACCCTTTGACACTTGTAATTGAACGAACGATGAAAGCAGAGAGCCACATATATACGTAAGTATAATATAGGCATCACATGTTCAATAAAACACGAGAGCTATATAAGTATATATAAGACGATTCAATTATCTTTTCGTGCCTGCGCGTGTGTATACGTATATATGATACCCTTGTAAGCCACCCGCGATCGGTAAGTATACCGGGTTCACATTGATACGATATAATGAAGATGTGGACTGTACCTCCTGCGGGTTGGCCAATGCCCGACGACACCACTCGTATATATATATATATATATATATATAATTATTAAGTATACAATGGTACATAAGAAAAAAAATTTCCGAGAAGCAGTAGTTGGAGCTACGATAAACCGACTGGACGACTCATATAATGTATACGTATGGTATTTATCATACGCACGACCCATTATCTCGTCATTTGTATACATTTATATGTATATACGTAGGTAGACACGCTCCGGTTTGTTTTTTATCATTCGGTCCAATACTGTACTATTTAAAAAAATACAGTTTTTTGTTTTATTGGCTCGAATCTGCTGATGCTCGCGCGTCGTAACACCATTACCCTCGCCTTGTATATTATATGTTTTTACACGTATACGCACTGGTTTTCTGTAAAATTTAATTGTCCATAGTTGGGCGCACCCCTCGCTATATTATATGTCCAAACATGACCCGTTGCCCAAAAGAGCTTCACTCGAGCTGACGCTGCTAGTGTGAAAGTTGTAACCCATCAGCAATAAAATGACGACCCACGATGATTCAAAGTGGACGTTTAAGCAGGTTGTTGGATTAATTTACGCGTTGCCCCGCATCTCGAGCTAAAGTGCCGCAATCACCGAACAAATATATATATATGTATATACCCCCCCGTATCGAGCGAAGGAAGAGAGGGGCCCTGCCAATACATGAGGCCCAATATCGGCATATATATACACCTACTATACGAGAAAGCGGGGGAGGGGACGGATCGATGAGATAAGCCCGCATAGCTCGCCCACGCAACTCTTTCTCTCGCCTCTGTGTACACTCGTCACGCATGCGCCCTCGGGGGGGTCGACCAACGCCCGCTCGCCCCCGCGCATGGGTATACGAAGAGACCAGGGGACGTGGTGCGCGCTCGCGGACGTCTACGAGGACAGGGGGGGGGTAGACCTGGTTGGCCAGCGTCACCGGGTGGTTGTGTGCGCGCGCGCGCGGGACCCTCGCGGCCCGATCGATAATTCCAAAGGATAAATCAGTCGCGCGCGTGGCTCTCCGTCTCTCGCTCTCGTCTGTGTGTGTGTGTGCAGCGGTGCTCGTATGCCGGGTTCATCGCTCCGCGGTGAGGGATCCAGCGAGCGATACATCTATCTTTCGAGACGCTTATTTATACGGGCAAGGAGGAGGAAGAATGGATGCAGGCTTTTTTTTTGGGGGGGGGGTTTGTTTATTGATTTTTTCTTTTTTTTTCTTTTTTTTTTTTCATTTTTTGGAGGAACGTGGTGTTTTCAAATATAAAACGATTCGGTACCGGCTAAAGCTATATGTATTGGCGGTGTCATTACTGGGATATTCCCCGTTTTTGATGTTGAATTTTCCCGAGCACTATATACATGTACCTCCTGCGTCGTGTGTTTCTATTTGAAAAGAATTATTGGTGGAACTCGAAAACCACATTTTTTGTGAATTTTCTCGAAGATTATATGAAGTCATGATGAGCCAACTCGAGTAACTTTCGTCCATTTGCATCCGAAAGTACGATTCATTCGAGCTCGGAATTTCGAGATATTTTCGTCTCCAAGCAAGAACGATGTGGTTTACGTAGGAAGAGGTTTCTTGAAAAAGAAAATGTTTTTACGTCTTGCACGAGTGAGCTCCGGAAAACAGTTTTTTTTTTTTTTGTTTTTTTTTTCACTTACTGTAGCTGATTTCTTCAGTAATTATCATAAAAAAAATCTAATAAAATTACTTTAGTGTTTTTTATTATTATAGACATTTACAATTTCATTTATTTTCAATAATTATTTGTCACCTGTATATGATAATCTGAATTAAAGATGCAAATAAGTCTCAAAACAGTGAGTAATACGATTTTTGTGAAAAATAAAATTGTTTAAAACAACAAAAAAATAAAAGTGAAAAAAGTTTTAAAGGTTTTGAAAATACGATTGATTAGCAGGTGTGACTATTTAACTATTAAACTTTTTTTTTATGGTCAAGCTCACTATTTTATTTCATTACTTGGCATGGAATTTTCTCAGGGGGTTACAAACAACATATTAAATGAAAATAGGCAATGTTTCATGAGGTTGGATGTTTTGAGGGTAACGGTTTATAAATACATTGAATACATGTGAAGAGAATATTTATTGATGATTAATTATTGTGTAGTACAGAAAGATCGTAAGGTACGCAGTAGGTAAAACGTAACAATAAAGGAAATCGATGATGAGTAATACATACACAATGCGTGTACAGCAGCAACTAATTTTAATTAACAAAAAAAAACTAACACGTAACGCTATACATGTATTGCATTATCACACATTTTTTGCGTTAAATGGACAACAATATTTCATAATATCAGTGAAAACGACGAATGACATAATTTTTTTTTTTTTCTTTCCCTTTATCTCCGTTGATCATAATAACCATAATCCATTGTTATCATGATTGTTCATGATTAAAGTAGAATCAATCTCCCAAAAAAACAATATATTTTTTAAATAAAATTATAAAACAGTTACGTAATTAAAGAATAATTAATAAAGGATGGAGAGAGATAAAAAACAAAATTAAAGTAATTAAATTTTCAACAAAAATACTACTACACGGTTATTAACATTATGTCAATGATAAAATAATAATTTCCTATGCATACGTAGATCTGTTTTTTTCTTCATCGGATCATGATGGAAGCTTCGCGATACTACGTCGTGAGGACGTATTTTCAACTTTTATTTTTTTAAATAAAATCGAAGATATTAGTCATAAATAGGTATACATGATTTTTTTTTTTTTTTTTTTTTCCTCAACAAAGTATTTTTAAGCAAACTTGCCAAGCAATTCAATTGTCTAACAAATCTGTCTCACAAATTTTCTTAATTTTTAAGTTTCAATTTCGTGTGATATTACAAAAATCGTTATGATGCATAACTGCTACTTTGTATAATACACACTGACAATGGTTTATTTTTCATTTGATTAAATGAAAATATAGTTAATATATATTATGAGGTTTTTGCTCAGTGTAAAAGATACTTTATACAACTAATAATTGATGGTAGCTTTATTTATTAATTTTTTTGTGTATTTTGATTCTCATGAGTCGATCGTTCGATGTCACCACAATATTTTGTTTATCTCATCAAGATATACTGTATAGGACGTACATATTGTGAACGTAATCAGTCTATACAATCGATGGGATTTATGAAATTAGATAAAGACAACGAATGGCTGACTTTTTCTTTTTTCCGTGGGCAGTTACTGACGTTATTGTTGTTACCTTTTTTTTAAATAATATCACGTGTAGATAATTGATAGTAATTCATCCAAAAAAATGAAAAATCTAACTATGAGTAAATAATATATTAATTTGATTAATAAAACTAATAATCATAAAAATAAATGGTGCTAGGTTAAATTATCGATGACTTTGGTAAAATTATATACTATGAAATAAATATGTATATATATATGTGTGTGTATACATAGAGAATATAAAGAGAAAAAATTATTACAGTAACTATAAAATTCAACGCTCTTTCATAGGATGCTCGATTTGTTTATAAGTTTTTCTTTTTCTTTTTTTGAGTTCTGTTTTTGGTTTTAGCCTCCATTAGTTTATCAAAATCGTAACGTTATGATACCTTTCAAAGTTTGTAACAGAACAAATTGACAATAGCAATCGCAACGAAAAGTTGAAAGGATATATTTATATAAACATTGGTCAGAATGATCGTAAATATCACCGGATTTTTCTCATTGTATGCGTGTAATACATAATATTATTTTTATTTTCAAATCGATCAAGTTGAAAAATTACCCAAAAAATAGGGCTATAAAATTGCACTAAAGCATTGCACGTCGTTTGCTTCTTTTTTTTTTCGCATGTTCTTTGGCATCTCTGAGGAGTTTGCGTAAGGTCGTTTAGCTCTTTCACAAGGACATAATAGTAATTAAAGATCGGCAACTACCACTGCACGTAATCATACAAATATTACCTAGATATGATAACCCCATTTGTAAAATTCTCTGAAAAACTTCATCAAACACTAATTATTAATTTTTTTATTCCCCATTATCGACCGAATCATTTTTTTTTTTTTTTTGCATTCCCCTGCAGCCATTGCTCTATCATAGCTAACAAACTTATATCATATTTATATTAATATTTTACAGAGAAAAATAAAGAAACGTCCATTCAAAATGGAACGTTCAACGATATTTCTGCGTTTGCCCGTTATTCAAGCGGATGTTTTATTTTTTTTTCTTTCTTTCTTTTCGCTGCTCCCGTGTTATATGCTTCAAGATGAGTGTGTAAGTATTTCTACGTAAGTAGGTATACGTGTACCGATGTGCGCGCGCGAGCGCGTTCGAGTTCTGCCAACCTACGTGTACATCTATTTATCA